>NW_026913965.1:0-600000 GCF_034315485.1 Pezoporus occidentalis
GCCTTCCGCAGCGCGGCCGGGCCGCAGTACGGCTGGCTGCCTCAGCTGAGGAGACGACAGGAAGTGGAAGGAAACGTGGTCGGTGACAGTGCCGTCACACGACAGCCAGCTGAAGTGCCCCTCACTGCCTGAGGGCTTGTGCCGGCTAACACACCTTGTGAGTAGCTGGGGTGCGCGCACCCCACCGCCTAGCTCCCTGGGGGAGGCGGAGGGACGGCCCGTCACCCCGGCGGGCGGCGGCCGCGTGGCGGATGCGTCCCCTCGCAGAGGGCGCGGAGCTAGGCGCACTGCACGCCGGGAGCTGTAGTCTCCGCGGTCCGGGCGTGCGAGCTGCGGCGCTGGGTGTAAGCTCACTTCTCCGAGTGGGGAGTGTTGCGTGAGCTTTCCGAGCTCTCCGTCGCCCTCTCCCGCCATGCTGGTGGGGGAGAAGCACCATCACACTGTAGGCTGTTAAGGAAAAGGTTATAATTTGCGTTTTCATGCCTCTCCTCTTCCCTTGGGTGGCCGGTCCTGCTCAGTCCAGGCGCTGCGTGCGCCCGCCCTCTTTGCTCTTAGAAGCTCTCTCTCCATTGGCTACGGCTGGACGCTGCTGCCAATCAGGAAGCCGCTATCATGGAGGAAGGGAATAAATACAAGATGGCTGCTCATATAAAGCCAGGCACTGGGCTTCGCCCTGGCGATGGGCGAATAGAGCCTTTAACTCGCGCTCTGAGGCTTGTGCACCGCTCCCGCCCGCGCCGCTGCTGCCCCGCTGGGGGAGAGAGACTTTGACCGTTGCCGGCCACAGCTGCGCTCAGCCGCTCCCCGCGGATCACCGGCGGGGCCGAGGCTGGGTGCGGCGCCCGAGAGGCCTGAGCTAGGCCCCGCGCCCTCCTTCCTGGGAGAGCGGCGCTGGCCCCCCCGCTCACTGTCCCGCCGCTCGCCTCCAGCGAGTCCTAGCTCCGGGCGGCCATGGCCGTCTCCAGGTCGGTAGGAGCCGGGGAGGGTGGGCGAAAGAGGGCCGGCAGCGGCGGCTCGGCGACCCGGGCCTTCCGTGTGGCCTGGATTCGGGGGGTGTGGGGGTGAAGAGGTTCCCCCTCCTCTCGTCTCGGGAGCCTGCCGAGGCTTCTCCGGGGACTCCACGCTCCTAGGCGGCATGGGCCGCCTCGGTGAGATTTGGGGTGGCTGCGTGCTTCGGTGCCTGGCTTGCTTCCTGGCCGGGGGTCCTTCCCGGGCCTGGCGCATAGGGAAGCCCCCTCCGTTTTTCAGGCCGCAAGGGCTCTGCCTGGGGCGCCTCGGGCTTCCTGCTGAGCTCAACGCCTTCGTTTTGTTGGCCAGTGCTTCCTTCGGCTTAAGCTGCTAGGGAATAGGGGGTAATGATACCGAGTCTCAAGAACTGGCAAGAAACCGTTTTGCTTTTCAGAGCCCTTGGTTGTAAAGTAACCGAAATAAAATAGGCTTCCATGAAGAAAAGTGATTACTGTGTTCTGGCTCCGTCTCAAGATGTTGGGTAGTATCTGCTTACACACATGTGCGCTGGGGTGTGCCAGCGTTTAAAGTATTCAGAGATACAGAGGTATGGCTTAATAGAGCTCTTTTATAAAGAATGCTGAGCACAAATTCCTGCCATCTCTTTTTGTGTGTGTGTTTCAAATGGGCACGTTAAGCTTCCCGACAGGATAGTTGAAAGGAAACAATGAATCCAAATTAACCTTGTGATAAGCTTCAAGTCATGTGTTGATAGTATCTCTGTACTTCGAAGTCCTATACCAAATGTAAATTCTGTTCCTGAAACTGTGTAGGAATAACTGTACAATTCTGTAAAATAAAAAGTAAAGGTATGCACACTTATACTGGAAATCCATTGTTAATCAAAATTTAGAACAGCAATATGCCTTTTAAGACTTCTAGTAGCAGGTGTTTTAGCTTTGCAGTTTCTACAGAGTGTCCATCTTATTTTGCTCTTTATTTTTTATCAACTTGTTCTATATTAATTGGATTTGGGTTAAAAAAAAAAAGTTGGCTCTGGTTTCTTTTGTTTGCTTGTTTGGGCTTTGTTTTTTTTCTTTATTCTTCCCCAAAGCTGTCCATAAGAACTGGAAGTAGTAAGGATTGCTGTGACAAGACTACAGTGTATGTGAAAATACTACTGTAAGCCAGCATGTAAAATAGAGTAGCATTGTAATTACACTAGGTGTGGGGCAGTCTGCTTAAGTAACTGTGCTAACATACATGTGATATGGGGGCTAACTGGACTGTCAAGATACAGCTTTCAGCTGTATGCCCAGGTGGTGTGTACTGTAAAGATTGGTTTCAGATTCAGTTACCAGTGTTTCTGTAAAACCACATGGCCTTAGTGAAAAGCAGCAGTGCACTATGCAAAGATTCTCTAACGCCTGTTTGGTCTGGTGACCAGCAGGACAAAAACCTGTGTTTTGGATAAGACCCAAGGTTCAGTGTGGAGCACTAAACAAGTTGGTGTGTTAACCATGATAACATGGTACATTGCTTTAGAGTACAGTTTTAAGATCAAAATATATACAAGTTGAATGCAAGGGATAGAACTTTATTAAAGATGTTGTAATACTTGCGAGTTCATAAAGTGGTTCCAATTCCACGTGTAAATTAGGTAAAAGACACATTTTAGAGTGTTCTAACATCTAGGTTACTCCTGGGAAACTCTATTGTTTCTATAATTGTAAGAAGCGGTACTGTGTAAATGTGGCCTTGCACATGTTTTTTAACAGACACAGCAAAAACAGCTCTTATCCCTTTGAAGTTACACAGCGACTGGCCCAATGAACCTTTTGGCTGATGGACCATAGGAATGCTGATGATATAATGTCAGTGTTGCTTTTGTAAAATAAAAGGTGTTATCTTCCCTTTTTGCTTCAACATTGAATTTCCAAGGTCCTTTCCTTCAGACATACCACAGATAATTTTGTATGCTTACATACTACATATCTCTGTTTTTTGGAGGGTGTAGTTGTTCCAGCTTCTGTGCCAGCTCCACTTAACTGTAGAGATCTGCACTTGTCCTTTAGAAAGTTAGTTACATTTTATGTTTTTGAAGGTCCAACATAAGACTTCATTGTTGTAGAATGATTCTTAACTATACAAGTGTGGAGAGTGTGGGAGAAGATGATTCAAATTAATCTTTCTCCAAGGACCATAGGCTTTGCTGAGTGCTGTACTAAACATTGATATTAATAAAAAGCTTCATTAGGGTTAGTTCTGTATAGTAACCATATTAAATAAAAGCCATTTTTTTGAGGGGTATTTCTGCATCTCAAAGTAGTAAATTTAAGGGTTGCTTTCTCAGTAAAGTTTAGTTTCTGCTGTTTGGCCAGTTTAAAACCTTTCTTAAACCCCTGTTGTGCTCAGCAACATCTAACCAATTATAGTGAATGCTTTGAAATACCTCAAAATCAGATTGAAAATTCAAAGCTTTGCTGTTAATAAGGGCATCTTAAAAATAATTGTCATTGATCTAGAATCTGTTGACAAAGCAGAGTCTGTTTTATTCTGCATTATATGTGTAAGTGTTTGTTTTAGCAGATTCTGCTTTTACATGTACCAGCCTGACTGAAGACCTGCTTGTATGTGCCACTTCTGTGATGATACGCTCGAAAACGGACCCAAAAGCAGAATAGTCGATACTTCATACCAAAAGATGCTGCAGAATAGTTGCTCTGAATATGCTCATGTCTATGGTAGTTCTATGCTGAAACAGTTAGCTAATGAGCACCATCCTCCAGAAGTATGTATAGGTGGGTGGGAAGGTTGGTGTTCTTTCTGCGAATGCACAAGCTGATTTGGTAGGCTTTATCTCCTGTCTCTGATCTTGAAAGTATGAAGTAGTACAGTGTCTGCATAGCTAATAATAAATAAATAAAGTAGAACTGAGAAGGAAAAAGGGAAGTGAAAAGTTTCATTTCAGCTTCATTCCTACAAAGTATGTGATCCAAGTGAATGCAGTGGCTCACAAGTGATCTCTTGAGATGCTTTAGATGAAAAAGTAATACTGCCAGGAAAATGACAACACTCATGGATTACTCAGGGTGATTAAGTTTCAGTAGATAATAAAGTGTTGATTGTCCCTTTCAATATCTAATAAAACTTTTTTTCCGGTTTCTTTAATGTGGTCAAAGGCACCTCATGTATTGTTCAAACACCGAGGCTGTTAATATCTTTCACCTGTTTTTAAGGGCCTTCAAGTATGAAGGAGAGCAAACTTGCTTTAAAATGTGATTAAATGCACAAAGCTGGTACGATGCATTAAGAATAAATTATTTCAATAATATTTTAATAGTATATCTTTAAGTTCACCTTGGAAGACCTTAAAGACAACCTCTTCTGGGTATTTTCAAGTCAGTTCCTTAAGGAAGTATAGGAGAGCATAACAACTGGCTGCTCTTGCAGGCATTCTTGATTTGGTCCTAGTAAGTTTAGTACTAGTTTCTAGAGTCTTCAGTGTTTTCATTTAATTGGAGTTCTATATAATTGTCAATATGTAGATAAGAACCTAGTTTTTAATTTAAAATAAAGTCAGAAGGTTGTGTTAGTAAAACTCCTGGAAAATAATTTGTCCTCACTTTCTTGGTTTTTGACATGTAGGGCTGTGACTTCCCAAGAACAAATGGCTGCATTGGCTGGCATCATTACATTATAAAACATATGAAACATTTCAAGTTTAATACTGCATCATTTGGAGGTTGAAGTTCTTACTAAGATACAAGAATTATCTGACTACCTCTTTTATGGGCCCTGTGTACCTTTTGGAAATGTTCTTTTGGGGTTATCCCAAGCTTTCTGAAGAAAGAATTTAGCTTCTGACCTGTTGGAAACTATTGCTTCATGGCTGCTCTTGCATGAAAAGCAGGAGTTAAACTGAGCAAGGAGTACGTTTCAGTACTGTTTAAAGGCATATGCCTGTATCATTAGAATAGCTAGATGCTCTATAACGAGTGTGATTACAGCAGTTATCTTGCAGACTCAAAAGAGGAGAAGAAAAGTGTAACTCTTCCCTGGTTGATGGAGATGAACTCGCAGACCAGGACAGTGGGCTGCCTTCCCTGTTGCTGTTTGTGGGAGGGAGCGCTGACACAGTCACGGGGAGGGGGAGAGCCAAAGTAGTATGTGCAGTACTGCCCAAATGAGGTAGAGCTGTAGAATTTCTCAGACACCTAACAGACTGAAATGAAAGTTGGAAGTCAGGATTACATTCTGATGAGAAGCTTAACCTGACTCAGCAGCTAGAACTTGAATGGTCACCAAGGTATTCCCTGTGTAACTTGTTAATACATTTCTTGTATTAGTATATTGCAGCTATTTTAATTTTTTACTCTTTGTCACAGTTCTTGTAATGTGATTGGTTGTATGCTTTTGGGCTGCCTTGTTTGATGTCCATACATACGTAATAGTTTACAAATAAAGCTTGTACTGCCTAATACTATGGATTCTATGATATGAAATACGCTAATTTTAGCATTCGGTTGGCTTCTGTGTGCAGCATGCAATACTGTGAGCAGTGTGGTCATGGAGGTCATATTTTACTCAAGGTGTCCCTTCCACTGCTCTGTAGGAAACAAGACTATTTCTCTTGTCCACAGCCCCACCTTC
This sequence comes from Pezoporus occidentalis, assembly GCF_034315485.1. NCBI lineage: Eukaryota > Metazoa > Chordata > Aves > Psittaciformes > Psittacidae > Pezoporus > Pezoporus occidentalis. The sequence continues at coordinate 5,602 of NW_026913965.1, forward strand.
ATAACTACTTTGTAGTCTCCCACCTATGAGAAGTAAAATAACAATCCATTCTTTGTGTTTCATCACACTTTTTTTTTTTTTTGGCCTGAATTTTGTTCAGTGATTTTTCTCTTGCTTTCTGATTGTCTGTTGGGAAGTTGTTTATTTGATTATTTTAATGGTTTGTGTATGCTTTATTAGGGGTTTGATTTATTTATTTTTTTTTAGCTGTGAAGCTGACCAAGCTGGAATTTGACCAAATGACAAAACACCACAGAAGGACTATCAGGTCAAGAAGAAAAGCTGAGGCATCTCCTTTTGTACTTAGGTTTAATTTCACCATGGTTGTGAGCCCTTGTCAAGTCTAAATTTTGGTTTATCAATGTCTTCTATATTTCGAGGCTATTTATGTACCTAGAAACCACGCCTGGGAGGAAGCTCCTGGGTGTTGAAATACAATTTATACTGTAAATGCCAAAGAGTATTCCCTTGCCTTCTGATGGGTGCTAGATAACAGTTTTCCAAAGTGCTCTAGGCAGAGTTTGACATTCAGAGTGTTTCAGGGACTATGCTATTGAGATTTTTTTGACAATTGCACAATTCTAATGAGTTGTAGAATATGCTGGGGTAGTTGTGAGCTGTTCTGTACCAGTTGGCATTTACTGTCAGTGACTGCTCCCTGGCCACCTGAACATACTGGTGTACCACAGGTGGAGAGTCCAAACAAATCACTTCACTGGCAGCAGTGATCAGTTCATAGTCCCTTTCAAGCCTCGGCTCACTGAAATCAATAAACTGGAAGCTTCCCCATCTGAAGTTCTGTGGGGACCCAATCCAGTCAGAATGCTTACAGTGAGATGATGAGGATCTTTACACAATTCAGCTACGTATGTCTTCTTTTGGAAACATTTTGGAGATACTGATGATAACCTCTGTATCCTGACCTGGTCGTTAACTATCCCAGTACTAGCTTTCTAATGCCTCTATTAGAGCACTTCACTCTGCCACACTGATTTGCACTTTAGTGTTAGGTTTGTGAACTGTGTGAGCCACGCAGTGCTCTGCTTGTAGCGCTGTCTAGCATGAGAAGCAGAAAACCACATGCCATTAGAAAAATCTTAGTTCTCTTTGGCTTTAATTACTAGTTTAGAGATTGTTAGTCTATTCTGAAAATGAAAACCTTGCAGAACTTAGGAAATTTCTTTCTAAGCTGTGGGTCCTCAAAGTTAATTTGTTTAGTATTTTGAGTATTTTTTCATGTGTAATGAAGCTAAGAATGAAAACCTTAAATTAAAAAAGCCCTAGTGCTGCTTATCAGTGGCAGCTTTCTCAGTGCTACCCTTCCAACACCGAAACCTTCATATAGTGATGCGAGACAATAGATTATTTTGTTTTATTTTGCATTTGTGTGTCAGTTAAGCGTATTGCAATTTAAAACCACAAATTGGAAAACCAAGCATACTGCAGGTTAAAAAAAAACCCAAAGGAAGTAAACAGCTGTGTTTTGTAGGTAATACACCTCAAAAAGTTGTGCATTTTAAGGATTGAAGATCTAGTGTTGTAACAAAGATTGTAATTAAACTAGAGGTTTTTTTGAGGGTAGGCAGTCATAGTGGTTTCCTCCTGTCTCAAAACATGAGGTGAGGAAGTGGTCTAAATTGCACTTTCTGCTTGAGTTTGGAGATGGGGAAAAAAACCCAAACCACCCAACTTTGATAGTTGAAGGAGTGGGTGGTGCTAAATGGCAAACTTGAGTATGGAACATTGAAGTTTCACAGTGAGATGAAGAATGAAAGGGGTGAGAACAAGCAAGTTGGAGCAAGCTGTGGTTGCTCTGCAAGCTGGCATATTTTGTACTGAATAATACTGAATGCTGCAAATCAGGTTGGGTTATTACTGTCAAGTGTACTAAAGAAAAAATGCTGGTAAATGAGTATCTGGTATGTTCCTCCTGACTAGCCCACTCTCAGTGTTTTGGAAGAGTTGGATCTGTAAAGCTTTCGCTTTTTTCTTGACTGTCTAACCACGCAGAACAACTGATGTAGATATGTTTGGGTTTTCATCTTTATGGAACTTGAAAACAATTTACAAATTACTAAATCACAGCAATTTGAAACTCCATTTTTTATCTACAGGAATTGAAATGCGTTCACCTGTTTTAGTAGTAGCAAGAGAATTATTTCAAAGCTGGCCCTTATCAGAAGTGTGTCTGAGATAATAGAATAATTTAAAATACTGTCAGGTTGGGTTTTTTAATCTAATGGAAAATATTGAGTCTAGTACCTTCCATTGTGAGAGCGTTTGGGGTTTGGAACTGTATTTCTGGCATTACTGCCTTGGCTGTGTAGCACTGTTGTTTCTAACGCATTTTAGCACATTTTACAAGATACATGAGTAAGGCTTGAAGGAATAATTCTGATTGTGAGTTTAGAATCTGTCCACCTCATACTGCCCAGTAACTAACAGATAAAGTAGGTACCCTGTGAAGAGAGTTCTGTCCCGCTTAAGTGGAGGTAGTAATGAGCATTTGTTACTTCCATAATTGATTTGATTAGGTAGTCTCTGTTTTTATATGCTTTTTATATGATGAAGAGTAGTTAGCTGTTTCTCAGTTAATGCTTCTGAAAATACATGATTAGGCTCTCTTTCACCAAATACAGAGTTACTGTGAAAAGAGATCTGCTGGTTAAATTTCTGTATTTCCTGGAAAGGCCAGAGGTGTTGGATTCTCTCAAAGCTGTAAATACAACAGCAGGTTTGGTCTTTTATATTTCAGGTAGTTAGGGAGAAAATATGTGAAAAGTAAGAATTTGTGGTGTAATGGAAAAGTGGAGTTTGATATTGTAAATGACAGTAAGTCTTCAAAAGAAATTATAGTGCGCAATACAAGCAGTTGAGCCCTTTGCTTTCTCTGTCAGTCAGAATTTGATGAAGATCATTTGCAGCTTAACAGTGTTTAAGATGGAAAATGTTCTCTATCACAGAGCAAAGAAGGGAATAAGTTAAATTTTTCCCTGTAACTGCAGATTTTAAAAAACTAATGTTTCTAACAATTTCTATTTTTTTTCCCTTACCCAATTAAATGTTCTTTTAGAACAACTATGCTTACTATTAGAAGGAAGTATGTTTGCCACCCTGTCAGTTGACGGTGTTCATGCCAACATTTCTTCTGTTTGCATGCAATAAACTGAAAAATGTGGGGGAATATTAATAGAAATGGGCAGCTGAACTATGAATAGCGTAACGTTTTGGGGTTTTGTCATTTAGGCTTGATCGTCTCTTCATTTTACTGGACACCGGTACAACACCAGTAACAAGAAAAGCAGCTGCACAGCAACTTGGGGAAGTAGTGAAACTGCACCCTCATGAACTGAATAATCTCTTATCTAAGGTAAGCAGCTTTTTTGTTTCATTTTTCTAGTACTTTAATGGTGAGAATAAAACTAGTTTAAAGGTGTGTGGGTTCTGTGGGAAGGAGAAAAAGCATTGTAGTTGAAGAAAATTAAGAGACTAATTCTGTTAAATTTGCTGTTTGGTTAGCCTCCAAAATGGTTACGTAAGTGAGGTTTCTGTTATTAAGTGTTTGCTGTAAATTCAGATTTTTTTCTATAAAGAGAAACTTTTATCGCCTTATAAAAATTCCTGATTCTGCCTTTAAAGATTGTTATTTGTGTGAAACATCATTAAAAATATAGGAGGCTGCATATCTTTAAAAGGGCTGGAAAATGGAAAGAGATTTCCATTAGATTGAGACTTCAATCTGGCCAAGTCTAGTAAAAACAAAAATAGGCTGTATCTGACAGCTGGAGATGGCTGAGTGACCTCAATTCTACTCTTACTGAACAGGTGCCCTCACCAGAATTGATGGTGCCAACAGTCGCCAAGAAATCATTAATAGCAAACCACTTTCAGAGAAAGAAATAGTTTTTCCAGATTTGAGCCAGTGCTGAATTAGAAGAGCATATATTGCTTCAAGTGACCCATGTTGTCCCTCTTCTTGGGTTAAATGACTTCAGAGTTTTAAGGTCTATTAATCTCTTTTTGAACACTTCCTTTTAGAGAGAATAAAAGAAAAAAAAAAGTCTTGTTCAGTACCTGGAGGAAATCAAGGTCGAGTTTGACTTATGGGAAGAGCTATATCTTATAAATTCTTAATGTCTGGCTATGGCAAGATTTCTCCTAAGCAGTGAGCAATAGAGAAGGCTGCTTGCATTTCTGTGGCTTGATTCCTTGTACTTCTTTGTTGTTGTTTTGAAAGTTGTCTTAATCCATAGCATAAAAAGTGAGTGTATTTTAATAAAGCATAATAGCTGATGGATTTTGTGAAAGTATATTTTTAAACAAATAATTATTTATATATTAATCTCTCCTTAAAGGTGTTAGTGTATTTAAGAAGTACGAATTGGGATACCCGTATTGCAGCTGGCCAGGCTGTTGAAGCAATAGTGAAAAATGTACCTGAGTGGAATCCAACACCAAGATCAAAACAAGGTATTTCTTAAATGAATTATACAATTCATTGTTCATCTGATATGGGACTTTTTAAGGCAGCTCTGTTATTCTGTTTCTTTATGAGCATAGACTTTTTTATATGCATGGACTGTATTAAACCTCTTTAGCTTTAGAAGTTCATATTCAGTTACGATGATATGCGTGACCTTGTACTGACTATGTACTTGGGAGCCATATGCAGTTCAAACTGCAAGTTGTCCATGTGTAGAGAGAAGGCCTAGTGGTATGTTAATGTACAAGATTTAAAAAAGCTAGATTTATCAAGGAAAAAAAAATTCTACTCAGCTAAGTGCATTAAGTGAGCTTTTTCAGTCTGTGTTTGTGAAATGAAGCCTTTGAACTTTGTGAATCAAAATGCTCTGTCTGATTCCTTTAGAGGAGAGAAACTACTTCTTCCTCTTTCTCTCGCTTAATATTCTGCCAGAACTTTGTACAAAAATTTCAGTACATTGTCCTTAATACTGTTTTCAATGTCCTATCTAGAACCAGGCTCAGAAAGTCCCATGGAAGATTTGCCTTCAACAGATCGGTTGCGTTTTGACAGATTTGATATATGTCGGTTGTTAAAACATGGTGCATCTCTTCTTGGATCTGCTGGTGCAGAATTTGAAGTCCAAGATGATAAATCAGGTATATCTTTGTATTTTACTTGCAGACAAGACTGATTTGAAAAAGTTTGTGGCAGTCCTATGAGTTTAGTTATCCATGGTTTCTCAGAATGCTAGGAAATAATGGAAGAAAATACTCTCCAGCATAACTGGTTTGTATCGTCTTAAGTTAAACAACCCTTTTGGGGAGTGGGTATTGTTTCTTCATGTGTTCTCTCATTAATTAGTACATGTAGAGTGGTAAGAGGAGAGTGTAAACCCAAAAGAGGGAGCAGAAAAAGCAATATTAAAGACTTCTGTAGAACTTCTATAGACTTGTAAGAGGTGCAGGAACTATCGCCACTTACTCTTCATTAAAACAGCATTCTCAAATGCAGTAGTAGGAAACCTTCAAATTATAGAAAGATTGAATGAGAAATGCTGTGATAAAACTGTTAGAGGTGGAAGGTCAAATATCAATGCCTGTCTGATGTCTTTGGTTTCAAGTGATTTGTCTGAAATATTTCTGTAACTTTTAGCTCAGTTTGTATCAGTGTAGTAGCATTTTAATATAAGGGTTTTATTGCTATTACTATACTTCCTAGCTCTAATTCCAGTCCATCGTCTAGTTTCTGCACCAAATGAAATGATGCTATAGATAAGAATCATCTCTGACTGCATAGCCCTGATTTACTTGTTCCCTGTGTGTTACGCGTTCTGTGCAGTGTATACAGATCCCACTAGCTCAGAGAGGAGCAGAATCTATGGCTGCTGACTATTAAGCAGTATCCTGTCTGTTAATCTTGACTGCTGTTTTATTGCTTGCCGTATTTTATCCTAAAGTGGTGTACAAGTTTCATCTCTTCTAATGAAACTCTACCTGTTCAGAAATCAAGTAGATGCACTAGGACACTTTAGTTCATAGAAGTCTGACATTTATCCCAGTGTCGTATGATTGCACATAAATAATTTTATGAATTAAAATAAATGAAAAAATATAATATAGAAAACTAAGGAAATGAAACAAAAATTAGGTTTAGTTGCTGCATTTTGGAACTAGGTGATACTTAAGGTCCCTTCCAACCTTAACCATTTTATGATCTTCTTTTAACTGGTGGGAAAATGTATATTCTCTTCATTTTGTAGCAGCTTTCCTTTTCAAGTAAGTAGCCAGCATAAATGCATGTAAAGCAAGTTAAATAACCTTTAGAGTTAGCAGTCTTTGACATGTTTTCCTAAGATGAACTTGTGAAGGGTAAAATATTTTTTTAGAGAGTGGAAGTTGTTTGCATTTCTCTGCTTGCCAGTTAAATGTTATTAAAAAAAACAAAGCCAAAAAAAACCCAGAACAACTTATTGGTATAGATATAATTAAGTACTAATTACTGCTCAGCCTGGTGTGTACCCCAAAACTCTGCCAGTATTGTTCACCTACTTGCAAGTTTATGTGCACATATTTGCCCCCAGCCTCCCCTTCCTCCCCCCAAAATCTGTTTACTGGCTTCCATACCACACGTGTAAAAAGAGGGTAAAGTCCAACAGCCCTACAAGCTACAAGTTTTGGTTTACTTGAAGGGTTTATTCTACTCAGGCACTAAAATATTTTTTTATGTAAATGTGAGTGCTCCTTAGTCTAGGTGTTCAGTAGTAATTACAGTGTTGAAGCTTCACAGCATTCTTGAGGTAGCTTCTATTAACTTCCTAAATGAGCCTTGCTTGACATGGGAAGATTGAGGACAGGATTGTAAATAGGCTCCAGCATCCTAGGAAAATCACGCTTATGCTTCAGTCTACATTACAACCAGGAGTTAGTGTGAGTAGAAGGAAAGGAGACACCTGGGTCTGGTGCGTTTTACAAGGAAGAGCAGTCTAAGAAAACAAGTTCCGACTCATCTTAATACAGGGTATTGGATTGAATATTATTTGAGGGTTTTATTGGTGGTTGTTATTTGTGTCTGTGTTTTCCCAACAGAAGGTAAAGGTTAGGAGGAAAATAAACCTTAAAAAAAACCACCCACACAACCAAACCAGACCCGCCCCCCCCCCCCAAGAAAAAAACACCCCAGAAACCAACTGCCAAAATCAGCTGATCCACAGTGATACATGTGCTCAGTAAAAAAGTGCTAGTTCTTGAATCAGTTGCTGGACTTAATATTTAGTGTGTTCATTACTTTCACAATACACTTTCTTAAAAATACAGGGAAAACTTAGTTTTTTTTACTTCTGTCAAACAAGCGTTATTTAATGAACTGCAGGGGAGCTATTGCTCAAAAAATGACCACTGTTTAAGTACTGGTATAGCTATAGCAGCAGAAAAGGTCTTCCTAGGAGTCAGCATGATCCGATTTAAGAGATTGTACTGCTGTATTAGCCAAGTACAATTCTGTAACCTTAGGCTTTATGTTATTTCATTGAGCAAATCTTCAGTAATACATCTGGTTGGAAATATGACACATCTTCCCTTTTTAAAAAACACATTTTTTGGTGTTGGGGTTTTGTTTTTTTTTAGGTGAAATTGATCCTAAAGAGAGGATAGCACGACAGAGGAAACTGTTACAAAAGAAACTTGGCTTAGATATGGGTGCTGCAATTGGGATGAATACTGAAGACCTGTTCAATGATGAAGATCTGGACTACTCTCCTTCTTCAGTTTCACTAGTAAACAAACAACCTGTAGGTAAAACCTCTGGCTGCAAGGAATAATACAATGGGTTTGCTTTATTTGTGCTTCTGCAGTTATAATCTTTATATTTTGACGGTCAACATCTCATATGGTATGCTTTGGTTTTCTGAATTCTGGTTTAGTGTTAGTATTATTTGATGTCAAACTGTTACTCTTGAGTGTCAAGTGGAGGTTTGGGGAGGTTGAGAGCATTGTGCGTTTGAGAATTTTTAAGGACCTTCATTGTAAGAAAGTTGACAATGACTTTTCTTTCAGACTCTTCAGGCTGCCGAGTTAATTGACTCAGAATTTCGAGCTGGTATGAGCAGTAGACAAAAGAATAAAGCCAAAAGAATGGCTAAGCTATTTGCAAAGCAAAGATCCAGAGATGCAGTGGAAGCTAATGAGAAGAGGTATAATAGCAAATTGGTTTGCTTTTATTTCGGTCAAATCACAATTCAAGCTTATCTGTTGAAAAACTTCTTACAGTCTTTGTGTCTTAATCTTTTACGTGCTAACTGTGCTGATGCTAAAAAGCTGTACTTTTTCCCCAGTAGAGCTTTGTTAAGAATGTAGCTTCAGAGAGATCTTGAAATAATGGGTTGCTACTGTTAGTTTGTGGTTTGTCCCTATTGTTAAATAGGGCTTGAGAATAATGCATGAAAAGGGGGGACTTAAGAAGATAATAACTAAAAATTAAATATAACGTTCTGATATATGCTGTGTTTCTCACTGTAGTTTATAGTAACGTTTTACCTACTGTATTTATAACAAGCAGTAAACAAAACTCTCTCCTTGATTTTACGATGACTATGTTTCTTGGAAAAGGCTGAGAATAATTGCCAGTCTTGGACAGCATTCTGCTGTCTCCTACCAGTGGATTTTATTTTTTTTACATGTAGGCTTATCTACTTTATGTATTTCAGTGTTAAACCTCTTGGGTTTGTATTCTTGCCACACTCTATTGTATTTGAACACTGCAGCTGTAGAAGTAATTACTTCCCCATAAGCATACTTTCCCCTTACGAAGTTTTACTTGTTTCTTCTTAGCAATGATAGCACTGATGGGGAACCAGAAGAAAAGAGAAGAAAAGTTGCAAATGTCGTCATCAGCCAGCCTGCCACAGACTCAAAAGCATTGGTAGAAAATGCTCCAGAAGAGGTATGATGTGTTGTTCTGCTGTTAGCAGGAATGATCAGGCAGTTTATCAGTGATGTAAATGAAAACTTATTTGTGCTCCCAAATTCTTTAATCATTTTTATGTTAAGAGAAATGGAGTAAAGGGTGCCATTGCCAGCTTACTTTTATATGTAATGAAGCAAATAAGCTTCAAACTGCGTATAGTATTCATATTTAATCCATTGGTGGCAGTTTGTGACCCAAATGAACCTAAGCAGGTGGATTACAGGTGTCAGACCTGGGTATTAAGCTGTAAAACTGCACTAAACACTTAGATGATGGGATTACACTGAGCCATAAATAATTTGATCTAAATGTTCATGTACACTTTAAATAATCTTTGCCTTACTTTAATTTGGCTTAAGTTAGAATTAAGTTCTATCTTTAGTAGTTGAAGATTTAAATAATTACCTTAGTCTTAGAAAATCTTGCATTTGTTTCAATAGGCTGAAAAACTGAAAAATTGAGAAATGCTAAATCAGAGTGCAAATGGTACATGGAAGCTTATTTATCTTGTTCAGTCTGTATGCTACAGAAATAAGGGCTTTTTCCAGTAATTAAAATTCTTATTAGTTAAATTTTCATTTGAGAAACGATGACTGGAAAATGAATTTGAGAGAGGAATGGTAACTGCAGGCTGAATAGCTGATGGTTGCTACCCCTTCAAATGCTGTGAGTGTGTGAACTTACTCATGTTAGTATCAATTTCCTTTCCACGGCCATACAGTTCCCGTGTAGGAATTTTTGGAAGAGTGGATATGCTTCTGGTTTTCAAAAATGTGGCATGTGTTTTGAGAGGGGTGGTGTTTATTACAGCATTAGTTGACACAATTTGGTTATGTAGTGTATTTTCAAAATGAGACCTGCCAGTTATATTCTTTATAGGTAAAGTTCTTAAACTTACAGAATCACAGGGGAGCATAAGAAACTTTACTTAATATGCTGTCTTAGCATGGTTCCTAAAAGGAGGCTGAATTCAGAACATAAAAATTAACTGTGATAGAGAAGAGGTTACGCTACTAACAGACAAACTTCATAAGCTTTTTAAAAGATCTGGTGCCAATCAGCATAGCTTCTGAAGTGTGGAAGAGAGTTGTTAGGTTTTGGTGTTTTTTTTTTTTCAATTCTGTCCTGTAATGAAGGAAAATACTTAATCTGTTGGAAGTCTTTGTCACCTTCACATATTTGAGTGTCACACAGTATAAGAAGTGATTTCCTGGTACCTTTCTCTTTTAATCTTTTTTTTTTTCTATGATTTTTAGCCAAATGAATGGCCTCTGGAAAGCTTTTGTGAAGAAGTGTGCAATGATCTCTTTAACCCTTCTTGGGAGGTAAGATGTATATGCAGTATCTAAAGTGTAACTGTAGATTAAAAAAAAGGCTTCAGCAGAAGCGCAAAAATTGTTCATGTAGGACTTAAGGCCATTTTGTTAGATATCAAAGATTACATCAATAAATACAGATTACATAGCTGAGACAAATCTGCTTTTAGAGAACTTACAGAGTTTTTAAAGACTCATTTAAAGTATAAATGAAAACAAATGTGTAATGTAGAATCGAGTGGACAGTGAGAGATATGTAAAAGCAGTGATTATAAAGTGAGAATTCTGGAAGTATTGAAGCTCAGGCAAAATAAAAGCACATGAATCTCTGGTCAACAGATGAAGCAACTAAAAGGTTTAGATTCATCAGGAGTTTGAGGAATAGTGTACAAGTGTCGCTGATGACAGCGACATGTTTGTCTAATGCTAAACAAATAGAAAAGGTAGGGGAATCATTCCTTTTGTAACTGGACAGGCTACAAATCATTACTTGCTCTCTTCATTTATAAAAAAACTTTTTTTTTTCTAATGTAGTAAATACCAACTACAAAAACTATGTATTGGGTTGCCTAGACAACTGATTTTCAGGATTCAAAACCTGTTCTGCTCAGCCTTCTAGTCAGTTCTTAGACTATTTTCCACAAACTTTGATACCTGTTCCAAGCAAAAATAGGAGGTAGCTGCCACTAGCTTCTCTTCCTTGGACAGAAGATAGAAATAACAGTTGTCAACTAACTTCAGTTTTTTTAATTTAAAAAGTTGATCTTTTGAATGATCAAATGTTAACACTAACTGTAACATACTCAGGTATATCTGTAGCAGAGTTTCAGTCTGAGTTTAGGTCTGCCTACATGGACCTAAAACTTGGAAACACAGAGCTAGGTCATATGCAGCCAGCCCAATTATTTTGGGCGCAGCAAAAGGATAATTGTATTTGTTTGGCACATCACTGCTTCCGAGCTAATAATCCTCCCCTTGTTTGAAATCCGGCTGTTTGCAGTTGAAGCCAAAGTCCACTTGTCATATGGAATGCAGATATATTTGCACAGCTTTCTTAGTAAATTTGATACAGAGTGCACACATCTTAATTAAGGAAGTAGATCTAGAATCATTATTATGGTATGTTCTGGGTGGAAACCAGGTTAAACTACCTCAAAATACATGTTTATAAAATTGCCCTCTGGCATCTTCTTGCAATGTCTTGAGGCAGTCTTAAATGACTAATTCACATTGCTTGCCTTGCTTATTAGGCAGATGAAGTCAAGCAAGATGAATCCTACTACTGGTATTTCCGTCATTTGCCTTGCTGTTTTGTGTTTGCAAAAGCTGAGAAGTTAAATAATGAACTGTTCCTCTTTTGGCTTGTAAAATCTAGCTCATAAGCAGTCTTGGACCAAATAAGCAAATGATTGGTGTATTATGAGCAATTAAGACCTAAGACTAGGCTTTGTGACTGTTTTTACTGGCTTACAGCTTTTACTAACAGCCACTGAGCAGTACATGTGGGATGTATATGCTAGCATTTTATCTAAAATACTCTAAGGAAGGACCTACCAACTACTTGGTTCTAGTTGTTATTATCATGAAATGACATACAATAATTTTCTGCTAGCAACAACCATGTATGTGAAGTGTCCTTAAAAAAGAAAAGAAGAATAAGTTGTGCTATAACCTATGTAAAGGCCTCTCATTGAAAACCCAGTCCAGAATTCTGCTTTTGCAACTTCTGTGTATCTGTTGAGTGGGCTTTTCTTGATGAGCCAATTACTAGTGCAGGCGTGTATCAAAAGTACCAGCAACCGGTGCCTCTGTAGCACAGATCTGGTCTCCTGCCATTTCTAATACTTCTTAGTGTGTTCAACTGTCTGTGTGTGGTGGGAACACAAAAGTGGCTATAATTTGCTTTCTCTTGTCACTTGTTCACTTCTAGTATTTAGGCAAACAAGGCAGGTTTGTAAGCTGTGCGGGATAGTAATTCTCAGAAGTTAGTTTGGCAGATCCCAAAATATTCAGTGGGGATCCAGGCTCTCTTTAAGAAATACGAAGAGCTCTAGAGAAACAGAAATGTAACACTGTCCTGGGTTCAGCAGTAGCTGAAACATGACTGCTACTGCTGAACCCAGGACAAACACATAATACAAAGAGAATACGGAGTGTTTAAGAAATATAAGAATATTGCTTTTCTTGTAAACTTACTAAAAATGCAATACCTGCTAGTTGCTCTTTCTGAAAAATAATGTCTTATAGTGAGATAAAACTAAATGAAAACTCTTCATTGGTTACATTACTACAAATTGCATTACCACCCAAGTCTTGGAAGGGACTGTGAGAATGAAGAACTTAGGCCCACTGTAGGAGAGAATCTGGTTTGAGACCATCTTAAGAGCCTGAATGTGCACAAGTCCATGGGTCCTGATGAAATCCATCTGTGGGTCCTGAAGGAGCTGGCAAATGAAGTTGCTAAGCCACTGTCCATCATATTTGAAAAATCATGGCAGTCGGGTGAAGTTCCTGACGACTGGAAAAAGGGAAATATAACCCCCATTTTCAAGAAGGCGAAAATGGATGACCCAGGGAATTACAGACCAGTCAGTCTCACCTCTGTGCCTGGCAAAATCTTGGAGCAGATTCTCCTGGAAGGCATGCTAAGGCACATGAAAAACAACAAGGTGCTTGGTGACAGCCAGCATGGCTTCACTAAGGGGAAATCCTGCCTGACCAATTTGGTGGCCTTCTATGATGGGGCTACGGAACTGATGGACAGGGGGAGAGCAGTTGATGTCATCTACCTGGACTCGTGCAGAGCCTTTGACACTGTCTCGCACGACATCCTTGTCTCTAAATTGGCGAGACATCAGTTTGATAGGTGGACCACTCGGTGGATAAAGAACTGGCTGGATGGCCGCACACAAAGAGTTGTGGTCAGTGGCTCAATGTCCAGCTGGAGACCAGTAATGAGTGGTGTCCTTTAGGGACCGGTCTTGTTTAACATCTTTGTGATTGACATGGACAGTGGGATTGAGTGCACCCTCAGCAAGTTTGCCGACGACACCAAGCTGTGTGGTTCGGTTGATACGCTGGAGGGATCAGAGGGACCTCGACACGCTTGTGAGGTGGGCAGATGCCAACCTTATGAAGTTTAACCATGCCAAGTGTAAGGTCCTACACTTGGGTTGGAGCAGTCCCAGGCACAGCTACAGGTTGGGCAGAGAAGAGATTCAGAGCAGCCCTGTGGAGAAGGACTTGGGGGTGCTGGGCGATGAGAAAAGGAACATGAGCTGGCTCCAGTGTGTGCTTGCAGCCCAGAAAGCCAACCGTATCCTGGGCTGCATCAAAAGGAGCGTGACCAGCAGGTCGAAGGAGATGATCCTGCCCCTTTACTCTGCTCTCCTGAGACCTCACCTGGAGTATTGTGTGCAGTTCTGGTGTCCTCAACATAAAAAGGACATGGAACTGTTGGAACAAGTCCAGAGAAGGGCCATGAGGATGATCAGGGGACTGGAGCACCTCCCGTATGAAGACAGGCTGAGAAAGCTGGGGCTGTTCAGCCTGGAGAAGAGAAGGCTGCGTGGAGACCTCATAGCAGCCTTCCAGTGTCTGAAGGGGGCCTATAGGGCTGCTGGGGGGGACTCTTCATTAGGGACTGTAGTGACAGGACAAGGGGTAACGGGTTGAAACTTAAACGGGAAGTTTAGATTGGATATAAGGAAGAAATTCTTTCCTGTTAGGGTGCTGAAGCACTGGAATGGGTTGTCCAAGGAAGTTGTGAATGCTCCATCCCTGATGGTGTTCAAGGCCAGGTTGGACAGAGCCTTGGGTGATACGGTTTTGTGTGAGGTGTCCCTGCCCATGGCGGGGGGGTTGGAACTAGATGATCTTAAGGTCCTTTCCAACCCTAACTATTCTATGATTCTAAATATGATAACAATATCTTCTATGCTAGTAAATAGAAGCAGTTCTTAATTGTTTCATCCACAAGCTGGGAGATAAATAGGGAAAAAATGGTTTGTTTAGGACAGATTAGTATATGAGTTGGTCTGATCTTGAAACATTTCTGTGAAGACTAAAGTAGAAGTGTTTCAGTTACCCAGTGTGGCTTTTATCTTTGTATTTGTTCCTAAGTATTTAAAATTTTACTTTTGATTTCATTTTCTAGGTTCGACATGGTGCAGGTACTGGACTGAGGGAGATACTTAAAGCTCATGGTAAAAGTGGTGGTAAAATGGGAGATAGCTCTTTAGAAGAGGTAAGTTTCCAATCATGTAGACTTAATATGTTTACTTAAATGAAGTTTAGAAAACAGACTTCTTTAAAATACTTAAGCTCTGCAGGAGGTGGCTGATCAGGGAGAACATAAGCCATGGGATTTGTCTGCTCAAAACAATCTGGATGAAATCATTGTATGCACTGTATCCTTTTAGAAGGCCTGTTCAAAAAACAGTACTATTGTATGAACAGCCATTAAGATGTAGACTGTGTGTAAAGTTACTAAACAGTAGCTTCCATACTAGAAAATACTGGTTTTGAGCACACCCTTACTATGACTGAAAGTTAATCGTGTCACTCTCGTGAAGTGTCTCAGGCCATCTAATTCTATCCACTTAACTAGTAAGGTGACTCATATCAATCTGCTTGCTTTGTTAGTATGAGAAAAGTTATTTAAACAGCCTATTTAAAAGGAAAACTCTTTTTCAAAATATCCCAACAGTAACATCCCATTTATTAATAGTGGATCTCATCCGAATTCATACTGACTTCATTGCTGTAAAAGCAGCTTGGAGAGCTTGTGGTTTAGAGAGTGTTAAAGAATGAGATACATTTATCAAATGTAAATCAAGCTACCTCAGCATACTGTATATATAGATAAAGCAAAAGCTACTATCTCTCCTCGCTTCCACATGGACTGGTAGTTGTTACGTAGAGATTGCAGGGTAATAACACATGCTACAATGGTAAGATACTTTAAGCATTTTCTTACCTATTTATGGAAAGAGTATGTGTACTCCAGGCTAGCTTCAAAGGCTGCTGTGCATGCTTTATGCAGGCTGTAATTCTTTGACATGTATGGGAACATGAAATCCATGATATGATTAAAGTTTTGTTTATTAAAGCGATAGCTTTCAAAGGAGCTGGTGATCTAGTAGGCAGGCAGTGGGGATGAGAAAGATAATGTCTGAGCAGTTGCTTCTGTGGGCTTTTACTCCAAGATGCAGAGTTACAGAACTGTTGGGTCTCTAACAGATGCCAGACAAGCTTGGTCTAAATTGTTTGTTAAATCTGGAGGAGACATGGCTTTAAAGCAGGTTCCTTTCACTGAGTCTTCCACAGTGATGTACTGCTTCATAGTTCATGTTTATTTGTAAATTTTCTTCAAGTATATTAATTGACTTGCCTTGGATGTATTGACATTAGTCAGTATGGATTAGCTGAATGACTCTTACCTTTGAGTGCTGTGTATGTTAAATACTAAATAAAATTATCTGTGTACCTTACAAGGTGCTCTCTAGCCTTTTGATAAAGCTACCTTGTGGTTTGTTTTTTTTTTTAAATAAGACGTTTGTAATAAACCAGGTGAGCTGAATTAGTGCTATTTTACTTTGACTATCTGTGTGAGATGGCTATACTTAGTCAGCTTAAACATGTTGCCGCATCTCTTACAAATTTTAGTTAAAGCAAGCATATCAGCAATCCTTTATGAGTAAATACAGTCAAGGTGTTCAATTTATCTCTTTTTTACAGATGGTTCAGCAGCATCAGGAGTGGCTGGAAGACCTGGTTATTAGACTCCTTTGTGTGTTTGCATTAGACAGATTTGGAGACTTTGTTTCAGATGAAGTAAGTTGTCTCTGAGTGAACAGGTCCATCAGTAGGTTTCTGTGGGAGACAATACTACAGCAGGCCAGCTGTGCTTTGTACAGTGCTGCTACTTGTCACTGCTCACAGATGCTTATTACAAAGTAGCTGAGAGATTTCACCTTGTCTGTATAGCAGTTTTGGTCATCTGACTCTACTCTTACTGGTTTCCAAGTCAGGTTTCATGCAGAAGTAACTGTTTTATGATTTACTTTATCCTAGGTGGTAGCACCAGTACGTGAGACTTGTGCTCAGACTTTGGGAGTAGTATTGAAACATATGAATGAGACTGGAGTTCACAAAACTGTGGATGTTCTTCTGAAGCTGCTAACACAAGAACAGTGGGAAGTGAGACATGGTGGTCTCCTAGGAATAAAGTATGCTTTGGCAGTACGTCAGGTAATAACCCTCACAACAAATTGCAGAGAGCTTTGGAACAGAAAGCTCTACTTGAAGTAGAGGATGTGACTGAACAGTATGTAGATATGATAAAGCAAGCTTGCTTGCACTGCAGTCTCGTATGAGTTATAAGATGTGTGACTGCATTTTTATATCCAGGCTGCAGAAATCTTCATGTATGTAGCAAAATTGTACTCTTGTAATGTGCCAAGTTACATTACAAATATGCTTGTCTCATTTTGGTGATGCTTTCATGTGTGAGGTTAACACTGCTACAAAGTTTTAGTGTGTTCATGATACCATTTTGCAAACACTGAGCTTTGTTTATATACAAACAGTCAGGTTACAGTTCATTCAAATTTATAACCTAGGTTTTAGGATATGAATGGTAACTTAAAATATTTAGATTGTTGTCTTGGACCTGTAGCTTCTGGTTTGTGCAACAAATGGATTTATTCCCACATCTTAATTGCTTGAGGTGTTACATGCTTTACGTTCAAAAAAGCTTTTGATCTTTTTGGCAGGATTTGATCAGCACTTTATTGCCTAAAGTGCTGCCTGCAATAATAGAAGGTCTCCAAGATCTGGATGACGATGTCCGAGCTGTTGCCGCAGCATCTTTAGTACCAGTAGTGGAAAGCCTGGTCCAACTTCAGTCTCAGAAGGTGCCTGAATTGTTTTTTATCAGTTCTGATGGAAAAGTTCACTTTTGGTCTGAATGAAGAAAATAATGCTTAGAAACAGCACTTTTTTTAAGATGACCTCCTCTGCTTATTTGTGTAGGTGCCTTTTATTCTTAATACCTTGTGGGATGCACTTCTGGAGTTAGATGACTTGACAGCTTCCACAAACAGTATCATGATCCTTCTTTCTTCCCTCCTGACTTATCCTCAGGTCCGCAAATGCAGGTAACTTTTTCATTAGTATTGCTTCAGTATTGCAGGTGTGACTGTCCAGTTATTTTCAGATTGGAATAATCAAAGTTGCTTTCAATTTGATGCTAAGGAGATGCTTGGTATAAATCGGCTTTGGAATTTTACTCTTGCTTTTCCTTAAAGTGAAAGACAGCACTTCTATTCTCATTACGTCAGTAAAAGGCAACAAAATAATCAAAAGGTACTAGACATTGTTTATATACGATGTGGTTTTTCTTCCTCTCTCCGTTCATCTTGAGTATTTTAGTGAAGGATATCAGCTCCACTCATAGTGATCCTGCCCACAGACTGTCCGCTTCTTGTTGACAGACTTCAAACTGTATACTTTAAAACACATGCATGTATCTGTAGGACTTTGTTATTTGAACAGTTCTAAAGGAGCTACAGATGTGAAAATTCACATCAATAGGACAACCAGTAATTCTATGACTGGTTGAAGATAGTGCCTAGTTTGTATCTGTTTGGGACTCTGTCAAATTAGAGGAATTACATGTTGGTATGTTAACAGTTTTCATAATCCACACGGTAAGCTCACAGCATCTGCACTTAAAGGTAGATACTTTACACATCTTGCCTTTATCATTCTGTATGATTGTCACTGCTCAAGCTGGTTTTTGCCCAAATCCAAAATTAAGAATGAAGTTGTCGCTAATGCCATCTTTAATTCAGCATGTGCTGCTTGTGTTGAGGTGCAAGCTCCTGCAGAAAAGATCCAAGCTTGGTTTTAATTATTTCTAAAATCATAACAAAACCAAAACCCCCATGTTTTGCCAGAATACTTTAACAAAGCCAAAAGTATAATCTGGGAAACAACATCGTGAAAATACATTCTTGAAATTTATATCTAAACAAAATTAACTTAGCTCTGTGTGTTTATTTTTGGGTTTTTTCCCTCTCATGGCTTCCACATCTCCACTTCATGTACTAGTATTCAGCAGTCACTCACAGTTTTGGTCCCACGTGTGTGGCCGTTCTTGCATCATACTATATCTTCTGTGCGAAAAGCAGCCCTGGAGACATTATTTACACTGCTGTCCACCCAAGACCAGGTAAGAATTTAGTGTTACTGGTGTTTTACAATGATATGTATTGGAATCTGCTTGATCATATAATCATAAGATATCCTTGTTTCAGAGCTCTTCAGCATGGCTGACTCCAATTCTGCAAGACATGTTGAGGCACATATTTCAGTTTTGTATCTTAGAAAGCAATCAAGAAATTCTGGATCTTATTCACAAGGTATTTGCATGACTTATGACCTTCCTGTATATTGCTAACATATCCTGCTCTTTCATGTCCTCTGCACTTTCGTACAGATAAAGAACAGTGTGTTCATGTTAATTATTTTGTAGTTAGCCTAGTTTTACTATATATACTGAAGGTGGATAGAATCATTGAATGGCTAGGGCTGGAAAGGACCTTAATATCATCTAGTTCCAACCTCCCTGCCATGGGCAGGGACACCCCAAACTAGACAACGCTGCTCAAGGCTCTGTCCAACCTGGCTTCAAGGGATGCAGCATTCACCACTTCTTTGGGCAGCCTGTTCCAGTGTGTCACCACCCTCACAGTAAAGAACTTCTTCCTTATATCTAACCTGAACTTCCCCTCTTTTAGCTTGAACCTGTTACCCCTTGTCCTGTCATTACAGTCCCTGATGAAGAGTCCCTCTCCAGCACCTTGTAGGCCCCCTTCAGATACTGGAAGGCTGCTATGAGGTCTCTGAGCAGCCTTCTCTTGTATGGTTCATACAGTTTATCAGCACATATATGATCTTATGTACACCCATACAAATTTGTCATTATTTCCACTATTGTTCTTTCCCAAGGTATGGCTGGAACTGTTAAACAAGGCATCTGTACAGTATGTGGTTGCAGCTGCTTGTCCATGGATGGGAGCCTGGCTCTGTTTAATGATGCAGCCATCTCATTTGCCCATTGACTTAAACATGTTGCTAGAAGTAAAAACCAGATCAAAAGTAAGTGAAATGTGAGCTCTAATTATTCTGGGAAAAGTGGGAAATTGATTAGCTGTATATAAAAGTGCTCTAAAGCTGTTAAGAGGGGATTGGTGGTGCCTTTTTACAACTCTAAATGTAGCCTGTCATGCAAACCTCGAGTCTGTAGAGCAAAACGGTTCTTGTCACGTTATCCATGAGAACTCAAAGTTCTAGCATGCAGCATGCTCCCTGTGAATCCTTTAGTAGTTCCATGTAACCATCATGGTTTGACGCATCTGTTTGCAGGACTGAGTTAAGTCTGAAAGCATTGTGTTACTTCTGAAAACATGCTGAAAAAGTTTTCCTTTTTCCTCTATGTGGACTCAGTTTATCAGCCAAATGTTGAGTGTTAGTTTTAATATTATCTTGGAAGGAACCATATCATGCACTTAATAGAACGACAGAAACTACTAGTGGAGAAGTGATTTACAGTGGTCAACTACTTTATGTCAAGTCTGTTATTCCAGAAATGTTCTGGCTTAGTCCAACTTCTGCAGAGGATGTTATGGAATATGAATTAATCTTTTCTGTCACAAATACATTTTACTTCCAATCTCTCCCAAATTTATTCCATAGGAAAAGGCAGGTGCTAAACTGCGTCAAGGTCAAACCCAGAATAAAGAGGTGATTCAGGAATATATTGCTGGGGCAGACAGCATCGCAGAAGATCCAGCAACCAGGGATTATGTTGTCATGCGAGCTCGGATGATGGCAGCAAAGTCAGTTTACTGGAAATCTTAAAAAATATTTTAAAACAATTTATCTTCTTGGTTCTGTGGTGCTTTTGCTAAAATCTAATTATGTAGACATTTTTGGCATCTTCATTTTGAATCATTAATTGCAGGGTAATTGTAACACCGAGGTGACTCTTCTTTCTCTTTTTGTCAGGTTGCTGGGAGCACTTTGTTGCTGCATTTGTGACCCAGGTGTAAATACTGTTACTCAAGAAATAAAGCCAGCTGAATCATTAGCTCAGCTACTGCTCTTCCACTTGAATTCTAAGTCTGCCTTGCAGAGGATTAGTGTTGCATTAGTAATCTGTGAGTGGGCAGCCTTGCAAAAGGTAGGATGTTTCTGCAGCAAAATTAAATTTTACTCACTATCTCAATGCACAGCTTGTCAGCCGCTACTTAGCTTGAAATGAAATTTCAGTTGATAAGCGATAATCGTAATTACGCATCTAAATACTAAAATCTTGATTGTAGGCAATGGGGGAATTCATTACTCGGTAGCTAAACCAACTCTTGGAACTGTGAATCAGTAAATATGCTCACATTTCTTCTACAAATATGTCTGTTCTCAAGAAGCATGTTATTTAAGGTCAAGGCTTCCTTTTGACATGACTGTATTCCCTGTTTTCACTGTCTCTCCTTTTCTAGTGGCAGACTTAAGGTTTTGTTAGTAAGCTTTTATATCTGGATTACGAATATTAATGGTCCCCCTGGAAACTGGATTTTTTTTTTTTTTGTAGGTAGATTGCCCTTTTTAGTGCCCAAAACTGAACAACAGAAGTTATGATTACTCAGAAATAAAAATGACATCTTTTCCTGTTATAGGAGTGTAGAACCGTGGCAGTTTGTGTGCAGCCTCGCTTACTTGGGGTCCTTTCTGAACATCTCTATTATGATGAAATTGCTGTTCCTTTTACACGAATGCAGAACGAATGTAAACAGCTCATCTCATTGTTAGCCGATTCACACATTGACATTGGAAACAGAGTAAACTGCAGTGTATTTACAATAGATCAAGCTAATGAGCTGGTAAGTAGAGGCATGCCTGCCCTTCCTTCAGATCTATTCCTGTCTTGAAATACGTCTTCAGCATAATTATTACACAGATGGCAACTTTCAGAAATAATGTAGTGACTTTACACCTCCTTTGACATGAAATATGTAATGGATACTTACCACTTCCTCTGTGGTGTTAGAGATGTGCCAAAAACTGAGTACAATACAGGTAGATGCTAGAGAAGAGATTGACGGTGTCCTGATCCCAGGTTTTAGATTCACTATTGAAATCTACACAGAACAAAAAGCAGGCTGGAACTCCTTCAAAAAATGCTGTCAAAAGACTAGTAAATAAACTGTGTAAATTGTAGACTTCCCCACCAACTCCCAAGCATGTGGTTTAATGTGGGGGATTTTTTTTGTTTGTTTATTTTTATTTTTTCTTTTTCCTGGCTGTTCAATTGTTTTGTCTTTTCTTAATCTGAAAACATCAGTGTTAGATGTGCTAATGAAAGATAGCTCTTGACATTAAAGCTCTATAACCAAAATAGATCCGATAATGTTGGGGCAACAAATTAAAAGGTTTTTCTTTCAACCAAAAACTGGCCTCTTAAGCAGAGAGAAAGATGGGTACAGACAGATGAGGCAGGATGTAAATGAAGAGCTTATGGGTTTGAGAGCCTGCGAAATAAAAAGGGGTGGGAGAGGTGTGTGGATGTAGGAGGAATGAAGGAACGCTGATAGATTTAGTGCATCTTGGGGAAGGGGATGAGGAGTATTAGGATCCTGGATGTGTTCGTGTATGCAACTTGCATGCTAAGAATTAGGGAAGGTGTAAGTTTGTACACTTATGGCCATGATGACATGACTATAGCATGATAGATCTTGAAATTCTCAGATGGTAGTATTTATGTATAACATGCAGTAGCTTAACTTGGAAATCTCAACATACCTCTAAAGTTATAGACAATTGTGTATATGGGCTGAGGGGATTTTGGCAGCCAGTCTGATTGTGACTACCATCTACAATGAATAAATTTCCAAGGTAAGGCCAGACAGAATAATGTGAGCTCATAGTCTGTGAAGTACAGGAATCTTCATGTACCTCAATTGTTTACTCTGGAGTTTAGTGATAGGGCTGCTTGACCAATGCATGTGTATTTTTCAAGAGATATCCATTGTGGATTAGAAGACTTATTCCATAGCCATAGGAAATAGCAAATAGTTATCTTCTGCGCTCTTTCAGCTCTTCAAGTTTTCTCGCAATATGAACAGCAAACCTGCTCTGCATTGTAGTATGGGTCTTCATGCATTAGATGGAAAAACTCTGTGCTCTTCCTCGCTATTCATATTTTTTGCACCTTTTGGTTATTCCAGTCATCAGGGTCACGTGGAATAGAACTTGAGATACCTATAGAGTGAAGCAGTACAAGTCCTGTCATTGAAAGATATGACCTGAACATTTAAAAGTAGAAGGCAAAAAACAACAAAAACCAAACCCCTCAGACCAACCCTCTCAACAGCTGCCATCATCTTTCCTGTACTTAGAGGCCTAACCATCCTATCAGTAGAATAAGTTTAGCATTTCCATGATTCCATGTTGCTTTTAACTTCTTTCCTGTGAAAGATTTGAGTAACAGTAGTTACCCAGTAGTCAGAGGGTATGGCAAGTCCTGCAACTACTGGGTTTTGCTGTGTTTTTCCTTACATTTTTATCCAAGTTTCTCTTTCTTCAAAAAGAGCATAGAAACAACTTTTTCACACAGGGGCCCTTGCACATCCTTTCTGGCCTTATGAATCCATAGCATATTCTACTTTGCTTATCTGTCATGTGCTTACGTGTTGCCAGAATATCTGGGTATATATGGCAGAAATAGGACAATCTAAATTTGGAGGAGAACATCTCTTTTAGCTTTCAGAATCTACACTCAAAATGTTCATAATATGCCTGATTTTTTTCCCCTTGAGCTGCAGTTGAAAATTCCAGAAACTACTTTTTGCAGCATTTCCTGATATTTGTTGGAAAAATAGAAATGATAATACCTGGTAAAGTGACTTGTATTCTGCCAAAAAAAACCATGGTTTTCAGAGGATATCCCTGTTTACAATAAGTGAAATGGATTTGTAAGTTTTTTCTTCCTTTTTATTAGGTTACTTCTGTTTTCAGTGAAGCGACATCATCCTTTACTTTGAATCCTAAAATTCTACAGCAGTTGGATAGTAAACGGCAACAAGTCCAAATGACTGTTACAGAAACAAATCAAGAATGGCAAGTGATGCATCTGCGAGTCCATACATTGGCTGCATGTGCAGTTGTGAACTTGCAGCAACTTCCAGAAAAACTAAATCCTGTTATAAAGCCCTTAATGGAAGCTATCAAAAAAGAGGAGAATACACTTGTACAAAACTATGTGGCTTCGTGTATAGCAAAGTTACTTCAGCAGTGTACAACAAGATCTCCTTGTCCCAACTCAAAGATTATAAAAAATCTCTGCAACTCCCTCTGTGTGGATCCACATCTAACCCCTCTAGCAGCATGTCCTGCACAGCCTCAGGGCAGCAGCTATGAAAACTCAAAAGGTATGATACCTTAGACTGCCAGTATTCCTAAAAATGCTTGTGCTTTTCTCTGAACTGTTAAAATGGGTATTTGAGTGCGTCTTGGTTTTGGTGTTTTTGAAATGCCAGCAACTGAGTCTTCATGTTTTAGTAATTATTTCATTTAGGTATCGTAAACTACACACTGTGTGCAACTAATGATGTGGATGGTTTTCAGAAAATTTATGTTAAAAACCAGCTTCGTCCCAGTTTTCAGTTACTTGCTGTTATTATCCACTTACGATTACATTTCATTTACATACGTTATGAAGCTTTTCATTGAAATTGAGTAAGTTAAGAAATTAGAGTAGCCTGTTAGAAAAAAAAACCCTGACTTATGTTACATTCCGTGGGCTAATACCAAGATATCAAAAGAGGAGTACAGTCTTTGAAATTAACAAATAATTCTGTGTACCCTGTTCCTGAAAACATACAGATTGAATGAACAATACTAAGACCTTAATACTGTCAAAGATTCTAACCTGCTTTAAGGTTTGACCATTATACATAGTACTTCTTTTGTAAAGTCAGAGTAGGGTAATATCCATGTCCAATTGAAAATTAAGCTTATCAGCATAAATGGAAACATCAATACATCCAAAGACATTGATGGCATGTGCGCTTGTATCATGGTAGAAGTCATAAACTGTTTGTAAAGGACACAGAAGATAAGATTTTTTTTTTAAACTTTAGAACGTAACGTGTTGTCTTGCACAAAAAAAAATCTTGTGCGCTTTTTGTATTTGACTGCAGTTTTGTTACCTGTGTTTCCTGCTAAGTAATTTGTGTAGCAATTTACACACTTCAGTTTTGATGCCAAGGCTGTAAATGTGCTCTGAACAGGCTAACTCTGTACCTGAATTTTCCATCCTTGAGAACGATGACATGGTTTAGTTTTCTAAGGATATTGAGATCTGCAGATGGCTTGTAGCTAGCTATCACTTCTGCTTATGTTTTAAACTGCATCTTAAATTGTCAGCTCTTCTTTCTCTTCCTTCAGGGCCCAACTCTGATAAAGATGGGATGCATCATACAGTTACTAAGCACAAGGGAATAATTACACTGTACAGACACCAGAAAGCTGCTTTTGCCATCACAAGTCGGCGAGGTCCTACTCCAAAAGCTCCAAAAGCCCCAGTTGTAGATCTCCCTCCTGGCAGTAGTGGAAGCATTCCTACAGAACTTGATGAGGTAAAGTTCAACAGCTTGCATTCGCAACTTGCATATCTACACACACCCTCCCTCACATTACTTTTGAATTCACTGGAGTTGACAGCATTATAATAGGGATGTCCAAGATTTATTCATGAGAGAAAAGAGTTCACATAAAGTTTTGATGCAAGCAGCATATGTTTGTTGATAATGAGATTTTAAATCTTCAGTGTGTCATTAAGAATGTTAGTAACTCCTGAAATATTTCATGTTTCGTACAGTTTATTAATATCTCAGTACAAATCCATGCAAATGGATTTCCCCAAACTGCTGTGTCCTTACCCATGTTAGTGCTGATCATCTTGATGCACAATAGGTGCTCTGAAGCATTAAGAACAGTATTTGAAGTATGACTGGTTTTACGATATACGTATGTGTGACTTCCACACTTGATATGCTAGATTTTTTGTTACTGTTTCATCATATAAAATGTCAGTATAAGATGCTAGTCAGGACTGTGATTCCTTAGCAGTGTTGTGAGGTTTCTTCCTAATTGAAGTGATTTTTAACCATTCCATTTTCTGAAGAGTGTGGGAGAGAGGGCTTAACAAAACAAATACTGCTTTTGGTAAGTCTTGCTAGTGTGTTACTGTTTGTGGTGTCCCTATATTGGCAATATCTGAGGTTCTGAAACTGGAACCAGTTGGAAAACCTCCTGCTGAAATGGGCCTGTGTCAGCAAAAGCCTAATCCCAAAATTTACAGGATTTAAATAATCTGCTACAAAACCCCTTTTTTTGTCTGTCTGTTTGGTTTTACCTGTATAAAGAACAAAGTAAATAACTTGCAAATTAAAAAGTGGATCAGCAAATGTGTTGTAAATACCTATAAACATAGTCAGAATAGAATGCTTATGTAACAATGGGAGCCTGTTTGAAAGTAATTGCTATTCCTAAATCTGTTCTTCCTGTTTTTTAAATTGTTTAATTGTAGGCTCAGAAACCTTATGTTGTACAGAGAAGAGGAGCTGAATTTGCCTTATCTACTATAGCTAAACATTTTGGTGCTGAAATGGCAACGGGATTGCCACATCTCTGGGATGCTATGGTTGGTTCATTAAGGAACAACATTCACATAAATAATTTTGGTAATTACACTTCTGATTTAAGGTGGGGGAGGTCTGGTAGGCTGGGGGGCAGTATGTCAGTCTTGAACTGAACACCTTTTCTGTTTTTGACAGACCGAAAGTCCTTACTGGAAAAAGGAGATGCCCCTGCCCAGGAGCTAGTAAATTCTTTGCAGGTTTTTGAAACAACAGCAGCTGCAATGGATACTCAACTACATCCTCTGGTAATTATATTCCAAAGCAGCTTTTTTGTAGGAAACAGTTCAGTCTGTTCATTGCCACTGTTTTAAATCTTTGTTTTGTCAGGCTTCTTTTTAGATGTTTTCTTAATTTTGCTTAAATAGTGTTCTTACTCATTTGCTAGCCTGCCTGTATCCTAGTCTTGATGAACTGAAGACACAGCCTTCTGTCCTCAGCAGTTCAACTGTTACGTTCTAAAGCTGTTTTTTCCCTGTGTTCTGTAGGATGTTAAATTCTGTATTTATTTGTGTAGGGTTGTAGAATAAGCCCACACATAAATAAATCAAGCACCTACCAACAACTTAGCCTTGGCCTACCTTCTTCAGATGGTCAGATGGCCAAACAAGATTGTGTCTGAAGTCTGAATTAGGATAATACTTATGCTATTTTGTTACATTGAAACCAGCATCTTGACTCTGCTTTATCCTAATTCCAGATTTCCTGAATCTGAGGGAACAGAGTGATAATATGGTGCCTTCTCTTTGTTAGTGAAGTACAGATAAAAATGCTGTTAAGCTGCATTATGTGGCTGACTGAAACAGGTTTGACTTAATTGACTGACATGTAGTTTATGCGGCCAGAGTAGTGGGGGGAAATGGTAGTAATAAAACTACACAATTTACTGCCTGACTACTGTGGAACAGGCTGAAGGTTGTCAGAAAGGCTCCCTGTGCAGGCAATGAAAAAGTTATGGGAAACTTCAGTTTACCCCCAAGGAGACTGGATCTTGGGGGGTTTTAAATTATTTATTTTTACACACCACTCAATGTAAAAGACTTATCATCTTGCATGCAGTAGTGAGCTTTGAACTGCCTATTTCTACTTGAGAGATTGTGGAGTTAGGAGAGTTTTGTGAAAGTATCAGTAAAATACTGGTTAAAAAAAAAAAAGAAAATTAGAAAGGAACAGAGCAAGAGGGACATCATTATGCCTGCATCTGAACACAGTTTTCAGTATTAGCTTATCTGCAGTACTACATTTCAGAATAAATATAGTAGCAGTGGAAGAGGCATAAAAGAAGGGCAGCAGGGTAATAAAAATACATGGAAAGACTCTCATGGAAGGAATAAGTAGACCAGAACTCTGGAAAGAATACGATGGGAAAGGATGGGTGTAAGGAATGGATGTAGCGTTCTGAGCTAATGGAGGAGATTCATGTGGAACATATGGAATTGTTTGTTATTTATTTAAATACTGAAGTGATTTTGAGTGAATTTAGCATATGAAATGGAAAGGGTTTTCTAGTACATCTACGTACTTTATACTTATATATGGTCTGTAGTTAATGTGTAGGTTGTTTTGGGGGCTGCTAATACTGTATACATATTTAAAAAGAAAAAAACTTCCATAGGAAGTAAAAGAGGGTGAAATTGGCTCATCAAAGCTAATATTTAAGGACTTCAATGCTAGGAAAAAACTGACCATCTCTTTAAGATATCTGACATAAAAATGTGTTTGTGCTGATGAAAAAGACATGTACATATACACATCCTTCCTTGGGAAGATGGGAATTTCTTTCTAGGTGTCTTTCTTGTCACACAGAGTTCATAAGACTCCCAACACAGAGCTCATCTCCCTAAACATAAATGGGAGGAGGTCAGGATGAATTTGCAAGCTGGAAATTTTTAAATCTATGTATCTGTATTTAAGCAATGACTTTTTTTTTTATGAAGCTCTGAGTACTTAGTACTGTATTTTTCCAGTGTGAAACAATTGCTTAATTACCAAGGACTTCCTTAATTTTCATTTTGTCTAAAACTAAATATTCTGTTACTCAGAATTTTAACTGTACTGGGGAGTAATATTTGTTCAAAGTTCAGTTGTCAGCTTCTAGA
Organism: Pezoporus occidentalis; assembly: GCF_034315485.1. Taxonomy (NCBI): domain Eukaryota; kingdom Metazoa; phylum Chordata; class Aves; order Psittaciformes; family Psittacidae; genus Pezoporus; species Pezoporus occidentalis. The sequence goes on from NW_026913965.1 coordinate 33,707, forward strand.
AGAATTTTTCAGTGCTAAACAATTAAACCTTGTGAAGGAGCCATTTCACGCATTCTTCGGGAGGCAGCAGAGACTGTAAGACTGTTTAATTGAAAATTACTCAGTAATTTCTTTATAATTCATATTAATCTTTTCTCCACCCTTTTCTTCTGTTCAGTTAATACAGCACTTGACTCATCTTTATATGTGCCTTCAACATCCCAGCACTGCAGTGAGACACATGGCTGCTCGTTGTGTAGGTGTTATGAGCAAAATAGCTACCATGGAAACAATGAATATCTTTCTAGAGAAAGTTCTGCCGTGGTTGGGAGCAATAGATGACAACACCAAACAAGAAGGTGCAATTGAAGCACTTGCATGTATCCTTGTGTGAGCATTCAAAAATGTGGAAACTTCTTCGCAGTTGCTTAATTTGGGGAAACAAAAACTGCCTGAAAAAATGGGAGGAGGAATTAAATAAAATCATAAACTATGTTCCTCCTGTAAGCAAGAAATAGAAGAAGCTTTCATTTCTATTGCCTTAATTTTAATGAAATTTTGGTGGAGATAATTCAGTTCCTCAAACCATGAAATTCACTGGGCCAAGTCTGGGTGGATGAGACCTCTCTCTCTCTCCTCTCCACCCCATTGCTTTGTCAGTAGCAGTCTTGTTCATGTAATGTATTAATGACTTTTACCTGTTGAGTGGGAAATCTGCCAGGTATATATTCATGTCAGACAATCCTGGTGAAAACTTATTTCCTTAATAACTGATCCAGGTGTAATGGAGCAGCTGGATGTTGGTATTGTTCCATACATTGTTCTTCTAGTGGTTCCAGTTCTGGGTAGAATGAGTGATCAGACAAATAGTGTGCGTTTTATGGCTACTCAGTGCTTTGCAACACTAATTAGACTAATGCCTCTTGAGGTAAGCTGAAGTTGTAAGTAGATTGAGTATGTGAACTGTCCTCTGTTCACTGTTTCACCAGCCAAAAAGTCCAGGCTTCTGGCTTACTCTGGCTACTGCTGAGCAAGTAGCTTTTTATAGATGCTGAGTCTGTATCAGATATTTAAAGATGTCCTTTATAATGTAAAATAAGTAAAATTGGACCCTTTGTTAGTAATTTTCTAAATAAATGTTGAAGTAAAATTTCTCTTTATAAGAAACTGTGTACATGAAGTTAAAATGTATACTCATCTTCTATGTAATGCTGCTTTTGCTAGCTTTATCTCAAAAGTCTCACGAGTTACATGTGTGCTCACTATGTATGCCTGGTGTTGTGTATGTGGTCAAGTCCCACTCTGGGGACTAGAAGGTTTCCAAGTAACTTATTTTCACCACCAGATGGTAATAGAAGACAGTTCAGAATTTGTTTGCATGTTTCTAATGAGGAAAAAAAAAATATTGTTGGTTTAATGGATTCAGTATCTTATCGCAAATTTAAATTTAGTATAATAACCTTAGAATCTGATAACTAGCAATCTGCATTAAATGGAGCACTTAATTTCTGTATGTTTACACTGAAATGTCAAAAAAGTTAAAAGTGAGCAAAGTAGATATTAATTTCTGGTATGCTGCTGTTCATACCAGTGCTCTTCATGTGCGTTTGGATAGAGACTTATGGGATACATATAACTTAGGTTATATGGGTTTTTCTTAAGCTATTTTAATAGAATTTAGTGAGCATCTCTTAGAAATGTAGAATACTTGTTTTATTAGTTGCATATGTGTGCATAATCAGTTCATGTTTCTTTTCCATAGTCAATCAAGAACTCCCTTAAGTCTTCACTTTCCAGTTAAGGAAGTTCAGTATTAGATATTGAAATTTATTTAATGTGCAGTCTGTGAGTGAAATAAGCTAATAATGAGTGAAAATACCAGTACTGTTGTGGAACAGTCTTTTGAATGACAGCAATTTTAAATACTAAGCCAAACAAGGAATATAATTTGGTAACTGTAGAGGGGTTGGAGTCACCTCAGTGGAAAGAGCAGGGGGTGGACTGATAGGGACTGGGGAAATGTGTTATGAGACAATACTTTCTGAAAGCATCCTTTTGTGAGGTTGAAATAACTTTATTACTAAGTTTTCATAGTTAAAATTTCATGAATGCTTTGTGTAAAAAAAACAAAAACAAAAAAACAAAACCACAGAGTGGTACTTTAGGGATACAGTTCTACTTTCTTAAATGGGAAGACTTTTTAGGGTAGCCTTGCAGATATTTTGTAAGACAAACTCTTACAGCTTTCTGTAGTTATAGTGGTGGTATAAAAAGAAAAGAAGAGACTCACTCAATTTCGTGTCCTTGAAGCATGACTTTTAGTTCTGTAACAAAACAAAGAGTCTAGTCTTCTGCGTTTATTGCTGGCATTTTATATACTGCCTAAAATGCATGACCTGAATTCAGCTCCTGGATAAGTAAAAGTGATAGAGGTCTGAATAAGCTTTGAGTTCCTAATCTGTATCTTTGTGTTGGTTTCTAACTGTGAGGAATTGGAAACAATAGCAGTTAAATGAGTTGGGAGAACTTAGTTTGCTCAGTTTCCTGTACCTTTATTCTCAATTTCATTATTCATTCAACCATAAAGGTGAAAATATGACTGAGAGAAGGATTGCAAGATAAATGGTTCAGCTTAATTTGTCCTGTTTTATTGATAAGCATCATACTGCAAGTTGACAGTATCCTTGAACAAAATTAACTGGCATGGTATTCACACTTCAGACATGTTATTTTCAAAGAGAGGATGGGAAGAGCAGTTGTTGCCCATGTGTATGTGCATCTTAAATACCTTGTTGGAGCCCTTCTAACATCTGAAATCTGGGTTAGTTTTCCACCTTCCTTATTAATCATGTACACGGTGGAACGGTAAGTTTTTCTTCTCAGCCAGGAGTGCTCCCCAGGTGATCAGTAACTTGGGTTTTGAAGTAAAACTAACTAAAGATGGAGGTGGCCCAGAAAACTGAGATGACAGATGTGATGATGGGAGAATATTACCATCTCTTTTGCTACAGTGTGTTATTAGCAAGCAAGAATGTCTGGGCATATTTGCTGTCCATATACCCATCCACAACAGATGGGTGTATGGCCTGGTAGGGAAAGTATATAGGAAGCCAGTGTCTGCTGCTGCAAATCTGGAGGAGTTTAGGTTTTTCTTTTTCCCAGGAGTTTCCAACTGCCTGAATTCATTCTATGGCTCCCAGTATCACTTTAGATCTAATTCTGCTAATATCTGTGGGAGAAAAATCCATCTCACTTGGAATAGTAGATTTGGCTAAGAGAAATGAGTGTCAAAGAATTCTCTAGCCAGCCAGATAAACTCCCTGATTAGAGGTAGAATAGCTCAATCTTTGTAAAATCTTACAGGCATAACCAAGATTTCCCATCTTCTGTGTGATTCCATCAAGCTTTTCAGTATGTCCTTTGGGGCACTGGGTTTGGATTTACACAACTGAGAAGACTGCAGATCTTTGCCATCTGTTCATTTAAAATGTCTAAGCCAGTATGACTTTTTCTTACTCTCTGTGAATTAAGTACTGTAGCCTCTACATTACTGCTTTAAAAATACTTTCCTAGGCTGGTATACCAGATCCACCAAACATGTCTGAAGAATTAATCCGAATGAAAGCTAAAGAACGTCACTTTCTGGAACAATTATTGGATGGAAAAAAACTGGAAAACTATAAAATTCCAGTACCAATCAAAGCAGAGCTCAGAAAATATCAGCAGGTAATAACTTATACTTTTATTTTAAAAAAGCAATATTTTCCAGTCCAATATGATTTTATGGAAGGGTAGGAGTTGTTTGGGTGCTGGGGTATTTTGCTTGTGGGTTTTGGGGGGGATTGTTTTGTTTTTAGCTGTGCAGTATGTATCTAGTGTTCTTGGGTAAGGAAGAGCAAATCAAGTAATGTGTACCATTTATACAGCTTTTCTTTTCATGATATAGTTTTTTCCCCTCTCTCATCTTTCTCAGGGCATGGCCAATGGGCTGTGCCTTGCTTAGACTGATTGTAGCTGCTCTCCACTGCAAAGCCAGGTCCCCTTGTGCTGTTCAGCCACTTCTGTTTCTCCCTTTATTCCCCTCTACTTTGAGTGAGGGGGCTGTAATGGATGCATTTATGGTGGGAAGCAAGCTTCTAGTTTGGCACTGGTGTATGATAGAACATACAGCTGTTTGAACTGAAGATGAACTAGGCAAAAGCTCTTTCTGTTTTCCATTTTCAGGATGGAGTGAACTGGCTGGCATTTCTCAATAAATACAAACTTCATGGAATTCTTTGTGATGACATGGGCTTAGGGAAAACTTTACAGTCCATTTGCATTCTTGCAGGTGATCATTGCCTCAGGTAAGTGTAAACAAGTAGCTTCTATCTTAAAAGATACTCTATGAAAAACAGGTTTTTATCAGACTTGTTTTTACATTCCTAAAGGGCTCAGGAATATGCAAGAACAAAGCTGGTGGACAGTGTCCCTCTTCCCTCTTTGGTGGTGTGCCCTCCTACACTCACAGGACACTGGGTGGATGAAGTGGGCAAATTTTGCTCAAAAGAATATCTTAATCCTTTGCATTATACAGGACCTCCTACTGAGAGAGCAAGGTAGTGTATTTTGCATTTATGACTTGGGTAGAGTAAAATACAACACAATTTTGCAATTTACTGCTGCTACTGAAGCATAGTTTGTAGCATGGTGAAGCTTTAAAATCTGAAATAATAACGTGTAAGCGATGTTTTAGTTATCTCCTCTATTTTATTTTTTCTTAAGATTACAGCACCAGGTGAAAAGACACAATCTCATAGTGGCTTCATATGATGTTGTAAGAAATGACATTGATTTCTTCAGGTAAGAGTTGGTTTGTTTTCTGAGGTTTTTAATAGCTTAGAATTTTAAATGGTACTTAAGCCTGTATTCTTCTTTTCCAGAAATATTAAGTTTAATTACTGCATTCTTGATGAAGGCCATGTAATTAAAAATGGAAAAACTAAACTGTCAAAAGCAGTAAAACAGCTGACTGCCAATTACAGGATTATTCTTTCTGGGACACCAATCCAGGTAACTGCTTCTCTTTTCCTAAGGAGTTGGGTGAGTGGGGTGAAAACAAGTGAAACAGATATATTTTGCAGTCTGATTGTGCTTTTTATTAGTCGTCTTGTTTGAAGTATATACATTTTATTAAAAAAAAAGAAAAGCCTTTCACTGCTAAATACTTGAAACTGCATCTTTTTCCTTTCCTAGTATACCCATGTATCAGGGAATAGGTGCAAGATCCATGGTACTAATAGGAGCTCAAAAGCTGGCAACAAGACTTTCTCTACCACTTGTTCTATAAGCAGCAGGCAGGGAGGGAACCCCAGACTTTGGGCTTTCTCCTAATGCCTTGTTCATGGAGTATCTGTCTGAGGCCACTGGTATCTCCTGGGGTTTGTTGTTGAGTGTGGCTTAATACATCAGACACAGTAAAAAGTCTTATGTGCCAAAGTATAGGTGCAGGTCTTCTGTAACTTAGTTTGATGAAAAAGCCACCAATTTCCAAGAGCTCAAAAGTACATAGAAATGTTCCATTTGTAGTTTTATGGGCAGTGTTAAATAGGCATGGAAATGTTTGTGATAACTTGTAACAACTCGTTACTTCTGAAAATAATTTAAAAAATGTTTCGCCTATGCCAGAACAACGTCTTAGAGTTGTGGTCATTGTTTGACTTCCTCATGCCGGGATTTTTGGGTACTGAACGCCAATTTGCAGCTCGTTATGGCAAACCAATACTGGCAAGTAGAGATGCCCGAAGCTCCAGTCGAGAACAAGAGGCTGGTAAGGATCAAATGTTAAATTTTTGTTTTCTTGTTTTCTTCCTTTAAATGAGAGTTTCACATGAAAAGAGAAAGTGTGATCAGTTCCAGTGTAAGAACAGGAGGTGAGAGGCGGACATTTCAATTTTTTTTTCCCTAAAATGTGGCTCCCGTTGTCTCCTCCAGGGGTTCTTGCAATGGAAGCACTGCACCGCCAGGTTCTGCCATTCCTCCTAAGGAGGATGAAGGAGGATGTACTGCAGGATCTTCCACCCAAAATTATTCAAGATTATTACTGTATTCTCAGTCCTCTGCAGGTATGCTTAAAACGTTGCTGGAAGCTTAGTGTTTTCAGCACAGTAAAGACCACAAAGGAACCACTTCTGTATTCCTGGGTCAGTCTCATGTCACCTCTGACATTCTTTGGGACCATGGGACTAAAAGGTTTTTTTGTAGTATGTGTTTTAAAACTAGTATCAGTCCAGTTACAATAGAGGATTTCTTTAGCTTAATTTCTGGCATTGTTCTGTAATGATATCTTTCCAAGCTGAAAGAAAATTGCAAGAGATTGCACTATTGATCATGTGCTTTGTGTATGGTTTTCTTGATTTATGGTAATTCAGAACTTTAAACTTGGAACTAAAATAAAAAAATGGCTGTTTGTCTTATTTCTGTCTGGGAAAACATACTCATTCTCTTGTCTGCTGTACAGGTTCAGCTTTATGAAGATTTTGCCAAGTCTCGTGCCAAATGCGATATTGATGAAACAGTTTCTTCAATTTCACTAAATGAAGAAACTGAAAAACCAAAGCTTAAAGCTACAGGTCATGTGTTTCAGGTACAGATGTCTTTTTAATTTTTACTACGTACTTGTAGCTAACTTGTACATTTATGGCCATATGATCCAAGTAAAATACTTAGGGTTTGGATCATACTGCCTGAAAGTGATGTACAGCTATTTTGATTTAATTATGTTCTTGGGGTTTAAGTAATATAAAACTGTCTTACTTCTTAATATGCTGTGTTTTAACTGGTGTTCAGCTGTTTATGGATCTTGGATACTACTTTTGATTAATAACTGATTACCAGAAATGCAAAACCTCAAAGAGAGGGAACTAATTTTGGTTTTACTAGTTGTTACAGTACAAAATTAAGATACTAAACCATGAACAAAATAAGTTAACTTAAAGTTAGATCTGAATTTATGAAGGTTCATGATCTGACAGAATTGCAGGTTAAGTCTTGGCTACTTGGAAACAATCATTCTCAAAGCCTCTGCACAGCTCCCAAACCCAGCTACTGTATCCCACACTCAACATGAAGGTGTGGGAAATGGTAGTATGCATACTTTTCCTGCAACAGGAACCAAGATCATTACACACTTAATAGTTATTTGATACAGTTCGAAATACTGGTCTAGTTAACATAAATGTGTAATGTTACCGTAATGAAAATATATCCTGAAGTCCAAATTGTGGAATGTAGCTGAGTGGCCCCTATATACTTTATAATCAATTTTGTTCATCATTTTTCTATAACTACATTATTACTATTTCTTTGAACTTCATTTCCTAAACAATTCAAGGCACTGCAGTACTTAAGGAAGCTATGCAACCACCCAGCATTAGTGTTAACAACCCAACACCCAGAATATAAAAGAATTACAGAGCAACTCGCAACTCATAGTTCATCCCTTCGAGACATCCAACATGCACCTAAGCTGTCTGCTTTAAAACAAGTAAGTAGATATGCATATTGTGCCTTAATTTCCTAAATGTGTCTTTACTGATGTTAAATTTAAAAAGCTTAAGACTTCATCAATATGAAAATTATCTTAAAGCTTCAGTTAAGTATCAGATGAAATAGAGTACAAGGGTTTTTTAGACATATGTCCTATTTTTCCTGTTCAATTCGAGGGGGAGGGGGAAGCACAAGCTTGCTTCATGATGTTTACAGAATTTTTGCTGCTTTGCCGAAAACCTTACTTTTATTCTGTTTCTTACTCCTACCCCCCTTATTACAGAAAAACATTTATTATATGGGAGACTGTTAGCTCGAAAATGTTAGATTGCAATACATACTTAAATTCTATTTTAAGTAAAACAAAATGAAGAAAGTGACTATTCTGTTGACTCTTAATTTTTCACTTTGACAGTAAAGCCAAACTTTGCATTATCATTTAAATGACTGCCCCAGACTTCCTCTAAAGTTTGTTTCTCTTATTTCTACTTTTAACAGTTCATCAGTGTCAATGTTTACGTGAGATCTACTGTCACTCTGATGATATGCTTTAATGCTCTTTTACTTTAAGCTGCTGCTAGACTGTGGTTTGGGGAATAGTGGATCTTCAGAAAGCGGTACAGAAGCCGTTGTGGCCCAGCACAGAGTACTTATCTTCTGTCAACTTAAAAGCATGCTGGATATAGTGGAGCACGACCTTCTTCGACCTCAGTTACCTTCAGTTACTTATTTACGACTAGATGGCAGCATTCCTGCTGGTCAGAGGCATTCCATTGTTTCCCGGTAAGCATATCCCTTCACAAGCAATACGAGGAACTGTAGTGAGCTATATTATTTATATGGTATGAAATTGTTCTTTGGTCTGCCTCAGAGCAGTTGAGGTTCATGAGTTCATCATTTATATAAAATTTACCATACTTAACTTTTTTTATGTGTGCAGGTTTAATAATGACCCGTCTATAGATGTTCTTTTGCTCACAACTCATGTTGGTGGACTGGGACTTAATTTAACGGGGGCCGATACAGTAGTATTTGTGGAACATGACTGGAACCCAATGAGAGACCTGCAAGCCATGGATCGGGCACATCGCATTGGGCAGGTGAACAACTCTTTAATTTCCCATAAGTTTCTTCTCTTGCTGAACTCCTGGGTTTTTTGAATTGGGATAAGGTTGTAGCATATGAAAACTGATGTCTGAAAAGCTTCCATTCGTACTGCTTCCTTGCAAGTATGCCGGATGAAGTGTATACTTTCTTATCCTATCCTGAACTTGGTATGCCTTCTAATTCTGTACTATCTGAGTTGCTGAGGAGGGGCCAGGGAAGAATCACCCTTCAGGGGAGGAAGGTACTCAACTGAGACAAGAAACTTGAAGGAAAGCCCGCACAGGGTTGTCCTTCTCTGATGCCTGGACAGGGAAAGAGTGACTGCTGTTGGTCTCCCTCTACAGCTGTAAAAAACAATGAATTCTTAACTTCCTGAGTACAGATGCAATTGCAGGTGCCTCTACTGTATGCTGGCATAGTCTCATTCTTTTAATCTGACACCAGTCAGACTTACTGAGTAAAATTACTGACGGGTAACTCCAAGCCAAACTGCTTCCAGACTCTCCATGATGAATACTAAAAAGTTATGCTGTCTTGAATACCTAAATACCTAAGATATTTTTATCATTTTAATTTCTTTTGTGTGCTTTTTTTTTTTCCTTTCAGAAACGTGTTGTTAATGTATATCGCCTGATAACCAGGGGAACTCTGGAGGAAAAGATCATGGGTCTTCAGAAGTTCAAAATGAATATTGCAAATACGGTGATCAGCCAAGAAAACACAAGCTTGCAGAGCATGGGAACAGAACAGCTTCTTGATCTGTTCACTCTTGACAAGGTAAAAAGCTGTTTTACAAATACCTACCGAAAATAGAGTAAGCTTAGGGAAAAGCTTTGCTTTGAAATGTAAAATTTGATCACACGAACACTAGAGGTTGGAATGATGGATATTAGATAGCTCTCCGAAAAACAGGAGGATGTGCTGTTTCCCCGAAAGAACTGTAAGATTTTGAAGAATTTTGCATATTCCTGAAAATATTATTTGGTATTTTAATTGACTTTTTTTTTTTTTTGTGAAGGATGAAAAAACTGAAAAAGCAGATACCTCTACCTCTTCTGGGAAAGCATCAATGAAATCAGTCCTTGAAAACCTTGGAGAACTATGGGATCAAGAACAGTATGACACTGAATACAGTCTTGAAAACTTTATGCATTCATTAAAGTAACGATCATATATTCATAATTCAACTGCTGCTAGTTCACATTCTCCTGCTGATATTCAGCAAACTTCAAAGCATATATAGTGAACCTTTAGCTTAATGTGTAAATAGACTTACTGAAAGAAGAATCTTCAAAAGAGTGGCACTGAGTAGTGTCACCTGTTTCACTGGGGAGTTACTCTGTCTTAAACATTTGCACTGTATAAAAACTGTAAATGTAAACATCGTGAGGTGGTTTGAATTTTACTTGTTCTGAACAGCTACAAATTCTTTCTTGGTAGAAGAATAAATCAAAGCAAGTTTATACATACGTTAACAAGTGTTCCTTCTGTTTGAATTTAAGTCCACCATTATTTCTTTCTGTATCTATAATAGTTTTGTACAGTTGTTTCAGTGAGTACTTCAGGTTGTTCAGTGTATATTTTTCTTTTAAACACAACTTGCTTTATGATGTATTAAGGAACAGTTTTCAACTTCAAACTTTTCAGATCATTTCAGGACTTGTATCACCAGAGGCAAAGCCTAGAAGCCTTGAAAGTATTGAATAATCATCTGGCACTAGGTGTGTGCACCCGCCTTTGTATATTGAGTATAAATATCTTATGCTCTTCAGTCTTTTGACACCATCTCGAGAGAACAGCTGACTTGAACTTTTTAATGTAATGAGCTATATTAAATACAGGTAATGGCCTATTTGAGGCCATGTTTGCATCCTATTAGCAGGGGTGTACTTTTTTTAATTTATCTATAAGGCTAGAGTATAGCCACTTTGAGAGATGCACGTATTCAGTATGTTTCAATCCTATATATTTTTTTTAACTAAAAGAAGAAATGAAATATACAGATAGACGTTTTCCAGAAGTAAATTTTACACTGTCTAGGATTCTGAAATCCATGCTAAAGTGACTGTTTACTAAACTGATGCATGATTTAAAGCTTCTTAAAGGAATAGGGAAGACTTTTTTTCTTTAGGAGAAAACATACATAGAGGATACCTACATTCAATTTGAGGTAATTGAATAGTTTAAATGGTGTAATAAAGATAGTAAGGGACTTTAATAGCAGTGAATGAGAATAACATCGCTGTATGTTACGCAGCTTTTTATAAAAGGGAGGCAGTAGTAAAAGTGTGTTTCTAGATGTGCATATGTACCAGTATATGCACTTTTTATAAATATTAAATTATAGATAACTTACAGCAGTTGTCTGGATACATAGAATATATGTATAATATAAAACCTAAGGTTTGTAGCTTGCTGTGTGCTTAAGCATCAGAGCTTAAAAACCACCAGAGACCTCAACTATGTAAAATAAGATTGTTTTAAAACAATATATATAAATCAAGACTGTTCTGCAGCATTGGAGAAGAATTTATGTCACATTTCAGTAGTTCTGAACTGCCATATTGTAACTAAATTAGCATTCCATGAAAATAAACAAAACTGGGAATATATAACTTGTATGTTGTGTATGTCCACATTTAAGTTTATTCTGTAGTGAAGACTCACTGTAGCTGACTAGGTGTAAAAACTAATGCTTTGGGAAATTACAGTTGGATTACTAGTAGTATTCTTAGTCATTTCTGCCTTCATACGTAAACATTTCTGTTGTGCTTTCAGCTGATAATGCAAGCAAGGGGAGAGACAAGATGGGTTTGGAGTTCTGTTGCAGAGAAATTATAATACTGGAATACTGGGTACTTTTAAGATGGCCTGGAGCAGTAATCTGGTGATAGTGTCCAGAAATAATATGTTTGAATAAAGAAACCTCTTATTTAGTCATAAAACACTGCATATGTTTTTCTTCAAGAGCTTTATAGGAAACTGTGTGGCTCCTGTTGGAAAAGAAATACACAGCCAAGGACTGCTTTAAAGCAGTCATCACGTTGAGGTCGCTATGCAACCATAATACTCGTAGTGATGGCTCTCTTGGATATGATACCAAAAAGACTTCTGCACCTGGAAAATGAGGGGAACAAAACCTAGAATAATTGTTTCAAGATTATTACATGTACTGACTGATCGTAAGTGTTCTGTGAATTAACACTTTCAAAATGAAAACCAGCAGGAACACTGTACCAAGTACATACAGAAAAACATTTCCAGTTAGTTACCTTAATACTTAACTATGAGCATTTCTATGTTTTTCAAGCTGGCAGACCATTTACCAGGATCTGGCTTTTTAGTGCATTTTTCTCACTGGATTCACTTACAGCAAAACCCAAGAAAGAAACGTGCTCTTGGAATGCCTCTGACCTGCACTGACCTGTTTAATGGGTATCCAACTGGACTGGACCAGGATCTGGGCTGAAATAGAAGTATTTTATTTCTTGGTTGAAATAAAATCTTCAAAGATGGTGCAGGGATGCCAGGTTGTCAGCAGCAACAATTTCATTCTAGAGCTCTGCCCCTACTACAGTGTATTACTTGAGGACAACTGCAAATTCAGTCATTGCAGGCCCCAGAAAACATGACCTGTGAATAGAACCATGCACGTCCAAGGCTTGATGAATTGTGTGTAATTTACACTGAATTACTACTCCGTCTCTGTTATTTTAATGGCATCAAAAGAACACCAAAGCCATACCTCCAAATTAATGTAGTCCCAGATTCAAAGTCTGCTAATTTCTGAAAACTAAGTACCTCTCACTGGTGGGCTGGAAGAAATACTTTGAAACAACTGTATTCATAATGGTGCTTTTCAACCAAATTTTTAAGGATGCTTGAAGTCCTACTCGAAACTAAATGGAAAACTACCTTCTTCAAGTCATGCCTTTTGAAGTGTCTGTTAAGCTAAGAATTTAATTTGACAAGTCTGTCTTTCTCCATGCATGGCATTTTTGGAATCCATTTAAGCAGAACGCTGTTTTTCTGCAAATGTTTTCTTTTATTGGGGGGGGGGGAGGGTGTTTGGTTTTTAATCCTGCTCCCTAATGCTTTTGGAGGAGATGGGTGCACCACTGACCTTTCATTAGAGCAGATCTGCTGCTTAGCACAGTCTAACAGGGTTAGACTGAATTTACGCTGACTAAAAAGTTGCCACTCTAAATCCATTTTACTGTGTGTGTATATATATAGATGTGTGTGTGAAAGACTAAACAAACTAATGCTAAACTGCCAAATCTTGAATGTTTTAAATGGAAGAAGCAAAGTGCTTAATAGCGTATAACACTAGGGAACACAGATGTGGATTTAAGAACCTTTTTAGGCTATCTTTCCTTCCCCCAAATCTTAAAGAAGTCACACACTCAAAACCTGTACTGCTTTCTTAGCTTGTATCAATAGCTAACTCAGTGGTTGGGTGTCTGCCATTAATCTATCAAGTAATCTATAAACATACGCTCTTATAGACGATGACCTGCAATTAGTTTCTTTTAAATTCAGACCAGGATTTGCTAAGTTGTAAGAGGAAAATTCCACATACAAAAGGAAAATGTTTGCTCCTCCATTTCCCTTTTTAGATGACAGAAGGAAGTCAATCCAGAGAGCAACAACTTCAATGCCATGAATTCAGACTCAAGTACAAAAACTGCAGCAAAAGTAGGGAGGGGTGAAGTGCAGATATGGGGAGAAAGGAAGAATAATAATCCTGCCAAAGGGCTGTTCTAGGAACGTGGCAAATTGAACTAATCTGCAATTTAGTCAGAGGCTCAGAAATAGCTATCAACACGCTGGCCACGTCTTCAATGCACTCTGGGTCCCGGGGCCTTTGCAGGCTGAAGCTGCGTTGTCCATGCCAAGTCTGTGCCTGCCAGAGATTTCCCATATGTCAGAGTCATTACATTTCATAGTTTATGCAGGCTGGCTGCTTAGATATTCCTCCAAGAAAACAGGAATACTTATCAGTATACTGGCAGCAAGTGATTTGAGTGGTAGCTGTGGTATGCTTTTTACTACTGTTTCTCTGTTACTTCTCTCTGAATAAATATTGTTCTCTGCAGATACACTTTTATGTATTCTGACCCTGTTTCACATGACTCATGCTGCACTTATGGTGATTTAATTATCAATCACAGCCTAGCATCCCAGAAATAAAGACTTCAAGTAGAAATCTGTTAGAAGCCAAGGAAACGGCTACTGCAGATGTTCAAATCTAATTGCATTTGCAAGTTAGTAAAGAGAACTTGAGAAAGTCGGTTGAATTGTGCACAATCTCTGCCACAGCCAGAGAAGGAAGCCATTAAAAAGACATCAACCCCCAGAAAACAACGCAATCTGCTTCCTGCCTCTCTTCTCAATCAAAGCTGTTTCACATAGGAGAAAACTGACTTTTGACTGTGCTACCAAAACAATGTGGCTTTAGGAAAACGCTGCCCCCATCTCCACTTAGTCTAAATTATAAAACACTTCTGAGACATTTGCAACTGTTCAACTTTGGTGCCTCTATCTTACACGTATCACTCACAGAACACAACAATCTTGCCAATCAAGCTACAAGTACTGACCTGCTATTTCCTGTTCATTGGAATCTTTGGGTACACCTATATAAACATTGTTCCTATCCCTGCATAGTGTCAAAATACTGCTCATACTCATTCTCCTAGGAGAATGTATTTTCAAGAGGCTGCAGATAAAAGCTTGATGCACGCTAACCAAACCAACAGTCAGTGCCAGCCCATCAGTATTTGTTTATGATTAATTTACCGCTCACCCACTCAGGCATCATATCAGTTAAATTATCAGTTCATCTGCAAAGCCTGAAAGGAAAATGTGGCAGAACTCAAAAGTTGATACTTCTGTTGATACGTCCTTTGCTCCCCTGTGAAGAGCTGCAAGATGTGATCAGCACTTCAGGCTTTACAGGGCCAGCGCAGTCATCAGTAGTTAATTATTGTTTATAAAATGCAGAACTGTGTGTTCTCGCAGTTACAAGTTACATCACTCTTTTGGCTGTGCCTATTATTTCCCAGCCAAAGAGCAAGGTAGCAAACAAAGCAAGAAAAGTGGGGGGGGGGGGGGGGGGAATACTGTGACAGTTCACATGGGCTGTGTGGCATAAGGGGGAGCAAAGGAGGAGGAAGGGACATGAGATGCGCTTGCCCTCAGCCCATCTTGCAAGACACATTTTGGTTTATTTCTCCCAAGTTCCTACCGTTCAGTATTTTTTGCCTCCAATACAGACGTGGTCAGAGATCCCGAAGCCACCCCAGAACCACTGTGTAGAAGATTGGAATGCCTTACGCCTGGGAGCCTCGTGAACCCTAGTCCTCTTCCCTCTTGAGCAGGAAGAGTAGCTCCAACCACCCAGCGCAAGGCGCCCGGTGTGCCACCACCAAATGAGGTGCAAGCGTAACTAAGCTTAAACGGCAGACAGCTTTATCTTGCACCTGCACAGACACCTGCAGAAACCACACCACTTACACACGGACTGCAAGGCCCGCGGCCGGCAGCACTGCCGTCACACCTTCACCACCCCTCATGCTCCACCGGAAACAAAAGTAGCCATAGGGTAAAAGGCCGCCAAGCCGCGGCCTCTTACTCGCCCTCCCCCGCTGTGCCCTGCGGTCCTCGCAGGCGGGAGCAGGAGCCGGCACCGGCGAGAGGGTCCCCGCGGCCGTCAGTTTCCGTTGGGCGGCACGCGGAGCCCGCCCTGCCTGTCGATCCTTCCAGAAGCCTCCGGCCCCTCCCCGGCCCCGCTGCCTGCCCAGGTAACGCCACGTTCCTCAGGGACAGCGGAGGGATGGGGCAGGGTCCCCCCGACAGCCCCCGCTGCTCTCTGAGGCACCAGCAGTCGCCGCCGCTCGGTGCGAGCTGGCCTCGAACCACCCCAACAAACCCCAAACCACCTCAGAATCCAGGGCAAGGTGGGTGAGCTGCAAAACTGCTCTGCTGCAGCTAGAAAAGCTGGGGAGCAGCTAGCACTCCAGTGGGTTTTCCAGCGTTTTTGCAGCCCTGCTGGTAAATTAAGGGTGCCTGGCCCGAGAATGTGGCCTGTGTGCTGTTGAAGTGTTTGTAGAGCAGCAAAAATGGCCATTTTCTTACGTATTTCGTCTGTTTCCTTACAAGTGAGGATCAGTCACAGTCTGGGGATGTGCTGTATGCTTTATGAGTTTATTTATCTATTCAAAGTCTCTAGAGGTAGGGAGACTTCCTCCCTGTTTCGTTAGCCTGCCGCTGATCTGTCATCAGCCCATAAGACTTGCATCGGTGACAGAGATGTATTCAAGGCACTAAATGGCTTTGGCAATTATTAGATGCCTTTATCAGCTTTGCTTTGGCATTTAATCAGCCACAAAAGCTATTTATTGCCTCATAAACTCCTCTGCAGCAAACATTATCCTTTAATTAATCTCTGAAAATTACAAAGGCTGGTAAGGTAACCTGTTTTTCACACCACACAATGAAGCTTAGGAGAGTTTGTTGCTGTTTTCCCTTTCACTTTGTTTTCTGACACTTGTCAGCTGACCCAGCCAGACCGCTTGCTAGAACAGCTAGTAGCAATTTAACAGCATGGCACAGGTAACAAATACCAGCCACATCACTGAGTTGTGAGCATTATTCACAGCTGAGAAACTTCAGAGATTAATAAAAGTTAAACCCTAATTTAACTCACATTAAAATTGGAAGAGCAATCTGAACAGCATGTGGCTTCAGAACTAAATGATGTTACAGACTCATTGAAAGATTGGAGGACAGCTGCTAATTAGGAGTATTTGAAGCTAAGGACACAATGACAGAAGTAGGTCTCTTGCATACTGAAAGATTTCAGATGCGTGCTTGCTTTGTATATAATGAATTTTTGTATATCAGCACTCAGAGATTCAAAGCAGCTGAAAAGCATCCATATCTATGGCTAGAATAACTCAATACCTGAAGATATCCTAGAAAATGTTTTCTAGCATGAACAGAGGTGTTTTTTTTTTTTACAGCACAGGCACGAAGTTTTTCTATTTCCGCACAGCCTATACCTCTAGCAGAATCAGATTAGTTTTAAACTAGAGCAGTTCATAACAGAGCAAAAATGTTAGGTGTCGAGTTTTCAAACTTCCGTCTGGCCGTATGAGGACTACATATAGCTAGAAGTTCAATGATCTTGTTTAAACTTACTGATTCTATCAGAGAGCTTTACTAGGGGAGAAGGGAGCTAGAAATATTCCCCTAGGTATTTGGGAGTTTGCAGTGCTGAGGCCTATGTCATAGCTTCCCATGAAGCTGCTACAAATTCTTGTGGAATTGCCATTGCCTGCTTGGAAACATGATATCAAGAAAGAAGATATTTTCATACATTTATCCAGGTTAGTTAATGAGTTGCAAAAAGGTGTTGGGATCATGTAATCAGCCTCTACTCTGCAGACCTACAGCAAATGTTTCATTAGTTGTGAATTATATTCTAGGAAGTAGTTAGTGATGCAAGGTATAGACTTTGTAGCTAAAGTAGTACAAATCTGATAGAACACATGACGTACAGGAAGGGAGGTTGCTGCAAAAAATGTTACAATAAATTTCCCCATCAGCATTTAAAGTTTCAAAAGAAAATTGTAAAAGGAAAAAAAGAAAATAACCCTTGTGTTTGGCAAATGGGAAAAGAGAAAGATAAGTGGAAAAAAAAAAGATGTTGCCTCTTGTGTCTCTTATGGCTTTTTAGTTTTCATCACTGGAAGAAAAAAAAAAAGTAAATAAAAACAAAACCTTGACCTTGCTCTAATGCTAGCTCCCAGCTGCTAGGGAATTTACATCTCCTGTGGCAGGTGCTAATTATGGTGAGACTAAAGAGCAGTTCCACTTCGGTGACTCTTTCTATGTGTTAGTAGGTGGTAGCATAGTCAGGACTTAAATTATAAGAGATTATGTTTTCAGAGATGTATTGAAAACTCCAACCTAGTAATTATATTTTCTAAAGTAGTCCACTTGTGCTGTGTTACTGCTGGAGACATTCTGCATTGCCTGAGTGATGTGTTCTTGCTGCCTGAGTTTCTGAAACATACGTATAAAAAAAAAAGAAGGAGGTGGATCCTGTTGAAGTAAAACTTTGGAAGCTAGAAAGTCCTAGACTTTATGTCCCAGGAGGAGGTGTGGTGAGGCAATGTAGTTGTATGCTGTGATAGATGGTACAGTTATCAGCTTGCTGTATTGAGGGGGAATGGAGGGCAGAGCCATACAAAGCTCGGGAAAAGCAGGTCTCTGCAGTGGTGAGTACAGCAGCAGTTCAGGTCCCAGGCTAGTTTGGTCTCAAGAGCAAATACACAGGCAGTTTTACACATCCCACAGTGCAGTAGCACCTTGGTTTGTATAGTCCACAGCTCACTGAAAAGAAAATAATAATAGTAAAAAACTTAGCAGTGGGACTTGGGGAGTTTGTTGGGAAGGTGGGTAACCAAGTTACTCAGTTCTAATTCAAAATACAGCTAGACAAAGTGTGATAGTGAGAAAAGACAGTCAGAGCAGCAGTGTTGACAGCTCACTCACAAGCCTGTATCTTGCCCTTTGGCTAGAGATGAGGGCAAAAGTCCAAAACCTGTAAGCTAACATCAGCTAAGAAATGCTGGCAGAGGTCCCTCATTATGCCAACTTTGGTGTTTCTGAGCATCTAATTTCTGCTTTCTCATATGCCTGTAACTTTTCTGAGCAGTTCTGTTATTTTTGTCTTGCCTTAACCAAAGCTAGATTCAGAAATAAGTGCTCCTCCTCCTTGTTGCATAACAGGACACAAATACCTGGTAACAGCTGCTATGCTTCTCTTTTGAGACTGCAGCTGGAGCACCAGGGGGAAATAGCAGTGCTGGTCTCCCTATTTTTCTTTTTACTGACTTCAGTGCTTGTTCAGCAATGTTAACATAAAGGCAAGCAACTCACTAGTGCAAGAGTAGATCCATGTGGGATTCCTTTCTACGCTGGAACTCTGCCAGAATGCAAAACAAATTCAAGTATCATAAGAGGCTGAGAGTGTGTAGGGATCTCAGACTGCTCTCTGTAGTCTGGCATTTTATGCGCTTCTCAGGGGAGAGACTATAGTTGTGTCTCTGCATCATGGACTGTTCGGTTTCAGCACATTAAGCAAAGCTAAAAAAGTTCTGGTTGTGCAACTGCTGCTTACCGGTAGTTACTTAAAAAATCTCCTGACTGTCTAGTGGATACAGAAACAAAACAAACATAAGGAAGTTTGTTTCCTCCAAAGTACATCACATCACTCAAATTTCTATTAAGCTTCTTTTCAGTGTAAATTAAGAATATTTCTATGTTTCAAAAAGATGATGGCATCGTACTCAGTGGGCCAAAGAAATTATAATGCCTCTTACAGCCATTTGGCCTGCAATGAGGAAATCAGTCTTGTTAACTCTCCTGCTAAGAATAAAGCAAGACACAAAGTTAACACAGGGGTCAGAGTTACATCCTGTAGAATGTAATTCATCAAACATACTAATAAAAACACCACTTTGTTATCATATCGTTAATATACTGGTTGGATCAAAGAAGCTTGAAGAATAGGAACAATCTCACCATATTGACCCTAGGACTTGGCAAGATAAAGAGAAGCTGAGAGGTACTTGAACAGTCTTCATCGCTGAACTCGGCCTGCCCCACCATAAAACCTCTCATGAGCAGGAAGCTGAAGGTAGTCTCTTTGTGAGCACCACCAGCAGGGGGGATTGTCTCCTACAGCTCTAGCAGCAGTGCGGTGCAAGAGGCAGACAAAGGCAATACTATTATTCATGCTTTATTTGCTACAAACAATGCATTTTAATCTGCCCACCAGAAATCAAGCCAGACTGAGTCATAACTTGTGAAGCTGGATGCCTGAATTGTTCCTAATGTCTGAGCAAGCCTTTTTTCCTGCTTCTGCCAGTCTGATTTGCAATCCAAAGGGGTTCATACTGTCAACATAAGTACATTGAATAGGTTTTGACTAATTCAGTCTCAGTTGAAAATGAGCGTGTATGTAAGGGGATATTTCTGAGAAGAAGCCTGTGATGTTGTTCTCTTCTGAGTACAAGGTTTGTTTGAATGCTGTCATAGTCTTTATTGGACATCATAGCTTTGTCTTTGAAGCATTGTCCTAATAAAATCTAGTGCTGGGGGTTGCGAGCCAGTTAAATGTGAAACAAGCATAACCTCTTTACCCAACACAAGTGATTATTACAAGTGAGACCAGCACATTCCTGACTTGCTGAATGATCTCAGACAAGTCATTTATTTTTGGTCCTTCAGTTCCTTCTATGTGCTCTGTTTGTTTTGCCTTCTTAGACTGAAAACACTTAAGGACAGAATCTGACTCTCTGCTTTATGTGATGCCAGACCCAACAAAGCTCTGTTTTACTCTGAGGCCTTCAGACGCTGATGAAATTTGAATACTTCAAAAGACAATTAGCTTTGAATGGGAAGTCATAGCTTGGCCTGAAAAGGAGGAAATTTTACTGCTCTTCCCTATCTGCTGATTAGTACTGTCTTGGAAAGGAGGAGAATGGGAATTTTTCAAACATTGCAAAAGTTCAATATACTTACAAAGTTGTGGCAGACTCTGAAAAAGGGGGATTGTGAGTGGTTAGTTTGCATTTGGCTGAAAATCAAATTAGCTTCATTGATACCTGTATGCCTCAATAACAGAAAAAGCCCAGGAGCAGTTTAATAAAATTTAAAGAACCCTCTGCCCTAAACAGATGCTCAGGATTACTTGTAAAATTTAACCATCAAGTGCCTCAAGGGAGAGGAGTGGTAATACTTAGGCTGTAAACCAACTAATCAAATCAAAATACGCTTTACTCTGAAGAGTTATATAAATCTTTCATTCCTTCCTTTATATTTTTGGTTTTGTTTGTTTTTTTTTCTTCACAATAGCACCTGAGAGTCCCAGTCAGCATAAAGGTCAAGGTACAACCCTGCCACAAAAAGACTGTTGCTCCTCCAAAAAGTAGTTGATCTCAGGGCACAGTGAGAGGGGCAAATTATGTGTTTTAGAGATGCCTGGCCTGACTACAGGTTCAAACCTTTTTGTCTCCCAAAGTTCTTGTTATCTCAGTTCTGCCAGTTGATCTACCTTTTTAATTTATTTATTTATTTTTAAACTTGACTCTTTTAAAAGAGTCAGGTGCCTTCTGTAGTAGTTAGATGAATAGCTGAGATGGGTGGAACTCGGGCAGAGATGTGGGGTTAAGTATCCAGGGAGTGGAAGCCTCTCAACGTGATCAGCAGCAGAAGACACAGCAAATGAACATGCACTGATTAAGTCAGCCATGATCTCACAGGCATGGAAAATAAATGCAGTCAAAAATTCCTTCTCACTGATTTGGTGCCAGGCTGTGATGAGGAGGAGCACCTGCAAAGATAGTCACTGTTGAGATTATGTTGGCCTTTAATTTCTTTTAAAAGCTAAAGGAAGTCCCACCAAAATTATTTTAATTAACAGAGTGACTGATGTAATCACAGAAGGGCACTTTTAAGTGCTTCATCCCACTTGTGGTGTACAAGGAGCTTTTAATGTAGGTGATGCCACTAATTATTCCACAGATGCAACACGAAAGTTGTGTGTGTGTTTTTGTTCAGAAGATTTGTGCCTGCCAAAATGTCCTCCATAAGCAGAAAATATTCCTGTCATGGGAGTGGTCCAGGTGTAGATAACCTGTTGGTATCATCATGATGGATTGTTGTAATTCACCTTCTAGTTCACTAACAGGTATTCCTAATAATTATAATTATTTCAGAAATAGTACCAGATCACTAGACCTCCTGATCTTCAAGGCAGGCTCGCTGTTCACTTGCCTAGAGTAGAGGACCTTTGAAGGTCACTTCCAACCCAAACTGTTCTATGATTCTGTGTAGATGAAGGTAATACCTCATAAATCCAGTAAGTTAGGTGGATGTTAAGTAGGCTGTTAGATACATGTTAGATAGTTGGAGAATCCTGAACCTGTACAGTGTCAAGGGCAGTTAGATGCTTTCATACTTTGCAATGCAGCTTCACTAGAGCTAACTAGCAAGTGGAGAGCACACTCCTGAGATCTTGCCCTTCTTTAGCCTGTGAGGGTATCACTTGGAATTCACACTTGTGTGTCCTTGCAATCATATAATTTTTTTTCTTTTTTCCTAAATACGTCTATGTAACTGAAGCTTTTCTTATGAACTGTGAGAAAAGGCAGAAGGTGCAGCTTCTGGGTTGGTGGAGTGAAATGAAAGTGTGCAGAGGAGGTCTACAAAGGACTTGCTCTTTGGATTTTGTTACTGTTAAAGCAGGTACTATATACTGACCTGCTCTGCTTTGCCAGGACAGGTAATTCTGGGTCTGTGCAGAGGCAGCTTTAGGCAACTTGGCTACAGAGTGCAGACAGCTTCAAGGTTATGCAGCAGCTGAGTAGGAGTTTTCAAGAACAGTTTTGGACTTTAATTTTTAATTACATTCTTTTTTATTTTTTTCAGTTTGGCCCTACAGTGAAATTTGATTAAGGCAGTATTAGTTTTCCACACCAACAATTTCACCTTCAAAGGCATTTGCAGTTGTGACCTCAGACACTGTCTCTGTGTTTCACTTATTTTTCCTTTGCTGACGGAAGGAGGAATTCATGTTCGCTGTTCATAAATAGGATCATGCCAGAGAACATCCTGATTCTTTGTGCAGTCTCTCTACCTGCAGTCTGTCTGCTTGATCTGCCAACCCTGCATTTTCACCTACCCACATGATTTGATAAGGGGCAGGTTCTAGATTTCTTTCTGAAATTAACTACTGAATTAACAACTCTCTCTTTTAAGCGCCACAAATGGAAATGAAGGGCTAATTCCCTGTGCTGTGGTGCTCAGACCTGATTTATGTGGCAGGCACTCTAAGTAATGTACATGATATTCTTAGAAACCAATTTGATGAGGTGCCACTGCATCAGCCAGGAGCAAATGCAGATGAAAAAGCTCAACAGATAACAAACTAGAATTCCCTTCAGTCTGAGGTTCATGTCCTTATTCAGGAGTTAGATTTGGAATTTGCTTGTCCTGGGTATCATCAGAGCATATTTTGAAAGCATGGACACAGCTGTCAAGAAAATCTGAAAGGATTGCTGGCCAGTTCCTTTTTTTTTTTTTTTTTGACAGGTTGCATCCGGCTTTGGTGTGCTGCAAATACACCTATTTGGTCTATATCCAGGTCAACAAATGCCTAGTTTAATATTTAGCACTAGGTCCTTGATAGCCTCTCAGTCAGGGCCTTCAGTTGCATCTTAATGGTACAGGTCTTTGTGCAGGTTCAATAGCAGAAACATTGGTACATAGTGGGGTAGGGACTCTTTCTGGCTCACCATGTCAGATATAGCCATTGGCCCCAGTTTGGCAATTACTTCAGTGTGCATGTAATTCTAAGCACATAAGTAATTCCAGTCAGTCAGCCTTGTGTTTAAAAGTTCATTGCTGACTGGGGAATCGCTGGCTCCTATTGCTCTTCAGATCTTGGCTCCCAGGAGTCTTCCTCCAGATGTAACAGCATTTCTGCTTTACTCTCTTGTGGTAGAAAACTGGTAGCCTGCTCCTCTGTCAGCAAAGACAGTGAATCTGCTTTAGCTACCATCCTGTGAGGATCTATCATTCATGCATTGAACAGATAACTTGATAGGAATAAACACCCTATAGTTAATTTTGAGAGGCTAAGCAATATGTATTGCTAAAGCTGATGCGCTTTAGCTAGTGTGCTTGAAAGTGCACCTTAGCCAATTGGCAAAAATTTTACACAAGCATTTTTGGGAGCTTACTCTGCAAAGTTCAGAAGTTTACAGAACCTAAATAGGACAGTACAGAATGAGAACCAAGAGACATGTTAGAGATGGAATTCTCTTATGCTGAGCTTGGGAAAGAAATGTGTAAGCTCCTTTGAACTAGTTGAACCAGAACATGAAGCTACATCATCTCCATGCTATATATGACATAAATATTGTTTAAGGCTGTAAAGGAGAAGCTATAGCAGAAGATACAGCAGCTTAACTCTTTGGGGAGAGGAATGACTTTTGGGGGCATTTGTAGGGAAGGGACATGTATTTAAAGCTATCTTGCTATTCCTTGTCCTGATCAAAAATATAAATAAATAAAATAATGGATCATTCACTTTACCCTAACCTAGATGAATGAGGGAGTTTCTCCTTTCCTCTGGGCAGTGATGTGTCAATCTTTTTTTTTTGTACTCACTTGTACTAGGAAATGTTGCCAGGCTTTCTGCCACTGGCAATTATCTGAGATGGGATGTGAAATAACGATGCTCATTGGCTGTACAGGCAGCTCCTAAGCTCCTGCAGTACTGTCTGTGCCTTTCAGTTGTTCGTAACTACAGAAGGCAACTTCACATTAGAGGCGGTCTGGCTAGACTGAGCACCAACCTCCCCACTAGGTTTTAGCTTCAGCTCTTCCTCCAGGCACTCGGAAACACCACAAGTAGCTGGGGAGTTGTGGCAGCTGTAGCTAGTGTCTTCTCTGCTGGAAAATCCAGACCTGTTCCCAGGTGGAGCCCAAATATCTCCAAGCAAAGCAGGAAGCAGTAGGGAACAGTTTATGATAGTGTTTTCATGGCTTCTGGTTGGACTTGATGATCTTAAAGGTCTTTTCTAACCTAGTTGATTCTGTGATTGATTGCAAAATGAGAGCATGTAGCTCTAAGGGTTGCATCATACTGGTATTGCTTTCTCGTTTCCTCAGCTGTGCAGTCCTGCAGTTGAGGCTTCTGTTCACATGTAAGAGTGAGGATGGTCTGAGGAGACATGTGTGCAAGGGTCTATAGCATAGCTGGGACTGCGCTCACAGGAAGAGAACTGACAGATGATTTTGATCACCTTCTGATGCCTCAGAAGGGATATCATGTTCTTCAGATCCAGAGAGAAGCGTAGTCTTCACTGATTGCCTTGTCCCACTGCCAGGATGAGGCTATAACAAGTAAATGGCTTGGTAACAGGAGGAGTTGAAGAAGGGCCCCAGGAGTCCAAGCAGGTGGTACAGCTGGTGATGACAGGCTTAGTCTGCAGGAACAGTATGTGTGCTTGTGCTGGAGATAGCCAAGGAGAGCTCATTTTAGCAGGAGCCAGGCAGACTGACAGTCACATGGGCCCTGGCTCAGCTGTACAGCCCAAGCCTTAGGAAGCTGAGAGGGCAAAGTTTTCAGAACTTGCATATTACAGCTGAGTGACTCTACAGCACACTGACTCCCTTTCCTATGGGGTCTGTGGTGTTCTTCTCATAGCCCTATTTCTGAAAGGATCAAAAAAAAGGAGGACAAAACCCACCAAAACTTATAATCTGACAGTGTATTTGTAATTGGTTCAGGAATTGGGCAACGATTCAGTTTGAGTATTTGATATGAAGTGTTCACTTCTGGCTAATGCTATTTCTGTTACATCCTTTCTTCAGAGCTTGATTTAGGAGGACTCTGATAGAAAGGCACTGGCACTTGCTGACTTTGCATTAGCTCCTCCAGGATTTTGAATGCAGCTTAATTCCCCTGTGAAAAGGACTGACACAAACAATCCCCATGAACTCTTCACACTTCACAGAAACACAAGTGAAGAGATTGATCCATAATAATTAGGAAATTGGGATCAAAAGCAGCCAGGCTTAGCCCAAACTGGTTTGCTCAAAGGCAATACTGCAGCTTATAATACACAACTTAATTACTAGAGAACATAATTTCTGCAAGTGAAGACAGTTTCCAGAGTGGAAAAGCTGCTATAAATACAATTCTAAATTCTACTTAAATTAGGTTAGCAGACCATGAGTTTGGATACTATTTAAAAGAGCGAAATGAGAATCTCATGTAATGATCTCCTATTTCAGGCATCACTCCTCTGTGGAAAGGCCATTGTGACCTTTCTGGCCTCATATGTCATTTAGAAACAAGAAATCAAGAGCAAGACAGAAATGGTTTTCCTTAAACTCATTTCCCAAACAGAAATCATGGTGTTACTTTAGAGCAGTGGCAGGCATCTTCACTTCAGAGCCAAGGTTGCTCTGTCAAAGGCATGCTGAACTATGCTTTCTATAAACAATTATTTTTATGCCTTAGATACTGTGTTAACAAAAGGCTAAACTGCAAGACAGATTCATCCTCTTCCACACTTTGCCGCTTTTACTCTTCATACACTTAACCTACATTCTGTGTATTCTGTACAGGGGAGCTCAATCTCATAGGATGGATGTGACTTTAAGATTTAGGGGGTTTATATATTCTATGGGAATGGTCTGACAAATGCAGAGCATTCCATGTATCTTAGCATTTGTTTTCCTTTGTCTCTTACAGCCCCTTGCTTCACTGGGGATTAGCTACCAACAGCCATTACACAGCACTGAGTTAGATGGGTTAGAAGGGTTACTGAGTTATATAATGGTGTAAAGATTTGCAGACTCAGTAAGTCGTATCTCCTCATGACTAGGGATTTATTTTTTTTTTTTTTTTTTGGCCTTCTGGCCATATAGTCTATATTAAACTTTTTTTAGGGCAGTGATTGAAGAAGTATTGCTGAAGGAATTTTAGCACTGAAATTTCCTGGTACCTTAGAGAATTTTCCAGAACTAAACATTACCAAATTGCTGGCTGATCATTGGGAAAGCGTGTCCCAGAATCGCAACTGTGGGCTTTTACTTTGTTTTAACCAGAGAGAAAGAGACCATTACAGTTTGTCATGTTTATGTCCTATGTGCTGGGGGGATAGTGCTTTCATTACATGGATGAAAAGTAATAGTAATTCTCTGCCTCTGAACTCTCTTGGCAGAAAAGAACATTCTAGCTCTGGATTTGCCTTTTTTTTTTTCTTGTTCTTTTCAGGATTGTGTGTGTGGTTTTCGTTATCACTTGTTTCATATTTTACCTCATAGAATGCAAGTTCCTCAGCAGGTTGAGGCTTTACTGTCATTTTCCTCTGTATGGCAGGTATTTTTTCAGTGCTGCTTGGAGTATATTTTTTCTGCTGTGGTCAAGCATCAATACTTAGCATCTTCGACTAGAACAATATAAGCACCTCAATGGAGAAGAGAAAAAAAGGGTCAAGGTCACAAAGCCAAATCCACAGTTACATTGGTGGTGTGAATTTGAGCATCACTGGGTCTAATTGTTTAGTTTGTAGTGGCCAGAGCATAATCACTGTTCTTGAGTTAGGCACTTGTACAGTGATTGTGATGTAGAGGTACCCCAGGTGCTTTAGCATCGGCTAATGAAGTTGCTTTTCAGGGTGCACTATCATGCAGAGCATTTCATGCTCATGACAGTAAAGCTAGCTTGTGTTATGCTGCCTGAAGCTGGAGGAAGGCTATTGCTTTCTGTTGTTCCACTTTGTATAGAACAAATCAAGACTCTGTGGGCTGAGGGTGAAGCAAAGGAATGGCTTACCAATTGAAAGGCTTGAACACTCAGTTGGGAGGGAGGAGTTCCTTTCTACCCTAATTCTGAGTAGATGTCATCATGGGTATCAAATACTTGTACTTATTTCTGCTTGAGTCACTGACTTTTTTCTAGGTAAAACATTAATTAAAGTACAGATAAAATTAACTGTTTAACCTTTCCCCATTCCCCCTCACCTCACTTTCGCTAGTGTGCACTTGCAGGTCAGCAGGTTCAGTTAAGTAAGTGATTTCTTAAGCTAGAACATGTTTAGATAGCCTGTAACACAAGAAAGTGGCCAGAGTAACATTAATGTTTTGTCTAAAGCTGGAATCTAAGAGAACCAGGTGAAAGTTGAAACATCTTCTTGTGAAGTGGTATCCCACTGAAGTCTGTAAGACAGAATTCCATCTTCAAATGAATGGGAACAATATTCTATCCCTGATCTTATATGCATTCTTTTGGCCTTTGGTGTTGCCTAGCATTTCGATGAGCAACTGATTTCACATCAGTGTGTTCGGCATATATAGGGATTTGTTATATGTAGGTAACCTTGGTTGGATGTTGTCTAAAAGTATTTTTTGTAACATACAGCAAGTTCTTAGGGGAGGGAAATGCTTTTGGTTTTGTTCATTCATGGTTGATATTTTCCTTTTGTCATTGCAAGCAGCAGATGAAGGGATGTAAATGTACATGTTCAGAGGTGAAACTGTCCAGGTCTGAGCTGTGAAAAATAATGACAAAAGGTAGTGATCAGGGGGCACACTCCCTCCCCCCCAGCCAGCAACAATCCACAACCTAGAATATGCATCATGGTAGCACCATCTTTTAAATGAGAATTTAGTTGCCTTCTAGAGTAAGTTATAGCTATGCTGAATTTTATCCCTTATGAACGATTGCTTTAGGCAGAATACTCCCCTTTGTGCAACATTATCCTAACTAACATTCCAGTATTGCTTTGGTGCTCTGCGGTAGGTTAAACCTTGAGGAAATGGCTCAAAAAAATGTTACTATTGCTTTTCATCCGTTCATAAACTGGTGACAATTGATGAAATTGGAGGAAAACCCAAACGACAGCATGCAATCTAGTCAGGACTAAGAAAAGTAGAGGCAGAATGAGTAGCAGGATGTTTCTGGCATGTGTGTATGCTCTGATTTTGTGATGCGGGCTCTGGCTACAATAATATGCACAAGGGACAGTCAGAGGGATTAGTTACATTATGAACGAGATTTTGCCCATCTATCTCTTAGAATTTAATGTATTTTTTATTTGATTCAAACTGTGCTGTGTAGTCTGACAATGAGATTAGAGATCTGTTTGTAACTTTGAAAGAAAACGTTGCAGGAAAGATGAGCTCATGAGTTGTATCTTTGCTGTAGTTTGTCAGTGTTTTGCAGAATTATTTTGCATATGAACTGTACCAACTCTCTCTTACAAACTTTTGTATTCAAGGAGCCTGTAGTACATGCTGAAGCTGGCAAGGAAGTCAAGAAGGTGTATCAGAGGGCACTATGTTCTTACATGTAATTGTATGAACTACTATTCTGATTATTTATCTTACTGGTGATACTTATGCTGTTGCAGAGACCAAAGTATGTGTCACAAAATAGTTAGAGTAGTTGCTGCAACAATGAAAAAGGTTTAGTCCTTGCTCCATAGTGCAGGAAATTTGGAAAAAGGAAATTGTAAAAATAAAAAAAAACCATCCTCAAGTGTTTTAACTACTCAGGCTATTGGATAGAGGAGAAATACACCTCTACACCTCTGACTCCTTTATGTGAAACTTGGCCCAACAAATATGTTTGCAAGTGCTTTCTGTGTTTAGGCTTGCAGGTGAAAAAAATTTGCAGGGAACTACCCAGAGAATCTTGGGTTAGCGAACAATTCAGAAGTGTTAAGACAAACAGTTTTGCATATTCCTGCTCACAAAACATAGGCCCAAGCAATGCTAAGCAGAAGCTCAAAGGGCATTTTAGGAAGTTGGTAGCAAATAAATATCACTCAGACACCTAAAAGTAGCAAATGGATGCCTGGGTTTACTGATTCAGCCCCAAGTGCCTACAGTGCCATGGCTGGCTTGGCCACACTGGGAAGTGCTACTGTGCCGTGAGTGAGGCAGCAGGCGACATGCGTTCTGGCTTAACTAACTGTTGCCAAGGGTCTGCCATATGACTTTATACTTGCTGATAGTTTTATTTCTCCTTCCAAAACAGGAAAAGGGAGAAACTGAACTTTTATCATGTTTTCTTCTCAAATTACTCTAGGTACAGTTTGTTATCCCAAAGTAAACTTTGCGAAACCTTGCTTGCCACTGGGGAGAGAGAGGGAATTCATTTGAACAAGCGCAGTTTGTGTGTGTGTCTGGTGCATGGAACTTTGTCCTACATTTGTGATAGAACTGTGTGGCATAAGGGTTTTTTGCAAGTCACTAGTATTGTTTTTAGGAAAACAGATTAAATATGCTGCTCGTTTTAAACCTCATTCTCTTGTTGATTCCTAAGAGAGAATGAAGCATTTCTACCCCTGTGCTCATGCCATTTAGCTTTTGCCAGACACAAGGAAAACAGATTGTGGCTTTTAAGAGCTAATCTTGGGCTTTTCTGCAGGTCTGTATGAGAGGTGACATGTTGTTTGGGTGCCTTGAGTACAAAACAGTTTAGCTTAGCAGCATAGAAGCCTAAATAGATTTAATACACAAGCTTCAGTAGTCATATAGGTAGGTATTTTTGTTCATTTTAAGCCTAGCAAAAATTACACATACAAAGCAGAAGCAAAAGAGGTCATGCAGCTTTTTGTACTTAAGTGCATTGGTCTAAATTAAATTGGCGCAACCTTTTCTTTAATGCAAGCAATGGCTGAGTTAAATGCTGCTGTCAGCTGTAAAAGGCAAATTCTCAGTATCAGCATCCTACAAGTGGCATAGCTTACTTTATCAGTAACATAGTAATGGAAGGATTTTGGATTAGCAGTTCCAGCTTCCTCCCACAGTTGTTCTCTGGTACAGAGGATGTGGGTAAACCCAGACTGAACTTGTCCAGATGGACCTGAACCATTGTATGGTGAGAGGCTACAATAAGCAGTGTGACATTCATTAATGGAAGGTGTTTATAAGAAGTCCCTTCTCAAATTTAACTCTGAAGTAACCAGAAGCCTGCAAGTTCTCATACAGAGATCCTTGTCTTGTAAAACCACTTATCCAGGAAGAACAGTCAGTGGACCATTCTCCTAAGAGTTATTGTTCTTCACTAGCAGTGGCATCAATCTTTCTTGCACAGGGTAATGTTAGGACAAAGTAGTGTAACACAAGCCACAGGGCTCTTCTGCACACTAGGAAAGCATGCACACTACTTAGCACACAGCCTCGTCAGCTTTTCATATTCTTTCCGAAGGGCATTTAATTTCTAGCATAATACCGGGCAGTTCCTGTTTAAGTGAAACATGCACATTGAAGTCAGCCTGTAATTTCGAGTGCTGACAGTTCCAGCAGGGTCATTGAGCTGCATTTATGTAGCCACTGAAAGCAAGCAGCGATGTACAACATGCGCTGTTCCTGTGGTCTTCACTTGCCCTGACAGGGCAGAAGTCACATTTTTCAAGGAAGCATTCTGTAGAGTTCTGAACAGCTGTAACACTGAGCTTTGTCTCCTATTCTGAAACTAGGAACCATTAGAAACCAGTGCTGCAGTGCTTTTTTCTTTTTTAGCTGCTCAGTCTATTCTGTAGCCTGCAGCCATTGCTGAGCTGCTAATAAAAAAGTACAGCCTAAGTTAGACAGCAATTTTTCTTAAATTCAGAGAAAGTGATGTAACAGCTCCTTTTGTTCAAGGCACATGATGCTGCATCTGGTGGGGGAAACCACATTCTCAGAAATATTTCTACAGTGTATATTTTTGTATTTGCCTTTGGCTTAGCATAATGAACTCTTCATTTTAGCATAATGAACTATTTTCATTTTAGAAAACTTAAGTGGCCCATATAGTTGTATTCTAAAATAACTAGAAAAGACACGTAGAGTGCATGTAAGGTGTGCATTTGCTTAACCTAAATCTAGTGCAGACAGTTTTCCAGTAGGAGATATGAGGGGGGTTGTAGCTTGTTTACATTCCCGTAAGGCATATCCCAAGATTTCCTTAGCATGTGCAAAGGATGACAAATATCAGTACTTCATACAACTATATTTAATAAGTTATTACAGAAAAAAATAAAGTCCAAACTACAAAGTTTAAGCAGTTGTAAGCAATAGCAGCATTGAGCTCCATGTTTAGTCACAGTACTGCAGTTCCATACAAGCATTAGTCCAAGCCAAAAAGGAAGAAGCCTTGTTAGAGTTACTAGCAAAAAACAATCTAAGAGAACATGTAATAAAAGATACAGTACATTTAAAATTAGTTGAAAAACAAATACAGAGATCTTAGCTGTGAATGCTCTAAAAGTTATGTCCATTATTTTGACAGTAAAATTACAAATATCTAATACTTTATACCCCAACAGAACTATGTCCAGGAAAAAAAGAAAATAAAACAAAAAAAAAAAAGCCCAAATTACCTCCTGTTAGCACCCTGGTTTTCTACTTACTGCTAAACGTTTGCTCCTGAAAATTTAAGTGTGCCAGAATTGTGTGACCAATGTGATTTCTGACCAGCTACCCATTTGGGGTATAGAGTAGTCACTAACATGAATATAAAATACTCTGTGGTATGATAGAACACTATAGCAGCAGAGATTAAGAAGTTTGTCTGGTTTAAAAAAAGAAAGGAAGGCAGGAAAAGAAAAAGGGGTTAGCTGACATCATACAAACTAGCATAAAAGCAACTACGTACAAGCCAGGTTAAACAAAAGAGACATTTCTACAAATCTGTGACTAATCTTTCACTCATACCTTGCAAGTAGAGATGTCACAATACTGAAATAGTAACATGGGAGCTTTTCCCACTTAAGCGCCTTTTTTTTTCTTTTTTTTCTTTTTTTTTTTAACTACTCTAACAGATAGTGAAATCAGCAAAGTTATTTGCTAACTGCAGAGTTGCAATACAATTTGTTTTAGCCCATGCCTTGCTAGCAGGCTATAAAATACAAGCATTTAGGCAGAAATATAAGCATAAACTTTGTACCACTTAGCAGGAATTTTTTATTCCCTTTTCATTCCTTAATCTCCTTTGTTTGCAATTTGTGTACATTCCAACCAGTAGTACCTAATTTGAGTCTAAATTTTACTTCACTATTTGATCTAGTCTATACATTACTTACAGAACTGAACACACAGAGGATACACAATAGACCAACTCTGGACACATTTCCGCAAGTTACAGATGAGCCACTCTAACACTCTAGCATATGTTGGTCTAAAAGGTCATCGATAACTTGTCCAAGTAATTGTTTTGTCTAGAGAAAGTCATTGTATGCCCTGTTTACGCAACACCAGTTTTAGTCTGGATTGTTCAAGGTGCCAGAACAGAGAGTTGCTGGCTTCAGGAAGGGGTTTCTGCTGGCTGCATAGGGAAACAAAGGTGATGGAAATGGAAGTGAAGTGAAAGGTGTTTCCATACTGGCATACTTGGTGTTGCCAGCACAAAAGAAAAATAAAGGACAAAGACACAAGAGAGGCAGAGAAGAACGGAGAAAGACAAAGAAGCTGAACAGATGTTCAGAAGTGGTGGCAATATGGGTTACTGCACTGCTACCAGGGAATGGCCATACTATATTTTGCATTGAGTGGGCAGCTACCGACACGATGTGGTAACTTCCTTACAAAATGATGTGGGTACCTACAGCCTGCTCCATGCTGCCACCGATAAACATATGCAGGAACGAAGTTGTGCAGGAAAGGGTCAATTCAATAAATAACATGGTGGCAAAATACAATGAAGAATATATATTTTAGGAGGTTCAATCTAAGACTATTGAAAAGAGAGTCTATCAAGTTCATGACAAGAAAAGAAATGGAGCATTATGCTGAATGGGCAGGGTCAAAACCCCGTTGTTTCAATAGATTTAGTTCCTTATAACGGCAATAGTATTTCATCAACACTGGTGGTGTATAAATCTAGACAGCGAACTGGTACTGTGACATCCCTATTATCTCCTTAAATCATTTTGATAAAGGAAAAGGCTTTTCAAAATATCACGTTTTTTTCTGCTTCATTCTGTCATTTTATTGCCCAATTCTTTGTTACAATTTTCCAATCACTTTACATAACCAACCATTTTCATCATTGCCACACTATTGTAAACCACATCAGCAAGTTAATACATAAAGCTTTGCATTTCAAAAAACTAGACACTTTAGTAACAATATTACAAAGATTTTAGCTTCAAAAATAACTGAAAATGAAAAAAATAAACTTTTAAAGAATTAGCATCATAAAATTAATTTATTCCAAGTAAAAATACAAAATAATATTAATGACATTGACCAGATATGAAAGTCTCTCCCAGAAACAACTATATTAATGGTTGAGAAAGCACTCCTTAAAGAAAATACGAAATAAAAATGAAAAATATGTAAATATGTTTAATTTTTTTCTTAGCAAAAAATCTTTCTAAAAATAACAATGAAAATTTGTCTCAGTACAAAGGCTACATTACTATTGAAAAAATACCAGCATGAAGAAAAGGTACATATTTGACAGTAGAAAAATGATTTTAGTGAATCACAATGTCTAAAGTCTGCAATGAAAATAAATCTGCAATAAAGATTTATGCCATTTTTCTTTTCATTTTTCTTTTTTTTTTTATACAAACAGTACAAACAGTATTGCACATAACAACAAATAGTCGAGGTTAGGTTAGCCTTCAAAAAAATCGACTAGTTCAAGTCTCACATCAGAAAAGGCCACAATAGGACCTGTTGTACCCAGGGGCTTCTTAGTCAAGTTGCAGTTCAGAACTCCATATTTTAAAAAATAACTTTTTTTGAAGGACCCTCTTTTAATATAACATATTAACAACTTGGGGGCACATTCATTTACAAAAGAAAAGGGAGCATGTCATAATTTAATAAACTAAAAAAAGTTCTCTTTAAAAAAATACAAACAGAAGAACTCTCACAATTCTGGTCAGTCGTGCATAATCACACTTGATTATAAATATACAAATTAAGGGAAAATAGTTTTTCACCTTCTATTCACAACTTTCAGCACCAAATGGAGTTTGTGTTTACACCTGTTCTTTATGATGATTTTGTTTAGATTTAATCCAACATTATGGTATATTCTACATTTTCCAGCTTCTCTCTCTCTCTTTCTCTCTGGGGGTATTTTTCTACATGAAAGAGGGGAATTTCTTCAAAAAGGTTTAGTTCTTTCACATAATTAGGTAGATTTCTGTAGGTTAGCTATGATCTTTAATATTACAGTTATAAAGCTCTAACTTCTTCATTTTCAAAAAAACTCAAATAAGCATGAAAAAAATAAAGTTACCCATCTGTTAAATCATTTTTCTTGCAGAATTAAATTAATATATATTTTTCTGAATAAACTTACTTAGAAAATATCATTTTCTTTCCTATATTTCAAAATTGAGGTATTGCAAAAGATCATGTCAGTCAGAAAGCATGCCTTTTTCTTTAAAAAAAAAAAATCATCAGCCGACTGTTGAAAACTGTCTAGATACAAAAAGTAGTGCATAACAAAATGTCTTGTACAGATGAAAAAAAAAACAACAGAAAAGACAGCTGGGCTGGGAAAAGCAATATCACAAAACCGCCCAGAAGTAACTTCAAAAGGGATAATTATAATAAGCATTTTAAACCAGTAAAAAACTATTTTTTCTTTTTTTTCTTTTTTTTTTTTCCAAAAACAGAAAAAATCCTTTCAAAGCCAATACTCGCAACTAAACATTGGGAAAAACAAATTACTGAATTAGACACAAACAAGGACATCACAACAAACAAAACCCAGAACATATAAATCTACTATGCGGTGTCATATCCAGTCAGATTGTCCCCAGAACTGCAAAACCAAAGGAGGAAAAAGAAAGTAATAGTGTACACATTCTCACAATCATTAGTATATACCAAGTGTGTTTGTAGTTTTATGCTATCTGCAGCCCCATAGTTCATGCTAAAAAAATGTCCACTGTGTTAGCAGGTCTTAATTGTGTTCAAGCTTCACAGGATACATCCAGGGATTAGAGAGAGAACGCCACATCCACAGAGCAGACATCTCATGTTACTTTTATATGCAGACATTTCTTTAGCACCACTTTGTTTCCTAACTTTCTTAAATGTGCCTAGTTTATTAGTTTGACAGACTATATAATCGGTAGTGTATGTACGCTAGCATGAGCTCTTTGGTTTTCTGGACAAGGTCTGCAGCTACGTAAATGATGCAAGCATTAGGACAGAGATTGTAACTAAGAGCTCATTTCTGTTTATGTACCTGTTATGAACTGTCAAAAATGTGTTAATGTTGGATACAGAGGCTTTAACAGTTAAGTTTGATCACAGTACTAGACATAATCACTTTACTATATAAAATAAATTGCACGATATATAACAGAGCACCGCAAAGTACTTCATCTACCATCCACAAATTTGTTTTAAGAATATCCTACAGCTAGTTTTATATTGGTTGTAATATAGGTCATTCTGTAATGGGCTGATCCTAATTTCAGAAGCATTACATTTACTGAGGCATGCCTTCCTCCAGTCAGTAATCAATTCGTTTTGTTACTGAGCATTTTGTAGCCTACGTAAATTCATAATTTGTGCATTGTGGGCAAGTTTTACGTTAGACATATATAAAATTTATTGCATGCAGCAACCTGATTAAGTAAACATGCAGTCAAAAAATATTGACCTTCCTTGGAAGCTTTTCTGTATGCTATACTGATCTCCTTTCAGCAGCCATCACTATTTTAATCACATACTCATTTTTTAATTGATACCCTATAGCCTGAATAGAGTATTATGGTATTAGTAATACCATTTTAATAGCAGCAAAAGCTATTGCAGCATACATTTACATAACACTAAAAGACCTAACAAAAAAAAAAACAAACAAAAAACCCCCAACAAAACAAAAACAAACAAACAAAAAACCCTCAGCAAAACAAAAGAAAAAAGTCTGATCCAGCTTATGAGGTATCATCCTTACAAGTCAAAATGGAGAGCAACTAAAGGCTTATTTTCTTTAAGGGTTATTACTATTCTAAATGACCCAAACTAATGATTGCTGAATATCTGTTTAAGTTTTTGCTACATCTGCCACCTACTTGTGAATATTAACTTTGGTAAGTCATCTGCTAGGGGCAAGTCTAAATTTCTGAAAATAAGTGCATGCTCCAGTTTAAAAATAAAAATAATTATAATAAAAAAAAATCTTCATCATATACACATCAGCCCAGTGAAGGCTGATGAGAATGGCAGTCAACGTAATGTCACTAGTGACAAGTCTTGTGTAGGAAATTAAGGTACCAAGCAGATGTTTGTGTGAATCAAAGTGCAAAATCAGTACAGTTACACTCTGCCGGTTTGTATTATACTGGACACTGAGTTCAGTAATGTGACTGTAAATAATAATAATAGTAATAGTAATAAAAAGACCCATATCTTCATTAAAGTCGCGGACGAATGCACAGATTTCCAGAACACTAAGCCCTGAGGCAGCGCTCTCTTTTCACACAATTTTATCTACTCCAGTACTTGTTGCTGGGGGAGGCCTGGGGTTCAGCTCCAGCGGAACGGGACATGGCGTGGCCGGTCACCTCCCTCCTTTACCAGTGGTTTGTGGAACTCACGCCCAGCACGAGAGTGTATGCTTGCCCAGCAGTATTCACAGTAATACTGCAAACAGGTAACGTTGGCACAAAAGAACGGAGCAAATTTTCCACCACAGCGAGTGCCCTGGCATTCATCACACATCTGATCATCCAGCACGTATGGCTTCACTTCCACCTGCACCAGGAAGAAGAAGAGCTGTCAGAAGAGTTTTGCTAAGTATGAAAAGAAGGAATGGTATTTTAATTCATTTGACTTTTTTGACATCAGTTGAAGGTTTTCAGCTCATGCTGGATTAACCCAAAGACTTCGGTTGTTAAATTTTCATACCACTTTACTTGTATGAAAACCTCAAGAAAGAAGGATGTGTTTTGGTAACCATTCAACATTTCTTGGAAAATTTAGGTATGCGAAAGTACTGAGATGGAAGTACAGTAAAAATAGCATCTCTAAAGATTTTGCTGCTGTCTAAGAAACCTCGAGGAATGTGAATACAGTTGTTACGGGGGCAGGGTGTGAGAGAGAAAATTTAAGAGAGAAAAATGATAAAGAACAAAATGACACTTATAAAGTTCAGCTGTCTGGTGAGTTTCAGAGGCTTTTTCCAGAGTGTTTAGGGGGCTTTTTCCTCCCCCCCTTTTTTTTCCTTCTTATGAACTGCACAATCTGGGACAAGACTAATAAATGAAGATTCAATTTAAACAAGGTTAAATGCACTTGTGTTAAATACTCTGCCTTATGCTGACAAAAATCCATCTGTGGCATTGCCACCGATTATAAATAGACTGGAGAGCTGCTGACTTTTGTCCTACACTCAGTTGTAAACATCTTAGGACTGGAATTTTTCTTGTTTTTAAAGTGCTTGTGCCAAATCCAGAAGTAGTCTGATACTTGACTCGGCATTTGAAATAGTACTATTACAGAACTTGACAACATATGAGTTCTCTCCTATGTGCCTGCTCCTAAGAATCAAGCCTACACATTCAAATTGAGCATTTATTCATTCTGGGGAAATCATTGGTTTATGCATGTGTAATTCTTATGCTATTAAGGAAAAACAGCATATTATGTTGAAAAACAAGAAACATATTATACAAAAAAGGTTTATGCTGAAATTTACTTCAGCATATCCTGACCACATTTCAGTAAATGTAACTCATTTCAAGTAAAGCTTATAGAGGGAATTCTGTTTCTTGCCTGTGGAACAGCTAGAATCACTACTTCATTTTATATGTTACTTTACGTTATTTTATTTTAATTTTTGTTAAATTACACTATACCACTACTGCTGCTTGGAGCAAGTCTGAGTAATTGCCATTTTGCATATCAGATGCCATACCACTAAAATTAGAAGCATCACATAAAGTAAGACGGCACTGTCTCAAATGAAATTGGAAGAAAGCAGGTCCAACGTCCAGCACATCTCTGGATCCCCACCTACT
This sequence comes from Pezoporus occidentalis, assembly GCF_034315485.1. NCBI lineage: Eukaryota > Metazoa > Chordata > Aves > Psittaciformes > Psittacidae > Pezoporus > Pezoporus occidentalis. The sequence goes on from NW_026913965.1 coordinate 71,902, forward strand.
CACATTTCCAAAGCATGAATTGTGAAGGTCTGAAATAGATTCTCTTTCTCACACTTTTTCTTGTTTTGGTTACTAGTGACACGATTTTAAGAAAGTATGCTGTACAGCTCAGGGTTTTCGATCTATTGGATTTAAAAACTAATATTTAAGGACTGATTAAGGGATTTCATGCTTCTTCAAACTCACAGATAAGCCTGTTTTCAATATAGATAAAAAGATAATGAAACAAATTATCAATCAGTAACTGGGAAAAGTACTGATGGATGGAAAAAACCTACCAGCTAGCATCATTTGTGGCTCTACCCTAAAGATTAGAAAAAGCCCTAAGTTTTTAAGCATGGCTGATATATAAATCTCAAAGGGTTCAACACCATGATTAAGATTCCAAAATTAATCTTCTTAGTCTCTCTGTAAATTTTTTTCAGAATCTAACAGACGAGAAATACTTCAAAACAGCCTTGTCTTAGTTACAGTCATGATGTAGAATAGCACCACGGAAAACAGTTTGAGGACTTAAAAGTCATGATTTTTAAAGAGAAAGTAAAAATAGCTTGGACTTTACAGCTGCGTGATTTTATCTGTACACTGCACGTAACAGACACAGCCAATACCTGCCAATATTATTTTTAAGAGTTTTCTATCAGATTAAGCAGAAAACAAGCCACCTCTATTGTAAAAATCCATAGCAGCAGTGCATGCTGTGTGTTCTTTGAATAATTCTAAATGCCGAGTCCACCAAATCATAGGTGTTATTTGTACAAGTAATTGAGAGATGAAGAAAGAAGGTCTAATGGAAAAAGCATCTTGGAAATTAAGGAGTGTTTTCTTCTAATGTCTTCAATTCAGATTTCAGTAAATTTCACTTGGTACTTGAAAAGCCCTTTAGAAACCAGGATTTCACACTGAACAATCCCTTCTTATTTCCTCCCCTTTTACCTATTAAGCATCTCTTGGCATTTGGGTTTGGTTAAATAATTCTCAAGACTTTTGAGGTCAGCATTACCTATTCTATGTATGATAAAGCTGTGATTTAGGCACCTCGAGTGTAGATGTACATTGTTGAGAAAAATGTTGCCTAATAACAGCAGAAGTGCCAGAAGCTATGTAAGTAGCCACTAAGTAAAAGCTGTTGATGTACAGTCAGCAAACATCCAAAGGAGGAGGAGAAAAAGCTGGGAAATTCTATGGCATTTCACCTTCAGAACTCAAAACAAAATGAGAATAAATGAGCTTACAACCAAATATTTTCTGGTTTTAGGGCTCAACATTATTTCAGATGTTTAAGGTGCATTTTTTCACTCTGCTTTAGCTGCTTAAATAAGCTTCTAAGTAATTAGCAAATGTCATCTGAAGAACAGAGATCAGTGTTCTCCAACACAATATTAATGTAAAGATGTTTTTCATTTCTGTACAGTTTTGTGAGTAACAACTGTTCTGTTCCATGCTAGTTTACTTACCCGTTTATCAATGTCATTATGTTGGAGCTGGACAAAGCGAGCACTGATAGCAGCAATATAGCTCTGCTGATTGGAGAAAGCCACTCTGCCAGCACCTTTTGGATACTTCAGCTCTGGGTCTGTATCAATGCCAGCATAGCAGACACCTCCATATAAACGGTCCATGATCATTGCCAATTCAACTGCAAGAAGTCAAGTGTTAAATAGTATAGATTTTAACATAAATAATAGTATTGCATTTGCTTTGTTGCATAAAAAAAACCCAAACAAACACTGTTTGCCTTAGCTACTTGTCTTCCAAAATGTAAAACAGTACATCCAAACCCTGGTTCTAACAGAATGAACCAATCCTACACAAGCTACAGTAAAATATAAAAGCAAAAAGCAGAATCTGTAAAAAGAAACTTGGTATGACTGAAGTGTGGGGAAAAAATGCAGAGTTACATTGTTAAAGTAAGTATCAGGTCAACTGTTTTAGAATTTATCATACTGTAAATTAAAACTCTGGTATCTGAGATTAGATATTCAGGATGTCCCCAAGCTTCAGCCAGGCTTGTTAATGCTAGTTTACATATAAGATCACTTAAAGATATTCCTGTATTTAGAACCTGGTACACTGCCCTAGCTACTAAGATTGAAAAGACATTAGGGAAGTGTTTTACATTTGCAACAAAAAGCAAGCCTACATTTTAGGTGCAACTTAGTGGTTTTTAGAACATTAACTTGATGGTGGATCTTTTAAAAGGGTTTGGTGCTTTTTCTGACACTTAAGAATAACTCCAAAGAAGTTATAAATATAATTCAGAAAATAAGACAGGCTGAATGCATGGCTGAGAGAACATACAGGAGGAAAGTTAAGGGAAAAAAACTGAAGGAAGTGGAGAAGAGGCAGGTAAACTATGCCAAGACGTGTGATCACCATACCAAGTTCTCTGTAAAATTTGACAGGCAAACAAATTTGTCAGATGGATGAGGGACGGACCCTCACAAAGCAAAGACCTGGCTGGGACCTGTACAGGCTCTGCCAAGTCAGCCTTATGCCAGTGTGTGAAAACATTCAGTAGCAAGTAAAAATTGAGCTGAGATAAAATGAAAAGGATATACTAAAAATTGAAATCCCTGCAGTTCTCACAGAATTCTCACTAGTTCACTATATATAGAATAGAGACAATTTTTAAATAGAGTATTTATGTGTGTTTGTATAAATGTGTGTGCCACATTAAGGGAAGAACATATGCTCATTTGTCCATTTGCAACAAGCAAACAAACGTCTAACTCATCCTACCAAACTAGGTAATATTCTTGCTCTAACCAGGAAGGGAAAACTATCAGCATAATGTAGTGACTAGTAGATTCTTCTACTTTCTAATGAATTGAAGTCATACTTTAGGTAGCGATCTCAAAAAGTGACAGGAATAAATATCAGGAACATTTAAACACCTGGTAGTTCCGGTAAGTCACTCTTGCCAATAGACGAAGACTGTACATGATTCCAGGGCAAGGAAACCATGTAGTGTTCAGACATCTTAGGAAAAACTTGTGTGTCAGGTCTTTAAAGTTGCAAACAAGAAAAGCTGGAAACCATTTGTCTGATTTGGAGAACTAAAGACATCATTTATCAAATATGATGCATTTCAAATGTAATCTATGATGGGCCAAATGAAATAGTTTTATAAAGACTATAATTAGAAATGAACTAATGTTTAATTGCTACTATTTACATAATTACTGTCTTATAATTATGCCTTATTTTAACATGGTGAAGAAAGTGGAGGCTGCCAAGAAACCTGGGCTGGGAGAAATCTTACTGACAGCAATGGCTGGGGGACCCTGTGCACAGCTTTCCAAAAGGATCTGAATTAGGAGAAACATCAAGTGAGGAGCTGAAGTCCTAGTGGGGTGAAAAGTGGCTACCAAAGGAAAGAGAGCTACTGGCAAATCCAATCCAGAAGTCTTTCTTCCAGACAATGACTGAGGGGCCTTGTCTACTACAGCCCTGAAAAGACAGGATTAGATTTGAGAGGATGAAAAAGAGAAACCATGCGGCTGACTTGGAGTGAGGATGGAGAGGGACTACTAACAACTGTCGGCTGCCAAAAGATGGAGCTAGGAGATATGTTTCAACTTACTCCATGATCTTGACATTGGCTCACCAAGAATATAAAGGTTAGGAAGAAAGAGTGTTGGGAGCACTACTGAAAAGGGGCCTTCAAAACAAACAGGGCTGCCAGGACATCTGGACTGGGATAAATCTTTCCTCTGGCCAAAAGCTAAGAGGTCTTGTCTCTGGCTCTGCAAATAAAAGTGAATAAAAAAACTTAAGGGTGAAGAAAAAAAGATACAGAAAAAGAACTACATCTGGAGTGGGTCTGGAAAGTGGTCTTCAGAAGAGCGGGGCCACCAAGAGGCAGGGGCTGGGAGAAATTTTTCTCTGGAGAGTGGCTGAGAGGCCTTACTTGTAGCTCCAAGGGAAAATTAGGCTTAGGGTTGAATAAAAGGGAAAGAGAAATCATAGAACTGCCACTGAAATTGGATTGGAATGGGGCTAGGAGAAGTTTGTCTTGTATTCAAACGAAAGGGGGACTTGTCTGCATCTCAGCAAATCAATCAGATTTAGGATTAAGATGGTATATGTTACAAAACCACAGCCAAGTTCTAGGCTATTATGCAAACTCGGGAAACTGTATCTACTGGAAATCCTAATTAGTAACCTATCTTAAAGATAAAAATTGTTCACAGCTTGTATTTTGTAGACAGGAGACTTAGCAAATGATAAATATTTGGAAGAAACATACAGCATGTACCTTTTCTCATCTTTTCTGCTTAGCCTGGAACTCCCTGCTACATGCCCTATGTTTTCCTTCTACTCACCAGCTCGGAGGGGCCGTGGAACTCCTCCAACAAAGATAGTTTTTCTTGGATCCAAAGGCTGAGACCCATCCATCACAAAGTCACTGTCACTTAGGTTCCAAGGTCGAATTTGCACCTGTATTAAGGACTGGTTTTAGTAGAGGAATTTGGCAACTCCATTAAAATGAAAAAAACAACTGCCAAATCTTTCTATGGTTAAAGATATAATTTTAACTTAGCAAAAGCAGTAAATCAGTGGTATAGGCACCAAATTAAATTTGAGAACATAGCATATCTGACATGTTTGAAACAAAGTGACAATTCATTTATCACCTCTAGAGGCCAGACTTGAGTTAAATCTCATCACTACAAACTCCTACCTCATTAATTCCCTGCCCTTGATGGCCATTATAATAAGAGATCTGTGAAAGGACTTTCAGAACATTTTACTGTGTATGTGTAATTGCAGTTTGGGCTTCCGGCTTTCCTGACATCACATACAGTGATCCACAAATTTTAAAGCACTGACAGAAGTGGAGATAAAATTAATTTCTGTGCTTGGATACAAAAGGAGTTCTTACAATGTGTGAATTCTCACTTCTGTTAAGCAGCAACACAGTTGATAAGAAATGTTTAGATTACAGAGAAAAAATACGTTCGTAAATTGAGATAAAGCTGTTCATCCATCCATTTTTTGATCCTAGAAATCATATAAGCACGCTCACTGTGCTATAATATTGGGTTGTTCATTCATCTGAACTAGCTTTGTAATAGTGTTTTTAAAAGGCAGCATTTTCTTATCTAATCATATTTCTCTGTAGTTTTCATCTAATCTGATGTATTCATAGCCACAAAAAAGACCAGCATTAAAGAGTGTTAGAGATGGTAATCTAGTGTTTCTACTGTTCCCATGTCTTCTATTCTGCTATAGCTGTCTGCATTACTTGTTTCTATGCTGCAGTTTATCTAAGGTAAATGAGACCTAAATTATAATTAAGAAATTAAAAAATTACTAATTAAGAAAACTAAAGATGTACAGGGGTATTTGAAGCTAGCTGGGTTTTAACTGGGGGAGCAGGGGAGTTCCTTAATTTCACTGCATAACGCTTTCTTTTCTTTCAAATAATATAGAGGAAAAAATGATAATCCAATTGTTTTACAGCTAATATTTTAAAAGGATGCATGTTCCTGTGAAATACCAGAAGTATCAAATATAAATGTTAATTGAATATGACATTTCTCAGAGAGTAGCAAATGTTAAAACCATGTTATGCTGATGTAGAAAGTCAAATCAATGTTAACAGCAAGGACAGCAACAGGAAATAGCAAGTCAATTAACTGTAAGTATTTCTTTATTAACTGAGAAGACTAACAGCAAATGGGTTAGCAAGCAGCGTAAGTGCCATGGCATGAGCTACTTACGGGTTTATCCTTGATTGTGGGACTTGACACACACAGGTAAAGTTTCCCATCTTCTTCCAGGCAGGCATCTATCAGAGCTTGTACAGAGCTTTCTTCCTGGAACAGCAGAAAGGCATAACCTTGGAAAGGATAAAGGCACAAGAAAGAAAATAATTTAGCAAGCTTTTTTATAAATAAAGAAAACCCCAAGAACTGAATAAGATACACAAATTACAAATGACTGGTAAGGCTGTTAGTTTGTTTTCATAAATTAAATGCAGTGAGTACCCACATACAGTATTGATTTCGGAATGGAGACAAAAATGTTTGCAGCATAAAAGTGTGTTTATTTAATTAATTAAGGATTTTGAGCAGTGAGAATACAGGCTAGTGAATAAAGGGTTCTTATTATCCAGGAACTGCATCTGAGCTGCTTATCAGCAGTATCTGCTAGTATCAGTGATTATCATCTTACAATGGAGGCACCAAGTTTCTGGTCATTCTATACAATGAATAAATATTAAAAGAAAGTGGACAGGTAAACAGTAAAATAAACTTCTACACTTACGTACTTAATTATGAAAAAAATGTTTACCTAAAACAGTAAGCATGAGCAAAAAAGAATGGCATGCATTGCGTTTTATTATGTGCTTTTTATTTAAATATAAATAGCAACGTGCTGTTGCTATTTCTATTTAAATAAAGCAGTTCAAAAGGAAGAAAGTCCAGTAAAAATTACCCTTAGTGACTCAGAATTTTAGGACTTTAAATTAGCCAGTAAGACTGTATGTGGCATTCAGTGTTCTTTTGAATGCAGCTGGCAAAAAAGCTTGCTTCACTTTTACTTAATGTTGTTAAGTTTGAATGAAGATTTGACCCAAGCAGTCCATGCTTTTGCTACCTCAGAAATGAAACTAATACAGCACACTCTATATACTAAGCAGAGCCATCTAAAGACTGGCTGCTAGACTTGGATACAGCTGCAGAGTTAAGAGGGCTTTCTGCTGAGCATGCATTGATTGTTCTTTTGCCCCATAATCAGTACAACTCAGTTTTCTCACTGAATGTGAACATGTTGGCTTTGACCTTTATAATTTGGCATTTGGGTGTTTTACAGGCTACTTCTTTTCTGAAAACCTGCAGCAATTAGAGGCAGCTGGGTTTTGAGCAGGGACTGCTAGACTTCCTTTGCTTGATAGACTTTCTCTGCCTCAGACTCTTGACACAAACAGTGCCTACATGATGATACACGGTATTTAAATCATGACAAACTTTGATATAGCTTTACACAGTCTATTTGCTGTTATTATTGTAGTGACTTACCCTAATTTTTCAGAATATTGAGTGAATACTATTTTACATGTCCTTTTTAGATAAACACTACACAGACATGATTTATGAAAAAAAAATTAAGATAGACACTGAAAAAGCCATTTTCCTCTGTTTTTATCTACCAAATTACCCCTTCCCCTGCTATCTCTAGTCCTGTGTAACTTCTCAAAGAATATTAAATTCTATGCAGCTGTTTTCAGAGACAAGGAAAGGTTTCCGTTAACAACACAGGCATAGTCCAGAACACTTCTAGAAAGGCTTGCCCAAGAAAACAGAATAGTGTGATCATCACTCTTGCTAGCAAACAAGGAACCTGCATACCTAGAGCTGGAGTGAGTTAAAGACGTTAGTCCAAATTAAAAGTGACTTTTCAAGTAAAACCATTGGTTCCCCCTCTAGCAGATGTATCTTAAAACAGTCCCTAAAGATATAAACACACTTCAACATTTTAGTTTTAGATTTTACAAAGCTAACTACATTAATTGAGTATGAAAAGAATTAGCTCACAGTCACTATCACTTTTAGTGTTATTTTATTTTCCATCTAGGCACTTGTAACTCCTCACTCCATACTGTCCCTTCTGATTACATTCAAGAACAAGAGCAAAAATCTTTACACGAATTAAAGTATCTTTAGCTTAGCAGTTTTTTCAGCCTTATAAAATGCTCCCGTCTGAAAACTAGATACTTGGAAAAGACTACCATGGCAACTACACCTCCAAAGCCAACCGATCACACTTTATGGTTCAGACCAATCCGTGCTTTGTATTTTATATAAAAATGCCTTGTAAGACATATTCCCAGAAGATGCAGTGCAGATGTATGAATAAGAGTATATGTACATTCATGAATACTTTCAAAGAATGTTTTACAATATATTTAAATGAATTTAAACATTTCAGATTTATCTTCTGACCAGACCATAAGATCTGAGCTCTAAAAAAACTGAATTTTGTCTCTTTCAGACTTTTATAACCTTAAAACAGCAAAATACTGGAAATCTCTTTAGCAAAATGAAAACTGAAAAATGCTTATTGTGTCTTAATGACTTAGCAAAAATCTGGGCAACCGCTTGGGATGCTTGTTTCTTCTGTGAAGCTTTTTCATGTTTTTCTGGGTCATGCTAACAGGTTACATCTGTGGAAACTGGAGTTGACAGTCATTTGAGGGTACAGTAAATGGTATGACTGTAATTTCCCAAACCAGTTAAAACTAACTGCTAGATTACAGGAGCAGTCCGTGTTAGTAAGAATTCAGTTTTCTAACCTGGAGCTAGTGCCTACCATGAAGTTTAATAAGTGAACACTTCCTCAGTTCTCTAGACCTCAGTGACTGTAATACGTTCTCCTCCCTGCTATGGAGTCTGGTGTGGCCCCTCTAAAGACACACGGGTAAGCAATTTACAGCAGCAGTCTTCAATTAATCTAGACAAAGTAAGGAGGCTGGACTAGTACAACATGATGTCCAGCATTAATTCAAAACCTGGTGACGACACATCTATCTCTCAGTTATTCAAGAACTTTTGATACTCAAGATTAATGAAGATTACACTGAAATAAAAAATAAGTAACAGAAGCTCTGATAATATAAACATCATGTAGAAGCTGATATTGACATGAAAGATATCTGCCAAAGTTAAAGGCATCTTTACTCATCTTCTAGAAGCACACAGGGATGCAAAAACCTCAAATTCAGAAAGGTACTCTGAACTCAGATTCTAGTATAAAAAATGAAATTGGAAAATACCAAGGTCAGAACTGAAACTGCATAAAGAATTACCTCACACTAGATACAATGTAATAATGAAATAACTTTTCTGCACAAAACCAAAACACTATTTTTAGTATCTTCAGCCACAAATTAAAGAAAAACCAGCACATTAATCTGTGAATTCACAGTAATTCATTTTATTTTTCTGTCGGTTATGTTTAAATGCTATGTTTGGCTGTAACTTAATAAAGCTCTAAGAGTATTCCTTCTTGAAGAGATTCTCAAAAATGTCTACTTTAGTCATTATATCCTGTTCTAACTGGTATTTCTATTCCTATTTGTCCTACAATATGAGATAAGCCTAATTCCCCAATCTAATCCCCAAAGTTTTACTGAAACCAGTTCACTTCCACCATTCAGAATACTGGAGAATTATAAGGGCATCTAGGTTTGAAAGAAAGTTAATCCATGTTTAAAGACAGTAGGTGAGGTAGCATTAGTAAGATAATCAGTTTCCAAACAAAAAACGTATTAATTCAATTAAGTTCAATTATTTAGCAGAGAGTTTCTTCAAATTCCTCAGCATTGTATGCTTCAGCACATTGTCCTCTCTGTGCATCACAGGTATCATGTGACTTAAAACATGCTTTTCTTTCCAAGAAATAAAGACAGTTTGACGAACTTTAAAGCTTTAATCCTCTGCAGCAGAGTCTTGGTAGCATGCAGTGGCAGTATGCTGCAGACAAACTTCAGCTGTGATCCCTTCTTACCTGACTAGGTGTTTTAAAGATTGGAGGGCTCAAAAGACTGGTCCTGACTTAGATTCCACAAAGTAAAACAGGTGAGATAATTAAAGCCCCAGAAAATAGCAAGGTACCTGACAACAGCTGACCATTCTATATACACACAAATACAGCCTCTTGGCAGAGCAAAGGCAATGCAGCTCCCTCTCGGCTGCTGGTACATCACAGTCGTGCTGACAGTAAACACTGCACTTGTAATTCACTGGAAAATAGCAACAACTTATTTTGCTGTAAGAAAAGTCACCACATCTTTTTAAAAGGGAAAGTGAGAAGAAGATTAATCTCCCTGTATTCTGAAAGTGCAGGAGCTCCTCAACCTTGAGCTCAAGGATTCATTACTGGATGGAAAGCAGTACAAGAACTAAACTCCTTTGTACACATCTCATTTTGACATCTAAACAGTGACACAATTTCCATATGAAAGGATAATTTAGCCCGGTTAGTCTAACTTCACTTAATCTTGCTGAGAACAAACTGGAACACCAGGCATACAGACTGTGTCCCACAAGCTTCTAGCAAGGTTGCCACCTGAAATTCAAGATACACTCAGAACTACCATATAATGTTGCTATAATCTGGAAAGTACATTTTTGCCAGCCTAAACTGTCTGGAAGATCTCCAATCCAATTCAACATAGGCCTACCTTCCCTAAGGATGGGACCTTTCTGTATTACTGAAAGCCTATTTTGTAATAAGGCTTCAGTGACCTCTGAAAAAAAACATGCTAGATGGAAAGTTTATATAGGTACCTGTACTGCTTGTTCTTACAATAGCAGAATCTTGATATTCATATACTTTTGTTAAAACCTGGCATGTTAGTACAAATTACAGACAATCACAGAATAGTTAGGGTTGGAAAGGACCTTAAGACCATTTAGTTCTAACCCCCCTGCCATGGGCAGGGACATACTGGAGTTCTGGCCATAAGTGCATCATGCATGTGTTCTACCCATTCTTCCTCAACATAATTAAAGCAAAAACTACTTGTGAACCTTTATTAGGGCAGAATGCATATTAAGTCTATCAGGCAAGGGAGAAAATTAATTTATAGGCCTTGTAGACACCATTCAACTTAGCAAGACATACTGAGAGAATTTATAAGAGAAGACTACCTCTTGTCTAGACCAAAATACTTCTCAAGAGTTAAAGATGACCCAACTTCATGCTTTTCATGGCTCACCAGCGTTTCAGAGCATTCATGAATAAAAGATTGGGGGCGGGGTTGGGGGATGAAGTAGGAGATTAAAAAAAGGTTTTATTCTGTTAAACCTGATAACACCTTCCTTGTACAGCTTCATTGTTAGGCACAAAGTTTGGGGGTGTGAAATATAATCATTGACTGTTCTGTAACCCATGGGAGAAGGTAGGAAAGAAGTTTGATATACCAGAATTTTTGCACTCCTTTCGGTTGAAGTGATTAATTACTGACGTTACAAATGCTAATGTTGTCTGAACAGTCTGTGGTACTCAGTGGTACAGGAGTATTTCAGAAAGGTGCTAATGGAGTAGCCGCACAGATCTCTCCCTTAATGAAGTCCAGAGTGGATTGAATTCAATCAGAAGTTTTTCTTAGAAGTTTCAGTTAACTGTGAATTAGTTCCATCTCTTTATAGTAACTGAAGTTAATGTTCATTTTATGCTCAATTTGTGAATACTAGAAGTAATTCATAAGATCTTGCATATGTACTGCTCTTCAGCAATACATAAACTGCTGTTGAAATACATCCACCATGAGCTGTACCTTCTGGTACAAAGCCAGCATTTTGGCATTCAAATGTTGTATAATCCGTAGGGAAAGATTAACCTATTTCTGGCTCTTAGAAGAGCTACTTAGAGGGGCTACTTTTTAAATAAAGAAAAAAATGTAGCGAAGAATTATATACAAAATCTAAGCTTATTTGAATATTTATGTCAGAAGTCTGCATATCATCTATTATTTCTTATGTAATTGACCTCAAATCCGTAATTCCAAAAATTTCCATAAACGTACTTACAAAACCAGATACAGGAATCATATTCTAAGGGTCATGTGTTTTCAGTTTTCAAGCACTGATGTTGGGTGGCAGAACTAGGAGAATGAAGAGGACTTTCTCTTCTCTTTACGTACTGCATAACAGGTCAGAACAGTCTTTGAGTCATCACACATACCCATTTCATATGCAAAATGGAAGAACTACTTGAAAAAATTTAAACTACCTTTGAAGCACATTTTCTTTCATTCTTTTTAAAGTTTAGACAGTGTCTTCTCTGATGTTTTTATAGGCTCAAAGGTTACAATAAAATCTACCATCCACCTAAGTTCTCCTGTGAAAATATTTCTCTCCCTCTCTCTATATATATATCTACTTCATATTATTATGTAACAAACAAGATGGAGTTAAACTGGCAAAGAAGATGAATGTTCTAATCTCATGTTATTGGGTTTATTGTTAGATGGCTGAGATCACTACCTCCAAAAAGTAGAGTTAAACAGACTTAATTTTTTCCATGAAATAGAAGTAGCACTTCCCCCCCCCCCCATTTTTAAAAATAGTTTTGTATTTAATTGTGGTTGTATTTACTAGAACTTTTAGAATAAATTTGTTTTAGAAGCACTCAACCAAAGGAACATTTAGAAACAGTGTGAACCAGATTTCTAAATCAGTTAATGTGATGACACAAGGTTATTGCTCACAGTTGCCCTTAGTAATCTTATTAGAAGATGCTTTGAATATGAATAAAACGCATTTCTAAACCTGAAGATGAAACAACTATTAAAAATGAAACTCATTTTTGAAAAATAAAAAAAAAAATCTGAAGTGTTAAAAAATGCAGACTTTCTTTTAAACATTGCAGTGACATGACTGGAGTCTCAAAAACATCAAAGGCTTTAAATACTTTAGAAACCTCAAAATAGAAAGGGCTGTAATCTCACTTAGCTACTGCAGAAGAGTGAAATTATGTATTAGTCAGGGCTGCAAAGATTAATTTCTTTTAGTCAGTCTAATTTTAAATAGCAGTGTATGCCCCTGTCAGCTGATTCCTTTCTCTAAAAATCAAAAGGTGTATAAAAAATTTGAACAGTTTCACATCTGCAGTGAGACTCCTATTCATTTTTATGCGTTTTCTCATGAGTACCAGACTAAGTAGTCCAAAATGTAAGAAATTCTCCATATGCCACATTAAAGACAGGTTTTAGGTGAGTTTTGTTTGCTTTTAATTAAAGGTATGTACCATATAATCCTCAGTCCCATTGAAAAATAATGGAGATCATATGGAAGAGTTGAATGAAAACTGAGGTTCTCAGTTTATCAGTAGCTTCTCTAAAATAAACTGCATGTCTTCATAATCTCGATTTTACCATTAAATAGCCCCCTCAATGAGAATACTAGAAGAATGGAAATTAACATTTAACTCTTACTACTAATGATCTTACCATATTACAAATAACAGAGAAGTCAAAAACTTCCTAACATTGTCATAAATATTACGAAGAATTTTCCCCCACATCTTCAATTTAAATGAAACAAACAAACTAAAAAATCCACAACACAACTCCCCACCACAGAATGTCTGCTGCCTCCATGAGGATGCCTGCTCTACGACAACATGGCATTATTTCTGGGACATGGGAGAGGTGCCCCAGTGTTTCCTCTGCAGTTCTCTGCTGCATAGAAAGGACAACATTTTGATAGTGCTGTAGTGAATACATACAGCTAAAGATTCATGAAGTTCTTTCAATTCCAAAACATGTCAAGAAGCAGAAAGGATTTGCTTGTCATCTCTACTTCACGTCTTTCTCTGCTTATGGGGAAAAACCAGTATACACACACCATCTCAGTCTGTCCTGTAGTAAAAATATTCCTACACACCTGTATTGAAAACATTGAAATGCTTTTCCCCCTCCCCACTAAAAGAATATTCAACAAGTGTACAAAAGCTTCTCTTGTCTATCCAGCATTCTACTTCTACACTACTGTGAAACGCTGCAACAGTAAATTTATAGGGTTGTCTCCTCTTTCAAAGGTCACAGGAATTTAAAACTTAAGACTGCAACATGATCTATAGTAGCTATAAGCCAGAATTAAAGGGTATAAAAACATAAAAGAACGGCTGTAATATATAATTTGGTTTACTGTAGTTATAAGAGTAGTCACATGAATTAATCATATGACAAAGACTAAATTTCTGATGAGGCAAGAGCTATCTTTGTCTCTGGGTCAGCATGTCAATGTTGTTATAAATGTGAATACACGTTTTTCATGTATTCACATTCGTAACAAAAAAAAAAACAACTAAATTCAGAATTTAATTTTTCAATTCTTGTTTTCAAGGGCAATAGAAAATGGTGACTGCTCTGGGCAGAGCAGTCTATTGTCATCATCGGGAGGAGGTCAGGTCTGCTGCTGCTTTTACATTGCAGATGGCTGAAAAGAGATCCATCTCCAAGTTTGAACAAAACCTGTTACTCTTCTTCACAAATAAGCCACTTGCCAATTCTACTCCAAGCATCCTAGAGAAATTCTAGGTAACTATAAATCTTCCACTTGATTCCAGCTTCTGTCATGCATAGTGTCAGCATAAGGTAAAATAAATTCAACACAAAGATTGGGAAAAAGCAAAGGTCCAAACATCAAGGCTACATTTTAGCTGAAATCAGTTAGTTTTAGTTAATAAAATTGGATTTGGGGGCTGCAATACCAATGGTTTTAATTTTAAATGATAACTTTTTAAAATTCTTTTTAAAGAAGAAAGGAAACAGCACTTACTAGAGCTGTGATGCACAAAACACTTGGGACTGTTGACAAGAGCTTCATTCAAAGTAAAGGACTTCACTAAGAAAGAGAAGCTACCCAATGTCATTTACATAGACCAAGGCAGGAACTTATTTTCTTATTTTGTATGATTTTAACTATCCTATGAGCAGATAAATAATCTGCACTTCACAGTGAGTGACCCATGCCCAGAGAGGAACTGTAGTTGCAAGACATTTTGTAAAACCAAATGCAGAGCTTCTGCACTAGGCTGTGACTTTCCTTTCAGTCAAGTAGTCAATTTGTCAGTTGCTGCTGTGATGCATTTACGGTTAATAGCTTAATCACCAGGTTAAGTTTTCTGGTTCTAGTTGCTCAAGTTTCTTTGTTGACTATATAGAAAAGATGTAGCTTGAAAAGCCTGCCTTAATAATGGGAGGGGTTTCCAAAGCTTCATTGTTCATAGCTACAGAACAAACTTCTCTGCCTCAAAACAAAAAGAAGTTTCTGGTTAGTGAGAGTATGCATTTTCCTGGGAAAGCAGAATTAAAAACATCACGACAACAAAAAACCGAATTACTGGACTTATCAAATCCTCTTAAGACATTATGGTTTTCACTTTTTACAATGAAAACAGCACAACCACCATTGGTATACAGCAGGCTACTGATGATACTCTATCAGTATAATCAGTGGTATAACCACATCAGTGGTACCAAAACTAGGTAGAATTTGCATGATATAATGTAGATAAAAACTGCCAACCACAGAACCGAGACATCTGAGAGATACCAGTTCTTGACTGCTCCCAGTTTTTGGAATCGGAAAGAGGTATACACACTGCCTTGGGCAGAGGTATCCACAGCATCATTCTAGTACCCAATGCATTCCCACTGCCAGTCCTAACCTCTGATTTGAGAGAACACAGATATAATTGAGGATATTGCATTTATTAAATTGCTGATTTATATATTCAGATGATTTCACACTGATTTTATATTACTGTATCATTATTTTAGGAGTAGAATTGTGTGATCACTGCAGTGATCCTAAGAATGGAATATTTTAAATTTGAAGAAGAATTTGGTGCTTCATTAGTTATTAGCAAGACAGAGCACAAGCTATTAGCAAAGCATAAAATTTTCTCAAGTCCTAGTTATCACTATTGAAAGCACTGCTTTTATCCTGGAGCCTCACAGATCAATTCATACATTTCAATTCACAAAATGGAAGAAAATGCAACATTTAATGAAGTTAGTATTTAGATGGGGGGGGGGGGAGGGACATAAACCACAGTAAAATCTCCTTGGCTTTAAAAGTGCTTCCATCTGACAGCAGTGGGCCAGATGCATCATATAGGTAAGTGATGGAAAGCTTTTTCTGTACTTCAATATGTTCAAATTCCAGGTAATGCTTTCACTGCTGCCTTAAACCTCTTTTTGTTTCTTAGGCATTAGTGGGTTTTGAAAGAAAACTTAGCTAGATATTGTGAACTGACTGTCATTCAAATGAAAATTAGCAGCATTTTCTTAATTTGTGTACTATGAAGTGACAATAATAAAAGGACATATTTTCAGTGTGCTGAAGTCTTTTAGTCATCATCCAATACGAAAATTCAGTATAAACGGTAGCTATATGGAATTATTTAATATACTTCGTTTTAGCTTAAATACCCATTCACTGTTTAAATGTATCATTAATAAGAGACTTCAATATCAGAATTCATATTTTCTTCCCCATACAAACATTTCAGAGTAGCTACAAATCCAGCGGGAATCCATGCCAGACCATATTTTTACCTTCTGAGTAGGTCATGCGAGATGTATATTATAATGCTTATATCGAACTATGGCACTGATTAGCTTCCACAAGTATGTTCAATTAGTATAGCGTTTATCAGACTAATATATTTCTTTACCATCCACAGAAATGAGAGAGATGCACATCCCTAAAAATGAATGATTCAGTACTCTTATTTAGGAAATGTGATGAAGTCAGTCATCAAGCTCTATGAGCTTGTTTCACTAAGTATTTTGTGAAACTAAGCTCTCCTTAAAGCATCTGCATCTCCTGAAGAGCTAAAACAGTTAACAGTTTGAACGTGACCCTGTTCGTGATTTAGATAGCTGGTGATTTGCAAGATTCATCTTTGATAAGATAAATTCATAGGGTTCCCCATTTCTCTTTGAGATCATCTTTAAGACCATTAAGATTTAAAACCTGTGATCACAACCAAGTCCAGCTTTATTAAAATTAATTGTCTAATAAATAAAAAATTCAATTTGATGTAAGTCAGTGTCAGTTACCTACATACTACAGAATACCCAAGATATACCCCTGAAATGCATCCTTTTATTAATTCAAAATATGATGTCCAAAAGAGGCATTGGTAAATTTGTCTGACATGGTTTTGGGTTTTCTTTGGCCAGCATTAGTTCATCAGATGACTGCATCATTGAAGCAAACACTTGTATAGTTTCCATTTAAGCCAGAGGTATATTTAGGCTAAGTAAGTCAGAATTTCAGGAAGTTTTGCAGCTGGTAACAGCTGCACAACAATGAAGAAAACCCATGGGCACTATACACAGGTAAGTCACAGTGACACATCCCAGTCAATTATTTCAGCATCTGCCCAAGCAAATTTACTGCAACAGGTAGTCCAGGAAGTGGATGCTTGGAACTGCTATTTAGACAGAACCTACTGTATTAGGCATTTGATAGAAAAGCCTGTGATGATGAACAGTGATTAGCAGATGCATGAACCAGACTCTAATCAACTGTTTTTAGATTTTGGAAGCATTGAGAGAAGCCTTAAATATCAACTGTGACTTAACTCAATGTACCCTTAATAACATAGATAGTTTGTGTGAAATGTAAGAAATTCCACTGCAATCTTAATGCTTTCAGGCAGGGAGAGAGAGAAACCAGCCTGCCTTGTTGGCATATAACCAACAGAAAAGCATATAGCTGATTTATGGAAACACTGTTCTGGAAAAAGAATATTATGCAACTCCGTCATGTGGCCTCCTGCCTAGAGTCAGGAGGCTTATAAAAAAAAACCCCACCTATCAGCAGGTAGAGATGTAATGCATATAAGCTTCAAAACTGGCCTTTCTGGAAGCAATGGATGTTGCCCAAGTATCTCTCCTCATGTAACATACTACCTAGCACATCAGACCACACAAAACTGAGAGACATTAGATACAATTTAATAGAAAAGGGATACATAATACTGCAGGCCAGGATAGGGGCTCCCAAAGTGCACCTTCTTTAATTGCCACCAGACAGCCAATTGGGTCTTTTAGAAACCTGTATTTTTTATGTGGGAAATTCGAGGCCTTTTGCTGAGACTGCTGACTGAGTTATGAGACACCCCATCTTTTTCCAATGACCACAGAGTCCAGCAGAAGAATCTAGAATGTAATAATGTAATATAGCAGAACAACCTTCTGTATTGACTTCTGGCTGCCTCTCAAAAACTTCTGAACAGCCTCTGAACAGTTACAACTACAAAACTCTTCTAGCAATTCATTACTAATGCTGTAAAATGAAGATGCATGGTTAATTGCAGTCAACCCCCTGATTAGATAAAACACTTTCCAATACTGTCGGCTAAGAATGAGGCTCCCTGACAGACCCCAGACACATAAAGGCTGAATTTGAAAACATCACACAGGATTGTCTTCACAGGTTTTTTTCTGGAAACTCTGGGGACTAGCACATTAGTGAGGAAGACTGTAAAAACAAGTTGTTTCTCTAGCAAATTGGAAGTGCAGCCATAAGAAACTAGACTTCATCTTCAGATATCAAATACTCTTCATTTCATGTGGCTAACAAGCAAGTCTGACAGTAAAATTAATCATATAAGTAAACTTTATCATATTAGCACTGGTAAAACTACTCTAGGACTATCACGAGCTGTGAACTCTCAACTTTTGAGGCAACAGAACTTTTCCTACTTAAATAATCTACTTGAGCAATACTGGAATGTAGGTGATGGAGAGCTACTGAAATTATTTCCTGTATGACACATCAGCCCCAAATGTGTATTACTTGTTCAAAAACCCAGACAAGTTAGTAATTTATTTGTCGTACACATACAACATCATACAGTACACAGACATCGTATTATCCATTGCGATTTAACTGTTCATCCTAAAAATGTTATTCATCTGAACAAAACTACCAAAAATGGTGGGACACTGGTGGATGAGTGTCCTGTAGACTAAAAGTCAACTTGAGGATAACTAAAAAAAAACCCCACACTTAAGAGAGGGATAAGTTTCTTGATAGGACAGAGATCTAAATCTGGACAACAGCTGCCTTTTGTGTTGTAGCCAGAAAATAATTTGCTTTGGGCCTGTTACATAAAATCTCACAAGAGACTATTCCACTTAGGAGAATGTTTACCTCTAGAAAAAGAAATTGCATACAGCATAGTTTTAGGGACAAAGATTCTCTTACATGAAGCAACATAAGAAAATTCTATGCAAAACCAACCGGCCTTATGTTGCACAGCCACAGAAGAGCAGATCAGCATGTACTGCATTTTGCTACCGTACCTTTCGTGAACTGCACTGATTTGAGATTGTACTGCCCTACTGTGGGAACACACAGGGACTACAGATTAGAAACACAGCCCCAGATGTCAATGGGTGAAAGACTGATATTGCACACATGCGTGTTGGAAAATACGTAAACAAAGCTTAAAAACTATCTTGCATCACTATTTGCCACACAATTTATTTCTGGAAAAGGAATATCAGTTTCCACTCTTGCAAATGTTTTGTATGGTTTTTACCATACAAAAATTGGCTAAGCATTTTATGCTGGACTTTGGTGGTAAATTAAGTCAAAGCAGTTAGTTTCACTGCAATAGACTGCTGCGTTTGGACAAACCACATGCCTTCTTGCTAACATGGCTGATGAAATTAGAATTACGACTCCATGCTCCTGTTGCCACTGCAGTGGCAATGGAATTAACAATGCAAATGGTCCTCATCCATGAAATCAACATCAGTCAGAAGACTACCAGCAATGGTGTTCCCATCTAGTGTTCCCTTACAGATCATCAAGAAGGCTCATGAAGTTTGTCCCACCAGCTGTTTTAAAGTATGAGAATCATTTCATAATGTTACTCTGTGAAACTCTGCATACACTATTCTCTTCTTGTGATTCTGTTCACCTTTACTGTCCCCTGGAGCAATAGGGACAGGAGTGCTTATTTTTATCAAATAGCAGGGTAACTAACCAGAGAACACAGGAAACACACAAGGATCAGACTGCTGCACCACATATCTAAATCAACTGCAAGGCCAAAGCATTCCTCCTGCTCCAAATCCATCCTATCTCCAAGCTCTGCCACGCTTCATTTTCTCACTCTAAATCTCATGTTTATCCAAACATCAGTCCTCCTAAATTCAAAGGAACAGTGAGAGACTTTTGCATAATTTTTGTCATTTTAAAATACATTGTGCAGCTTTTAGTGATTGCTAGAAAAATCAGTTACCACAAAGCAAAATCAGTAAAGACTTTTTTAAAGTCATTGTTAAAAAAAAATAAAAGAATGGTTTTGAAACAGTTGGCACCATTTGTTTAATAAAAAAGAGGAAAAAAATGACTGCAGTGAGCATAAGCATTGCTTAACTCAGACAAGCAAATAAGTAAAAACCCCATCGATTTCTGTTTCAGTAAAATATGATTTTTCTGGATTTTGCCAGAGAGAAGTAAGACTGTGCCATGGTAATGTGTTAACTCCATTTGATAACATTCTTTACTGCATATTTCATTATTTCTCAACATCTCACAGGTACTCAAAAAATACTTAGCCACAAACCACATTTAATTTCCAAGCCCATATGTTGAAAGCCAAGTAAACACATCACAAACTGGGCACCTGCTTACCCAAGACCAACACATGGCATTTATAATTTTACCAGT
This sequence comes from Pezoporus occidentalis, assembly GCF_034315485.1. Taxonomy (NCBI): domain Eukaryota; kingdom Metazoa; phylum Chordata; class Aves; order Psittaciformes; family Psittacidae; genus Pezoporus; species Pezoporus occidentalis. The sequence continues at coordinate 92,127 of NW_026913965.1, forward strand.
TCCATTACTAACATATCCAAACAGTGCCAAAGGTAGTAATCCAAAGACTTTTCAGGCAATGGGAATGAACTGGCTTTTTCAGAATCAAAGCATTAAAATCACCGCATGGATGATACCAACAGAAAAACATAGTGCTAAACTTTACAATGCATTGCAGGGGGTGGGGGATACAGGAGTTGGGGGGTGGTAAATCATAAATGTTAAGGCAATAATACAGATGCTCAGAAATAGAAATAAGAACTCTTATACACATTGTCAGCTGTTATCAGCTGCTCCTGCCCAAGTGCATAATATACACTTTCAGTGACAAAACAGCTGGGTACCACCAGTCCTTCTTCTCCCAGCAACCTAAATACTGAACTCTCTGGCAACCAGTGCATCCTGTAAGGACTGCCTGATCTATCAGGTGATTTTGGTTTTGTTATTATAATAACCAAAACTCAACCACTGACCAAGCCAGAGCATTTTCCCAAACATGCTCACGGTGTCAGGCAAGATTCAATAAGGGTAACAAAAACCTAGAGTATCTGGGAAAACAGGAAAACATAATACAGACAGTACAGACATGTTTGAGGGATATGGTGTGGACACATCCATGTTGGCCTGTGAACCCCCAGGGTCCAAAATCATAATGCTGGCACTGCACTGAAATAAGCCTTGGTGTATCTCACCATGCCAGAGATTACAGTTCCATGTATTTCACACACAACTGTACGTCCTTCAGGTCAAGCACTAGATCTGAGGTAATGTGCCTAAACACAATCTCAGGTGACACCATCCTGCTCAGGATGTGAAACGGTAAATCCAGGAAAACCTTTGTTCAATCTCAACACTGCAGGAATGCTTCTGGACTCCAGCTAGTCCTGAAAACAGGTTACATGTGCTGCACCTAAGGAAATCAACCACACCAACTAATGAATTAGCTAAAGCAGCATGCTAGAAATCACTACACATTTGTGGCCTAACTTACTGAACTAGATAAAGACCCTGGTGGGGTGACAGTGGTGGGGAAGGTCTCTAGACTGCAAGCAACATTTTAACCTTTCAGATTTCATTCTTGATCAGATTAGCCACAGCTAATAGGTCCTGCAGCTTTTTGTTCCTAGCCCTAAGAATATCAACAAAGTGCTCCTAATATAGGGTAACTATAAGGGAATTCAGATATTGCACCAACACAGTAAACGTTCCACAAATACAATAAAATAAACCAGTAAGTGGAAACTGCAAGTCTGCATTAATACACTCAGGACTGTGAGGGATGTCATCACCTGGACGTAACCATGAAAAGAGAAAGACATGATGTAAAATGGCTCCAGTGTAAAACTTAGCTGACTATGCTGACTCTTGGCAGCAGCTACTGATGCTGGCCTCTCCAAACCTCTTTCCGAATGCTTATCAAAGCAAACAAACAAGAAAATATTGAACTTTGCTGTAAGTGCAGACACTGCCCACTGGCTTGACCCTACAGACATGAAGGAGTAATGAAACAGGCTGTCCATCAAAAGGGCACAAGAAGTCTGTCTGGAGGTGATGGCATACTTTCAGAAAGAGCAGGCTTCACTTTTATTGCCAGTGAGCACATCCAAGTAAGTGCAAGAAGCCTTGAAGGCCAGGCTTTATTAATGTGTAAACAAAGATTAGCCTCCCCATAATCTCCCCTGCATTCCAACAATCCATTTTTTCTCATTTTCCTTTGAGATTGCTAGCACACAAAAACCAACTCATTCTGTCCTCTATAATTTGTCTTTTTTTGGGGGTCATATTTTCCACTTGAATCATATTCAAAATGTCAGCAAATTTACAGACTAGCAATGCAACATGGAAACAAAGGTATCTAGAAAAAGGTAGGGAGAAAACATTTGAATTCAAGAGTATTTGACAGCTGAATAAGTCATGTCACTGAATTTTGCACCAAGCATAATTTCAGGTATCTCTTTTCATTTCATTCTGTTTTTTTAATACATGGCTGATAATGCATCAAACCAGCTTAAAATAAAAAAGGTTGTTTTGTTTGGTTGGGTTTGCTTTTTTTTTTTCCTAAAGACAATTTTAGTTCTAAAGTAACTTCTAATGAAAACCAGCAGTGGAGACATGTTATTGTGGTGCTTCTGTCAACGACTATGTAACAGCTTTGGAAAATAAGTGGTCCTTAAAAATATAAAATAGACCAAAGTGCTGTGAAAAAAATATAACACATTCAAACTTTACTCTTTGACTGCTGCTCAAAGACATTCTGTCTTCTACAGAGATGCTGCCTCTTTGGGATCAGAGTAAATCAAGTACATTTGACCTCCCGAGCTTAACTCGACTGTAAGTGAATCTCAAAGACAGGAACGCAGGACGTATGATGCTGCAGCCCCGATTGATAACTAAGAAGTAAGTTATAAATAAATCTGGAACAGTTGGGATTGACTGATGTTTAGCACTTTCAGACAGACGTTCAGGACAACTGGCAGGGGCTTTGAAGGCTGTTTCCTATATTAGAATCATGACAAAAATAGATGTGAGGCTGCTTTCCCTTGTCTTCTGCTAAAATAGATCTTGCTCAAACACATTTTTACATGTTTGGAGAGGTATAACTAGTCTCCTGTCAGATACAGAACTAGATCATAACTGTAAGTCCCATGTTGACCTACCATGAATAGTTAATTATTGAATTAATAAGAAAAAAAGTGGAGATTACTAGGAGATATTAGGGACAAGAAGAAGCTGGGTTTACTGTTTTGGTTAGGTTTTTTTAACTTTTAAGTGCAGGTACAATCCAAACTCATGAGTCAGGAAGACTCTAAAGACCTCTAAAATTAAAAGGGAAAATAATGTATTTTACCAATTTTACTTAGGATTATATGTGGTTTTTTTGAAGTCTGGGGTGTTTTCTTGCTGGTTTGGGGTTTCTTTTTGCTTCTTCTGTTTTTAAACTCAAGAAGAGATTATGCATAATAACTACTCTCAGCAAGGCTGAGCTGTGAGAACAGAACAGGAAAGAGGCAGCATGGATGCGGTTTTGTTCTGGTTTTAAGTGCCTCAAATACTGTTTGTAGGGCAAGAGTTTGTCACAGTTATCTTGCCTCCAGCCCTCCAGTTTCCAGATAAATTAAGCTGGCTTTTATTTGTGTGGTTTTTACAGTCAAAATACATCATCAAAATACTGTAGTATTAGTTAGTTCACTAACTGAACAGGCCACTGTTCTGCCAAAATAAGCAGTGTCCTTAATGAGCAATCTGGAGCTTTCAGGGTCAGAGAGAACAGAAAATATTAACATATATATCACAAATGCTGATTAACTTCATGTCACAGTTTCAGATCACAAGTGAACTCCCAAACTATATGCAAGAGGCATGTGTGACTGAGAATAGAACGTCTACAGTGTAATACAAAATCATACAAGAGACTAGGATACAGTAAGAACAATCTGATCTTGCATATATCATGATCTCCCAAACAGGTTTCCCATAAACTGTTCTTTCTCAACCAGAACAAGTCTGTATAGTGTTTTGCTGACGCATGCGAAATTGCCTCACCTGTACACACACTCTAAACCACCCTGAAACGAATCAGCTCCAACCTACAAACTCTGCAACTGTGGTGCACGATGCCGTCTCTCTCAGCAGAGTTCCTTGCTGCAGTTCAGCTCTCTGTGAGCCCTGCTGCAGACTTTGTGATTCTGAGCAGCATCACAGCTTCTTGGGCTGGAGCACATACAAGGTGGATTCATACTTCTCTACAAAATACTGCATACCCAATTCACCAGTGGCTTCCAGCTACTATGCCTATAGTTTCTACAGGATGCAAACTGCAACAGAATCTGCACTAAGAAATTTGTGCAACTTGCCTTCTAAAGTAAGCCTAATGTAAGTTAAGGCATGATTCAAAGACCGCAGGCTTGCTGAAAAGTACACACACAGGACCACATTTCACTGAATTGTGTTTTTTCCATCATTACAACTGCTGAAAACATGCTTACTGAAAGAGACAAAATTCGTCATGAAGAGTCAAACATTTTCTTTGTAATGGATTGCCACATTGCAGACATTGTTCCCTTTCACCAGAAGAGCCTGCATAAATGTATTTTAAACTAATTACCTTTAGGTGGAAAATATGACTTGCTTTCAGCTTTGTGAGGCCAGTCCACCACAAGAGGTCCAAACCTACGAAAGCTGGCAGTGATCTCATCTACAAAAAACAAATGAGGCACCTTAGAGAATCTGAAGACTGACAGTGGCAAGTAAAAATTCTTACTTTCAAAAATTCCCAAAACCAAACAAGCTATTTTCTACACTTATGAAGAAAAGTAAGAACTGCAGTAGTGTACACAGAGGATTACCTAAATATTCTTCCCTCTTCATGCTATACACAGCTGCTTAAAAAAAGTAACCTTACATTCCACTAATGCAAGTTTGCAACAGGATTAAATGCAAACATGATCTATCAGAAGTGAATATGCTTCAGCTGCAATCTATTTCTAATTATAGCCACAAAGCAGGGTCAGATGCAGCCACATGAGACTGACAGAGGAGCTACACGTCAGCATGGCCACTCCTTGCAGCATGCCCTAGAAAGCAGACTGTGTCAGGTCATGTGACTGTGTGGACTTCCCCTTTCTCATCCCCTCTGGAAATCTGCCTTGAATTACCAAGTTATTTCTTTGCTTTTTAAACATCAATTTAGTAACACTGAGGGACACACATCTCAAACTATCCTGTAGGGCAATTCTGTTCTACATGCAAATGCTTTAGAAACAAAGAAGTGTTTGATGTTCTTTTTTAAAAATATTTTTTTTTCCATCAATGCATTTCTTTATGTACTTTAAAGAGAGAATTACTTTAAAACTGTCTCTAATGTGATGCTAGAGAGATCAGAGCAACAATCTGTCAGAAGAGTTTGAAGACTAAGGCAATGGTTTTCTAATTGTTTGCTTGCTGTTTGGGATGTGTTCAGTTTATCTCACCCCATGAGCTGTTCACCAGATTTTCCAAGTGATTACAGCCACAAAACACATATTGCGTAACGCAGGAGCTGAAGGAAAAAAGGTGTTATTGCTCCCAGGAGCCCATGTAACTTCCTCACAGGGTAGGCTGGGCATGTATTTTTATTCTGAGCGACCCAGCAACATTCACATCAATTGTACCTGTTGGCCTCCTGCTTCTTACAGCTGGGGATCCAGATTACCCAGCAGACCCTGTATCAACAGTCCTGTAACTCACCATGTGACAGGGGAACTGTATTTGAGCTGTTTGTAAACCACCGATTGGCAACTCATATAATTTATTTATGAAAATTGCATGTCAGTTAGGCCTCAATTTCATAGATCAGATTCAGAGATCCCTCTCTTCATTACAAGGCCTCCTCAAATTCCCTATATAAGCCAACTGAAGCCAGATAATGGTGTACTCCAGCTGTACTATGAAAAATACAACAAAACCTGTCATTTTGGTCTGGGAGTCAGTGTGGGTGAGGGCACACATAAATAGAGCAGAAATTGACTAGGATGGAGAAAAAAACTGACCATACCTACTGAGCTCGTTATTATTTTGTAACCATATTAAGTGCACTACATTTGTCAACTGAACACTGCATATATGCTGGATATAAGAGCTGATTAAAACCTGGTTTATTTTGGTAAGGACTGTATTAACAAAGTCCTTAAAGTCAAACACATCTTTTTAAAAAAAACTGGTAAACACTACAGAGTGACAGTAACCAAAAAGTTCCCTTTTTCAGCTTTCCCACTTTACATACATGGGAACGCTTGCTGCTATTGCAGATTAAATGACCTGCTATGAAGGCATTTCTGTCTCCATCTCCTCTGATCTACAGCAGAAAAGAATGTCAGTTAAATTCTGAGGTGCTGCAGGTGGTGGTGTTTGCTTTAAATAATGCCAGGAGCACTACAAGCAACATACCTGTGAAAACACATTTCATTTTAGGAAAATTGGACCTTTTTAAAGTAACTGTATGAAAGCCAATTCCCACACCTCACCAATGTAACTTGTTCACAGTACCTTCATCAATGTCAGGAGGAAGACCTCCAACAAACACCTTTCTAGAATAGCGTTCCACTCTTTCACCATTCTGACATCGTGTTGGAGAGCTGAGACCCGATGATAAAGACTGATCACCATGACTGTCATCTAGGAAGCCATCTTCAAAAGGAAAGAGTGAAGACCGACCTGTAACAGATTTTGTAGTATCTATAGTTAACGCTGTTTCCTGGAGAATTAAATATTTCAGTAAAAATTGTTATTCTTTTAACGTTTTGCTTTAACAGAATTTACATAAAGGGGCCCAGCTAAGTGGTCCAGTTATCCAAATGATGTTCGTTAGTTTTGCTTCTATTTTTCCAAGACCATATTATTCTTAAAGACAATAAACCTAATATAGCTTTAAAACAAACACTTGCAAATGACTAGCAGTGAAAACCAGCCAGTTATCTGATGTAATTGTGTGTCATAACTATGGAAACAACTTTTGTAAGATTTAAATTTAAAAATAGTTCTTATGGATTTAAATCTTCCATAAAAAATCTTGAAGGAATGATTTTTAAGTGCACGACAATTTCCTTCAGAGTGCTTTACAGGGTCCTAGCCGCAAGGGCTGCATCACTTCCCCCTTGAGTGAATAGAGGACCAGTCTGAGTAGGGGGGAAAATGGCAAAATAAACGTAGAAGAGCCCTGTGTTGTGGATATTAAACATGTAGGTGAAGCAAGATGGTTATCTAACACGAAAAAAAATATCTTTAAAATCTTATTAAATAAATTGCACTTGAAGATGAAAGTTGTTATCTAGGGCAGCCTGTCAAGTGTTAAAACACCCTTTCAGTAATGAATTAATAAAAAGCAATTTAAATGGCTGCTATTCAGTTTGTTAATGAAAATTAATTTAATTTGTGATCATCTGATGCAATTAACTTGTTGCTTGCTACCAAAGTACACATACATTACCTTAAGAACAGATTTATTAACCAGAAGATTAAGAAATATTCAAAGTTTCTATATAAGCAACACTAGAACATGCCAACTTCAGAATACAATAATTCCCTATAGCAGAGTTGAAAATTAAATCCTGCAATGTATACAGATGTCTAAATGGGAACCCCATCTCAGCCCTGAGAATGCCAACTGTCCCTTCATGTCATGGAGGATTGCTCTCAGGGATGGAATTATAATTACTTGATACAAACAGTTTATAGGGGCACAGAATTTAATTCAAAGTTAATGGATCACATGAAACTGACTTCCAGCAAGACCTAAGAAAGAACTAACGCCATACTCCTATCAACAGCAAGGGGCATGAAGAAAAATCAAAACATGCAAAGGGACACTATTCAGAAAAATGTATACATTGAAAATATCAGTAATAGTCTCCAGCAGCAAAGGACAGATTACAGAAAAGCAGCAGCAATCCACTATATGGAAAAGAAGCTAACAAACAAAAACAAGCAAAAATGTGATTGACACAAAACATCAGTCTGATTTTTTCTAAGCACCAAGCACTGGGAAAGTCCTGATTAGAAAGAGTATATAAAATGCACAACACTGAGAGAGATCTCGGATACAAAATTCCACTGAAACAAAAAAAACCTACTGTGCCTTTAAGCACCGACATTAAAAAAGGTAAATGCCACAATCAGAGAAGGATCCACATTTTAGTCTAGTATAATTAGTTGTAAAAAATGGTGGGATTAGAGCATAAACCAGGAAAGACTATTTGATGAATATCCCATTAATGGACAAACAGGTCATGCACATTTATAAACATGAGCATTTCAGCTTAAAAGAGAACACATGCGTGAGAGAAATAATAATTAGGAAGGCTAAAACTGCATAAAAATATTGAATCAGAAAACACACTGAAAAATAAGAAATGAGAAAACATCCATAAAAGACTGACATTACTAAGAAGCTAAATAATCTTTTAATTCCCACACACACCCCAACCTACTTTCTTGTAAAAAATAAAACAAACATGAGCCATTAATGGAAGCTGACACATGAAATTAACAGATGCTAGAACAATGTGTTCAACTAAAACACAGGTGCACAGAGGAGGCTGAAGGAAATAATAAAAATGCACAGCAGCTTAAAAACCAAAATTTCTCCTCTTATGCCAAATGACTGACAGCCTGCAAGCACTGTACTCAAGTAAATGCAAAAGATGACCTAAAAATGTATAATTACATGTATGAAGTATATATTTAAAATAATGGAAAACATACAGACAAGGGAATAGAGAATAACTGTTCACTGTCTCTTCCAGTAAGTGGAAAATAAAGTGCAGTGGATACAATCAACACGTGGCAAGACTGAAAGCAAGTCAAGCTGTGGAACCCGCTGTCATAGACTTCTTAGGATGCTGGAAAGTTTACGTAAGTTCAAAAAGTGAATGAGCAAGAACATTAGAAAAACCCATTCTGAAGCGATTAATACCGAGACATCACCTCAAGAAACCCTCAGAGGCAAATCTCTGGGAGAGTAATATGGGAAAACCACTAGATGCCTTATGTTTTAGTTGTGTGCCCTTGTCAGTGCAGCAGAATAGATTTTGCGTTGATTTCCCATAGCTGTGCTGATATCTATACCTGAGAAACTGGTTGTAAAAGTTAAAAACCAGGTACCTAAAGCAACATGACTCAACAGCTCTAACCACGATACCTACAAGGAAATGCTCACCTCTACTCAAAGAAAACTGGGGATCAAGCAAAGAACTGATAGATCATGGCAAGCCCCAAGAAATTTCTGACGAAACCTTCCCACTGAAGATGCTTAGTCACAGTGACATAATTAAATGCTAAATACAATATCCACATATAATAAACATGACTCCCTGCACAGATTTGCCTGAGTACTTTGCATATTGCAACAATGGAAATGGAAAAAACAACAGTAGAGAGAGATATATGAGAATATTTGATATACAATGAATCATGTTTTTAATAGACTGTTGTAGAATTTCATGTTTCTTAATGTTAAGAAAGCTCAAAACAGCACTCTAAAATTCAAGGTAATGAAAAAGCATGAGTATCACAGACTTTCATATTGTACAAATAACGCAAGTCACAAAACCCCTAACATTAATGACAAGACACACACACACACGCACACATAAATCTATTTATTGCTACAGAAAAGCCTGATTTTCACACAGGAAACTTATTATGGAGTGAAACATGCTTTTTGGTAGAGAAAAAAAAAAAAATCTGAAAGCCCAGCACATTCAGAACTTGTTTGCCCTGTTTTGTCATCACTGTAATTTCTATAAAACAGCCTACACTGTATTCATCACAGTTACTGCCACACCACTGTATTTCACTTCTACAAGTAAACATGTGCTGCAAGCAGGTAATAAATGTCCCACTGATTCCCACCTCCTTCCCTACTTTGGTGCCATTTGATTAACCTGGAAAAGCTTGCCAAACCTTAAAATCAAATTAAACTGCTTACATGCACAGGGAGTATACAATATTATATACTCCACTTACTTGCCAATTTGTTTCAGTACCATAAGAGCACTGAAAAAGTAGGAGTATTAGGATGCTTTCAACATCGAATCTGTTATCATCAACGTCAGCATCTGTTAACAATAGCCTGTTCTATTGAGGCAGGGAAAAACAGGAAGGTAAGTTTGTGGGGAAAAACTATTTCCTTTTTGTTTAGCTGTCAAACACTAAAATCAGCTTTGACCAAAACCACCTCAAATTCTGTATTATTATCTGTGCTAGTGTAGCTTTTATAGCCTACTACCATCCATACAGATGTATGAACTAAAAGATACTCGTATGCTATTGGTTTGCTTGTACAGCTAGGTTTGTCTCTAGGTTTCTTCACAAACCTGGTGCAAATTGTACATTTTAAAAAGGCAGCAATGTCACACGCACAGCTATCACAGAACACACATGAAAAAAGACAATAAAATGAAGTTTAATGCCAAAGTACCCCAGACAGATGGCACTGCCCAACTCTGATTGTTAGAAGCTGCAATCTTCACTGCTATTTTCTCAATTAAAAACCTGCTTGTGTAACCAGTGGCACATAAATGTAAGCTACATTTGTAGCTTTCTTGGTAGTCAGCAAGCTTGCTATTGTCCATGTTCATTAATCTCTCAGAATAAACTTTTATGCAGCGCTGAACGTTTGTAAATATTTTCAGTCTGCTTTTATTTTTTAAGGCTTGTCTATGATAAAGTTAAAATGTGCTCAAATGTTGTGTCTTTTATTACCGTCATCATTAGTGTTCACTCTTGAGGACAGTTACTAGTATTGGTATTCACAATGTTGTATCTAAGGCTGATTCTACCTCCAATATAATACTCAAGTGTGATATTCAGTGAAAGATGTTCCATCTAAGAAGTATTTTTGAAATGTTCAATGCACTAGTTAAACATTGCACTTACACCAAAAATACAAAGCTGAAAATAATCTGTCCTTTTTGACCACTATGCATTTCAAGTCATAAATGTGTGTCATGAAAGAGTTTTTACATTCAGTCATCCTCCAGTTCACTAGTAACACACTTGAAGTTATCAGCTCAAGATCACCATTGCTTTAAGCTGCTATTAAAAGGGAGATGTTTTGCAAATGAAAAACATAAGACTGATTTATACAACTGATCAAATAATGTTAAAATCGGTAACATCATAAGAGAACTAAATATTTATTTCTCCCACTATTCAGCAAACAAAACATTTAGTAAATACTTTTACCTCTTCTCCGCCCATAGCTCCTGGCTGCATGTAAACACAGAAGAAAATTGTCGGTACAGCTGTCATTAGATTTAGCTCCAAAAGCAAAGAAAATGTAGCTTCTACCTCTTCTCTTTTCCCCTCCCACCATAAAGAAGGAAAAGACATTCAAGAAGTGCAAGATGAAATTCAAACAACCCAAGACAAGAGAAAAAGTCTGAAGATGACACAGCCAGGGGGAAGAAAAAAACAAAAAGGGAACATACCTGCTGGGCAAGTTTTCTACATAGCAAAGGTATTTAAAAAATCAGGCATATCAGGCTTACAGTACTATAAAATAGTAATTTAGGATTATGGTTTTAAGAAGCAATAAACATAATAAACAGTAATCCTAATTAGAAAAATTCATTTTGCATTTTATTAATTAGTTGTGGAGAGCATATCTTTTGATTATGTTTCAATTTAATTAATTAACAATCTGTAAATATCAAAATCCTACCAAAGCAATATGAACTCAATAGTCACAGTGTTCAGACAAGTAAAAACAGATTGACAAAACATCTTTGTCACTACCAGAGTTAATACAGCATTTCAATGAAACATGCATTAATGGCAAAGTCCACAGTGCTGTCATAAGTGCAGAAGCTATTTTGTAGTTCCATGGGAAATGAAAAAAAAAAAAAAAGCATTCTTTTATCTGAAATTTCAGAATACTAAAAAATAATCTGTAAAACTGTTGTCTTCTACACAAGGACCTTGATCTGTTACAAAAGGTATCTGTGGCCTTCCAAGGTAATCAAATGTGGAAGGTTAAGGATCAGGTAGAGTTTTTCAACAGAAAGTGGTCTGAGGCAATAAGTAACAACAGAGCTTTGGTTTCTTTCTTTCTCTTTTCATTGCAGTACTATTTGTGTGCTCCTCTTTCCCAACCCCATCTCTTACTTACAAAACTAACACCATGCCTTCTGGTCTTGCACAGGTTTTAGGTGTGATTCCTTCAGCTCTCCCTATAATCCCCCTTAGTCCCCTTCATCTCATTCCTGCTCCCTCCTTCTATATCCTAAGTGTTCTTTACCATGAAACTTTCCATTTTTCTACATCCATCTTCAAAACCATGTCTTGTGGTGTCCCACCATACCCCTCAGCTTTCCCTACCCACTTTTCTTTGCAAGCAACTACATGATGGAGCAATTGCAGATAGTTGAGAACTACTCATTTGCTGACTGGAACCCTGGCTGTCACTGCTGAGTGGCCTCGGGGCGACCCAGAGCAAGGCTGACTCTCCTTCAGCACAAGCATTAGTAACCTCTCGTCCACCCAAGCAGCTTCATCTTCAAGCCCTGAAGAAACACTGTCTCAGATGCCATACACCTGCATCTTTTTATCCCGCCACTGAAAGAGCAAATACATGAGTATTTCATTAGGGGGATTAAAAACTTTCAATGGCTATTGCGTTAAACATGATGCAGTAGAAGCTGTTTGTGTGAACAACTGTTCAGCCACACTGAAGTAGTTCGCAAGTCCTGAAACAGACTCTGACTCTTGCACAGCAAGCAGTAGGGAGAATTAGTACTAGAGTTGGCATTGCATCAAGAATAAAACAATCCTTCTCCTTTACAGTCACTGCTAAAGCCATATTACTTATTATGATGGCAAAGAATCACTGTCAGGCATCATACAGCAAGTCCTTGTCTTGATGACTGCCCATACACCAAAACACAAGCACGTATCAAGGTACAGCTATCAGCATGTTTTGAGAGTAATTTATTTGAAGGAGATCTCTCAAACAGAATGCTACCAATATAAAAATCAAATATAGATGCATTACTTCAGTATGAATGTGTTTCTGTTTAAGAAAAGGAAACTATATGCTGAATGTAAACATTCAGGTCTGAACGAGATAACAGTACATGATGGCAGAAATCTACCATGGCCGCCTGTAAATTTTAGAATAAACTGTTGCCATTGATGTATTATAACACCTCTATGTTATACTGCACTGCATAATATCACTTTTATCTTAGGCACTCACACACATAACCTTTATGTCCATAAAAAAAGTTTTACTGAAGGTATATTTACAAGTGCCTGTAAATTCTAGAGGGAAAATATTGCAATCCACTGAAGTAGGAAAACAGCCTAGTTGCAGCTTTTCCTGATTTAAAAAGACATCACATTTAAACACCAAAAGAAGGTGAAGTTTCACTACTGTTGATTAGAATTTTTACACATATATACCTATACACAGACACACACATATTTTGAACTCTATTTTACCTGGTGTTTACATTAAAATGTTATTTTTTCCAAAAGCTGACAGTTATTCAGCACAGTAACTGAAGAAGGTCAACACACACTTATGATGCTGCTTACACAGGATGCAATATAACGGTGTGTCATTTGAGGCAAGTTAATAAAAAAATACCCACTGTGCTCGTAAGCCAAAGTTGAGAGCACAAGAGATTTAAGAGAAGGAATGGTTCCTCAGGTAAATTTCATAACTCCTCCATTTTATTTTAGAAAAATAAATAATTTAGCCATTATTCTTGAATTAAGACATTTGGGAGCCAATAGGAAAATTATTGCACATTACAAACAATGAAATTACCAGTGTTATTATATCTGAAGTTACTTTCTCTCTTGCGCAATTCCAACAGAAGACAAAAGAAAACAGACTGAGAGGTCCCAAAATTATACTACCTCAAATGACGCTACTCCCATATTCTGGCATTGGTGCTGAATATGAATGTGATTTTCACAGCAAACCGTCTCCTGAAATGTTTAGAAACCTAACGTAAAAGTGATTCCTTCCTATACCTCACAGGGCATGACGGTATTAGTGAAAACAAAGCTGCTGTAAGAAGCGATATGCACATTTTCCCATGTAAGCTGTGAAATTGCTGCTAGCAGGCACAGATCAGTTGTGCAACTCCCAGGAGGATCACCACCCTGTTAGTGTTTCTCCACCCCTATGCAACTTTCTTCAACTGACAGGTAGAAAGTTACATAACCAATGTCCCAAATTGCATGTACTCAAATACAAAGGAACAATACATTCTTTTCTACCCTCTGATAACTCTCCCGGAACTATTAACTCATTTCATCCCAGAGACTGAGTTGACTTTTACGAACAAGCAAAAAAGCCTCCCCAAACCCCAAATCTTGCAACGCAATTAAGTAAATTTAGTGCTAATGTTACTGGAATTCCCAAAAGCCTGCATCTATGATTACCCATTTTTGCAGTAAATCAAAACGCACTCAACTGCAATGCTCACATTTTAACTGTGCCTCAAAGTTATATGAAACTGATGAAATTTTTCCTTTTTTTAAAATTGCCTTTTTTAATGCTTTATTATAATATGGGATTGGATTTGAACATTGTATATGAGTCAAATAGCATTTCAAGGAAAAATATTTATTTCCGTGTCATAGCTAAAAGTGAATCTGATCAGGGAATTTCAAATACAGAAATAAGGGACACCCCTTATTTGTATTATCACATTTTATGGAAGGCTTAATAGAAAGCATTTTGAGATTTTAAAAAACATTCTTTCTTCACTGATAGTACTTATCTTGTTCATGCAATAATGAGTCCACAATATAAAGTACACACTTTTCAAGGAAATCTTAAAGACACATCTTAAATTGACTTAAAATAGCATTAGATTTGCAATTTTGGAGCTAGAATGGCTAAACAAAAGTTTGTTTGACAAGACTGAGAACCACCTTGATTTATGAGGTACCAGAATCTTATTTCTAACTTGGAAACGTCATTTGTAATCCCGAAGCAATCAACAGTTCAGAACAATACTCACTTTAGTACACTGAGTTGTCCAATTATTTTCTAAGATCAAAAAGGAAAATATGTCAAGCTTTTTCTTTTGAATAGTGGGTCTCTGAAATTTTTAAGAGATCTGGAAGTTTACAAGTGAACTGCAATGCCAGTGAAAATGAATTAATGAACTGAAAGGTGATAAAATCAAATATAACTATGCAATGTATCTTTGCTGTAACAGTATTTCTGTAGCACACACTTTGAACTCACCAAAGAACTCTTTTGCTAAAGTAATGAATAGGAAATTACCAGAATAAACTAGGAACTCTTTTTATATCATTAAAGTACATTGACTGACACCAGGTATTCATGTGCATACAGCAAGAAACACAAACACAATAACTGCACGCAACACGATCGGAATTTTTATCGACTGACTTGAAGATTTCCTTTGGGTCTTAACAAAATTTTGAGATGAGACATAGGAATATTGTATCTTTGTAAAGTACTTGATTGCTTTTAAACTCTGGGCCACATATTCAAAGTTCCTTTAGGAAACATTCTTTACTTTGTTCATTTCAGTCAACTCATCTGCTATAATGTACATAAAGTTTATTTACATCTTTATGATTTTATAAGTACCTACCATTCACCAAGTGGTCTCACAGTACCTATGTGGAAGAATTAGAATTGCAATTCCAGCAAAACAAATCAAAAGGTTTATCTTTGATCACACGGTCAGTCCATGCTACTCTGTCTAAATGGTCAAGGTTATCTGACAAACTGTCAAAACTTGGTGGAGGTGAGAAAAATCACTGAATAACAACTAGGTAAAGAAAATTCTCTTCAAAAAGTGGCTTTTTGCAGTTGGAGGTATATGAAAGGAAGTAGCTAAAGCAGAAGCAGTTTGAGTAACTGAATTTGTAGCAGTCAATGTAAAAATTATGGGCACATTACAATAAATCCAACATTTTTACTAATTAAATAAACTAAGAATCAAGCTTGACAATAACTGCTTGCATACAAACATGAGGCCAATGTTTGAACCCGCATGAATTTACTGCATATAAAATACTATTTATTGAATAATAATTTCTGGATTTATCTACATAAGAGGCAAACTGATAAATGAACATGATATGCTAAAACTCATTAAGTCATGTGCACACAAGTATGGGGAAAATTAAGAACTATCTTTGGGAGAATAAAGAATTAAACTTGGTTCAATATGTTAACTTTTGGGTTCCTTGCCATGGTATGTATGTACTGAGATTTATGTGCATAGAAATCCATTTGCTTCTGAAGAAAGTTTTCTATATATCAGTTGTTTGCAGAATATTAACCCCCCTTTTTCAGGGTGTAAAAATAATTTGCAATTATTTGCAATTATTTTTACTTCAGCATATTTCAGCATTTGAGATTTGAGGGGCTATTTTTCATGATGAGCAGTGCAACAGAATAGCTTAAGAAAACGCTCGCTCTTCCCCATTTTCTGCAGCTAGAAAAACTGTACACAACGAACAAGACTTCTGTTCTCCAGTCTTTTTAAAGATATCTTCGAAAGAAAACATATAATCCAATAATTTGGATTGGGATGAATTATTGTTCATCTAAGAGTGGCTGAAAAGGTGGTTCTCAATTTCCACTGATTGATGGGCCCTGTGATAACTTGGTGATATTAGCCTCAACAGTCCTTTCTGGTTCACCTTTTTTTTCAGTGTTAGCAATGCATTACAACAATCTCCCTGATAACATATGCTGACATACACATACAAGTGAATCATCATCAGAAAAATCTACATGCAAGCTGTATGCAGTTAAGGCCTGGACTTAACCTCACTGGACCTCAAAACTCTTGATCAAACATGTGAATTGCATTCAATACTCAAAACTATTGTTTAAACACCTCAGGCCTTCCTTCCTTAGGCATACTGAGCACGCAAGCATCTGTGCAGGAGGGAAGGCTTATCTATTTTCATTTTTATGTTTTAGTCTAAAAAACAATTAAAGATAACAGATTTCTAACAGCCAGGTCGATAGGAACTACCTTCATATTGCTTCCCATCTACCAAACCTAATTCTGGATTGCTGCCTCATCTCTTCCAGCACCATATATAATGCTTGTGGAACAGCCTGGCAAATCTTGTTCTTAAAATTCTGCAGAAACAGATGGCACTCAGCCACAATAGAGCATCACATAGACGAAAGGAAAGCACATTCACTGGTGAGGTTATGAAGCAGAAAAAGTGGTGGCAAAAAAAAAAACCATAAAACCAACAAACAAGAAGGTAATACAAAGATTAAAAGGAAGACAATTTAAGAAATCTTGCTCTGTTAGAAAAAGACTTCACCAGTGACTGATAAGAGATACTGTTACTTAAGGTAACATTCAGATGTTACCTCAGAAAGTGCAGGCACTTGGATAAAAAAACTGAAGGGAAGAAAAAGCATGTTTTATTGCCCCTCTGCCTCCCCCCCCTCCCCTTTATTTTAATTAAACAGGTATAGAAGGGACTCCGTGATATCAGCTAGCCTGCTTCACAGTCCCCAAGGCAGCACCAATCCTAACTGCTTGTACAGCTGGCTCTGAAAAACTTAACAAGGTTATGTGTGAAGCGACAGTTCACACATGCCGAGACTCTCATGAACACAGCTGCCTTTGCTATGTCATGCTTTACATAATTTTTTCCCTCCAGTTAAATACTCTGATCTCTTCACAATTAAATGAGGAGTAGTTTTGCAAGCTTTATTAGCTCTCTCAGTGCCTTTTATTCCTTTCTGATACTCCTTATATATTAATAAGCTAGTAATACATTAGCCCAATTCCTAAATTGTTTTGTTAAAGAGCTCATCAAGTTTCTATAGGCAGGTACCAAATTATATGAAGATACTGATGCCTCTCTAAATTTAGCCACTCCTTTTCCCATTATATTACCACTTTTATTGGCTTTTATTAGCTATTAAACTGCCAGCCCAAGATTTTGCAAGACAAAAATAATGTAATAAACCTTCTACTTGGAGCAGTTCATTTCAAGGTATAACAATAGCACTGGCAAAAATTTAACTATAAAATGCTATGTCAGCAGCTTCATTATATCTAAACACTGTATGTGTTTGAAAGCAATATATCAGAATACAGGAAGAGCCAAGTACAATCACTCATAAGAAGACAAGGCAATTTTAAGACAAACAGAAGCATGAAAATTAAAAATTAAATTGTTTTGCTGCAACTGCCTTTTCCATCATGGCATAATGACTTCCCCGCATAATTATTAACTCTATTACTAAAACAAAACCAAAATGTCTACACAAACATCTAACAAGGCGCCCCAAACCCTTGTCTTAATGTATTTTTCAAATTATTTTACCCAGAACAAACAGAACTGAATCAAAAGGAACATGACCAGCAGGTTGAAGGAGGTCATCCTACCCCTCTGCTCTCGCAAGACCTCACTTGGAGTATTGTGTGCAGTTCTGATGTCCTCAACATCAAAAGGACATGGAACTGTTGGAACAAGTCCAGAGGAGGGCCATGAGGATGATCAGGGGCTGGAGCACCTCCTGTATGAAGACAGGCTGAGGAAGTTGGGGCTGTTCAGCCTGGAGAAGAGAAGGCTGCGTGGAGACCTCATAGCAGCCTTCCAGTATCTGAAGGGGGGCTATAAGGATGCTGGGGAAGGACTCTTCATTAGGAACTTAGTGATAGGACAAGGGGTAATGGGTTAAAACTTAAACAGGGGAAGTTTAGATTGGACATAAGGAGGAAATTCTTTACTGTAAGGGTGGTGAGGCACTGGAATGGGTTGCCCAGGGAAGTTGTGAACACTCCATCCCTGGTAGTGTTCAAGGCCAGGTTTGACAGAGCCTTGGGTGACACAGTTTAGTGTGAGGTGTCCCTGCCCATGGCAGGGGGGCTGGAACTACATGATCTTAAGGTCCTTTCCAACCCTAACTATTCTATGATACTAATGAAAAGACAGATGGTGAGCAAATAGTACCAGACCTCACAGATGCCACCATTTTCATATGAGAAAAGAATGAGCATTGGAAGTAGATGGAACATTTGAAGCCAAACAGCAGTGCAAAGTCACGATACAGAGAAGCTTTAGGAAAAACAGAACTCCAGCATTTCACAAAGGTTTTTTTTTTTTCTCATTTGTTGGTTTAACTACCTTTAGACTAAAATATTTTTTTCACAAGTTTGTTTTACAATCCCAGCACTACGGTTCAGCACTTTCTTAGATCACACACCCTGGTTTATTCCCTATTTTTTCGCCTGCTATAATTCTCTCCCACTGAAGTTTATAATTGAATTTCTGGAGTTCACAAGAAGCATTAACAATAACCCACAACCTAGCACATATGTCACTGTCTTCATTCTGATCATTTCATCCTCTTCATACAGCTAATTAAAAAGGAACACATATTAACTTCAAGACAGCATCCGGTGTTCCTCAAACAGAAGCAACAGCTGTAAGAATATATGACTGCAAATACAAGTCAATATTAGTAAGACAAAACGATGGACACCTTTGCATTAATTTTGGCAAGCAAATTATTTTATTTTCAGGTTTTGCTTAGTATTGTGAATATAACTTCTAATTTGTACTGCAAACCTCTACTAAAATCATCATCAATAGCTGGCTTCTCTTTAAGTTCAGACCTGAATTTGCATAAACAAAATCAATAGTTCAATTTATGCCACATTTCCCTAGAAATTACAGTCTCGGTTGTATTTAGTAAGGTGCTGTAGATGAAAAATTACAAAAATTCTTCTACTGTTTAGCTCAGTATGAACAGCATTATTAAAAAGTTAAAACTGATGTTGACAGAACATGCTATTTCAATTAGAGAAATTTCTATTAGAGGTAATACAGATAAAAGCTATAGCTTTTGTCCTTTGCACAGTGTTTCAAATCTAAGTATTTGCATCTTCCACCTGCTTAAATGCTCTTTAGGATTATGCTCAGATCTCTCTGAGTATTTTAATATTGCATTCCTCAGTAGAATGCCTAATTCTGACAGAGAACTTCAAATGCCTCTATAACAGAAACATGCTTATACACATGTGCAACAGTTTGCATATGCACACAAGCATAATGCCATTAATGGCAAGAAGAGATTCATGATAATATGCATTTTAAAGTAATCTCAATGGATCACACAGGAATTATGTAGTTCTAAATTCCTCACTTTTAGGTATACAAAAGAGGATTTAAATCACAGAAAGTAATTTTTAAGCTTATGTACTTGAATACTTGCTTTAACTCTCAAATCTTCAAAGATTTAAGAGCAAAATCCAACAGGTTTCACAGTATAATAATTCTAGCTTCTGGGCTCTTAGTAACGGCCAAAAATGGTGTGGCTTCATCTAGTAAGCATGGGGGGAATAAGAGATGCAAGAAAGGGAAAATACATGGGAACTTATCTAAGGCTTTTGGTTTATGCTGAATTTCATTCAAAAGAAAAATAAGTACTATATTCTGCTTATGCCCCTCATAAAGCTATGCTAGTACTTTAGTCATGACCAGGACTATAAGTACAAAGAATCATTATTTTTTCTTAACAACTGGATTACATAACTGTGCAAAAATTTCAAAGGAATTAGGAAGAAATATCTTCTGGGATTTTATTTCCATTAAAAAGGCAACTTTTTTTTTTTCCTTAGGTTTATCTAGCAACAACAGCAATCAAAATAGAATTCCTCTATTTAGGACAAAAGTGAGTTGCCCCAAAATGAAGCAACTCTGATTTGATATAGTGCAATATACATACGTAGCATTGCTTTTTGGATCACTTTTTCATTTTTGTCTTTCAAATATCTTGGTAAGACTTTGTAAGAAGTATTCCTGTATCTTCCACAGTAACTGTCAATTTTTAAAAATAACTCAAAATTCAATCATAATCTCCCACCTTCACAATCATATTACTATTACAATCAGCTTATTGAGCTCCAAAGCTTAGCGCAATAAATACATTCAGAGAACAGAATTCATGTCAAACAGCAAGAGACTGTACTGTGTAGATCTTATTTACACACACGCACGCTCACATGAACACATAGTCTTTAACTGAAAGGAACACTTCTCTCAGTTGATTACGTATTTCCCATAATCTCATGTACCCATAAGAAAATGGGGTATATACGCTTTACTGTCACAACATACTCTGCAAAATATCTCCTCATTAAGTGTATAACTAAGAAAAAGAGCACAAGCAAAGTCTCATGGGTTCCAAAAGGGGGCATCTAAAGCCAAATGTTAAAACCCTTGCATCCTGCCTATTACAAGGTTTCAGTTCTTCATATTTATAAATTATCTTTTAATTCTGTTTGGTACTACACAAAGGAATGTAGTTTTCAACTACAGGCAGTATAATTTATATAGACGGTGCAAAGGCAAAAAAAAAATGAGGTTAGACAATTAATCCTATCACCTCTAATACAACACTGCAAGCAAAACCAGACATTTCCAAATAGTTTGCATTTTTTAGGATTAGATGGACAAAAACTATGCTTTGATTTGCAGAGTTCACTTCTACATTATGCTGGTGATGCCTAACACCCACCCCTGCCCTCTACATGCTACAAGGCTGTCTCTAGACCTTTCAGAACCATTCTGGCAGGTTTTCTGAATCTGCATATTCATGGCTAGATTTTTCATTTATTTTCCAACACAAACAAAACCAATAATCTTTCAGTGAAATTCAGCCCCACACTTATTTTCTCGTTACTTAGGTGTCTACACATTCTGCCCAGTGATGTCTACATAAAGTTTTAGGGAAACCAACAAAGTAAACTCCATCAGTCAGTGTAATTGTATGCAAAACTTTCAACAACTCATCCCATCAAGAAGAAATACCTCTGGAGAGATATAAAAAAAAAAAAAAAAATCAAAGTTACAGATTTAACATACATGCATGCCCACAAAAGAGAGAACAGACTGCTTTGCAATGTTATCTATAGCAGGCATTATGAAGCTTCCAGTGGAACGCAAAACTATAATAAAGTTGATATAAAGAATTACAAATGTGACAAATAAAATCAGAGATTTTGATTTATGAAAATAATTTTGAGAGTGTACATAAACTTCTATGCAAATATTACTACATATTTATGTTGGCTGCATGGCTACATAATAAGTCTAAAATAATATTCAACATTACAATATTAGTCATCAGTTATTAATATTAGTCATTAGATATTAACTACTTACTATTAAGAGCCATGATATTGTCTGTTCCTGGATGATGGAAGTTTATTCCCATACGCCCTGCAATGTAAATAAAAGGTATTTTCAATGTTTTTCTGTCAAAACAGAAATCCAGTAATACAAAAAAATTGCTAAAGGGGATGAACAGTCAGGATAGCTCAATCTTCCATCTACTGAAGACAACTTTCCAAAAATACACATTTACAATATTTAACATTGCAGTACCTTTATTATTATGTACTTAAGATATTGAAATTCACAAAATGAACTATGAAAATTATTATTTAATACAACCCTTTGCTTTGTATTAGGAAAGTATTACGCTTACCCTTTCAAAACAAGGCCTCAAAGTTCAGCCTTGCTGCAGTTATGCCATTTATAGTATGCTTCAAATAACAAAATACAGTATTTCAAAACATCCACTTAATTGGTAAAAATAAATCACTGTTTTCCATACTACCTGTGATACCAGGAGCTCCCAAGTTAATGGATCGCTTGAGACAGAGTGCTTACACTGGTTTTGTATTATTTCCCTAAGAATGTGCTATGGCTTACTGTTTGAGGTAAGACACTGGGCTGGAGGGACCATTGTCACAGAGTACATTCGCATGTACTTTGAAAAATACTGATTCTTGACCCATAATATGGGACTATCATATACAGAAGGTCCACCATGACATCCAAATAAATTCTGCCTGTGCCAGTTTCCAGGAAGCTGGAGAGATGCAAAATAGCACTTATTTTCTCAAGTGAGATCTAACAATGGAAAAGATGGCTTAACAAGATCTCTGATGACTTCGGGAACTGGAAGTAGGAACAAATTCACACATGGTTACTTTGATTCAAAGAAGACAGTCCCCAGAAATCTACTTTTACCATCAAGCCAAGAAATGAGACAACTATATTAACTGTTCAGATTGGTTTTAGATAGTATTTAGCTGAGCTGAACTATTAAAAACTTTACCTAAAGAAACTTCATAACAGGACTTTAAGTAAACCACCCTCACCCCCCCCCCAAACCAATCTGAAATCTTTAACTGGTGTTAGTCCTTGTTTCAAAAAAGATACACAAGGATCATTATAGCCACATAAAAATGATTTCAATTAAGTAAAGTAAGTAACTTAAGTTACTTACAAATGTTGTAATCCATTTCATATGCTGTCTGTATCTCTAGATTTGCGGCTAAGTTTCGGAGCTAAGGAAGAAGGCAGTTTACATTGGCACTCAAATATGGGAGGTCAAGACCCCCAAACTATACTGAAGAACCAATATGTAAGTTAAGTTCCTGTACTTCTGCAAAACCCTGTTTTAGCAAAAAAGCTTCTGGAAAGCAGAACTAAAGCCAATCTTCTCAAATTAGTTCCTATCAATAAGTTAAAGCCTTCTATTTCTAGTCACAGAGACTGCTGTGCTGCAGTTAATATTCTTTGTGAACAGATTCAACATGAAGTTTCAGTACAATTGTGGAACTAAGTCACAAGCAGTTTAAGAAAAACATATGCATTTTCTTCACATTATAGTTTTCTCATTCTTTTAGAAAAAAGTGCCACCACAATAAGACTATGAAGCAAACAGCACCTTCAGAAAGAAGTGGGGGCAGAACAAGGTAAATAAAACCTGAATTTTTACTTCCCAATTCCTTGAGCAAAGCTTTTTAAAGACATCTTCATTAACTAGTTCAGATTTCCTAATGATAGGCAAAATTCTCCTATACACGTTTTCACATTAATCTGGCAGAAACATTAAAGCTGCTATCATTTCAGTTTATATAAGCTTATGCTAAAATATTTCCAAAATCTTGCCAGATGGACATTAACTCCCTTTTCCTTAATAGCATATTAAAAAACATAAGGTTACAGGTATTACTTGTACAGAGAAAAGGTGCATATATAATAATCTATACTTGTAACTAATACTTGTAAAAGGAAAAAAAGGAACTGCTATTAAAAAAAATAGAGCAAAATTTGAATGCCTAATGCTTGGATGGGCTCTTCTGTTTTCCTTTGCTGAAGCTGAAATTCTGCTGTTTGACCAGCTTCAGAAATAGAATCATATCTGTGACATCTGGGTTTGTTTTTTCATCTCCCTCCAGGCTGTCACTGGACCAGGTGCTGCTTATGTGACATTTTGTCACCTGCCCTTGGCCTGCTATTTTTAAACAGTTCTTGTCAGCTCTCTTTTAAGAGGAGCAGAAAATACAGAGCAGCACAAGCAGAAGGACATGTTGCCACACTGACCTAAGCAACGGTGTGGGATAATTCTGTGCATCTTCAGAGGTTCCCCAATGCAATTACATAGAAACAAATTAACGGAATGCTTTCAAAACACACCTGCATTAAAAGCATTCAAAACAGACTGGTAATGCACCAATCATGACATTTAGTTACCAATAATTATATAGCCTTTCATATTAGCTACATTTTAATATCTTGCTGTTTGAAGCAAATTCTTCCATTGAAAAAGAGGCCATATGCAGATTACAGAAGTGCATAATTATCTAAGGAACAAGAAGAGAGCACAAAAAGGAAATTATGCAATGTGAAACTGTGAAATATAATTAAGAATATGAACTTTCAAGGACATACTTGGGCTAAAACCAGTAATTATTATCAGAAAACAATTTTAAGAAAAGCGCATGTATGTTACCTGGACCTTTACAAAGTCTCTATAAGCACATATTTCTAATTACAGTTTTAAAATGGAATCTCTGCATAAAATTTCTGCTTTTTAAGAACTTTAAGACACAATAAGCAGAAACACAGAGAGAGCACGGAAGTCACGGACTCCAGCACTTCACTGAAGTCATAAATAGGAACTCTTCCAGTAACAACATCCCAGTACTTGTATTCAGTGTACATCTGCCATTTTCAGTTTGTTATCTTGGTTTCATAATTAAAAATATAGTCAGTAGTTAGTTATGTGCTTTGACAAGACACACTGGTATTACTGCAGTTGGGCTGCAATAACAATCACTACCTTACTTTATGTCTTCTCAATTCCCAATTAAAAAAAAATAATTAACCTAGTTCTATAATTCTTGATCTTTAAACGCTTCAGAATATAAATAAGAGCTTAACGATTCTTGTATAGACCAAGCTGCTCTTTTGCATATCTCATGTCATTAAATTCCTTAAATTCTCTCTCGTAGCAGCATTTGGAGAGACTTTTCTCACTGGGCTGCCTAAGTGCTCTGCTGCATGTCCAACATCATGCTTGCCATGGCTGAGAGCCCAGTTCTACTTCTTAGAGCACATGTCAAACATGTGCATCTTCTTCTCTGTATTATACTGGAAATACAATGATGTTAAATGGAATTTAACTTCACCTCATTCATTGCAGAAGAAAGTAATGATTTTGAAACAATTCTGAAAGCTTTCCAATAACTTCAGGATGTACACCCTTTCCACATAAGAATCTCTTTATTACATCTTTTACAAATAGATAACCTGATTTCTTCTAATTGCTTAGATAATTTCAAGTTCCATGAACACTTCTGAGAAAGAATGTTACTCCAGAAACAACAAACCTGGATATCAGCACACTTCTACCACTATTCAGTTTCTTAACAATATCTAGAGCTGGGCTTGTCTATAGTGGTCCCCCTAGTCTCTACTTTAAAATCCACTATTTTTAGCAGATCTTGACCCTTATGTGCACAATCTGTTTACACCTAAATATAAAACCTATCTTTGATTTCATCTTTCTATATGTATGCTGGTATTACCATTATTTTCCCATGTCTGAAACAAACACCAGTGATTAATCAGTTATATCTATAAGTAGTGCTTTTGCTTTCAGAGATTTCTCAATTAATTTTCTCTTTTTATTAATTTTCTCAAATGCTCTACAGTTTGTTGAAATCAAACTTGTGAAACCCTAATCAGCTCCTGGACATGAACACTCAGTGAAGGATTTTTAAGATTACAATTACCTATTCTCATCATTTTCATGTCACAATCAACATTCCAAGAAACAATGTTCCTTGGTTATATATTGAGTAAAACTTCTTGCACTGTTATACCTCATGCCTTTCTCCAAGACAAACCACTCACGAATTCAGCAACTGGTATTTGGCATGAGATTTGCTAGAAAATGTCCTGAACATAGTTGGAATGAGAACTTCCTCTCACATATTCCTTAAGATCATTGTTGGTATCAATTACAAGTTATGACTACAGACTCCAGTGGCAAGGTCAAATGAAACTGCTAACAGGACTAGATCTGCTATTCTTCCCTAGTAATAATATCTTATCATTCTTGTCTATCTAATTATTTCAAAATTGGTGCCAACAAAATGCATTACAAAACAGCGACAGTTATTTGGATGGATAGGTAGCAAGTGGGGTAGTGCAAAGACCAGACAAACAAAAATGTGCAAATATCCAAGGAAGACCAATATTCCCTCAAATATCTGAAACAAGATGATTATTTTGACCCACATGTATTTGGGGGTCTAGTTCACAGCACAACCTAACAGCTCCCCACACATACACCCATACCCCAAACCATGAGTCTTGGCTCCATGATTCACAAACGGCACAAGATTCAGAAGCATGAAGCATGTGTGTGTATATGCATGGATATGTGTACACAGGAATTTTAACCACTTTTACATGACTAGACCTCAGACCATTCTCTCTCCTATCCTTTCAAAAATAGACAGCTGAAAGTGATGCTACATTAACTCAACATAAATACCCATACTTGTCAAAACATTTGAAAAGCAAGAACTGTGTAAGCAAGTGTCTGCATAAAGAATTCTAGAAATAAAAGGTAACTCCCTGAAGAACCTTGTTAGTTCCCTCCCTCCCTGCTTACTTTTAAGTCTATCTGCTATATGATCATATCCATAATTTAAGCACCTACTTGGGACTTAAATACCTTACCATACTCAGCAGAACAAACATACTATTGTTTGCCAGAAAGGAAATACAAAGCACTATTACTGTGTTTACACATACATATTTTTACTGTGCAAGCACATATTGCGACAATGCGAACTAAAGTGTATAATCATCAGCTAGAATAACAGCTGATAGTAATAAAGCTTGCTGATACTTCTTCCTATCAGTGACTAAACAAATATATGCCATCAGTAGAGAAAATAACCGATAAAACGTAACAACAAATACACTATGAAATGCACTCTTCATAATTACATTGCTCCAATAAAACACAAAGTTCTTGCATATATTTCAGTAGTGCAAACATTTTCAGCTTGAAAACAGTTACATTTCCAAAACATTAGTACTTTAAATGCAACACGTGATGAACATGAAAAGAAAATTGGCTTTACTTGTAAGGGGCAGACAACCATATGTACACATATTCCCATACTACAGATAGTTCTTAATCTTTATTCAAAAGTGGTATTCTTATTGGCCAGTTTGGGGGGAATAAACCAACCCAATATGATAGAGCCTTTCATTAGCAATCTGTTCTAAAACACACAAACCCTCAAACAGTAGAGAAGTGAGAAGGAAGAAGTATATAAATACATGAAAAAAAAAAAAGGAAAAAAAAACCCTGGAAATAAGGAGAAAGAAAAATTGATATCTGCTACCACCACTCCTTAAACTAAACAAAGCAAACACAAATCCCCCACCAATCTTGTCCAAACGAGATTCAGCAGGTCAAAGACAAGGACAAGCTGGGTGCCCGCAGCAAATTAGTATGATCATACTACGTGATCACGGAAGAAAGCACTTAATTTAAGAAATACGAACCATTTAATGGCCATTTTGTACTGAATCAAGAAAAAACAAAAAACATACACCAACAAAAAACAAACAAACAAACAAACCCCCCCCCCCAAAACTAAAGAGGATTTTCTTAAATAAGCCGTTTCAAATTGATAGAAAACAGAATACATTTCCTGTGAAAGGATTAGCTTGAGTGGCCTAATTTAGCACACAGAGATGTGCAGACACATCTGTCTGCTCATGCTGGTTTTCATGTGCATTTACAGAAAGGTGTCTCATGAGCACCAAGATCCTCAGAAATGCTGTCACAATGCACTTTTTCTAATGACAGTGTTGCAAAAAGCTCTGACTGGGGAGCACCATTTCTAGGACTGAGATGACAACATTTTTTCTATTTGCACGACCTTTGTGTTCAGCTGCTGACTGCAAATACAAATACAACCTGTTCACCTTCACGTTCCTCAGGTCATATCGCAAACCTACTGCTTTGCTTACGAATAGCTTATGAACAATTAGAGCTGAACAAAATCCGTTGGCATACACTGAAGTTAACTGAAGACAAAAAGTTCCATTCTATATGTATTATATGTATTGTATGTATCTATAGGTATTATAATATTGTCTAAACTGCATACAATCTTCAAACACTGCTGTCAAACCTCATAAACAAATACAGTTAAGTTAAAGGTAAACAGGACATATTAAATTTTACTTAAGTTTTCATATGACCTGATACAGTCTTTACGACAGTTAAAAAGTAGTAACCCCAGTAACCTCGGTTTCCTGCTGTGCAAATATATGGGTGTCCTTCATATTAAGTATTGAAAATTTAGATAAAAAGTTTCCCCACAGATGCTGTTTCCACTTCCGAACTGCTGTATATTTATATTCAAAGTCTCCAACAATCTCATAATAACAAATACTTATATAGTCATGGAGTATGTACTTTCTACTGAAATGACATAATTAACATATATTTTATGTATCCTTCTACAGTAAAACATCCATTAGTTTTAATAAAGCCTGCTTCTGAAATTCTTGTACCTGTGTTGTCTCCAAATATTCATACTTGAAGACGTGTCACATTGATACTTTATGAAAACCTCAGATTTTATTGTTAGTTGGGGATTTGCACATTATGAAGTTTGTTTCGATTCTGATTTAGAATAAACCCCAAATATTTGTTACCTTCTGTAACAGTAAATTTAAAATAAATATTTCAAAGGGACATGATTTCTCTAGTCAATTTAATTTCAATTCAGTTTCATGACCTATCAGTAGCACATGTGCATAGCATATGATCTAACACAGCTGAAATATTTTATTTGATTATTTAAAAATAGAAGAAAGGCAGCTGCTAGTTACTACTGATCAAAATATTTTTTATAGATCAGAATGCCTCTGTTTGTGTTGTAATGCAATACTTTGACATGGATAAACATATTGCAACAGTGACATATTACACCATAGACAGGAGACACTTTGATGTAGGAAAGAAATGTTTTAGTCAGTAGTAAGTAGCATCTACCCAAAGTTATCCTGATAATTCAGTTCTGCCCTACAGCATTAGGTAGAAGTAGTACATACACACGAACAAGTTACAAAAGACACCCTTTCCTTGCTAAAGCAAAACCCTCTCCCATGTTTTTGTAGCGTATGATATATATTACTGGCAACTCAGAAAATAAATAAAACAGTTCAGGAAAACATCTCAGAAGACACTGCACTGTTCTGTCACATAGGCCTGGTTATGTGACAGGGAACACGGGGAAGAATCGGATACCCTTCGCCACATACAGTAATTTGCCTTTAGTGAGAAGTTTAACAATTCCCTTACTGCACTTTTTCCCTCCTTCTGAAAGGAGAAAGGGATTTATGAGTATTGCCTCAAGGAAAAGAAAGATGTTGAAGCTGGTCTTGATGGCAGAGAACGCAGGTAAAGTCTGCCTAACTGTCTTGGGAAAAAAGAAAATGAGGCTTCCTTTTTAATGGGTTTACATTCTTTAGATCTCAAAGAATGAAAATGGCAAACAGTTTATAAAGTTACACAGTTCCCTGACTACAAGGACAGAAAGATGGAAACCTACAGCAGGGTACCCCTATCTTGCAGAAAAAGACGAGGGGAAAAAAAAACGGTTTTAGACAAACAAAATAAGAGCTGACACTGAACAGCTTCTCCCAAGATGGGACTCAAGATAAAATGCAACATGGATGGATAAGATGGTAATTTATCATAGTCCAGAAGCCCCAGAGCTAGGTATCAAATCTCTCTTACTGCAAGAAACACCCAAAAAAACCTAGGTGACCCTAGCTTTCCTAGCTGGAGAGCACCACGCCAGCCTGCCAATCAGACTGAGTTAGCACTCACTCAATGTAAGTAATTCAATATTGCAAGACGGAGGATCAGTTAGTTTCTGCTGCACTAACAATCCTTCAGCCTTTCTCTTGTTCCACACTTGAAAGTAACACCCCCAAAAAAGTTGCTTAATCACATGCCCTCTCAAGGCCAAGTGGATCATGCTTTAAAAAAAGTGACCTACTCTGGTGACCTTGAAATAAACTGAATTTCCATAGCCTTCAGGACAAAGTCTGATCACACCTCAGATCCAGAGAAAGTGTGAAGCTTCAACTACTTTGAACAAGAGGATAGACTCTTCCTCACCCCGAGCTTCTTCACTACCTCCACTGAACAATGCAGAGCATGAGGAACTTATATCCCACAGTCAGATGAAACACATCACAGAAACATTTTAATTTGGTCTTCACATTAGAATCTGTTACTGTTAACCCCCATCCACATTCTAATCTGAAGCCCTTGTTCTATATCCAAGATAGTTACTTTTTGTTTCAAATATCTGCCGAGATGTGAGTAGGCACATATGCCAAGAGGGACTATGTTCCAAGCAAAGTTTCAACCTTCAGATAAACCACCTGCAATATTTTACTAATAAATACATATATGCCAGTACTTCTAAAAATACTCATTTGCTGAAGACTTTGTTGCCAGCAGCAGGCTGAAATGATCCTGAAATAGCTGCACCGGCTTTGTAACATGCATGGGAGGATCCAAAACATGTATAGCTTTTCTACAATTAAACCTTCCTGTGTTTTTAAGATCAGAGGTTTTTCATACTGATCTTTTCACCCCTTTTGCTTAAAAATCTGGATAGTAAATACAAGGCCAACTGACATGCAAGTGTTGTTAGCTAAAATTGTTTGACAAAACAAGGCTTGTTTACCAAAAGGTGAACAATTTAAAAGGTCATTTGAAAGCCATCTCATTTTGTCTGATCACTTGTTAAACCAGGGCTTTTGTGGTTCTTTTACTTTCCATCTATGCAAGAAAAAGCTGCCCCTGAGAGACAGTCACAGATGTCAGCAGAAGGAAAGATTTAAAGGGAAAAAACCCCATACCTAGCTTACTATGAAAGACAAAGAAGGTTAAATGAGGAGGAAGTAGCTCTGAGAGTTGGTTAAGTTAGTAAGATTCCAGAAAGAAGAGCTGAAATTTTGCACAAGGTGCATCCACACAGGAATGTCTAGAAGGAACTGAAAAGCGAAAAATCAAGCTGAAGTACATAACAATGACTTAAGAAACAAGCAAAAGCAAGCAGGGCAATAACTTACTTTCACAAGGTGATTGCAAACTAAAATGTGCTACTACTCTAAAGAGGAGAGCCAGAGGAGAGTGGGATAAGTAAGAAAAAAAGCAAGAGAGCTTAGAAGACAAGATTAAGTGAAATCTGAGGAAGGGACAGAGAAGGACAGTAGTTGAAAACCTTCTGCATCTTCAGCAGAGAAAATTGGAGCTATGGGTAAAGAGTCAAGACCAATTTTCACGGAAAACCCAACAATAAAATGCAAAAGGAAAACAATTGGACAAGTGTATCAATGTTTGCAGAAAAAATAGGTTTTTCTGAAAAGGATTCTTTTGAAATACTAATACTGTTTAATACAGAGGAAGACAACACATCTTGGAAGGGAGAATTAATATCCTGGAACAGTCACTGCTATGAAAGTTAGCAGTCATGCTGCATAGTGTGAAAACTGGAGAGGAAAGTGCACAGTATGTCAAGGCAAAGCTGGAGGTTAGCAAAGTAAGCTGTCTAGTCAGAGAGGAGGAAAAGAAAGCAAGAGAGAATTAACTACATCAACGGGAAAAAAGACAGCTGGGGCGAAACAGAGAGAGGTAACTAACAGCAAACAATATTTCTCCAACAGTTACTGGACTGGAAGCTGAAGAAGAACTAAGTAACAAGGCCAGGCGGCCAAACAGGTGAGCAGCACTGAGTGAGAAAATGAGATAGTTAAAAAAAGCACATCCAGTAAGTGACAGAAATGTTTGTTAGAGCAAAAACAGAGCTAACAGTTCCACTGGCAAATGGAACAAGTAAACTCAAACTTTCAATTAATATCCAACTCTTTGGTTTTACTTTCTGAGCACAGACAAACAGTTCCTACTGCTCTCAAACATCCATTTAAGGTAGGCAGTTTCCTACATAAATTGTTAACCTAGTAGAGATGAAAATATTAATTTTGCTTTGAAAAGTATACTTTTTTCAAAAAGTAAGAAAATACTTTATGAAACTAAGAATTTCATTTCTACCTCATGCAAAACACCAACATTAAATAGCATTATGACCCACAGATGCAGCTGTGGAATATGCCACTTGCAACACTTACACAGGTTAGCTCAGCTGAGTACTGGAAAGTATTCTTGATAGAATGACCCAACAACATAGAAGAATTAAATATTTTCACGCACTATTATTTTATGTGCTAATATTTCTATTAAAAAAATGAATTGTTTTAAGGAAACAAAATTGCACTTATATGATGTTAAAATCTTTTTCTAGAGTCCTACTTTTCTAACCCTATCCTTCTCATTTTCTTCCACATCCAGGTTCATATGGAAATTCATTCTTAAAAAAAAATAGTCTCTATTAGTATATTTAAATAAATACCAATTTAAAAACAACATGGGAGTTTTAGGTAGAATTAACAGGATACAATAAGTGCTTAAATCTACTTACTAGAAATTGGGATTTATTCCTGGTTTTCTTGTTTGTTTTTTAAATACCAGCTATATGAAATATATCCAGCAGAAATCTCAGTTTTGGTTTTTGTATATTTCAGGTAAACATTATTTTGGAGAACTAAGGTCAGAATAGACATGAGACAGCATTTCTTGCCATTTTAGACATCTGAATAATGGCTAAAGACAGATGAAGCATACAGCACAGCAAATTTCAAGGTAACAGTGGAGAGCACCACCTTAAAAGAACTGAGAGCACAGAATCCAGTTTGGTATGGCTGTAGAAAAAAACACCACCACAAAAAATCTGTATCCAGAAAAACAGTGAAAAAGGCACAAAACCTCAGACCAAGAAAAAGTATTTTTCTATGTAATATGTAAATAGAGAGGGAAGCAAATGAGGCAATCATGACATTGGGAAAGTGTGTATATAAGCATTAGCATGGCCACACACAACTGGATTTCTTCTCTATCAATTCCAGTGTCCTGACTTCTCAGTGTTTCATAATCATATTTCCTTTGTGTACAGCTCAGTATTAGCTACCATCTTCAAAGTGAGCAAGAATGCATGTAAGCAAGAATGTCTGCCTATTTTTAAACTTAACCAATGAAAGAATAAGAAGAGGAGTGTGCAGGTCAATCAGGAATATTTGTTCATTGAAATGTTGCCACCACCTTTCACTATTCAGTATCAGCTGAGTATTAGAAATGGTTTGTTTCATCTCCAATGCCACAGCTGGTAGAACAAACACAGTTTAGTAGCATAAATAATCAAAACTCTCCCGCCATTTAACAACATCCTAATAGCTTTTGGTTCCCCTAACAGTTTGAGATCCAAATTAAGATACTTAAAAAAAAAAACCAAACCCTAAAAAAAAACCACAACAAAACCTGAAACATCTGTAGAGTGATTGTTTTAGAACCCTGTATACTACCTGATGATCCCAAAATAAGTCACATTAACTTGAATAAGGTATTGAAGAAACAATTGGACTTCAGTTTCACTACACCTTTTCTGAACTGAGTGACTGCAGCAGGAGACACAACTGTGCTATTTGCTGTTACACAAAACCAAGTTTCAGAAATGCCAGTTAGCTTTTATAATGCTTGTGCACTCACAAGAAATGTATGCAGATTTTACCTGATCTTCCTATAGTACAGATAATTATCTTAAGATGTGAAAACAGAAGCTTTTCATAACTGACAACTCATTCATTAGCAAAAAATTTATAGCGAAACTGAAAAGCTGATTTTTGTTTAAACACCAAGCAAGCATGGACATATGAATATTCCTAACCTGTAAAATGATTCCTCCACATTATATCAGCGAAACTCATTGGTGGGCCACTGGGAGGGTAGTGTTTACCTTTCAGAGGCTCATGATCAGTCCTTATCATATCCATTAAGGAATTTTCCAAAGAGTGCAAGTTAAAAGTGTCATAGGGCCTATTCCGGTCCTAGAAGAGAAGGGAAAAAAAAAGGAACAAAAAGAAAAGAAACTGTTTTAGAAAAAATCATTTTCTAACACAGGCTCATTTCTTATTTTATAAAACTTCAGCATCCAATTCTACATTTCTTCTGGATAGAACTTTTTATATTACAAAAATAATTGATAAATACAAGCTTACGGTTGTGAAACTGATACCCTTTCATTTCGCAATTTTCACTAGTACAGCTATGCAGGAGGCTTTTTAATATCTTCAAAATACACATACAAACATTAGTTAATTCTAAATATCATTTAAACAGGAACTTAGACATAAAGCAACAGTAATGTTTACATTTGAGAAGTTAAACTGTTTCAGAGTTCAGAGATTTTTGTTTTACAGCTTCATCATCTGCATCACAGTGCTACCTCCACATCAGAGCAAAAGCAAGCAATGCTCAAGATGCCAGCAGGCACATTTATTCCAGAAAGTACCAAGCAATTTTTCAGACATCTAAAATGAATCTCACAGAGTTGAGGAAAGTACACCAGATGCAAAACAAAACAAAAAGCAAGCTAGGATATGCAACACTTTCATAAGGGCACTCAAAAACCTGAGCAAGGGTTGATTTGTACTCAAATCTCTCATTTTAAATTCACTGTAGTTCTGTTTCTAGTTTTCAAGAAAAAGCAAAACAGAAAAAACAAAACACCCTAACAAAACACAACAGACAAACCCAAAACCCACCAACAAACAAACAAAAAGAAACAAACCAACCGACCCACAACCAACCTTTAGCAGGCCTATGAAAATAACCAGTTTCAAAGGTCAGGAACAACATTATAGAGGGAGTAATCTCTTCATGCCCATGTACCCACAGTACGGTACACAATGGAGGAGCATAAGAGAACAGCCCCTTGTAGTCAGACAGTTTCTAAAAAACATTAACTATCTTATTCTTATTACTACTACTAAAAAAACAGTAAAGAACAAGTATCTAAAAGAGCAGTTTGTACATTGTAGTAGGCTACAATTAATCAAGAGTGGTATAACATTCTAGTGTGTAAAATGAAACCTTCATTGTAAAATGCTCCCAAAATTATGGAAAAATGTTTTCCACATACTGGTTTCTTCAAGATAATCTTCCTGCTTTAAAGAATACAATTTAAAAATCCTCTGACAAAAAGCAGCAGCATCCACTGAAAGTGTAACAAAATTTTTCTCTTAGTATAATTTCTCTTGAACTCTCTTTCTTAGGTTGTCTTTAAATAAAACTAAAGAAGATAATAAGTTCACTGGTATAATTCAGCTTTCTTTTAATACTCCTGTTCTGGAATTCAAATAAATGCACATGTTATTAAGTTAGCTGCTACAGAAAGCTCCAAAATACAGATCATCTTACCGCAAAAATCTCATATTCCCACAGTCTGCCTACTTTAAACTGAAGATTCAGCTTCCCTTCTCCAACATGTCAATTTTCTATAAGTGAACTAGCACTGTACTCTTCACACATTTCATCTATTACAGCATTTTTTTGGCAGTCAAATATGATGTACAAAGAATAATACTTGATTTCTGTTAGAAGCTATACTGAGCATTAAAGTTGAAATGAGTTCACTGATTCTCAATTTCATTGTTGACGATTTTTAAGTTTTCTTCAGCTGCTTAGAATGCCAGCATTTGGATGCTGTATTTAAAAGTGTACTTGTTCATCTATCCAAGTGCATCAATATATACCGAATATAAAGTCAAATTGATGCCCAGGAAATCTAAAACAGATATTGAGGAAAGAGCCCTCCAAAAGAAAACAAAGCAATGTATAGTACAAAGGTTTATTTCATATTCACTTCCTTAACAAAAATGCAAGGGTAGATAGAAAAGAAAAAGTATAACTTAGATGTAAAAACATGCCATTCTTGTGCTATATTAGTGACTTGATCAAATAGGTTCTGTATTACTCCCTCAAAGCAAGAATTTGAGTTGTCTTTTTCTATTTGTTTTTTACAAATACATTTTATATACCTATACTGTGAATACAGGTCAGGTGTTACAGTACTGAAGTAGGGCACATTTCTGAAGAAAAAGCATGAAAGCAAATACACAGTTTATATCATAAATAGGGGTGGGGAAGTATTTTTCAGTTAGATCAGTCCCCTGATCTGGTTTACTATACAGCTGTAGCAGAGCTGAGCTGGCAAAACCAACACTTGCTGGAGAGCAAAAGGGCAGGATTGCTGCTTTTGCCACAATGATAGTTTGTTCCAGCATCAAACATTCCAGAAATTACAGTCTTAGAGGTCAGAAGGAGTGAGTTCAGAAGAGGACACAGCCTGCAAATTGAATGTAACTGTCCTTTATTAACATACATATGCTATATTTTAAGTATGCCACTATAGAAGCAAATGCCTGGGACATCCTACTTTGTTTTAAAGCTTCCAATAGAACTGTGCACATGGACATGTGAAAAAAAGGGACAAAAAAAGCATAGCAATGAAGGCAAGGCTATACTGGATGGGTTTGCTAGAATGCAGGATCTTTCTAACCTTGTAAGAGTCATACAAACCTGCAACATTATTAAATTAGACCCACATTGGACACAGGAAGATCAACTGAATCAACCCCCTTTACTTGGGCAACTGGAACACTTCCCACCATAGTACTCGAGCAAATAAGTACATAAATTTAGTAAACGAAATTTAATAAAAGAAATTCAGTAAGCAAATTTAAACAAGAAATTTAGACACAACAGATTTTTACAAATTTGTTGTGGCACATGCAAGTATAATGCATGCTGACTACAGATTTTGTAGTGTGGATGACAAAATGAACAAGTCGGAACTAACATTCTAGCTCCTAAGTAAAAGGGCTACTACAATTACTCTTAGTAGGTTTCATTTCAGTAGGAACTCATTTGTACTTGGCAGATTTCAAGATTGTTTCCTAAATTCTGCAATTTCTTCCAAGAAGGCTGGTGCTTCAGCACACACATGCACAGGATGATGCTTCCTTATTTGTCCACATGAACAGGTTCTCCTGGTTTTGTGAACTGATACTGTTCCTTTTCCCAGATCTGCCTTTTGCATTGTTTCCACAGGCTACCGATATACTGCCAAACAATCCCAACAACAGAAACGATTCATAAGAGTCCTTAGTAGCACATGAGAACTTTACAAGGAAGTTCTTCAACTAGGACCATGAATGAAAATAAAAATATAAAATAAAGGATGATAAAGCAGAATAAAAAACCTTGGGAAGAAGTTTCAAAATCCAGCAAGTCTGGAAAATCTGCTGGGATCATCCAGATAAGACCAAGATCCTAAGACCTACTTAGATAAACTACATTATGGATAAAAGATGTTTCCAGCTACAAGGCACTGCCTTTGGCTACACAGCAATCACTAAATTAGCGAGAGATTAAGCCCAGTCCATCCATGTTGAACTGTGCATAGACAACAGCTCCTTCCTTGTTAGCTGCTAGTGTATATGGCAACATATTTTAGTTCTTATGATACTCTAGTCTTGAAAAACAGCTTAGTAATAATAACTCTTAGAGAATATATGGGTCCCAGAACTTTAAATCCCAGGCCTTTGGCTGTTACCTGTATGTTCATCCATGACACAGACTTCGTCAAAGTGCATAGTGCAAAGTTAAGCATAGCGAAAAATTGCAAATGCATATGCAGGATCAGATTTTTGAAGGATCACAAAACAAAATGGAGCTTTAGTTGAAGTTTACCTTTAAATACCTTAGTTGTAAAAATGTCACAAAATACAGTGTCTATAATCTGTCTTTTAACTTAAAAACTCCCAAACAGTAACTCTGCCAAAAAAAGTTTAGAGTCAATATGCTAAAGTACAATGAGAAAATACAGCAATTTGCATTTTACACTTTTCTGCGTATGTCTTATGCAAGGCTTTAATTACATAACCATAATAATTTTTCAGAGGTCTCCAATCTCCATCCAATACACATAATGAAGCAGCTCCAGGAATGAATCAAAACAGTGCTTTGAAGAGGTCTGTTTATCTCTAGGCTTATTCCAGGAGACAGCTGAGGTGTGATCAGTGTGTCAGCAAATCCCAGGAGGAGAAAAGACATTCTTAAAGTTATCTTACTTATGAAACAAAGATTACTTAGCAGTACCTTAAGTATGTAATTGACATGTATGTGTATCATCTGAAATCAAAAGAACTTTTTCCCTTTTTCATACCCTGTAATGTGGTGTGCTTTGTCCTGCCCCCTTTAGACTCATAGCATGGGCATGTAAGGGCAAGGCATACCTAGCATTACCTCAGTTGCCTCCCAGTAGATACCAGTAAAGACATGGTTTGTGTAAGAGAGACAGGTAAAGAATGAGAAAATAATATGACTACATTATGAATGACAAAACCAAGACCAGATCTATAACTAGAGCCATAAAAAGTATTAAATGGACCTTAATACAGCCTGCATTCCTCACTACTTTTTTTCAGCTTGAACAGGTAGCCCAAAGTAACTGGAGTTTATGAACTAAAACAGGAAATGACCAACATATCCCATAGCAGAGACATCGGAGAACATGCACCTTGTTCTAAAAACTGAAGCTGTGTATTTGTGTTTTGTCTCTGCAGAGGACTATGGCAGCAGAGACATCTGACCATTCATTAATTTAGCTACAGTTACAAAGTGAAAAGTCTTACTCTGAGAAGGCATGTCAGGAATCTAACACGTTGCCCAAGCCTAGCTACTGCCCATATTCAAAATCCTTAACCACATATTTTTGAATGCACTGAATCTTTGTTAGCATGGTCATCTGTATCTGAAGCATAAAATAGACATTGAGCTGAGATACACCTGATCTACCTATTTTTCAGAGTGCAAACAGCATACCAGACCCTTCCATAAGTTACATTTTCCTGTGTCTATGTATTTCAGTCCATCTGCTGACTTCCTATTAACTTTCCAAGCAACCTACATTCTTAACAATATCTCAGTTTCAGTAATTTATTCCAGTGCTCTAGATTTTCATGCTGCCCTACATTTAAGCTTCCTGCACCAGTGTGTGGCACAACACAACCCAACTCTGCGAAGCAACAAGATGGCCTCCACTCACTGAATATTAACTGTTTCCAGCAGGATAACAAAAACTTCAGTTAGGCTCACAGACATCTCAGTTTGTTTTTTTTTACTTACTAGGTTCTAGGATATTTTAAGTAGCATTTCAACCTGAAGGAAGAGATGACATCCTGGGGAACAGTTAAAATTCTTACAGCTTAAACAGCTTTCCTATGACTGCAAACTTCTTCACTGTGGTCACTGCTGTTTTTCATTCTTCTGGGCCTCACATAAGCCTGGATTTAGCTGCACAGGACTGCTAAGCATTGCCAACTAAAGCTGAAGTCAACAGAAGCACAGCTTTGAATAAATAGAAGGTAAAATGCCAGCACTGTTTCAAACTGGGCTCACTCACTCTGTTCTAGCACCTGCAGCACGGGTCAGCACTAAGAACACAAGGAAAACCAGTTTGTCTTGCTCCAACACCCCAATCCAAAGCAGTAAAAACAGCAACTGCAAGAAAAGTATTATGGAAGTTCCACTTGGGACATGCTCAATCTGCCATGATGGTGCACATGAATGACTGTACATAGCAAGCTCTAAATACTCCCTGAGCAGCCTTGAGCTCCTAGCATCTTTAGCAATCTCACTTGCGTTCTCAGTAAATTATGAAAAAAAATCTGTAAAAAAATAAGAAATCTGAGGAGTATGGTCACATGGTAAAGTAAAACGATTACTTTGCAAAAGAACTGAAAACCTGTAAATAGCAAGCATTACTTCCTTTGCAGCTTGGAGCTGGAATGCTGCCAACAGCAACATGACTGACAACACAGACGCATGCAGAACTAGAATAACCAGAAATTTCAGTAATTTTTTCTTTGCATTGGACTTCATAAAAATATAAAATAAAATTACACGAATAAGAAGGCATAAAATGCAGATAGGAGAGAAAAAACAGTGAATTTGTCTATGCCCATGATAATGATTAGCACAGCAGAGTTACTGCCTTAATGGAATTTTAATT
Source organism: Pezoporus occidentalis (assembly GCF_034315485.1). Taxonomy (NCBI): domain Eukaryota; kingdom Metazoa; phylum Chordata; class Aves; order Psittaciformes; family Psittacidae; genus Pezoporus; species Pezoporus occidentalis. Next base: position 132,017 of record NW_026913965.1, read on the forward strand.
CCACTTTCTTTTTTGATCTTTCCAGTCACTTTGGGATAGTATTAAAACTAAGCTGGATTTATTATGTTCCTTTACTGGAACAAAAAGGGGAATGTTTTCTCATGTTCTTATTGCTCTTGGAATGCCCACAGAAGAAATACATCAACTTTTCACAGATTTGTCCCTCCTCACTACTGACTGTAGCACATTTTACTTTCACAGGTGTTCACAAGCTCACTGGGCAAAAAGGGAATTTTTTTAACCTTGTCCAAAGAGCTCTTAAGAAAAACAAGGAAGTCTAATACAAATATAAAACAATATCTGATTGTGTACGGAAGAGTACATAAGCATTATAATTTGAAGAATAACATTTCAGAACTCTAGTTAACAATATTTAATAATCTTTTCTGTGCTAGAAGATCTTTCACAGCTAACATGCAAGAACTCAGATTGAATCCAAAAGCCTTGAAAATTACCTACTCAAGCAATTTTTTCCACAAAGAAAGGTAAAGGTTGAATTCAAACTTCACCTCCTTATGAACTCTGATTTCTAAAATGTTAAAGAAAACTAAAATCTTTCAGAGAAAAGTTTGCAATTTTTATTTCCAAATGAACTAAAAAGCACCGAAATAGGAAGAGATACAACAGGCTTTGTACTTCTATATATTATTCAGTTTATGGTTGTTTTACTTTGCAATTAAAGATGAGATTCCCTTTTTGTACACACTTAATATACGCTCCAAATCTTAATATATGCTCCAAATCTAAAAATGTTAAGGATTTATAGCCTTAAGATTTGGCATCGTAACTGCTTAAACAGAATATCCTGACTAGTTACTGAATATTCAATATTTGATGGCAAACTGTGGCAAAGAAAGTAATAGAATTTGCATTGCCTCTTCCTAAATAAAGAAGGTAGCTACGTGGCAGACTGAGAGGAAGACATTAACTTTTTCCCTGATATAGGCAATTCATGTTTCGGAGTTGCAGAGACCAAACCACAATATGGCCCTAATGGATGCAAAATTAATGCAAAAAAGAAAAAAAGAAGAAATGTATATGAATTTCTGTATTATATTGTTCATTTCTTTCATGAGAGCCTTACTGAACAATATCCAACTTACTGTGTTCTTTGAAACACCCACAGCTGTTCTTCCAATACAGACTTTTATAATATGCCAAGCATTCCCCTTACATGATCATTACTGTTCTTTCTCCACTTTAGATTCAAAGAAGTAAAGCACCTAGTCAAATGCTTAAACCTCCTAACCTAATGCTCAAATAGGGAATGCTGTTTATTACCAGCAAAGAAAAATATAATATTTCAAACATCTTCCTTTTGCCATCAAAACAATTAGACAATGTGTTTAGAAAAACCCTCAACAAACAAAAACTCCACAACAACCAGGAAGTCAAAAGAAACTGCAAAACAGCTATTATTCTTGCACCTATTACACTACTGTAGGGAATGAACAGATGACATTACAACTGACTGAGCACTCAATGACAGGATTTATGTTTAGTCATATTTTGTACAATGTGATGCTCTAGATAAAAATCTGCTCATCAGTCCTGCTGCTGAATGCATCTCAAAAAGCTGATGTATCCACTTTCTATTATAGTTACTGATTCCAACAATAAATTATTCTAACACTTGTAAAATACAGGATTAAAGTAGTTACACCCAAGATGATCATCAATTCACAAAAACAAGCAAGTGGAAAAAAAAAAAGATGTCAGCAACAGAGTTTACAAGGCCATTCATTATACCCTTCAGCTATTACAATGACATAATTTAACTGGCTCATCGGCCTGCTGTGCAAGAGTTCAACACTGGTAAGTTACCTTTGGGCTTCTACCACTCTGGTCAGTAGAATGATGCCCATGTTCCGTAGCAAGGAAAAACTGACATTGGCCTAAGAACACCTCACCAGCTAAATCAGCCTGAGTTAAGGGCAAACCTCAAATCACAAGATGAAAGCACTACAAAAATGCAAAGACTGCAGAGAGGAGAAGGGAGCATTGGGGACACTAGAGCACGAAAGGGTCTGAATGATTATGCATTGCACTCTGAACCACATAATGTAAAAGACGGTAGAGACATACTGTATAAGGTAGCTACTGTCTCAGAAAGATTTACAATAGGAGCAGTCTGTCTCATAATATTACAGGACAATGAAACAAAATGGGAGATAGAATAGAATACAACTAATAAGTGTCAAATAGATGCCTGAGCACCACTGTCTGCTGTCATTTACTATAGCCACCACAGTGAAGGAATCTCAAGGATTTATCTGAAACAGAAACAGCGACTTTGTGTACAGTTACTGTACATCGGGGACACAGGATATATTGGTAAGCTTACAAAAAGTGTCACAGGAATGTTCAAGCCTTATGACAAACAAAATACTGTCCTGCTCCCAAACTCACTGTGCTTTCAAGAACAATGTGACCAAAATAATACCTAACTGGCATATTTCAAGTCAGGCTCCTGTTCCATTTCTGTTGGGCTCAGGAAATAGTGCCTTCTCAGAAAAAACAACTTGTAGGTGCCAGAAATCCAAATACATATTTCAACAGAAAAGGGGTAAAACATTTCATCTGTTAACACAGGAGCTTCACCTATTGGTTTGGAAAACTACCCTCAGAAAGGACAGTAATTTTGCCATTTCAATGACAATACAACCCTTTACTTTTAAAAGGAAATCAAGATAATGTATAGTGGGAATAGTTGTTCAGTAAGGGGGGGAGGCAAGATGAAAAGTAGGGTCCTTTACCAGTATCTACATACATCCCTAAATGGCCACAAGTACTCAATTAAAAACTGCTCCCAGAGAAGACAAGGTGACCTTTTCAATGTAATGTCACTTGGCATCCAGCAGGATTTAAAGAAAATGTTTAACCTATTAGCTGTCATATACTTTTAATTACTAAAATTACTAAGTTGTCCAAGTCATAACTTTACATTATTACAGAATTATTAATACGCATGACAAATTGTGGCACAAGAATTGTACCTTTAAAGAGGTACACATAAAATTGCACTCTGACACCTTCTTCCTAATGGGGATTGAGAACAGTTAGGCAGCAAACGTTCTGCATCCTGAGACTTTACCAAGAACCTAATCTATCATAGAATCCCAAGCATTATAAGAGCTAAACTGATCAGCACAGAGCAAATTTAGTAAAGATTGCTCCAGACATGAAAAAAGTCTGGAGAGAAAAGCCTGCCTAGCTTGCAATAGAATTTTCCTTTTCTGCACAAGATAATAAATATTGATAGGCACCTTAAGAAATGTTGCGAGAAGGAAAGAACCAGGATGATCAGCTGCTTAGAGTACATTCAGGAAAACCGTAAGAAGTCAGCACAAATATGTTCAACAATGAACGTCCAGGGAAAAGTCTATCACATGGGATAAAAACAAACAAAAACATATTGGAAGCCAGGAAAAATAATGTAGCCTCCATAATCACTCTTCACACTGGGGAAAATCAGGTAAACAGGGGTAAATAGTAAAGACAGGCAAACAGTAAGAGACAAAGCAGTATCATCTATCCAATTCAATAATATCGGGTACATTTGAAGCCTGTAATCAAAAGGAGCCAGTCAGTAAGGCACAGTCACTGGAACAACTAAAGCTAGTCCAAGAATGTCAGTACTGTGTATATCTGACCACCAAAAACAAAACAAAACTAGAACTGCAATAACTGAAGCAGGATATGGAACTACATATGACAAACACTGTTTCTAGTTTTTATTACTGAAATTCAGGGACTGCTTCTCTAAGAAATACAAAGCTGAGATAATGCATCATTTATGATGCAATACACTGGATTTCTGGTTCTTGAAAGAATACGATACAGTTGCTTTAACAAGGACTTCAAATACAGCATTTCACAGTGCTACAAACAAACTACATAAATGGGTAAAAATGGTAATGAGTGCAACTCAGGTAAGGAAAACGACAAAAAGGGAAAGAACTGATAGCGCTAAATGAGAAATCTGCTGAAGAAAAATTACTAATGGAGTTTGCCTTTAGGCAAATCATAAGACCAACTTTATCAGTAAGGCTGGTTAATAAAGTAGGAACATTAATAATATTTACAACATATGTATCATCAATGCAGAGCAGATCAGCTCATCATACAGAAAGAACTGACCTAATCTGAAGAACTGCAGCAAAGCAGGATGATACTTAATAGCAATGACTACAAGGTCATGACCTCAAGGACTCAATTTTCACTACAAACTGGGACCTCATTAACCAGAAAGAAAAAAAAAAGGCAAAACACACAGAAAGAAGACAGACAAGAATTAGTTAATATCTGGAAAATTAATAAACCACAAGCATAAGTGTTAAGTGTGAAAAGGTAAACAAAATTGCAGGTTGCGTGAAACCTGATACTTCTGTTTGGGGGACTTTAGCATCTATCTACATCCATATTCATTTTAAAAACAAAACAACAACAAAAACCTCACACCAACTATTTTCATTATATTTATTCTTTTAAATTATTCTCCTTCCTCTACATGCCCAATACAGCCAAGGACCAAGAGAGCTGTATTTTGAAACACTGGCCAGTTCAATTTTATATTCAAACAAGGTTGTTACGCAAGCAAAATAGCAAGAAAATTTTCCGCTTTCTCTAGAAAGTGAAGCCTTCCAAACAAACTGTAAAATCTACTACAATCCACTTTCAAATCACAGGTACAGCTTCATTTATTACCACGCAAAAGTAACAGGAACCACCAAGCTGGGGACCCTTACCGCCAAAAAGTCAAACCCATCCTAAAGTTCACAAGATTTTATTTGCAGAAATTCTCATCCACAGAAAGTCAACGGGCATACTGTCATCTTGGATTGCTGCATATGAAAATGCCACAGCTTCATCCTACTTTTTCCTATCCCTGACTTTTTCATCCACCCTCTCGTTCTGCTTTAGTCTTCCTACTGCTGCTAGTTAGGGCTTTCTGTATTTTAGGAAAAGCCTTTGCAGTTACCGTGAGAGGTTTCACTGTTTGGGAGGATTTTGTTGTTTGGTAATTTCTGTTGCTGGTGGTTTTGGTTTCATTTGTTTGTGTTTTTTGTTTGGTTGGTTTGTCCGGTTTTGTTTCTTTATTTAAGTGTGGCAGGAAGAAATAATATGATCCCAGAAAGAATATGTAAGAGAATTATTGAGTGAGATGAAATATTAGGTCAGACTGTTATGGCAATCATAATTTAAAGCTAAAAGGTATCTTTATGAGTAGATGAAAGAAAATTTAAAACCCACAAAGTATGTTATAAACATTTGACAGACTTGGTTATTATACATCTTAATGGTTACTAAGCATATCAATAGATGGCACTAGATTTGGTTATAAGCCATCTGTTAATCTGCTGGACCCCAACAGTCAGTTTATACATTAATCATTTATTAACTCTTTACAAATGTATAGTTACTGTAAAGGTCACATAGTAAATGGTAGTAACAATAGCTACCTGCATGTTAATTCATTAATGCTTTTAACAAATCTCCACAAAAAGTAAAAATATGTATTGAGGATACACCTAAAAAAGCTCTAGTAGTACTCTGGAAAACACTTCCTTGGGAGACCAGAGGGAACATGGGAATTTAGTAGATTTAAGGTTTCTGAAGTATGATCGGTTGACTGCTGTAAGGTCATATAACATTTCATGACTGTCTGTCACATGCTGCTAACTCTCTACCTAGTTTCCAGCTGCTTAACACATGCTTAACCTGACAAAGAAGTTCAGATCTCTTTTAAATTCTAGGTATCTGCCTGAAAAACTAAGCAGATAAAAGCTCCCTTGGACCTCAATCAATGCGCTACCAGTAAATATATAAACAGGAATTGCTCAGAGCAATTCAAGAAGACCTTGTCACACCTCCATATGAGATTAAAAAACAAAGGTATTACACAACATGAGAAAAAATGTGTTACTTGAACTAAAGCACAAGTACTTTCTTATAAATAAGGGTTAAATTTTCCAGTAAAATTATCTTCATCTTAGCACTGCCTATTTAATACTTAATTTTATGGTCTGAAAAGAGTGATTTATATCTTTTTTTAGGTTAATAGGAAAGAAGTAGCAAAATTTGAAAGTTAGAAATAGAACAGAGAAAAAGAATGACTGGATAATCTTGGTCATGTCAGCCTTAAGGTGAGGCTTGAAAAACAGATTATCTAAAATTTCATGAAGCATCTTGCAAAAGCACTGTTCTTGGATACTCTAATTTAACAGAATGAATTTGTAAGCCAAACTAAATGTATTTTTTAATACTGTCTTAAATATCATCAGAAAAAGCAATTGTAAAATAGGGCATAAAGAAATAAAACTAAAATTCCATAAAACACCATCCTGGGGGGAAGTAAAAATACCTCTATAAAGGATAACACTTGGCATAGCTGAGCTGAGAAGATGGTCCAACAATACCTAGCACAAGCTCCAAAACTATTCACTCATTCCATGCCTTTTTTTTTGTTGTTGTTGTTGAACAGTCTAAACGCTTTCATGGTAAGAACTGTTTGATACATACAATGTCTGTGATGTAACTAAAATGGCATTTCACAGTTAGATACCAGTGAGGTTTTAATAAAAAATGATTACTGAATTTACCAGCAAAGCAAAAGAACTGTCAACTTGGGTTTAACTTTTTATTTATTATTATCTGGGGTTAGTTAAAGAGAGAAGCATGATAAGTTTAAGGCTGAAGAAACATCCAGGAGACCTTTTAGGAGGTTAAGACTTTGTAAGAGGTAAAAACCCTACAATTCACATTTTAACACACACCCACCATTGTATCAAGAATTTAGAACATACACAAAAATACATAAAAATTGAATTTTTTCACTATAACCATGTAAAAGAATAAGCATAAACACTAAGACCTTTGAAAATTAAAGAAATAACTGGGAGGAGAGACACACTAATTTAAAAATTAATAAAAAATTGGAAGAAAATTAGTTTGGTGGTTCTAGTTCCCGGTTGCTAAATTTAGTTTATCTACACATACAGTGTAAGCAAACTAGTCAGTAGTGATAATGTAGTAGTATTGATGGTATAGTGATGATTTAAACTTTATCCTTCAAAATCAAGCCAAAATCATTGGGTTGGCCTTTTTAAGATTTATCAGATAGGAATGACATAATTGTTCAAGGACATATGGCAAGTCCCTTTATTTTTTCCCTTGCTGATAACTACCAGACAAAAGCAGTAACAGCCTAAAACATTTCCACTGCTTCAACCAGAATGAAGCAACTACTTCCAGCAAGAAATTATGACCTTTAATTTAATCCAAGTATTTTAGCATTAAATATATTTTCTTTAAATAAATGTTTGCTGTGTTTTATTTTTACCAAATTTCCTAAGAAGCCATAATTCCTTTAGAAAATAAACCTTACTCACAACAAAAAAAAAAAAAACACATTTGCCACTTGGAGAACAAAACAAGAATGCTTCAGTGGGTGATTTTCTTTGTTTTGAAGAGCCATTCCTGTATATAGAAGAGATTAATTCCAAAATGTAATGCATTACAGATAGTATCACTTTCTCAGGTTGCCTGACATTTCTTATTAAAAGGTCAGCTTTAAGGTGCTTACAGTGCTGCCAAAAATAACTTTTTAGGGTGAATTTTTTTAAGATGAACACCTTCACAGTAATTCTCCCATGTAGGAATGATGAATTTCACTGGAACATCCACTTAACAATTATGACATAAAAGAAAATTACATATACGCAAAATGTCCACATTAATGACATAATGCTTTTCTCATGTTATGTCAGAAATGGTTTTCTGTCAACCCACGTGAAAATCCATCCCAAGTCATACATTTTGAAAGCAGGGTGTGGGGATGGGGAAAGAAAGTCGGTTCAGCATGTTCAGACTAAGTTATCACATGGTTAAAATTCCTAAATTTTAGAAATGTATAACTTCTAGATAATATTTCTGACAACTTCATTCTCCCTGAATTTATTTAAACCTACTTAAAACCCCTAATGCTCTTAAGTTTGCCCAGAAGTAATTCCCACAGAGTAAGTGAACACGATTCAGCTGATGACTACAGGGGTTTATTGGGCCTTCCCCTGTAACTTGAAGCTTTGGGACAGGAAGCGGAATAGGGAAGGCCAACTCAAATGGGAAGCCTCAGTAAAAAAGGGGATCAAGAAGCAGGAACAGAAAGAACTAGAAGGGAAGTTTGAAAGGAGTGGAACTGAACTGCTCAAGACTGGACAAAACAAACAAAAGGAGCCATGCCCACAAAATAATGCTTCACCCACACCTGAAACCCATTGACAGTACGTGCTCTGTACATACTACTTTCATTAACTTTGTTAAATCAAGAACAATCTGTAGAGCTGATTAAAAGAATCCAACTTGGCTGATGAATCATGTGAAGGTCATCACCCTAACATGTAATAGAATCTGTGGTTTTGCTTAAGTATTTTCCTTAAGGTCTTTGAATTCATAAGAAAGCAACAATTCTTGCAAGCTTTGCAAAGCCATGCAGGAAAAGAAAAGTTAGGAAGTGCAGAAGTAAGACTGCCTGTGCAATTTAAATTCTACCATATGCTCGAGTGAGTCCAGAGGAGAGCCATGAATATGACCATAGGACTGGAGCACTTCTCCAGAGAAATTGTGGATGCCTCATCCCTGGCAGTTTTCAAGATGAGCTTTTATGAGCAACCTGGTCTAGTGGAAAGTGTCCCTGCCCATAGCAGGAGGTCAGAACTGGATGCTGCTATTGAGACCAGCTGGAACTGGTCTCTCCAACCCAAACCATTCTATGATTCTACAAATATAACTACAGCTGTCTAAGTTTCAAACCCATTTTCCTGACAAAACCCTATCTCATCCAGTGCCTATCAGTGATGTTTTTGAACAATTAAGATGCTGTTTGTTACAGAAGTTCTACGTTGTTTCTTGCAGGATTTGGAAGATGTACACAGAACACCACAGTTGAAAGAAGTCTTGATCTCAATTAAGGAAATAAAATATTTTGCTTATTTTACCTGATGAAAAGTTCTTAATTCCTGAATAATTGGCACATAACTTGAACTAAAACTTTTCATAAGTGAAAATTTGTTTTCTTCACTTTTTGGTGCCTAATTTGAGATCCACACAAACAGCAAACTTAAGAGACAGCCAATGGATGTTCTGTTTTCAAAGAGCTATCTATGAATGCTAAATATTTCATAAAAAACCCAACTTTTTAGTCTTCTCAGACTGAACACTGAGAAGAAAATGAATTCTTGAAGCTTCATGCCTCATTATTTACATTCATAGGATGGAGACCATAGCACCTTTTCCTAACACCGTTGTAACAAAGCAGATCAGTATCTATCACAATAAGCACAATGTTTCTCTTCTACATGATCTTAGAAAAATTGCCCATTTTATCTCTGAGATGAGTCTGAAAAGTAAAGAGACAAAGCCCCATTAAATGACGGAGAAAAGAAAGGTTTCAATTAGCTGTGTTTTATAAATGCTACTGGGAACTTGCAGGAAAAGACAATCATATAACTGAAACTTAAGAAAATGAAAATGTGGACCAAGTTTCTGTGACATTTCAGAACTTGTATTTTTAAAATTCTAAAATTTACAATAATAAAAAGATTACACAAGTGAAGACCTGTTTCTAGACGCAAAAATAGTACAGTTATCTGACTGCTGAGACACCTGCTTATTATTATCAGTATCTATAATATTCTAATAGTTGATTAAAAGCAATGCTTTGACATGTCTCAGATTTTCTAGTTAATGAAAGAAGGAAGAATTAAATAAAGACTGAAATAAAACATGGTACCCTAAATTTAGTTACAGTATGTATAAAATGTCACAATAGCATAAAAACTGTGAAGTCTAAACATGCTGTTAGAAAAGCAGAATGGAAAAATATTAGATTTCAACTCACAGAGCTGCTGACAAAATAGGTTTAGCTGAAGTGTGGTAAAAAGGCAAATAATCTTAAATTATCTCAACAGCAGCCAAAGCTACTTTGTCAAATTAGTTCTAAAGCAGGTGTTATGGTTAATTACAATTCTTTCCTGAAGAAAAACTGCTTATACACAGATAGAGATTATAAATGTACATACCTAATTTGGCTTTATATTCAAAATGCTACTATTACTAGGAATGGATAATTTGCCCACAGTTTTGAAATATGCATAGTTTATTTCTCTCATACTACATGTTTTATTCCCTCTTGCTGCTGACTAGTGGAGGAAAAAAAAAAGTCTCTAAACACATCTGAACACTTAGGAAATTTCCCTACAGAAGGGACGCTATTAGCCCACACAGCGCCAGAAAGAGTGCGACGGGAAAGTTAGCTGACCTTATACTGAGTAAACAGAAATTAGAAAACTTTGTTTCCTGCCCTTTCTGAAATTTTATTTCCACCTCACCATACCAAACAAGCAGGTTGAGATGAGAAATTGTAAGAACGACTTCACGCAGCATCTTGCTAAATTAAGCACTTAACTGGGTTTGCAACAGGTTAGAAGAGCACACCACCTCTGAGAGAAGGCAGTAACTTCCACCTACTTCTATTGTTCCTCCCATTTGAAGATCATACAGAATTTCTTTACCTACTTTTGACACCTGACAACAAAACATGATTTTTCTGAAAATATGGAATATGAGTAAACAGCCCTCATTCATGCGTAAAGAATACAGTGTTCCATTTTCAGCAATTAATTGCAACCAACAATTATACACAAAAAGCTTTCAATATTGATTTCTGAAAGTTAAGAAAACAAAGTTGGGAGAAATAAGGAAAACAAAGAGAAAGGAGATACTTCTATCTAGAAATTCTGCTAACTGCCATTATGCTAATGGTCTTGAACAGATCCTTGTCCTTAAATAACATGTTACTATGATAAAAAATATGATGGGAAAAACAGTGAATTTTGTAAAGGCCTCTATTTCTTGTGTGAGTTTATGCAATAATATGGAATAATGTTTTGAGTAAATTTCTATAAGCATCTTTTATTTATTAATAATATATTCAAATTTACAACACTATCTCAAGTGATCAGTAGGAAAAAGTAAAACAAAGACCAGAGAGCCTTAGGGCCTCTCTTAAAGGTCATCACTGGATAGTTTTGGTATGATGTTTTGCTTTTCAGAATAATTTAGAAGGTTTTTAAAGCAGAGTCTTCTTAAAGACTCTACCCAGTCCAAAACTCAGATAAAACATACACATTTTAAGATCACTACACAACTTTAAACGAAGCAGTGCTATGTTTTATCTTCCCCTTGGTATGCTTCAGCCAGGAATCACTCATAAGTGATGTTAATGAAAGGAGAGCTATTTTATAAACTTCTAAGAAATGGAAATGTCCACCATCCATTCAGCAAATGCATATTTTCCACTTGAAAATCACCTGGAACAGGAAAACAACACTTTTCCAGGTCTCTCTTCCTCTTACATTTAGTAATGCCCCTAGGCAAAAAAAAATTAAAAATGAGAAAGATGATCCAAGGAGGGAAATATTAAAATAAATTGCCATGCCCTTCATCTTCTCTTCATCCTTACCTCCCACAGGCAGATAATTACTTTACCAAATCTTTAAGAAAAATTAGTTTGTTGTTCTATATTAATACCTTTAATGTTTTTAAGGAAGTTCTGCCTATATATGGCATTGCTCAGAATACCAACTGCATACTAAACTTACACCTTAGCTCTACCTTCACTGCTTTTGAGGGCTTATCTATGATTCAGTATAGTGGTAGGACAACAGGTAATGGCTTTACTCTGAGAAAAGGTAGATTTAGCTTAGCTATTAGCAAGAAGTCCATTACTGTGAGGGAGCTGAGACACTGGAGCAGGTTGCACAGAGAAGCTGTGGCTGCCCTGTGCCTGGAAGTGCTCAAGGGCAAGTTGGACAGGGCTTGGAGCAGTCAGGTATAGTGGAATGTGCTCCTGCCCATGACAAAGGGGTTGGAACTAAATGTTTTTTAAGGTCTCTTCCAACCCAAACCATTCTATGATTCTATGGTTACTTAAAATCAAGACAATAATCAATAAGTAACTGGTGCTCAAAGTACCATATTTTAAATATGAAAGTTGTATGTTTTTTCTTCTGTACTGTTACTGTATTTTCATTAATTTGAAAATACAAATATTTAGAAGTTCAAACACAAACTGTAAAATACTTCACAACCCCTAAGGCTAGAACATCATGTATTGCTTGTATCCGCTATACTGCATGACTACTGAGATACCATGACATGCATTCTCATGTTACTATTAACTATCACAATAAGTAGCAATAGAAGCATGTAAGAAAGAATAAGGAAAATAAGTAGACTAAGAGCAGACTAAATTATTTCTGTAACAACCAGGTTCTTTTTTGTTGTTTTTGTTCATAAACTTGCAGGCTGCCAATACTTGTGTGTCACCATGTAAGAAAAATTAAGATTAAGCTACACATTAAGGAACAATTTTCAAGATACCAGTAATGATCCTAAGCATGGTTACCTGCTGAACTATTAAGAAGCCAGAGCCCAGAATGGCAAATTCAGACTGAGGAAATATAGTGCTTTAAAAAAAAAAAAAAAAAAATCTTCAAATATTTCATATAACTACTTCTGGTTGAAGAAAAAACAAAAATCTAAAATTAAACACAGGTTTTGAAATGACAGTCACCAGAGTGTATTAGCCAGTAAAACTCCTTTACTCATAAATCTAAAACCATATATTATGCTTGTGAATGTTCCAGTACTTGAACTCATTCTAATTCTGTCATAATTTTTAATAAACGCACACATATATATGAGATATGCTAACATGCATTTCAGGTTACTGCAGTGTTAAGAAACAGGACTATGACAAATAAGCTCCAGCCAATTCATTGCCTATGAAGAAATGTATATATTCATCATATGTGCATGGATGCACATAATACGAGTATCAATCTGTATTAGCATGGAGCAAGCTAAGTATGGACTAGTATCACAAGCCTGAAGAACTTCAAAGGTTTAAAGAAAGCAGCTTCTTAAGGTAAGAAGCTGTCTGTTAATCATCAGCCAAAAGTCACACTGGAATTATAAATACAGTGGCCATTCCCTTGCCCTTCATTTCACTCAAAAAACAACACAGTGTGCTTAGTACAACACTTAGTACTTTGTGCCTGCTAATGTGTACCTATAGCTAAGTGCATAAATATATATTCGTACAAACATGTATTTATGCATATATACTTACACACAAACACACTGCGTGTTTGGGTTTGCATTTTGTTTATGGATGAAATATTGAAGTTACATATAATTTCTAAATTTAGCTTGTAATTTTACCTGGGCCCAGACTAATTCTATTGAAATCAATGAGGAAAAAAAACAACACCAAAACACCTCCCTGCAAATGACAGCATGTTAAAACTGTATTTATACACAATAAATACCATCTTATTTATTTCTGCTAAAGAATTATCAGTAAAGCTGCCAAGAATGACTTGATGTATGCCAGAATCTTCAGAGCACCAAAATGCTATTCTTTTTTAATAAAAAACTCGCAATTGCGCATTTTTTTCCCTGTTTCTAAGGAATGTTACTCAGAAAGCAGCAAAATTTCAAACAATTTCTGGGAAATTGTTATAGTGTTATTACTATTAAAAATCCACAGGGTGGGCTTTCTTAATTAGCAAACTGGTATCCAAACATTTAATTCCTTTTTATCTTCTCCACCATTAAGAGAATTTCTCATCCATGCTTCCAAGTGTCTACTTCAGGCACTATGAATCCTCCTAACCCCAGTATCTTCACATGGCTAGAAGAAACACACTATATACCTAAGACAAGTGAAGGGGAAAGAATTCTGGGAGCAGCTCAGAAGCACAAAATAATAGCTCTCTTCAAGCCCCACCACTCTGCTGTAAAAAAAGAGCTGAACCATTGCCCAGGTCCCAGGGACAACCAGGTTGTACCACTCAACCTCAAACGCCAGAAATGAGGATCACCTAGCATAATGGCATAGCACTACTGCTTGTCACATGACAGTCGCAACAGAGGACCTTCACCTGAACCACTCAGAAGCTGAAGAATGTTAAGAACAATGAACTGGCCACGCTTCTGTATTTCATATCTGGCCTTATTCCATATCTATTTCTGAGATCTTTTCTCCAGCTCTTACCTGTTACACTACATTTCATTCCAGGCTGATTGTTTCTTTTCTATTTCCTTTCAATCATCAGCTTTGTGTCTTCATTTAGTGCTATTTTCCTAAGTATATGAAAAACGTCTCCTTCAAAGCATTTTTAGTTGCCTTTCAACACCAATCACAAGGCAGATGCCAACAGAATTTCCATCAATTTATATTTTAAATGTTCTGCTATGTTCTGCAGCACAGCTCCTTGGGAGAGCTGCCGAGTGGGCTTGACATGCAAGGTACACTAATGTATTACACAAATTCAGGGAAGAAGACATGCAGCATACTGCTTTATGTGCATACTCTAATATGAAACATTTTTCCAATTCAACATTCTTTCCTAGAACTAGATCTATCAGTAGGTGAGTATCAGCTGTCTTCAATTATTACTTACTCAGATAACAAATTTTGATTATACAATTTTTCTGCTTAAAATTTTTTATCACTGCAAAGACCTGAATTAAAAAAATCAGTATCGCTGATGTTAATTCAACCAGTGAACATACTAATATTTTATTTAGAACATCTTGAGCTTCCTATCTTCTTAATGAATTAATTAAATATAAAACAATTTTTTAAAGTCTTATAATCGCAACATAAAGGAATGGGTTAACACAAAGAATTCACTGATGACTTGCTAGCCAGTTTGAGAGGTATTTCTGAAGCAGATCAAAAATGCTCAGTTATGAAGGGCGGCAGATGTACACGGATAAACCTGCCAGAATTTCTTGATAGTGCTGACAAACAGAAGTTACTGTGTCAACATATTGCCCAATATCTGAAGGGAAAGGATGGGGGGAGGAGGGGAAGGAGAGATTTAAAAAGAAGGAGAAAAACAAAAAAAAGACAGCCAGAACCCAGGCAGCACTAAAGCCTGATACGAATTTGAATTTCATTTTTATCAACGTAACTAAACAATTGCCTATTGATAGTAGAGTTTCAAGACTTCTTTGGCAATTTGTTAAGTATACAAGCAATCAACATCACCATATTATAACCCTGTGTGCAAAATTCAGCAGCTTACATTAAAAACAGCCTAATAGGAAAAAAATCACAAATTTTCAGAGTGTCTGAAAGCAGACTGTTATTCCAGCTGGTGCTGAGAGTAGTCTAAGTATTTGATTTCAGTTGAACAGGGAAATACCTGGTTAAATTCACAGAGAAGAAAACAAGTTTCTGGATGTACATGTTGGCTAATACCTTAGCTTTTCAAAACCTTAGTTTTAAACTCAAAAGAACTTTAAAAACATTTATCTATTATTTTTTCCCTAGTGATAAGTATCCACTAGTTGAATTTGTGACAATTTAGTCACAATAATAAAGTTGTGTATTCCTTAAAGATGCATCTCACCAAGCAAACCACAGAAATAAGACCATTTACTGTTGTTCTCCCTACTAATTCAATTCTATCAGAATTTGTAATGTCTTACATGTAGACAATTGAAATAAAAGAATAATTGTAAACTGAAACACATTTCCGACTCCTAAAAAATGACTGGGAGCTACATTAATTAGCTTTTATGTTGCTATGCAGCGTAGCAGCTTTACCAGGCATACTGTGTCTAAAGTATAATCTTTCTCCAGACTCCAGTGCTTCGGAGACATTGACCAGCAGTTCACCAGAAGCCACTCCGCCTTCATTTAAGGTAGCCAATAAAAAATCAGCAACTCTCCCTTTAACCAGAATGAAGCAGCAAAATGAAATTTCAAGGCTGACTATAAGGTGCCCTCTTTGAATGGGACTGGAAAGTGCACAGGAATGCATATATTTTATTTCAACAATCTCACAAAGTGAGGTGGGGGTGGTGTTTGATTTTTATTTTCTTTGTTTCTAATACTGTCAACCTAGATGCTGTTCTTAGCATACTGATAAGTTGAAAATGTTTGAGTTAATACTTTGTTGAGAAAGTGGTTACCTAAAGAGAAAGCATACAGAAATGATTTCACTACATTTCAAAACAGAAAATTTTGACCTGAGACTAAAAATACTAATCTAGAAGAAATTCTATATTCCCTTCACCTTGTATAGACAGAACTGCAAGTGCACACTCTGCTTATTTCAACTTAAAATGGATTTCACTCCATGACAGGTTTCATTCTGCATTAAAATTGCAAATCTTCTATGTGGCCCAGTTTCAGCTGCAATTGATCTGCTTTGTCGTCATAGATAAAAACAGCGAAGGGCACTGCAGCTTTAAATATTTCAGAGCTATGTAGCTAGTAAATAGACTCCATTGCAATATGGCTCTGAAGGTCGTGTCCTATTGTCTCTTTTCTGTGCAAATATTTTGAACAGCATAAAATGCTTTATTTTATACAATACCTCCCTGCTGTTTCTAAATCATGTCAATTGTATTAGGCATTTCCTCACTGGAAAGGACAGATACGCCACTCTTTCCATACACACCCACGCTCCTTCTAGATGTATTCAAAACCTCCACTGTGAATATAACAGCAGAGTGTACATATCAGACATATACAGCTTTTCATATGTATACCTTATGCTACCAGACTCCCCATTAAATCCCATCACAACATAAGCACAACTAGTTTTTTCAATGGTGGTAAAATAATTAACTGGATTTCAGGTAAAGAAGCATCTTTAGTGAAAAATAACAGGTCTCTTAGAAAACCAAAGCTAGCAATTTTAGTATCTCCTGTTTCTCACCTATGGGAGAATATGAAAAAAAGAAAAAAAAGGCACATAGCACTAAGAGAATGTAGTCTGCCAAACGCGGTTTTCACAAAGGAAGGCTACTACCAAACAAAAAGACACCCAAAAAAAACAAAAGCCCTGTCATATTTAAGTTACAAGAAAAACAAGACTAAACCTTAAGCCAGCATTTGGAATCTTTGTGCATCCACTCCCTAGGATCAAACCCACTTCCTTCTTATAAGGTTATTATCTGATGCAAATATGAGTTATGGAGATGCCTCTCAGAACATGAAATACAACCCTGTAAAAAATACAACTTTGCGATAGCTGTCACCATTGTAGAAGGTGCATGTGGTCATTTACCTGAAAGGGCAACAGATTGTTGCCATTGTCCGTCCTGAACGCGTTGTCTTCCATCCAGGATTTGGGGGTTAAGGGTGCAGCCCGTGGGAACTTCGGAGGGGCAATGACATTGCTGGAGAATGGTTTTTTAAGGGGTGAAATGGGATTGAGGGGAGAGGGTACACCGACCCCCACTCCCACGCCAACCCCCACTCCAACTGCCCTTCGAGGGTCCCTACCAGCCTGCAGCCCACCCCAAGGATTGGAAGGTGTACTCCAAGCCGCATTTTGATGGTTATTCCAGCTGGAGGAAGAAGAAGAGGAGACAGAGGAGGAAGACGGTTTGCTGGTCATGATGGGCTGATGGCTGTAAGCAGCATTTCTCTGGGCGAAAGGTGCCTGATTAGGGCTTACAGGTGACCTCCGCTGCTGCTGCTGCTGCTGAGCTTGCTGCTGCTGCTGCTGATGTTGGTGGTGTTGAGTCTGAGCTAGGCCAATTTGAGGCGAGAAAGTGCCACCGAATACAGGGTTGACATGGTGTGGAAAATTCTGGAAAAGCATTGTCCCATTGACTGGAGTAATCCCTTGGAAAAAGCTATCATCCACCGTGTTTGTGGTCCCTGTAGACCAGGTGCTGCCGAAGGAGGGAGACAAGGAGGTGCCGGCTGCAGGTTCTTGTTGAGGCTGGTGAAAGCTTAAGCCAGGCAAAATGGGAGACTCCATCTGCATCTTCTCCTTGCTATTTTGTGAAGGAGCTGATGTGCCGATACTAGTCACTGAACTGCTGTCTTCTGGTTTCGGTGTCTCCGACGAGATGGGTGTAGAGGGGGCTTCTGCTGAGTTTGGATCTTGCTGCTGCTGCTGCTGCCGCTGCTGCTGCTGGGGCTGGGCTTTGCTTTTGTCCATCAGTAAATCATCCTGCATGGTTTGCGCAGCTGAAACAGTAGGGGAAAAAACCACAAAGACAGATTATTAACGTTGTCATTCATACCACAAACCTGGCTGTCTTAATCATTTGCCAGCCAAAAATCTCATCCTATTGCTAGCGCTATGCTACGGCAAATTACCAGGCAAACCCGTAATCTTCCCCCTCCCCCAATTAGGAATATGTAACCTTTGATGGTGCTAGATTGCCTTTAAAATATTTTTTAAGATGCTTCACCCTTTTTGATGCCTTGTTTCCCTTCAGTCTAAATGAGATGTGCTTATAGGGCAGAGATATACAGCAATTTCGCCACGTCTCTTTTCTCTTACACCGGAACTCAGAGCTCTCACCCTGCAATGAGAAACTGATTCTGGTTCCTGTTTTTCCAAGCACCCTCCTCCTCCTCCACCTCCTCCCCCTGGTTATTTGCATACGTCAATAAATACTGCTGCGTCCTTCAGCAAGGTTAAAAAGACACCAGTCTTCAGTCTTCTCCACCCCCTTTTCTATTAAGGGACCTTTAAAGGAGCCGGGTACCGATTTTCCCTAATTAACAAACAAGCTTTCAGTTACTGAAATTTATCAGAGAGAAAGCACACACGAAATCTCGCACTGATGCTGGAGCGGTTCTGAGCTGCACAATCGTTTTCCGACCTATTTCTGCCGCACAGCTCGCTGCCTGCTTTAGGGCATGAGAAGCGATCACAACGGCGGGGAGGAGGTTGGGGGTGGGGGGAGAGACTCTTCATGTACAAAGCCACCGACGGGTGTTACATTTGCTTTCAGCGACCTCACGATCTTCCCATATAAAACATCAAAGCACTCCTTTGCTTAAAGGTATTTCTACTCCCTGTACTTCTACATATATTAAATCATTAGTGATTCGTTCATTGGAAAAAAAGAAAAGGTCCAAATGCACAGATATTGGAGGTATTATCATACTATCCTGTTTCTGATGCTTTCACAATAAAAAATAAAAATGGGGCAAATTGAAATACTTAAAATACAGACATGCCACATTTTAAAAGCCATCTTTATATGCACAAGACAAACACTAGTGATGCAAATTATTTGCTAAATCAATACATAAGTTTAAACTCAAAAAAAAAAAAAATGTATGTAGAATGGTTGAGTTGTATCTGCTAGAACAGGGGCTTCGTATGAAATAGAACATCATATTTGATTTTTGAAACACAGTGATACTAATGCATGCGTAGCCAGCAGTGAACAATTGTATAAACTAGAATGGGAACCTCCACATTTTGAAAACTTTTAGTCAATTGAAGAGATCATTTTCAGTCTCATAAGTATTTTAAATGAGACCAAAATTACTTCAATTAACTATGTCAAAAATAGTAATTGCTGCATACCTAATTGCATTTGAGTTAATCATATGACATGTACATTCCTAAGATTGCCTTATTTTAGGGTTGTTGTTTTACAAAGTAAAGCTAAATCAATTAACTGTTTAAGAAAGGTGGCAAAGACTGAAATCATCAACCCTCTCCCTTCTGACATCAACAGTTTTCAGATGGTTCATGTGTACCTTTAACATTTTATTTTTTTTTCTTTTAAATCTCCTGAGCCCTATACACACTTTCTAGTTAAAATAAGTGTCAGGACAGGTTTCTGCTATTAATTAAGTTACTGCTCACTTTCCCTCTTATTTACCTGTTCAATATGTAAACTGAACAGCAAGGGATCATGAACAGACTACACAGTGAGACAACATGAAGGCAAGTTCCTATGCAGAATGGAGCAAACTATTGCATCTGTAACAAGAAGCTCTGCTGGTGCTGGGGGTGCAGAAAACCTTGCAAGGCAGTTTAAAGCAGTACTGCAGTAAGCCATAATATACCAAGCTCTGTGTAGCTTTCCGTTAGCTTCATTTCTATCAAAATCACTATTACTCTTAAGGTTACATAAAATTACTGATGATTCCACATATGAGAGAGAGAAAAAGATTATATGTATCTGTTCCCTGGTTCTGAGCTATCAGTATAAAAATATATTTAGCAAGAAAAGCGTAGCAGCTGAAATGAAAAAATCTGTTGTCAATAAAGTATATTTAAATCAGTTAGTCACCAGGTTATCTATAGTGGCTAGCACAGCACTAGTTTCAAACATGTACCTTGCCTTAGCTAGCTGGTTCTGAACTTTATCCTGAGGATTGTAACCCACATTATTTTCATATTACCTCTTAAAGGTAAAAATCACTGCACAATTCAACCCTCTTGTCAAGGTCAAGACCTACCTTTAATGAATGAAGCCAGTCTGAATGGAAAAACACTGGATAATAAATGACTTTGAAAGACAGGCCAGCCAATGTCTAATGTTGGACTAACGCAGTACCTCCTGATTATTTGCTGGTGTAAGTATTTGTACAAATTTAAAACCCAGTACAGGAAATCCCTGTCCCCATAACAATAGCAGCTCCGTTTGCATGCAGTAACCCATGCAGTCAACACAAAAATTTGTAAGGAATGTTTACCTTTGGATTTTCTGTATTTAAAGATCAACAAAATGACAGTATATTTATTTTCTTCTTTCAGGTTTGGTATATGACAAATAGTCGACCACACTGGCAAGAGCACTTTGACAACTGGAAGCTTTCAGCGCATGCTCTCCCAAGGAATCCTGGGGGTTGAAGTCTTAGCTATAGATGGCATTTCACTGCTGCCTATCCTGAAAGGAAGAGGGCTCTAAGGGGAAAAAAGTACGCAAACACTCTCTCTTTCCATGGAAAATTGCTGCAGTCTGAATCACCAGCTCTAAGAAAATAAATATCTGTCAGATTGAGCTGAACCCAAGCAACTAAATAAGAGCTTTTAACAGTTTAATTTATTAACCCTGATCAAATAGCTACCTATTTGGAAGAGCAATAGCTACACAAGAAATAGTAGTAGTATTTCCAAACTTCCAGTATAAGAAGTTAATTATAACCTCATACCAGAGATTGCATCATGTTGCTTAGCTGAAGAAAATATTAAACAATAACCTGCCATAATACAATTCCTAACAATATTCTGAAACTCAAACATTAATAGGTAGAGCGTGAAAATTTAAACCAAATCAAAATCAGCACACAGACAAAATGTTGTATTATTTGAATAATTTCCAATTTCCAAATTACCACTTTTTCATTACTGAGTTACTGTTACCACACTGAAAACTCTACCAAAAAAAAAAAGTGGAAAAAAAAGGAAGGTGCAAATTTTACTATTTAACATTCCATCTGCTCTGTCCACTGTTCCACATTTCAACTACCTCCCCTCCAGTACCCACATATGTCCAACCTCCACATCAATACACAGCCTGACAGGCATTCCTCTCGTATTAATATTTTGATGATTAATATAGGTCAGGTAAAGTTTTCAGAATTCCATTTACTGGCATTTGTGTTCTGTCTTGTACTGTTGCATGAATTATTTTCAATATTTATTATGGATAATTATTCATAATACTAATATGCAGGAGTAAATACTAATGCTTGTATAGAAATTATATAGTTGAAATCAGAAGTGTGAAAATATCAATATTTAATAAAAGTGCAAGCTGATTGTTTAAATGATGAAATACACTTAGCTTAGCTTTATCGGTGAAAAGACATGACTAAAGCTAACAAAGGTACATTAGGGCAGTTGAAAATGGGCTGTTAAACACACATTACTTTCTAGCTTCTGTTTATGTTGGACTGTTATGGTCTACCTGCCTTAAATCAATGCTGTAATTAAGCATTTCTCAACACTTGCTCTAACCTGTTTGTGCTACTCTGAATCATTATGAGAAGGAAAACTGCTTTATTACAGCAGTTGAAAAAACCTCATTTGTTGAAATATCCCAGCTATCACAGAAGTAGCTCTAGGCATTCCATACCCCCCCTTTACATTCCTATTTACTTCTGGGTTATTGCTTTTCAGATGATTTGAAGATTCATGTGGAAGGGACCACACCCTTATTGTCAGTTTTCCCCAGGAGACAGCTTCACTTTATAGATCAATGGGTAAGATAAGGAAAGTACTTCTTACGATATTGACAAATGGAGCAGCACTCCATAAACAAAGAATATCAGAACATAAAAACAGGTTTTGATCAATTGGCCACTAGAAGAAACTGTTTTTTGTTTCTACCAGGCAATTCTTTCATAACTGGAAGTTAAAAAATAGTAACAACAGCTGTATCAGAACACAGGAGCTTAATTCTATCTGCTATCTGCATTACTTGACCTGGGCCAGTTCCAAAGAAACAACTGTAAAAAAGGCCCAAGTAAGCCTAGCTAACTCAGTTAACATTGCATTGAGTGTGTTTTTATTTTATCAAATTCATTATTAAGTAATTTAAGCCCACTCTAACAGACCATGATGGTGTTCTTGCCAGAAATTAATATTCCAACTAGCTTGAAGATTAAGTATTATGTTACTGAAAAAAAATAGTTTTATTGTAGAAACATTTTCCTCAGTTTAGACTTGTTTCATTTTAGTTTAATTGAGGGCTCCTTTTTTTTTTTTTAAGGTGGAATCAGCTAGATAAAAAATGCCTAACCAATCTTGTAATTTAATTCTACACATTACTAGCATAGCAGTTAAAAATGCAGTTTTGCCAAAATAGAATATCCATATTGCTGGGGTACTTAGCTTTATTGAAAACAGTGAATAATTCTTGTCAACTTCTTTCTTAAGTTTAAATCTCTATAAATTTGTTAGGAAATGATTTAGTATTTTCAATGCTGATATTTTGACATAAATCTGATAGCCAAATTTAGGACTCAATCTTAAACCCTAAATAGCTGATACTGGTTTTGGTGATTTTCATTAAGATCTATACTTGCCTTCAGACATGCAGTTTTATTCAATCCAAAATGTCTGCCACCTCCAGTTAGCATCAGTGAAGCTGAGCCTTGTCAAATCTCAATTAATAGCAACCCTTTTACCTCACTTTGCATTGGAAAAAGGGAGCATTCTCAGGAGAGTTCACTCCGGGCTCAAATGCAGCTACCATCAGGTGAAGGTAAGAGAGGACAGAGTAAGACAGTGCAATTAACATCATGGAGACAGAAGGAACAAAGAAGGATCTATTAAGGGATGATATGGGAAACAACAGTTTTTTAAAAATGAAAAAACTGCCAGAAGCAACATGAAATTTATAGTGGAAATTGCCAATGCAAAAAAAGGAAGCATAAAGAACAGAAAGTGGAAAGAAAAAGAAGACACAAAGGGGATGAGGGAGAGTGAACTGAAGGAGGTGATTATTAGGGAGAATAAACCAGGTATTTGAATAAAGCAGCTGCATATCTGGTCTTGTTAAGGGGAAGAGATGAGGATGGAATGACAACTCATGCTCCGTCAGGGAATAAGGATTTTTTTTCCTTAAATTTAGAAATGGTTATATATGTATTTTAGGACTTTGATTCTGAGAAGAGCAGACAAATGGAGGACATACACACCAAGCTGTCCAACAGGCACAAATCAGTCTGTAGATTTCAGGATCTTTAAGCTTTTTATGGAATGATAAGAGGTTTGCCATTACAGGGTCACAGAATTACAGAATCTGTGGGTTGGAAGGGACTGTTAGAGGTCATCTAAGTCCAAGCCCACTGCAATAAGCAGGGATATCTTCAACTAGATCAGGTTCCTCAGAACCCTGTACACCCTGACCGTTAATATTTTCAGGGATGGCGCACCTACCACCTCTCTGGGCAACCTGTTCCAGGTTTTCATCACCCCCACAGTAAAAAATGTCTTCCTTATCCAGTTTAAATCCACTTTCTATTTGTTTAAAACCATTACCCCTTCTCATGTCACATAAACCTAAGGATAAAACCAGATTCCCTATTTCCATTTGTAACATTTTAGAACAAATATATAAAACCTAAGCATTTGGCCAGTCTAGGTGATCAGTGCTCTGGCCAATAGACAATGCACTTATTCCAGACCAAGATTAGGAGCCAGAAACTCTGGTATATAATATTGCTCTTACATTTCGCAAACAGCTGTAATTGGGACAGTGTGTATTAGGCTGTCTTCCAGGAAATCATGACCACATGGTTTACTCAAGCCACTGTACATCCAAGACTTCTTAGCAGTACAAGCAAAACTGAATTTTACAGTCCTAAGAATAAGTACTTAATAAGTTTTCTGGGACAGGATGTCAGCATGACACCTTCTTCCTACTTGCTTCTATACATACTTCTTGTATGGAGCATTTACATCACTGTAATTACTTTAGCATTCCTATTTATGATATTTGTAGCAACTAGAAAATAAAATAACACCCTCCCTACTCCATAGGTATAATATAGCCATTAAGACCAAGTCCTGATACTCACACACATTTTTACAATACATTTCTCTCAGTAAAGACTCTGAAAACCAGACTGATTTTTGCCTGTGGCAGCACAGCCAAAGAATGCAGTATATTCATTAAAGTCTCCTTTCTATTCTACCTGATCTCTATAGTCATGTACATCCACCATACAAATACTACTTGTCCTAAGCAAGAACAGATGTAGGTTGATGCAGTTGCACAGTTGTGGGCTTGGCCCTGTAAATTACTACCTTGTACAGTAACTACAGCGCAACAAAGTTGCAATTTACACGAGGTATCCAGGACTAGTCACATGCAACAAAAATTACTACAAGAACTATTAAAAAATACTTTTATGTATATCACATGAAAAGGAAAATTCAAAGTTGACCTTCATTAATCAGCCTTCCCAAGAATCTGGAATGTCACAAATGCCTTTGAAAAGTAAGGTATCAGCCTTTGCTAGGGGAACGTGACATTATACAGAACCTTTACATGCAAGCATACACTCAGACTGAAAAGTAAGAGCAGGAGACAGACACCCAGAATGGAAATAAATAGAAAGGCAACTTCTCTCCAGGTCCTATCCACCTCTTCTATAAAGAATTTTCAGCTTCTAAATTTCCAAGACTCATGGACTGATGGAATGTTCTAACTTCAGAACGTACAGTAAATTTTAAAAGCACTTCAAAAGGATTTTTTTTTTTCCATTAGGAAGCACGCCTACAAACCAAAGTGAGAGCAGCGTCATTACCACCAGCCGTCCCACGCCTCACCCCACTTGCGTACAGAAGCTAGTAGCCACCAGGCCTCCACCGAGCACGACGGGCCACTTACAAGGGCGCCGGGTGCTTGTGCCTGTCATTACCAGCAAGCCCACAAAACCGGATTAATTTCCCTGCCGCAGTGCCAGCCCCCGCCTCTCTCGGCAGCCAACTGGGGCAGGCACCTGGCAGAGTCACCTCTTCCCCCGGGCCTCTCCGCCCCAAGGACAGGTCCCGGGAGGCCGGCCGGCCAAGCAGGGGGCTGGAGCTGCCTGGCACCTGCTCGGGAGGCGAAGGAATGGCGAAGGTGCTGCTCCTGCCCCGCAAGCGTCCCCCGACGGCACAGAGGAGGCGGCGGCCCGGCCTTTCTCCACTTCCCTCCTCCCATGAGGCGGGACCCGTGCTGCGCCTCTCGCCTCACCCGCCGCCGAGGGCAACGGTCGCTGCGCGAGAAGGGCGATGGCCGCTCCCACTGCTCCGTCCCTTCAGGCCCCCAGAAGGGCCGGGGCGGTCGGCGAGCACTGTGTGTTCGGGAGTGGCAGCCACCACAGCGGGAGCGGGGCCAGGTGCTGACCTTCCACCGCGTACCCCCGCTACCCTGCCCTGTTCCCTACCTGCCCGCGCAGTGCCGGGCAGCGACTACACGGCAGCAGCAAAGAGAGACATAAGGCAGGGAGCGGTACCGCGGGAGGAAGAGAGAGCGGAGCGTGCCCACCCGCACCTTTAAACTCCCGGCGGCGGCAGAACTACACTTCCCGGCGTGTCGCGGGGCGGCCGCCCATTGCCTGGCGCAGGCGTGTTGTGGTGGGTGGGAGGTGGTGACGGGCTGGCGCTTACCTCACAGAGACTGCGCTGCATGTCTTGCCCCGCCAGCGCGGCGGCCTGGGACGCGCAGCTTCTGTGGACGGCTCCGTGCTGCCTCGGCGATCGGCTGTCCGCTGCGTCCCCGCCTGCGGAAGGAGGGGCAGCCCCGCAGGACGGTGGTTTCGCTGCCCTTCCTCTTGCTCCCCTTTCTCCACCTCCACGCGTGTGACGTGCGGCTTTGTCGTCGTCAGGGCCGCCTTTGTCAGGCTCCGGGCCTTCTGCTAGGCCCGCTCTTTCTCCTAGGAGCCATGTCCGAGCAGACAGGCTTGGCCCTGCCTCAGTCCATGGACAGGTACGGGGAGGGTTCGGCGGGAGGAACCTTCGGGGTAGGTGCGTGAGCCACCTGCGTCTCCTGGGCTGCGGGGGGCTTGGGGTGGGCCTCTTGGGCGCGGGGCTCCCGCAGCTGCGCTGGCGGGGGTCCGAGTCGTGACGGCAGCGGGACAGGGCCTGGGCCAGTGGCGCTTGTCCGGGTTCACTTTGTGTTCTTTGGGAAGTTTGGTGGTTGGGGGGAAGTCGTGCAAGCTCTTTCGTGAAGTGGCGTAAGGTGCCGCGGTCACCGGCGTGCTCTCCGCTGGGTATGCTCCCCGGGGTTTGCTCAGGAGGAGGTGTGTCTGGGCTGAAGTGGGTTCTGGAGAGAATGGTGGAGGTCTGCAGAAGGCTGTCCTGTTTCTGTGGGCCTGGGAGATACTGCGGGTATGGAAAGCACAGACATGTACATAAAATAAAGCAGCAAAAGATGACCAAAGCTTAACAGGCCCTGACTGTTTTGTTGCTGATCTTATGGTTAATGGGGAAAGGCTGTAATTGCTTTTTGGAGTGGTGTTAAAAAGTGCAACCTAAAAACTATTTTGACTGGAATGTAGGGGAGGAAAGACGATTGTTAACTCTTATTTTTATCTTTATGCATTAGTTTGAATACGTAGCGCTTTCACCCTGTTCTGCTGAGAGTTTAAAATACTTAGCTATAATTTTGAGTCATGCAGAAAGTCCTTAAGACCTGTCCCTATAAACAGCAAAAACAGGTAGCCTGTTATTGCTGCATTTGTGATAGGTTGGTATCTCCGATGGTGCATGGGCACCCAAACAGAATCAGGCTCCTGTTGATGAACCTGTCATGCTTTTATCATACAGAAGAAAAAACAAAAACCAACCAACCAACACCCCCCCCCCGAACAAATCAACAACAAAAAAAAACACAAACCAGCAACAACAACCAAACAATCAACACCCACTCCTGAAACCCTGGTGTTTTTCTTTCCATGTCACCAGGAAAGAGGGTTTAGTGAAATACAGGCTGTCATCAGGGGCAGAGCTTGTGCAGCCTGGAAGGTGAGGATGAGAAAGTTAAGCTTGATGTAGAAAGAGGATAAAAGTGAGTTGGGGAAGGAATGAAATAAAGTTGTGTCTGTTTAAAAAAAAAAAAACCTGAAGAAGTAAGAGATGACAAGGGCGTGATTTAGGTTATAATTTACAATGATGCCTGTCAAGGAGGCTAGCAGCCAGGAACCATTAGTGCATTTCCAAGAAGTAACAGGAAGGAGGTAGGCTTTTGGAAATACTATCAGGAAAATAATTCAGTTTGATACGCTTCCTGTGAATGTAGGGAATAAAAGGGAAGAGTTAAGGAAGACAAAAGGAGTTGGGAGAAGGATGACAGGACTAATGAGGGGATGGAAAAGACCTGGAAGAGTGTTAAAGATTCAACTCTTCTGAAACTAAAAATAGAAAAAAAAATCTGCATCCTGACATTTGTAGTCCAGTAATATGTAATATTTTGTTTTGGAGTTCTAGGAAACCTTGATATTCAGAGCAAATTCTCCGCTCTCTGTGGCTGTTATAGCATGAAGTCCTAGTTCATCTTTTTGGGAGATCACTGTAAAGTTCTTTCTATAATCTGCGTTGTGAACAACTGTTAAACAGTTAATTAAAAAAAGGGAAATAACTACTGCTCAAACCAGTTTACTGTTCTGCAGTTGTTATGTGTAATGGATATGTGGGTTTGATGTACACTTAATATTATTATATCCTTGAAGCTTTGTGAAATTGTAATTTGTATCTCTGGCCCTTCTAAAAGACTTTTTTCCAGTACCAGAGTTGATACAATTTAGACAATTGGAAAGTGTTCCTGACTTAGTTAATAACAAGGGACGGTGTGGGGGGGGGAAGTTTTAAGTAGCTAGGTAGTGTAAAATGAGGTATGAAGAAAGACTGTGGCTTTTATGTAAGAATTTACAGGGCTTAATATAGGAAACTTTAGCAACAGTAGTGTGAGAAGTGGTGAATGGAGTGGTAAGAAGGAGCCAAGTATTTAGGATCTCAGTTTAATTCAGAGTGTAGTACAATACCAATAGAAGGATCCTGGGAGTAACTGAGCCCTCAGAATGCAGTCGGTGTAAATATTTTTTCTGTTACATATTAGGTTTACAGAGCAATGTTACACTGGAAGGAATTAATTTTCATTCAGCTGGTATTTCTGAATCTTATACATAACTATTTTCATGTTGTATGTACTGATGATCAAAATAAACTTTCGCTGTTTCACCTTAAGGAACGCAACCCATGGATGAATCATCTGTAGAGATTCTGAGGGGTTGAAATGGCTCTTCTACCCTGTTATCTTTATTGCTAATGACAGATGGTTGTTTTCCTAGGTAAGAGGAAAAATACGCAAAGCATAAGAGTAGCTGTTAATACATTATAACTTAACAAAAAGCGCATACTTTGAAATCAAGTTTGGATTGTTTAGCGAAAGATGAGAATTGATTCTAATAGGTAAAAAGGGGGGGAAAAATAGGGTTGTGTGTTTTGTTGGGTTTTTTTGTTTGTTTCTGATACCTAGATGGTCACACAGAGAGTGGTGGTGTAGTTGTTACTTGTTTCTACCAGGAGTAGAACCAGGTTCTGCCAGGTGCAGATCTGAATGTATGCACTGTTCTGTATACAAGAGTCAGAGCTCTTACAGAAAGTTCTTTAGTTTTGTATTTGTGAGAAAGAACAGTTGACTGCTTCTCTTGACTCTTGCATTCTACATCTTTATGGCTCACAGTTGTTGTTTTTTTTTTTATTTCCCTTAATAAAGCAATTTGGATTTCTCCAGTGTAAGGAGTGGCTTGATAGGACCTTGGCATCGTTGCTTGGGGTTAATCTTTCTTTTGTACATTTTGAGCTTTATCATCCTTTATTTTCCCTGCATAATTTCAGACTGGAAGCTAACCATGCATTTGTAACAAAGAAGGTAAATAGCTGTTAAGGTATTTTAGAAGTTTGTAGTTCGATTTTTCTAGCTATGGATTTTATACTTGCCTGAAGGACTGGCTACAGCATAAAGAAGCATGAGAAGTAGCTGTGACCATGAAATGACACTACATTCTGGATTTCTCTTGTTGGCACCATTTAGGAAACTAATCCAGATTATTATAATGATCCTTTCTGGCCTCAAAACTGGAACTGAAATTGAAATTTGAATTTCCATCCCTCTTGTAATTTTTTTCTTCCAGCTCATGTTTAAATAACAGCCCTAGATAACAGTCATAAGGACTTTTCTGCATGCAGAATTCTTTGCAGTTTCTGGTAAAGGGCCATATTCCTGGACTAATGTCTGCATTTGAAGGCAGTGGTTAGTGGTCAAAGTAGTGAGGTTGTATTATTTTTAATCCCTTAATTTCTGTTGGCTTAATGTATAAGTGACGCAATGATAGGAATTTCCATTTTTAAAAAAATGAATTTTTTTTGTGTTTTTTTTTTAATTTACTGTTAATGAATGTAAACTAATTTTTCAGGATTTATTTAAATAAAATTGCCAAATTATGTGAAAATATTTTGAAATTATAGCAATTACAGTATTGAGTGCACAGGGCAAAATTTACTTGAAAGTCAATCCTAATGCATTTGTTGAATTTTAACAGGCAGAGGCCATTTGATATGCAATACATACTTTCAGTGTAAAAGCATTTTTTAAGGAAATACTCAGAAATATTCTGAATGGTATTAGGATGTTGAACCTTTACAGTGAAAGTCTTGTGCTTACTATGGCAGGACTGTGAACTGAGTCAGTCCTCCCTGTAGTTTCAAGTATCATTTTGGAGATGCACAAAAACCCCTCAAGCCTTTTGTGGGCTTTCTTGTTTTCTATTCAATTAGGTCCTATAACTTTTCTGTCTCAGAGCTCTTTGACAATAGTATTTCCAATTGAACATGTTTCATCTAACTACCCTGTGTACCACCTGCTATGAAAGGTATTCTGGCCTCTTAAAAAAATTTTCAAACGTTTTCATTCTTCTGGGTAACTTTCATAGCATGTTTTGGCTCGGAAGGGATCATCTAGTTCCAACCCCACTGCCACAGGCAGGGACACCTTACACTAGACCAGGTTGCTCCAAGCCCCATCCAGCCTGGCCTTAAACACTGCCAGGGGTGGGGCAGCCGCAGGTACTCTGTGCAACCCGGGCTGGGTCTTCATCATAGTAAAGATTTTTTTTCTCATATCTAAATCTACCCTCTGTCAGTTTAAAGCCATTCCCCCTTATCACTATATGTCCTTGTCGCTCTCCAGATTTCTCATATACCCCCTTTAGGTACTGAAATGCTGCTCTAAGGTCTCCCTGGGGCCTACCATTACTCAGGCTGAACAAGCCCAGCTCTCAGCCTGCCTCCATGGGAGAGGTTCGAGCTCTGCTAATTTTTGTGGCCTCCTCTGAACTTGTTCCTCCAGGTGTGTCCCTCTTGTGTTGGGGACCCCTGACCTGAGTACAGTACTCCAGGCGGGGACTGAGGATAGTAGAGTAGAGGGGGAGAATCACCTCCCTTGACCTGCTGGTTACACCCCTTTTGATGCAGCCCATGTATAGTTACCTTCCTGGACTGCAAGCACACATTAGTGGGTCATGTTGAGCTTCTCATCAGCACCACCACCAAATCCTTCTCCTAAAGGCTCTTCTTAATCCAGTTTCCACTCAGCCTGTATTTGTGCTTTGGATTGCCCCAGCCCAGGTGCAAGACCTTGCACTTGAACTTTCTAGCATTTCTTGGTGCTGTACTTGATAAAAAAATTAATCCTTTAAATACTGACTTTTTCTGGTGTCATTAGCTTGTCAAGTACAATTTGACTTCCATTTTTTTATAGTTATGTTTTTAAGCGAACTAATATGTAAATTTAGTTTGGTTTTAAGTTATGTCTATAGGTATGTCTTACCAGTTTGCTATTTTATAGCTTTATGTAATAGCCTGTATGTTGTTGCCAAGACATCAGCTGGCTGTGATCCTGTACAACTAACCCTTCTTACAGAAAGAACACTTAAATGGGTCTTGCCAGAGTTGCTGTTAGAATACATATGAGAAAACAAAACTAGTAACTGTTTATTTTACTATGCAGTCTTTTTGCTGTGTTGCTTGAGCAGTTGCTTTCTGAAGTGGTAAGATTTTTGAAGAGTAGTTACAAGAGTCCTTGCCATAGTGAAGTCAGTGGCAAGCCCATATTGATAGAAAACCCAGATAATGTAAATATTTGATTAAAAAAAAATCTTCAGTGTGGTCAATTTGAAGATACTTTATTTGTTTGTAAAGATAATCTGTTCAGTGTGCTGTTTTCAAATAAATGCTTAGCCACACACTAGCTTTTTGCTAGTTGTGTCACCTTAACATGAGCTGGAAAATGTATTTGTATTTTTAAGCTATATTCTCTTGACTTTAGCTGGATTTTGTGCAGATTGCTCTTGCAATTGCTTATGCTAAGGCTTCAGAATGGTGGGTTTTGTTTTGTAGGGTTTTCTAAATGCATGTTCTGTGGTAGTAATCTGTGGTAATCCGTTTACTATCTAAATTAAAACCAACTCCTGCTCCTTCCATCCCATTTATTTGCCAGCTGACCAGACTGTGGTCACTTTTGCCTTCTGTTTTTTCAAGTATACAAAGATGCTAGTCAAGTCAGAATGTGATATATAATCTGTTAAAGGCTTGTGCAGGTACATGCTGACGAACCAGTGTAGTGGCAGTTTTAGTATGGTTTAGGTTTTGAATTGGCATGTTTGATTTTCTGAATGGATAGTAGTTGGTTCAACTGTGGTTGATACGCACCCCCCCCCCCTTGATAGAAACTAGAGGAATGTCATGTGACTGTTTTGTACCTTGCCATTCCTTATTTAAAGGAGACAATAGAGCTGAAATTGCAGGTAGACTTAAAAAGCAATTAGAAGATAAAATGCAGAATTGTGTTTGTCTTAACAAATTACTTACTCCATCAAGAGAGGAATTTTCTTACAACAAATATTCTCTTTGCCAGAGCACTGGTTTGTCAGAAAAATGGTAGCAATTAAGGGTCAGAAGTTGCAAAATAGCAAATATGTAGGCTATTTCAATTTTCTGAACTGTCATCTAACTATTATCTGGTAATTTTCTTTTTTGTTTTTAAAGAAAAAAGCATATGCAGTGCTTTTGTACCTCATTTTTAGTTGTTATTTTCATTCCAGTTAGCATGTGTGGTGGTGTTTGTGTTGGTATGAATCTTTTCCCTCTTTGGAAGTGTGGGCACTGGTTTAGGTCTGTTCTCACAATTAACTGTTGCTACTTCAGTAACCAGACATCATTTCAGATTAAGACCTTACTGCTACAACCTGGACAACTCAATTAGTGCAGTGAGGTCCTTGATTAAAGACCTTTGTCCTGAACTACTTAAACTTGTGCTGGATATTGTGTGCTATGAATAATCTCACTGACTAAAGTTGACACAAGTATGTCTTTGTAGGAGTGGAGTGAACTACTTAAAATATGCAGAGTAATAAACAACATAAAACACTTCACAGGATTTATGTAGTATTTTTACTTTTCACAAGCTATTTACTATCTTTGCAGTTACTCACTCTGTCTGTTCTACTTGTGCTGATTAAGCACACCTTTCTTCATTGCCATACCTGAAGGAATTGTTTTCTTTATTTCTTAAACACAGTTAAACTCTTTTGAAAGAGGACTTTCCCTGACCTGTGGTTGAAGTTGATAGGCAACTGGAAGTATCTGGCTTACTGTTGTTCCTCTAGAGTAGGATAAGCATTCTTAGAAGAGAGTATTAGAATAAAGAATAGGCTGTGATGACTTAAACTCTACTAGAAAGAGAAAAAGGTGTGTTCCCTGTTCTTCCCAACTGATTGGAAGCTGATGTTGATACAGGACCGAAAAAACAAAGTTACGTATATCTTGGACTGGGTTTTAAGAATAAAAGTTTGAAACAGGAGTAACTTTACAGGAGTAACTTTCTAATAGCTAGACTTTTTCATTATTGCTTCATCCCAGGTACATCCCTTGCTATTTTGGTTCTCTTTATGCTGAAGGACCTGCATAGATTGAGTTCTTCCTGTGTTTTATCAGTAGAAGTGATTAGTGGAGATTACTGCAGATCTACAGAATGCCCATTTGTAGTATGAAAGTGTCAGCATGTTATTTATAAACCTTTGGCCATCATCTTCCGTGCACTGTATTTTTGACGCCTACTTTGATATGCTCAGGAACAAACATACATGCTTTAATTGCTGCTTAACTGTTAACGTCTGCCTGCAGACATGAGGCAGTTATTCCTCCTGCTTAAGTGTGGGGAAACTGCTGAGAGACTATTTATCATTTTTACACTAAGTATCTTGTTATTCCATGTATTATCAAGGAATTCAAAGAATATTTTCAGCCATTGTATCTGTTTCATCTAAAAAAAACTATACAAAAACCTATTCATTGATATCTGAAACGTAAAAGTGCTCAGACCTCTGTAGTAGTGCTTAACTGTGATTGTTTCCTGTGGCATGGTGCCTCCAGTGCTTGCTGAAGTTAAAACTTCTGACAATTAACGCAAATGACTTGAATAATTATATGCATAGTTTACAGAGCAAGATCAGTTAAAATGTTCAGGTGTTAATTTTTGAACATCTTTTTAAGTAATACTTAAAGTGGTAATGAACATGCCAGCTGTTTAGGATTTGTTTGCTTGGTGCTTCTGACAACCTGCTTTTGGACTTAACTGTTCTGCAGAGTGGGTGGGAAGTTCTTTGTGTGAAAGTATAAGAGATTTTTGATACATCTTACTATCCTCTCAGCAACAAAATGACTTGGGTACTAGCTTGTTACAGGATGTAATGCCTATCTTTATCGAAAGTGTGCATGACTTGCTAATTTTTTAATGGCACATGTGGTTTACATGAGTAGCAAATCCAGTTTTAGTGCAGAAGAATAAGACCCAATCTGAAGTGGTTAAATTCTTTAAAGCAAACTGCTTCTGGCTAATCTTTCTAAATGAAATTGATGTTATGGTTGCAGAGAGAAGATGGTCAAGGAGCTGGAGCCCATGACTTGCTAGGAAAAGTGAGATGGAACTGGGCCTGCTTAGTCTGAAGAGATGGCTTGGGGAAGACCTAATAACCTTCTAGTACCTACCAAGGAGGTTATTCAAAAGTCTGACTCTTTTTGGAGGTTGTTAGCAGGATGATGAGAAACAATAACTGTAAAAATGAACAGAAGGTTTCTGCATGTGGGGATGGAGAGCGATGTAATTAAGCTTTAGAATGTTTGCCCAGGGCAGCTGTGGATCTCTGTCCATGGGACTTTTCAACACCCAGCTGGAGAAAGCTCTGACAGTCTGGTCTGAATTCAGTGTTGCTTTCGCCTTGTTCAGGAGGTCTGACTAGAGACCTGTGGTCCCTTCCAACCCAAATAATTTTACAATACCAGGTCTAGATGCAATCCCAATTTAAATAGCACAGTGGTAAGGATTTATTCACTGCATGATGAACATGCTGTGATGGAGGTGCCAGTACAGGAGGTATGGTCCATTAATATCTTCTGGCAAATCTGTACTTAGCCTTTTTTAGCATCAGTTCCAAAATCTGTACCTAAAAGTTAAGATGAATTCTTTTCAAGTTGGACTAGGATCTTATTTTTTCATTTTCTCAGAAATATTTTTCTTTCCTGTTATATTAATGCTACTATGAGTACTTTTCTTCAATAGCTTTCTGCTGTTCAATGGAAGTGCTTAGGCTCAGGATTTTTGTGTCAGTGATTCTGGGGCAAGGATTATACACCTCCTGCCTAACACTAATACAGGATAAGAAAAATTCCAATCAAAAGCTCTACTTCTGAATGTTGGGTTTAAAAAAAACGTTTGTGCTGAAGTTGTGTTATATCTGGGACTAGCTGTTCATTTGTTGTAACTTTAAATCTTAATTATCTAACTATGATGAAAATGAAAATTAAATTGGCCTGTTTATATGAGTTTCCTGATAATAAGCAAATTCCAATTGATTTAAGGGCCAACCATGGAATCTTTGCATATTTTTGGAAACAAACCTTTTGGTTAAGTGTAAGTTAGTGCTTCTAGTCTTTAAGGTGATTGTTGATGAGTGTTCTCAGTTTATGTATCTGTGCCTGTTTCTCCCTTTGGTGATGCGTCTCTTGAAGGTGTATGTATTAAAAGAAAGTGTTACCACAGTGTGAAGATAGTGAGTAATAGTGATTGTAGACAAGAGGAGCTGGCATCCAGTAATTTATCTATTTTTTAACAGCCATTTTATTATAGTAGACATTTCTTCACAGTCTTGCTAGAAAAATGGTTAGACCCTCTGTTTTAAAGCTGCAGTGTTGTCTTTATATACTTTCCTGGTCTCCCCTCATTTGTTTCTCCTGTTATAAGTGTCTTCTCCTGGGATCTAAGTATTGCTGTTTAGATGTGGTTATTTTATATTGGACTAGGACATGCCTTCTGTGAAGGCTATAATTACAGCAGGCCATGTGCTGGGTGCTTGTGACTGTTCTGCTGGTGAGTCATGCTGTCAGTTCTAGAGTGCTGAGGAGAGTTAATGTCATCAGACACCTTGGAGTTTTGTTTACATTCATTCAGAGTAAAGACATTTCCAAATCTGCAATGTCTGCCGCATTTGAGGGGTTGGTTTTTGTTGCTGAGGTATTAACGTCCCAAGAATGTATCTGCTTGGCACTTAATTTTTTGGGGGGGTAGTTTTTAGGGTTCAAATTGTTCCAGTTTTATTATGTATATTAGGAGGATACAAGATGACTGACTTCAGCAGAGCTTTTTGGTTTGCTCTCTTTATACTGTAAATTATCTGTTAAAAATAGAAGATATAAACTGAAAATAACTTGAGTAATAGTGTCTGTTATATAAACTCTTGAGTTCAAAGCAATTTGCTTGCTTTGGAGTCTTCCTGCCAATTTTTGCAGCTTTAGGATTACACTTTGTATTTTTCTTCTCTCTTGGAATAGCAACAAAAAAAATGCTTACCCTGTATGGTCAGTTTAACTCTGAAACTCTCTATGCACACATTGTACAAAAGTTGAACTTTTATTTCACAGTTACCTTGCCTATTAATGGAATGTTAAGTGAGTAGCCATAACTTTGGTTTCTAACAGATTTAAGTCTATGTTAGCATACATGCACTTTTGTGACTAAAGACATGGTGTCTAAAGATTAACTTGTATTTTTATATTACCTGGATATGATACTGGAAAATTGCTGCAGGAGATGGAGTGAATCTCTGTGAATGGAACATAATTTTGCATTTCTTTTATCCTTTGTTTGTCACAGTAACCATTTAATGTCAAGATAGTTACAGTTTTAGACAAGTCAAAGTTGGTGTATTCTATATGTATGCTGTTCCTGATATTTGTGACATCTGTCATCTACTCTCTACACATACCACAAATACCAGTACTGCTATTTTTCTGATGCAGTTCTCTTTGTATTTCCTCCAGTGCAAAATAACATTGTTTCATCTTCTTTTTGAGACTGGGTATTGTATTTTTACATTCCAGTTTAAAACGGCAGATTAGAAACATCTTGATACCAATCTTTGAAAACACAGATATGGTTAGTGTTTGATTAAGGAAGCTAGTAAGTACGTGTTAATCTTCTGCTATAGAAAAGTAAATCTTCCAGGAGATATGAAGGACTAATAGTGCTTGCTTTGGAACTCGAAGGATTTGAAGGTTAAAGCTGAATTCCTTTAAGTCAACCAAACACTTGCACCTTGGTTGATAGAGGAAAAATGGATGTAGTTTTGCTCATCAAATGGCACAGCTAATTACAGAATTCCTGACAAAGCACTAAATCAGTTGTGCAGCAGTTCCTAATCTTGATCCATGGGCAGCATTTTCAAGCAGGCAGTATGCTGTAACCAGAATTGGTCTGATGTCAACGTCAGCCTTCATACTAGTATTTTTAAATTCTTAAATAATGTTGGGAAGTTGTTTTCTGAGAACATTGACTGAGGAATCTTTTGTATATGTAACTAAACTATCCCATACTTTGAGTCTCTTTTTACTAAGAAGCAACCTGCTGTTTTCTAGAGCTTTGGATCAATTTGTTGATGCCTG
This sequence comes from Pezoporus occidentalis, assembly GCF_034315485.1. Classification (NCBI taxonomy): domain Eukaryota; kingdom Metazoa; phylum Chordata; class Aves; order Psittaciformes; family Psittacidae; genus Pezoporus; species Pezoporus occidentalis. Next base: position 169,363 of record NW_026913965.1, read on the forward strand.
AATTGATACTTTTCACAACTCTTCTATCCTCTATGTAACTGTCATCATTTAACAATATGCTGGAGAGCCAAATAAATAATTTTCTGTGCACAGTTCTTGATTAAATGTTTTTGGTTTGTTGCTTTCTGGTTTATTTCCACCAGCATTTTGTATGCTTGGGTTTAATTTAAGTGTCACTCTTAACTGGGGAGGGTATTGACAGAGCTACTAAAAAGTGCGCTTGCATCATTGTTCCTCGTTCCCAAAGGAGTAAAGTTCTGGTTGCAGTGACTGAGATCAAAGGTATAGTTGAAGACACTTTTTCCAGGAGGCCTCAAATGACTCGAGTTTTATACTTCTGTTGTCTGGCAAGTAAATCTGATGTATTAGAAACCATGGAGACACACAAACCCCAAAGTTTAGCACGTGGTGAAATGTGTAATATCCCTAGGGAGTGAGGACTGCTGTAAGGATTTAATACAATAGATTGCAAATGAATTACAGCAAGAGGTTTGAAGCTGTCTTCCTTTGCTGAAGCTGGCAGTGTTGAGAGAACTAAGACAATTTTTTTAGCCTCAACTAATAATCCATTCTCCTTTACATTTTATTTGTGTATAAATCTGATAGTTCAGTTTGTCAGTAGCTGGATGTCCTACGACTAGGTCGTGTTACCTCTTAGGGAAGGCTGTGTATGATCTTCTTGCCATCTAGAGTTCTTGCAGATAGTTCAGTTTGCCAGTAGCTGAATGTCCTATGACTAGGTTGTGTTGTCTCTTAGGGAAGGCTGTGTATGGTCTTCTTGCCATCTAGAGTTCTTGTGCTATCTTGGAACATGCTAGCAGCTTTTCTTTCTTCAGCCAGTGTAAATATTCGTATATGAATTCTAACTAATTGAGCCGCAGTTATAACTTCAGTTATGCTCCTTTGCAATTGGATATTGAGAGAAGCTAAGCCTTAAAGGAATTTCTTCTTGTTTTCATCCTCCTCATCAGGAGGAACTTTCAGACACCCTGCTATATATACAATTTCATGAGTATTGCAGGCAATTAATATGTTTAACCTGTGTAAAGAAACATTCAAGGAAGTAACTTTAAATAGCCTCTAAAATAAAATTTGCTAGTTGCTTTTTATCTGTTGCTTTCTATGTTTGTGATTATTGACAGCTTTGTCAAAAAAATGTTTCCCCTGTACAGTATACTAGCTGCATTATAAAAAAAATTATGAAATCTTTAAGGCATTAACTTAATGCTATTAGAGTTCTTCAGTGTCTGTTTTGTATGTATATACTCGACTACTTGTTCAACTGTCCTTTTCAAATCATGTTGTTCAAGGTATAATTCTGTTTTGGAAGTAAAGTTTGTGTGTGTATGGGGTTCTTGCTTCTGTTGTTTGTTTGGTTTTTCTTTTTCTGCTTGATTTTTAGTCACTTCTATTTTGTTTCCTAAACATGATGGTAAGAATCGGTGGTAGTGCCCCCTAGGAGGCACTCGGTAGATGAAATGGTTACTTAAAATTGTATGCCAGGCTGCTAATACAGAACAGCAGTTCAATTAGCAAAATGTGTCATGTTTTTACAACATGGTGCTTATTGTATGTGTAATCATTTTACCTGACTTGTCCTTTGCATATTTTTAGGAGGACTCTGTTTTCCCTCCCTTAAGAAACAAAACAGATGTTTGTAATAGCAGAGGTTTTTTTTATATTTGGAGGCTTACAGGAAGGCCACTGAGCCTTGGTGACTTTCAGATTTTCCTTTTGAAAAAGTGAGAGTATGGTAATATCAAACAAAGCCTTTAAGAGAACAAAATTTATAAGTCTTTTGCAAAAAGGATATTCCTGAATAACTGGTTGAAAAACTTTAATTTGTGCAGAACGAAAGGCAGATCTGTAACTAGTTACAAATGAGAAAGCTAAACCCAGGGAAGGATTTCTTATTCTAAGTTGGATAGAGCAAAGGCCATGGCAGCCTTGTAAGGCACAACTCAGCACCACAATAGGTGGTGGCTGGCAGTCAAAGGTTTCATTTTATCCATAAGCTAGAAAGTTGCCAGCAGGATTCTGAGAACTGCCCTTTACTCATATGTCTGCCTCTATGTAGTGTGGTTAACTCAAGTGTAAAGTATTTCTCCTTCATTGGAGCTATAACTGAGAATATATAAATAAATTTAAGTTTTAGTAATGGCTGGATCTTTCTGGTACACATTCTAATTCATTATGTTTTGTTTTAATTTATTTGCTAATTGGGTTTTAGTCATCCATGGGCTTTCATTGAAAGCTTTTTTAAACAGTTTGAACAATGATGTCCTGTGGTTAGAGGAAGTCAGAACCTATGTATAGATAACGTGTGTGGCCGTATGGTCACACCAATTAAATTGATAATCCTTTTAACCTTTCCCTGTTGTTTTTAATAAAATCACTACTTCTCTAGTAAAGTCTAGTTACTCTTGTTTCTAGAGTCTCATTAACTTCTTGTCAGCATTGGACCCCATCCTTGATGACTGGGCAGAGCAGGATTGGGTATTAGGTTAGGTGACTTTCAGGACTTCCTTTGAATATTTTGGACTTCGAGGTGACAGCGTGTTTTCTAGTTGATCACTGCAGTCTGGCACACAGCTGCTGTGCCATGCTGCCTTAAAAAGGATCTACAGAAACCATGATGGGGCATCTAAGAGTACCGTTTTGCGCTGCTATCACTGTTCCTCACTCTGTGTCTATTTTTTTTCCCTTTAGGATAGTGTAAGGACTTTTTCAATTTGGTAGGCAGAGCTTGGATTGAAGACAGAAGTATTTTCTGCTGTGTGTGATAGCCAGGAAAATACTGGGGAAGGAGTGGTGTTCCCTCTATATAATCCTGTTGCAGTCTTCCCCTGCTAACACACTTCCACCATTGTGGTAGATTGGTCTGTATGCATTCTGCTGTTGAAGTCTTTATGATGCTTTAGGCTTTGCTATTGCATTCATCTCTTCTAGTACTAAACCTCCTCTGTGAAGCATGACAGAAGCTAGCATTTCTTGGGTTATGTGGTATTTGCCTCTTTGTAACTTTTACCAGGGATATGTAGGCTGGGCTTGCCTTCTGTTGTGACCGGGTGGTGGCCCTCTAGCATGAGGATCTTATTTCTGCTGGTTCCTTCAGATTCAGGAAAAGGAAGTGCTTGGCAGTAGTATTTGCAGTGTGTTGCTTCTCCTGCTTCTTGAGAGAACGCATTGTTGTGCTCCTCTACTAAAATCCTAGCCAGCTCCAAAGCAGCCCACCTGTTGTATGCTGCTAGGTAACCCCCTTGACTTTCCCTACATCCTAGTCTTCCCACTTAAACATGATCTTACAGTATTTGAAGTGTAGTTGGCAGGTTTAATGGAAGCTTATTACAATTCTTTATCAAAGATATTTTATCTGTCAGTATAGATTATGCATAAAAATGTTACAGAAGCTTATGAAAAATTGCCTCTTCCAGACAGCAGACTTGTGGGTCATCCTTTGGAACAGTGCCTTTTCACAGCCGGTTATTGGAGTGATTTCAGTCATTTCTTCCAAGACATGTTTTCACCCCTTGCTGCGTTGGCTTTCTGTGCTATTGTTGCTATCAGTTATGTGTCAGCCTTTTAACTGTTTCTTTTTGGATGTGAAATTCAATTGCAGTAAGCCACCTAGTTACTTACTGCCCAGCAGAACAAGGATGCTTTACTCAGATAGCAAGATGTCAGCAAATTCCTGCAGATTTGGGGGAAAGTGGTGTGCTGTGATATGGGAGAAATACAGAAAAGTTTTCTTAAAAAGATTTTGCAGAAGAGAGTGATGGCTTTAGAGCATGTCATGCATGTTCAAATTTGCATTTACCATGGTAAGGGTTAGGTCCTGCTAAAAGCTAGCTGCTGGGGAACTGAATTGAGAAGGCATTTGTAACCCTATATTCAAAGCCGAAATAATGATACTGGTCTGGGTTTTGTGTATGTTTTGTTTGTTGGTTTGTTGTTGTTTTTTTTTTTTCCAGCCAAGGAAGTGTGGAAAAATACATTAGTGTTATCGATTTGGCTCTCTAGAAAGTCATCAAGGAAAAAGGTTTGAGTTTCTATCAGAAACAATGCTTTGTTCTACCTTGTCAGCCTTTTCTATTTCAGGCTATCTGAGCAGCAGTCTGATTCAGTGGTAAGAATCAAGGTCATATTTTATTCAGTACAAGAAGATGGAAATTCTGGCAAGAGCCAAGATACTTGTTTTGAAATGGTTTTATTTAGCCCTTTCTGCTACAGCTGCTGTCAAGGGAAAGAGATAAAGCTGATGACAGACTACAAGGAATTTATTGTTCATTATTCATGACTTGATAAAGGTTTAAGTCTGAAAAGATTTTTGTTTATTTTTTTCATGGGTCTTTCAGGTTTTCAGATATGAATACCTGGCAAAAAATTGGATGAAGCAGTTAAAGAAAAGATGCGTATTTTTCTTGACTTATTAACCTTAACAGAAAACTTGAACGGAATTTAATCCACGGAGATTACATGGGGAAAAAAACACTAATTAAAACTGCTGTGCAGCAAGATTATGCTTATGCTTAAATCAGTTGTTACTTGAATAAGCTTTAGACTTCTGTGGTGTAGTGGCATCTGACCTTACTGGCTCCCACAGGCCTAACTAGCTCTATTGTGAAGCCTTTACTTGAAAAATAAAAATCTAAGTCACAAAGCTAGAGCAGTTCTAGACCATGCAGGTAGTCAGGAATTGCTCTAAATTTGTAACTTGGACTTTTGTTTTCCAACTAAAGGCTTCACAATAGAGCTAGTTGGGATGTGGAATGACTGTTTACCTTTAATGCAGCAAAACAAATTATCAAAGAGAAACAATTATCAGTAGTGCCGTTTGTTCTTACAGTGAATTTGGGGTTTCTTGATGTGAATTATAAAATGGTTTGTGTTGGAAGGGACCTTAAAGATGATCTAGTTCCAACCTTCCTGCCATGGCAGAGGTGCCTTCCACTAGACCAGGTTGCTCAAAGCCCCGTCCAGCCTCGCCTTGAATGCTTGAAAAAAGAGAATAGAATTTTAATAAACATTGCAAGAACTTGTGTTCCTTAAGAGCGCCTTGATACTAAGTGTGGTCGATCAAAATGTCTGCCATACTCTAATACTTTCAAATCTTTGTGGTGGTCTCAGCGTTTTTATCTATATTCTACTAACTTGTGGCTTGGCTGTCTTTCCTCTTCCTCCTCCTGCTTAGGAAGGTTAATGTGTCCTTTCATTTAGGACTGCTACAGGTGCATAGCAGGAATATGAAGGTGATAAGAGGGATGGTGTTACAGGAATGCATAACATGACCATTCTGATTTGAACAGGTGTTGTGGGGAAGGACAGAAAAAAGCAAAGTCTGACTTTGCTATTACCTTGCCTTTAAGGTAAATGGAAGAAACTGCAGTTCTTATTCAAAGTATCAGTCTTCTTAAGTGCAACTGATGCAGTTCTAGTTCTAGAGCACCAATGCTAAAAATTTTAGTGAGGCCTTTAAAGGAAGATGTGAGACAACAATATTTTTCATTACTTCGAGCCTGAGCATGACAAAATTCAAGTTTCCCATGGTAGGTTTACCTCCCTTTTTCCTCATAAGGGGTTTTAAAAACAAAACCAAACCAGACCCCCCAACCTGTTTGCAGGTGACATGCTAGGGAGAAAATACTGACCTTTTAAAGGAATAATTGTGGCTTTGCTGCCTTGAAAGTGGCTCTAGTAAGTTGGCCCTTGATGTGTGTATAATTCTCTTCTAAATTTTGCCTGATGAGCTTTCATTAGTTACAGCTGTTATGGGGGGGGGGGTTTGGTGGCTTTTTTTTTTGGTGGGTTTTTTGTTTGTTTTTGTGTTTGTTGCTTGTTTTTTGTTTTTTGTGTTTGGTTTGGGTTTCTTTTTATGGATGCAAAGGAAAGATGTTCAGTATGTGTATGTTCAAGTATAAACTTGTCAAGATCTCTGACAGCTATTTAGTGCTGATTTCCATAGGAGATTGAGGGGACTTCTAAACTGCAATTTCTCTGTTTGTCTGAGAGAGGGGAGATAAGGAGTAGTTGAGAAGCTGAAACAAGGAAAAACTTTGATTGAAGAGTATAAAAGGCAAGGAAGAAGGTGTTTTTTTTATGCAAACATCAGAAGCTAGAGGAGGGAGAGGAAAAGCACTGTGAACCCCTGTAACATCCCCATGCAGAGACTGAAGTTGTGATTCTTGAATCTTAATGTTGTTTAGCAGTGCCAGAGCATTTCTTGGCTTTTTACTATCTCAGTTACTGTTAGTGGTTACCTGTAAGAAGCCTTTTACTGTTTCATCTTAATGTTGTTACTAAATTTAAGAGAACAGAATTTACGGATCAAAATAGTGCTGCTTAGTGTACAGTCTCTAATTCGGTTGTGTTTTGATAGGTAAATTACAGGGAGGCTGTTGCCATGCACTCTTAAAAGTTTAACTATCACTGCAGTGTTTTGTAAAATGTTTCTTAAAAAAAAATACATCAAACCAGGTTGTAGTTGCAGTAAGATCCTTATTTTGTTAGATTCTGGTTTAGAAGCTAAACTTCAGTATCTTCATTATGGGAATTAGGAAATGGTTTCACAGCAAAGCCTAAATTAATGGGCCAACTGTATTTTAGTATCTCTTGCATGTTGTAAGGTGACCAAGGGGTCCGGCCTAATCATCAGATCCCAGATCCCATCATCTGGGAATTACAAGATGTGTGCTCTCTTCAGGTCAGGTCCTGTAGCCTGTTAGTCTTGTATTTTGTCCTTACAGAATTAATATTTGAATTTTATATATCCAGAAAATTCTTCAGTGCAGAAATTTCCTCCTCTGCTGTGGTACTTTGTAAAATCCACTGACCTGCATGAAGCACTTTCTCCTTTCAAAGAAAGGGAATGAGTTTAATTATTTACAGTTTGTTTTGTAATATGTTGTATTATTTGTGTTATTTTGTCATTTAAGTATGTTGGAGTTAGTTTCCCACATAGCAGACTGCTGTATTGATCTTACATTCTTAATGTTAAAAACTTACAGCAATCTCTGCTGTAGGAGAGAGAACACGTTTAAAAATATATGGAGTTTTCACATGTTGAATTATTCAGAAGTTGAACTGTAGTCTCAGTAATTTTTTTTTTTTTTCAGTTCATAGATTATTTAAAAGTTAAATTAGTAATCAAAATGTGTTGAAGGCAGTTCTTTAGCTGTCTGTAGTATTATGTTAGTACCAGAACAACACTGTGATACAAACTACTTACATTTTTGATGATTAAGAATGAAGCAGCAAGCATCGTCTCCTCTAGGCACGTGTTTTCTGAAAGTAACACGTTTTCACATGGTTTATTTTTAAGCATGTAAAAGTAGCAAAAAATATCATCTTCTTGTCATTACAGAAGCTGCTGGGTTTGTTTTGCTACTGATGAAGATGATCGGACAGCAGAGTGGGTGAGACCTTGCAGGTGCAGGGGCTCCACGAAATGGGTTCATCAGACTTGTCTGCAGCGCTGGGTGGATGAAAAGCAAAGAGGAAACAGTACTGCTAGAGTTGCTTGTCCTCAGTGCAATGCAGAATATTTAATAGTATTTCCAAAGCTAGGTAAGATACATCATTTAAATTTTAAACACAACGGGTTGTTTTTTTTTATATTGTTCCCATTTCCTTTTCCATGCTTGGAGCATCAGTTCTGTTGAGAACTTGTCTATTCCCTTTTCCAGATGTTAAAAAATAGCTTTATATTCTGCTCGGATTTTATTTGGTGGCATAGTTAAATACCTTCTGATAATTTTGGATGTGTTCCACTTGGGTATATTGATAACTCTTATAAGTGATTAACCTGTAATTAATTCATGGTTAATGTGTTGTTTTGGGGTTTTTTTTCCAGTTGAGCAGAGGGTGACTTATCTTGGCAATTGCCAGCTATCAGAACATAAACACATCCTTTATTTTTAACTCGTCTTGCAGAGAAACTCATCAAAGGAAATTCAGAGAAAAGAACCTGAGTAACCTGTTGCGTTAGCTGAAAAATACATTTTTACTTTGTTTTGGAGCTATTCATGAATTAATATTGCCCTGTATTCAAAAGGCAGAATATCTGTGGTTGCAGGGCACTGCTGTAGTTCTAGTTGTCAAGGTGAAAGAAAAAAGTTGGAGATGGTCTTCCATAGTCTAGTCTAGAGTAGCTGAGTGGGACACTGCACAGTATGTTGCACATATTTAAATTAGCAGTGGATGCTGTTATTCCATCCCTTATTTGCCTCTATGTTCTATGGGGTATATTAAGTAGGACAAGCAAATGAAATGTTGCCATGGAAACTTAAATTTTGTTTAAAGGTAAAACTGCTTGTTAAAAAAATGCTGATACAGCATGGGAGTACAGGAATTTGGAGCATCTTAAGATTTTTTTTTTTTTAATATCTGATTTCTGTAATGAAACAGCTGAAAATAACATGCTGTCAGTTCTTTGGGACGGGACCTCTTTTCCATTAGTATAAGGGCTGACAAAATCAGGGTGGGAAGGGAATTTTATATAGGTGATGATGTATTTCCGTGGTACTCCACTGAGTAGTGGGAAAGAAAATATGGACTAATGTATTGTTGATATTGGTAAAAAAACACAAACCAGCATGGAACTTACTACCAAGTTATTTATGTTATCAACCACAGTTCAGCTTTGCTACAAGGATAAAGTAGAAGGAAATCTTAATCTCCATTACAAGGAGGGCATCAAACTGTAACATTTAGCGTTGGCTTTGAGAGAAGAAATGGGTTTGATATCTGGACACTTATAATGTGCCACAGAACTTAAAGCTTAAAATCATTACCTGTGTCTTGAATGATAAAATTGCAATGTGAGCTGCATTTGCATTTTATTTTGGCAATGGGGAAAAAGGGGAAGTAACTATAGTTTGGAGAAGATAACGCATATAAACAACAGGTACTTTCATTTGCTCCTGCAGTGTGTGGCACCTTTATTTGAAAGCTAAGATTCCTGAATTCCAACGTTCTTAGGTTCTGAAACTGGCCTAAAATTCTTGCATGAGATTGTTCAGCTCTTGCATGCAAGAATATTCTATTTTCCCTCACATTACTATCTTTTTCTATTTTTAAGCATGAGAAGGGTATAAAAATTCAGAGTGAGTAAGAGTACACAAGAGCAGGGCAATGAATTTGGTTACATCAAACACCAGTCATGAGCTTATAGTGCCTTAAACTAGTGAGACAGTCTTGCCCTTTTGTAGCTCTTGTTGTAGAACAGTTTTGGGTACTAGAAAAACTCAACTGTAAGTCAGTCAAGGGCACACCAAGCAGAGTGAGGACAGGAAGATGTTTTCAAGTAGTTTTGCCAGTAGCTCCATCATTGCTGCAGCAGCAGCTGTCTTTTGAAGACATTACTAGTCATACCATTCAAGAACTAAAATTACCTGAGCAGGGAAGAAATAGCAATTGTCATTTCCCTGAGGTATCACAGTTCAGAAACTGCTTTACATTAAAACTTCGCTAATGTACTGCTGGAAACTTTTTTTCTAAAACCAGACATCTGGGAAAGGGCATTCCCTACGCAACTTTTTATTTAGTTATAGTTCTGAAGTAATATCAACTTGAGGAGATAATCAACAAATAGCTTTATAAGTAACAGAGGGGGTCTTTGAATATATTTGCCATCCAGAGGAGCCTCCCTAGTAATGTTTCTTCTTAAAATGATAACTCTACTTCAAATTTGACAGTGCATCTCAGTTTTAAATGATCACTAGTAACTATATTCTTACTAGTGTTTTTCTCTGAGGTGTTTTTTTTTTTTTTACTAAATAGAAAAATATTATTACCACTTTGAAAGTAACTGAAATCTCTTTTAGGTTATTTCAGTTTAATGAATAGAAAATGGAGTTTGGCAGAAAAAGCTGTTAAAGCATGACAGCCTTTACAAAACGAAAACTATTTTGTTTCCCACTTTGTGTGTCAAAGAGTTACATTTACTTCCTGAAGGTCTAATAAATAAAAAAAAACAAACCCAAACTGAAATTGTTTTTCTAGTCTTGTCTCAAGATTCTACACCTAATTCTGTAGCTTCCTTTTTGTAATTATTATTATTAGTAGATGCAATTTGCTAGTACATTTAGTGTTAGACTTCTGTTGTGGTATCACCTTGCCAAGATGTAGCAGGCAAGCTTCAGAGCTGTGTGTTGGCTTTAGGACTCACCAAATAGAACATTTTTTGAGTCTCTTGTCTTCACCTTCTTTGAACAAATATAAGTTTTCAAAATGGTAGAACTGAACAACTTTTCCAGTGACTCTGGGGGAACAGTTAAGATATGTAAAGTACTGTGCATTTAGTACTTGCAGTTATGAATTTGTTGATATTTGCAGCACACTAATAAACATCCCAGCACTTTAAGTCTGTCCTGGAAAGTTAAACATAATACAGTTAAACTGCTTGTTCCAGTTTGTATTTGGAGTAGAGTGTTCCTTCTTCAGAAACCCTTTAATTCTGGTACCTAATCAATAATAGGATACTCAACTTGAGAATAAATTAACTCCATAGTTATGCTTTGTCAGTTACTTAGGCACTAATATGTATCTGTTGGTGTATTTGAAGCAGGGTGCTGGTGAGGTGTTCACTCTCTTACAAGTTACATAGGAAGATATTTCCTGCTGTTAAAAGTAGAGCTCATTACTAAAACAGAGAATGCATGCTAGAAGATGCACACAAAGATGGCTAATTTGAAGTATGTGAGTAGTAGGTGAAGAACTAGATGCTCCAGCAGAGCTACTGTAGAGAGTACATTAAGCAATATTCTGCCCAAGTTGCTTAGGGCTGCCCACAAGTCTGATACATAACTTGGCAATATTTACAGTGACATCTGTTAAGGCTGCATATAAGCTAAGAGAGAATGCTAAGTGGAGAATTAATTACTTGACGAATGTGTGCAGAAATCATAGAATAGTTAGGGTTGGAAACGACCTTAAGATCATCCAGTTGCAACCCCCCTGCCATGGGCAGGGACACCTCACACTAGACCATGTCCAACCTGGCCTTGAACACTGCTAGGGATGGAGCATTCACAATGTCCTTGGGCAACCCATACTAGTGCCTCACCACCCTCACAGTAAAGAACTGCTTCCTTATATCTAACCTGAACTTCCCCTGTTTAAGTTTGAACATACTACTCCTAGTCCTATCACTGCAGTCCCTAATGAAGAGTCCCTCTCCAGCATCCTTGTAGGCCCCCTTAACTTTAATATTTGCACTGATTTTGGTAGGAGAAAGTAGTAGGAAGCTAACAATAATATTCATGCATATGAGCTGCAGGAGGACAGTCTGTGTAGAATTTGTTGACAAATACAAAAGTAACCTGCAATCTGACCATGGTGATGACATTTTTCACTTCAGGACATGTATTTCGGACTTCAGCTTCTGGCTTTTGTTTTGCTGGTGCTCTTGCAGTATCACTAAGAAAAGATGCAAGCATGCCCTTGTTTACCTCATCAAAGCAGGGTGATGTCTTGCTCTGTGTAAGTCTGGAAAGTGCAGTTGTTCTTTGAACAATGAAACTATTAATGTATTGTTGCCAAAGGCACTAAATAGCCTGAGTAGGAGGGGGTTTTCCTCCAACATTAGAGAGGTAATTAATCTCTAATACTGAATGTATCCTTTTCCAGTGAGTGAAAAGAATTTTTCACACTGACTGTGCTACATTTTATTGTAGAGCAGGATAGTTTAGTGACAGAATCCTCAGGTGGAGCTATCAAAGGTAAGCACATAAAGTCCATTACAACTTTTCTTTTAAAAACTTATATATTTTAACAGATAAAAAAGTCACTAATCCTAAAATTCAGATCCAACGCAAATGAAGCTAGTCAACTTTAGTGGGTAAATTAGTCAGTGCTCTAACCAGTATATTAATCTCTCAGAAAGACATTGTCGTGAATGAAAAGGTAGATAGAAGTAAGCTACAAGCTTAGCTTGGTAGCTTTTTAATAGTATGTTCTCATTTAAATAGCATGTGTGGGATGACAGACATGTATTTTGCCAAGTTCTTTCCTTCTTATCAGTGATAGATGCTGACAGCTTTCTTCAGTATGCTTATATATATATATATGTATCTTGAAACCTTACTTTTCCTTTATCATAGGTCCAGTTGTTTACGTTTTGGATCTTGCAGATCGACTGATCTCAAAGGCATGTCCATTTGCTGCAGCTGGAATAATGGTGGGCTCTATATACTGGACAGCTGTTACGTATGGAGCTGTGACAGTGATGCAGGTACACATGTATTTCTTCCTCTTACCAGCTTTTGCAGCAAGTCTTTTAAAGAAAAAAAGTCAAGCAATTAAGACTCCTCTTTAGCTGGCTTAAAACATGCTTTTGCTGCTTTCAGCACTTCCAGGGTAGCTAACGAATGAATTCAAGATGGGTGGATAGAAAGGTTTTTCCTTTTAACTGATCATACTGCATAAACTCAAGTATGCTTGTTCAAACGTGATTCAGTCTGCAGCTAACAAAATTCCCTACTATGCTAGCTGGCTACCCTTTCTCTGGCAGGCTGGTGAACCCACTTCTGTTGTTACAGAAAAGGTACTACGACCACCTAACTACTAATAATAGATAGTCTGATTCTTCAGAAAAGACATGAGACTTTTCTGAATCTCTTCTTTTACTTAGAGATAGATTCTGCTGGTAACATTCAGAGGGTTGAGGCACTGTGAATTTTTCAGTCCTACCACTTTTTATTGTATAAAGGAAAACGCATGCTCTGAATGGTGCAATTCATTCATAAACAAGTGCAGAACACTGCAAATTTATTGTATGCTTTTTTTAATTACTTCAGACTGTGTGGTTAATTGAAAGGGGGGAAAATACTTATTTTTCCTACTTTTGTTCTTGTAAGCTTGCTGTTTAAATACAGAAATACTGTTGACAGGTGGTAGACTTAACTGTGGAAAGAATTGTTCATTGCTGGGCAACTGAGACAAGAGTTTTCATAGACAATTCTACTAGAAGAACCTCTGTTAATATTTGTTGTTGATTCCTGTATCAAGTCCATAACCTTTGTTTTGCTTGAAAGCATGAAGTATTTCTGACGCTAATTCAGTTCTAGACAGAATTGACAAATCTGTATGCTAGTAAGTATTCCTCCACAGTTGTTATATAAACATGCAGTCTAGTCCTTATCCATGTCAAGCATATGGCACTACTTTTTCTTCACTTGTGTGGTACTGCCTTCAGTTCTACAAGTCACACCAGCTCCTGTTCTAGTTCTGTTTGTACATGCGTGGAAATGTATGTAACAGCTGCTTGAAGTAGGGCGCACATGGGCAGATGCAGTCTCCCTGGTACCAGTATGGCCAGGGTGAAGCGGCTCCATAGGTGATGTGTAATGAGTTTCAATACCTCCTCCAGTCCAGTGGATAGTTCTCTTTATTACAGAATGTTATACTTGAGCATTTCTTTATCTGCTATTTTGTGTGGCCCTTACAGGAATGTTGCAACCTCGTGTAATACTATGACTAGACTTCATGAAATGTACCAGTCCTTAGCTCCTTGCTCACTGCTACACTGAGCCTTTTCCTGTAAGAACTTGTGTGCTTTTTAGCTTCTTTAGAACTACATAACCAAATGGAAAAATAAATGTTGCTTTCTGTAGTTGTTTCACTTTTGAAGTGAACCTATCTAAACATATAGTTTAGGCAGCTAGTCAAATCCTAGGTATGAAGAATTAGCTATTTTCCTCTCATTTAATGGGGGTTTTAATCATATGGTTGGCATACTGGATAAGAGAATAATTGCTTGTAATAGAGGTGATTAAACTGGGAGTGGATGGAAATGTTCCATTCCTTTTGCTGCCCAGATTTGCTAGGTTTAATACAACTTGTTTCCTGTTGCATTTCAGACTCCTTCAGTTGAAAGGCCAGAGAAGCACAAAAGCTATTTTTAAAGGTTAAGCTTCAGATGGAGAAAAATAATACAGGATTGACATTGTGACTCCAGAGGTAGCTAAGTCAGTAACAAATCATGTAAGGTTACTGAAAACAGACAGAAACCATAATATAAAGCAGAAGACAAGATAGGCTTTTTTTAATGGACAGGGACTGTAAGAAAAAAAGGGTAGTATCAGACATCACAATTTTGGGTGGAAGATAGTGAAGAAGCTGGAAGACAAATGCTGAATTATTTTTTTTTTTCAGGAATAATCTTTTGGTGACAACAATATCAGTTGTTTATTTTTTGAGGCTGTAGTATATAACATAACTTCCTGTTCTAGAAGAATAAAAGGGAATGGTTTTCAAAGCAGGGCTAAAAAGTACAATTTACTGTTGTGGTACATTAACACAGCTTCTTCCCTGTGTCCTACCTAGTCCAGAAGTACTGGGTTTTGTTGGTCTGTGTGTGTGTGTGTTGTGTTTTAATTTTGCTATGGCTGCATGTTCTTACCACTCAATTCTAAGGTTTGTGCAATTGAAAACTAGGTAGCTGTTGCATTTGTGGGGAAAACAAGAAGTCAGGGAAAACACATGAGAAAATCCAGTGCCTGACAAGCAAAATAACAGTGGTTTTAGTCTTCCTGGCTTGTTACGAACATCACAGACATTTTATAAACTGCAAAGTCTGATTATTTTTTATGTGCCAGTAGAAAGATTTAGGCACATTAATAATGACTGTCCTTTAACATCGTAGCACTCGCCACATTTAAAAATAAGGTGCAATTGAAGAAATGCTATTTCCACTACAGTTGAAAATAATGCACCTCTTCCTGCATTGACTAGAGAAGCAATACTTCTTAATACTGTGATCTCTGTTGCATAAGGTATTCCTAAATAACAGAAAACTTTGATTAAAATATCCTGTGAGATACTTGCTATCAATTTATCCTTTAAAGAATAGTATCTAATCAGTTTCTGAATGTGGAATTAATGATGCTGAAGTTGTAAGTTCTATGCATTTTGAAAGCATGCTGTTTTGATGTTTCAGATGTTTAGGCTTTTACTTCCACAGAACCCTGTGAAACTTTTCTTGAGATGGTAAGGAATTGTGTTACAGCTCTCTGCAAGATTTATGACTTGCAAAATAGGGCTGGTAGCTTGCCTGCATTACCCTTGATAAGCAATCAAGGATGCAAAGGGAAAACCAAGTATGTTAGGGTACAACGGTATTCTTTTTTCTCCTTTAATTTAAAATGTGTGGGCAGCCCCAAACAAACTAGACTTTTAAAAACTTATATTCTGTGTTCAGTTGTGGCCTTTGCTATGTTTGCCAACTGTATACATATTTACCAGGTTGTGGGTCACAAAGAAGGTCTTGATGTCATGGAGAGAGCTGATCCTTTATTTCTTTTGATTGGACTTCCCACTATCCCAGTCATGCTAATACTGGGCAAGATGATTCGTTGGGAGGACTATGTGCTCAGACTGTGGCGCAAATACTCTAATAAGCTACAAATTTTGAACAGCATATTTCCAGGTAACGTGATAAAATTTAAAAGGAGTTATCAAGCTTGAATTTGTGCTGTAGGAGATGGGGATAGGCAAGTAGTTTTTGCCATTATTAAGTAAAGGTGGTTACTGTCTGTGTATTTTATGTTCCATCTATTTAGTGTTTGTATAGTACATGATAAGAACGGTGGGACAAGAGGAGCAGGAGCATGGTTTCAGTTAAGGCCTTGGTAACAGAACAATCATGGGTGTTATTTGCAAGTAAAAATGAATACAGTCATTTAATGGAAACAGAGTATTCACTGAGAAGGGAGTTCTCAAAAAAGTAGTTGGGTTATAGGATTGCAATGGAGTGGGGGTGGGCACTAATGACTGATGTGCTTTCTATGCTCCTTTTGAGCATAGAAAGGTTTTGTGTAACCTTTTCTTCCAACGCTGTCCCTTCAGGCATTGGATGTCCTGTTCCTCGTATTCCAGCAGAGGCCAACCCTTTGGCAGATCATGTGTCTGCTACACGTATTCTATGTGGAGCTCTAGTTTTCCCTACTATTGCCACAATAGTCGGCAAGCTGATGTTCAGCAGCGTTAACTCAAATTTACAAAGGACAATCTTGGTAAGATTCAGTATTGCTTGTGTCATAAATGATCATAAAATGTGAATATGAAGTGCTGTGGGGGAGGGAAGGAAAGTAAAAAGAACATTAATTGATCTAGTCCTTGGGAGTGGCATTTGGTAAGGGAAGGGTTTTTTTCTTAAGGTTGCCTATCTTGGCAGCGCACAAGCATCAGGTGTGTGAGACGTCCCTGTGACTGAAACTAACCTCAGTTCAAGGCAAGCCTGAACATTTTACAGTGATAGGCAGAGCTCAGCATTAATTAAGGGTGATAAAGATGATGACGCACTAGCATCTTCTAAGAATGCTCTCTATAAGGGAAGGATAGTGTTTATATTATGGGCCTTTTCATATTAGCTTCTGTTCTTTGAGATAATCCCTTTGTTACTTATTTTAATAAGGAGATAAAAATAAACTCTCCATAGAAGTTGAATGGAGGGGGGAGGGCAAAGTGAGGAGGCATTTGTGAGTAACCTCTCTGGCTTGCAGCCTTTCAAGGGGAATCACACTGAGTTTAGTAGGATGGTGTCCCTGGTCATCTGTTACTTCAGCCCCTCTTTTCAATTCCAACATGTTTATGCATCCCTCTCTTCCATATGCAGGAAACAGTGATATTGCAGCTGTTCACGCAGACTAAAGGCTTAGTGTCTCTTATTTGAATAAATTCTGAAGACTTGAGATAAACATATCGTAAAAGTTCTGAAAAGGAAAAAATGTTGGTTTTACAAAACCCAAATTTTATTCCACCACTGTGAAAAAGTGGCCTTTCTCACAGCCTGATAATGCTAATGGCAATTGGCATTATTCCTTGGGCCATATATAGAGCATATTCAGAGAAGGGACGAAAGCAGATGCATATCTACATTTTGCTTTGTTCTTTAAATAAGATGTATTTTAATTTTATTAGAATATTTGTCAGACTTCCAAGCAAATAAAAGCTTTCAAAGGGTTTTACAGATCCAGTCTGTAATCCCTTTAAGTAACATTAACCCCTGTAATAGTGCATTGTGACAGAAAACCTCGAGATACTCATTTGGATTGTCCTAATTAGCTAAACTTCAAAAGAAAGTGCTGTGTAATTGGAAAAATATCTTCTTTGACCAGAAACTTTTAAAAAGAACATTTGCAATGCTGTGACACTGAACTGTGTGGGGCTTTCAAAATATCTTTTTATTTCAGGGTGGAATTGCTTTTGTTGCTATAAAAGGAGCTTTTAAGGTTTACTTCAAACAGCAGCAGTATCTGCGTCAAGCTCACCGCAAAATTTTGAATTACCCTGAGCAAGAAGGAGCATAAGGCTGTGATCTCTGGAGCTTGGACAGTCTCACCAAACAGGTTTCCATGTTGTGTTGGTTCCATCTTATTGCACACTAGTGGAGAATTGTGATAACTTGCTGCTCCTGTTTGTTTTTTTTTTCTTTAATAAAGCACTGTCTTGTGGCAGGGTAAATTCTTTCAGCAACCATTGAACCTAAGAATGTGACCTGGGTTTCATTATTTTGGGGTATTTCTGTTGGGCAACAGGCTTCTGAATTACTTTGAGCCAATATGCTGAATGGAAAAAGCATCAACTACAGAACAGTTTAAGTTGTGTAGTTAATGTAGTCTATTTTCAAATGCCTTTTCTCTACGTGTGTGCTCATACCCACGCTACCATCCAGTTCAGCATTTCACACAACAAAGGGATATTTTTTTATTTTTTTTTTAGAAAGGAAATGTGAGTCATTACCAAGGAGAAGTAATTGAGGGACATCAGTCAATAAAGATTTCCTTGGGTTTTGCTGGTAGCAAACAAGGAGTGTAAAATGTTCAAATGACCGGTCAGAAAGCAGAAGACAGATCGCTCTCTCCAGGACTTGCGTGTCAGCTTTAGGCACCGGAGTAGTAGGTGTTGAAATCAGGATGGCTTCCAGGTGACTGCTTTATTACTGGTAATTTTTACTGTCCTGTTGTATCTTCTGCAGTGCCTAGTGTTACTTTCTTATGGCTCTTTTACTGTTTTGTGACTGGTGCCGGATAGGTTTTTTTTTTTTTTCCTCCACAATAAACTAATTACATGGGGGGAAGTAAATTTCAGTTGCTTATTTTGTAGCTAAGTATTTGAGCACTTGTTTAGTTTTCATGTCCCTTTTGATTATGTAAATATCCATACAATACAAAGAGCAGAAGTGTGAGGAAACAACATTGGACACTAAAGCTACATTTAAACTGACAGATTAGAACATCCTTCTGAACTTCCAGACCTGGGTGTGTAACTCAGCTCTGTACTAGGACTGGGTTCTCTTCTGCCCACACTGGCCCCAGTGGAAGGACTGGCTGGAAGGGGTGACACTACACTTTGGGTACCTCATCTGAGCATGATACACACCAGTGAGCTCAACACTCTCAAGACACCCTGGCTCTCATCTGTAAAGAACTAAAGGATAAATCTTCAATGTATAATAAACTAAGTTTATTTATAAAGTAAGCTTTATTGTTACAGTATGTTCCAAGTAGCCAGCGGAGGGAGACACTAGCACTTCAGTTATCTGATGTATTTATAAACTTAATTTCAACAGAAGTTTTGTGAAGTTACATTTCGACAAATGTAATACACGCAGTTAATATTCATACCAGACCTAACCTAGCTTTAGTGCTTGAAGATTTTTCTTAACAACAATTTGTTTTTCTCAACATTGGTTGTTGTTAAGGGTTTTTTCTTTTTTCCTTGCTCATATTAGTACATCAAATGCATGGAGAAAGGATTAAAAAAAATCATTTAGTGGAAGTATTCATAAGTAAATATTTCTTTTCATCACAAATGAAGTAAATACAGAATGAATTTTGTATTTGACTGCAATAACGTATGTAAGGGAAATTCAAAATATGGTACCTTTTCTATAGTATCTTTATCTTAATTACTGAGATGTAATATTTTAGAACTGTACAGACATGTATATATTGGCCAACTAGTACTCAAAAACTCTACAGGTATTGAAAAGTATACATTCAGTCAATACCAAATACTTTTGAGGTTCTTGCTGTAGCTAAAGAACTACTATAATCTTTTAAGTCTGCTGATTATATTTGAGTGGGCTCACTTTTATATAAAACTCTATATAGAGTCACAACTTCTCATGGTTGCTGCTTTCTGTAAGATAGTCTGAAACAATGTAATATGTGTTTCTTACAGAATCCCTCCTTTTGAGAAAACAACTTTTCGGTGGTCTTCACTGTATATATTTCCAACCAATTTATTACTGTTTTTTAAAGTTTCATTAGTTGAATGATGCAAATTAGCGGATTTGAAACTTGTTCCATGGGAAAGCTCAATGTCTCCTTGGGAAGTTTAAGCTCTTGTAAAAATGCAATTATAAAAATGTTGTATGGACTATAAAATTATTTCACCTGAGTGCCAGAAGGTCGTTATTCTGTTGTAAATCTTGTTTTTAAGTTTTGCAGATTATAGTTACGTTGAATTAGGTTGAATAAATATTTTTTACAGTCCTTGGTGTATTTTGTCAGTTGAACTAAAGGCCTGTAGCAAAACTTCTGAGTGAAAAATGTGTTTTGTTTTAATGCCTATCTAAGGATTTTAGATAAGCAATTTAGGGTGATAGCATAAAGAAATACCTTTGGGATGAAGGAGGAATTATTATAAGACTTTAAACTTATATTTACTTTCTCTGCCCCCCCTCAATAGTGATCAATAAATGTAGGGGAATGCATTTCTCAAACACATAAAGTTAAAGGAATTACTGCAACATGACCAGCTGCTGGTTACAGAATCAGGGTTGGGAATTACTATGTATCTCTGGGGTTGGCTGATGTGCAGCCTTTATTTGGGGAATACACAGATCCGTTTTCATTGAGAAAGATAATACTAGCTGTAGGAAGTATTTTTTTCCCCATTAATGGCCAATTTACATCCCATTGCTTTCAGAACAAGAAATATGGAATATTATCTAGCATTTCTAAGCATACTTTCTTATCAGCAACTTGGTTTCTCTTAGCCTTCTGTTACACCAACAAAAAGGCTTAAATCTGAGCCCTGATTATGAAATACAAAGGACACACTTCTCCCATTCTTTCTCCCTGCCTATCTTAAAGATTTAGATGGAGCCCTACTACACTTTTCACTATTTATTTTTTTTCATTGAATGGTGGTTCGTTCTTTATCCTCTTTCCCCTGTAAAAGGTTTTGTTTGTAACAATTTACATGAGTTGCCTAGTTTGAAGTATTAACTCCCTCCTCACCTGGAGTTGTTTTTCAAAGGTTAGCCATCTCCTGTGGTTATCAGAGCAGGATCCAACCGTGCTGCTATTTAAAGCCCCTCCAGCATTTAGAGCAGTTCTGTGCTTGTGAGAAAAGATATGCTTAGCTGTTGTGACTGCAGTCAGAATTACCTATTTTAACTGAGGCCACAATTTTTACTTCAATTTCAGCTGCAGAATGTTTATCGCGGCAGCTGTTAGGATTCCCCCTTTTTAAAGGCATACTGTGGAACTTGGACAAGTTTATGGAGTAGGTGTTTTGAGGGTTGTTTGGAGCAGCTTTCTTACTAGCTGCTTCTTGCAAAAGTTTTTAACCACTGACAGGTATGTCTGTTCGCATAGTGGTTTTTACTGATGGAGAGAACTGGGATAAGTTGAACTACGAAGGTCATGGACCCATTGCTGTTGCAGCAGTCATCTTGCTTGTGGAGCCCTCTATTTAATGTGCCATGTCTGTGAGTTTCTCTTTGTGTATGTTTTCTGTTCTCATAAGAAATGCTGTGCTAACAATTCCTGCTTCCCATTTTAAAGTGCAGATGCCAGTTTCACTAAGAAGTCTGCTTTTGGAATTCTTTTCTACTAGGCAGCTGCCTCTGGAACTTGTGTTGATCTGAGGTTTGGCTGTTGGTTTTGTTTTCGTGTTTGGTTTTTTTGTTGTTTCCTTTGTGCTTTGGGTTTTTTTTTAAGCATGCTGGACTGGAGGTTGGTAGAGGGAAGCATGAGATAGGATCACATCTAGGAAATTCTGATAAACAGTCTCACCACTTGTCCTCTCATTAACAGGCCCCTTCCTCTGCACCCTTGCAGAGTCAAAGGGTCAGCACTCTGTTGTACATGGTGCGAAATAGAACTCATGCCCCCCGTACCTCAAGAAGGCTTGAAGATCTGTGGCCTCTTTGTCCATTCTTGCCTGTTAGTTACTTACATGCTCTGGGTATCCAATTGATTTTGCACCTCTGCATTATTGCAAACGTAAACCTGTTGTTTCTGGTTTACTGTACTAAGTGGTTCAGTAGACAAGTTCCATTCCAGCACCACTGAAAGCAAATAGCAGACATGACTCGAAACTGCCTCAACCTAAACAGCTGAGCAGCACCTGTCAAAACATATCGTGCAGGCACCTCATTTAATGCTGGATGACTAAGCCATGGAAAAGCAGTTGCTGAAGCAGTGGGCCTCCATGGGAAGTCTTATGCTGATTTAAAAAAAAATTGTTCCAACTTCCTTCTACCTTCAGAGCACTCAGTGACACAGTATGCACAGCTTTGTAATGCTTTGTGTTTTACAACTGCTCCTCCACTCTTAACTACACCTCGGTAACACTTGGCTGCAGCTAGTGGGAGCTGATGAAGGAACACACCGATCCGAGTATTTACTGCATGTCAAAGGACTATTTGGTGAGTCACTGTCGTTTCTCTGACATGAATCATTACAAGAAGCTAATGCTCTTACTAACTCTGGAAGAGCCTCTCCCTACCAATTGCCCCAGTACTTCCCATGCGCTAAAGATAGAATATGTAAGAGAGCACAGAATCGGAAAGTTTTTATTTTGATTAAAATCGAGTGTGTGGTATGTTCTGCAGCAAAATGGTAGCTGGTTCAGAGGACTAGATAGAAGAAAGTCTCTACCACCTTATCTCCCCTGCATAGTTCTCGGTTAAGGTAGTAGTTCTGAGTTTACCAGTCACAGTTTGCAGCATTACTCTGTTTCAAACAAGACCCCCCAGTGCAGGAGGACAAAGAGGACAGTCCTTCTCCAGTACCCCTGTGTTCTAGTTTCAGGGATTTTTTTTTTTTTTTTGATTTTTTTTTTTTAAATTTTTAATCCAAGACAGACGGTGGTGAAAGATACATAATGTTATTGTACCTCCCCTGGATGAGAAGCACTGCAGAAGCTTTATGGAATTCAAGTTATGCAATGAAAGCTTTTTGGAAAGAGGGGATTGAAGGAATAAAAACTCTAATGAAAATCATTTCAGAGGTAGAAAAAAGTGCCACTGTGACAGACTCAATCTGAGACTTGGACCAAATTCCCTCAGTACCAGGCTTGGAAAGGCTAGTGGGATTTCTCATAACCACCACAGTAGCAGTTCTTCTGACTGCTGGGAGGGGCACAGAAAATTGTTGCTAAGGTGCACTGATAACTCGGCCTGAACTTTGTTAAACAAAAGTTTTTTCTCTTAAAATCTTTGGTACCTTTTAAATGCAAAGCAATGGGTTTTTTTGTTCTGCTGATGGTTTCTTTTGAAAAAGCAATGTTCTCTCTAACTGCAGGGTTCTCTACCCCAGTGTGGTTAAATTTCAAGGTACTGCAAGAATGAAAGTGCTTTCCACTTAGCATCAATTAAATGTCCTGCAATGCAACTGACCTTCCCACAGTACCAAGGCCTGTGTCACAGACAGAATTGTGATATGTTTTTAAGTTGCATAGCACCTTACTGGGATCTAGGCTGCTTTTTCTATCTCATTTCAAGGATGAACAAAAATGAAAATTAACTTAGGGAGTAAGTTCACAAGTGATTTCATAAGTACAGGTGCTTGATAAACAGAGTTCTATTTATAAAGGGGCTCAAAAGTGCAAGCTCGTTTGGTCAGTAGGTGGTAAGACTCCTTACATAAATTTACTATTTGAAATACTTTTATAACATTTACGTATAGCTACTTATATGCTTGATGTCAGAAAATCAGTGTCCGTTCCTGAGCCTTTGGGTCTTAAGCTCTTTTGGATAGAGTCAGGGTAGGTGATCACAGGCAGTCCATCATATTCTCTCAGTATCTCCTGCCCAAAGCATTTCAGTTCTTGCTGAGCTAAATTACATACACTGTGTATTGGAATCCCTGTATGTAACAATTTACAGAGTAGAGTCCGTAGCAGCCCACAGAAATATTTTTACCTGATCTACAGATTAAGAACAAGAAAAACAAAAAACAGCTTTACTAGTGGCATCTGTGGAGACATTTTGGAGATGATTCCAGCAATACAACCATGGAAATTGTCCCAGGTGTCAGAGGTCATCTTGTCTCCTCAAAAATCTGAGCATCATGGGGCCTTTCTTGACCAAGCATGAATCCTGAGTACATTCTCTGCAAAGGTCAATACTATGTGGCTTATAGCACTGAGCTGTCTGTGCCTCAGCCGTTTTTTAACTAAGTACCAAGATGGGAAAGAAATCTCTGTATGGAAAACTGCAATTGCAGATAGTGTAATTATAGGGGGTTGTTAGAATAGAGAAACAATCCTGCCTGCACCTCCCAGAACTTCATGAGATTCATGTACTAACTTTACTAGCTTCTTACTGTCAAAAAGGTAGCCAGTCTGTCCTTAACTGCAGCTGGCATTCAGTTACATAAGTTAACTATTTGCAAACCTGCAGCTGACCAGCAGAATGCATCTTCCATAGCTATTGTATTTGTCCTTGTTGCCACATTAATTAAATCCCATAAACCTCCCTCTCTTAATTGAGGAATGCAGCCACATATGAAGAGCTTAAAGAAAGTCAAAACAAATCATTCTGTATAATAAGCTGGACACCTTCAAAAGTCTGTTAGTCAGTTTTAGGAACCTCATTACAGGGTAATTAGCTGTGTCTGGATAGTCCTAAGAAGCAAATTAACAGTGTTTTAAAAAGCAGTGCACAAGACTCCAAGTCATCCCTTTTGGCAGCTGCATAATCACCATGTAAGATTGCCATAAAATCCTTTTCTTGTACCTTAAACATGTTCTCATGACTGGCAGCCACTGAGCCCATGTTAAAACATATCTGCATACATATGAACATGACCAAGAGAAACTTGAGTATTTATGCATCAGCCACTCTGTGCAGCAGTTTGTTTTGGTGCTATTCTGTTTTTAAAAGAAGAAAGCTTGTGATAACTGTGCACTGTGGGAAAGGCATAAAAGGCATAAGCAAGCCGAATTGAGCATGTGGCAGTTCTGCTCCTGTCTGACAGCAAATAAATACACTGAAAAGTAATTAGGGTAAATTAAATATGCACGATAATTACATGGCACATGGTAAGCAGACTCCAAAAGTGAGTGGTGTATTTTTACATCCTCACATTTCCTGTATTTTCAAAGCAGATTCTTTCCTTATTATTGCGTTTTTGAGATGTAATTAGATGGTCTCAAAATATCTTTTTTCTGTAACAACCCTTTTTTGAAAGTCAAGTCTCTTTCTTTACTAATTGACTTGCAGAGGAACTGCACAGTAACATCATCAAAAACCAGTTGGGACTTAATATTCCCTGTCTGATGGGTAAGAAAGCAGAAAGATGGGGAGAGTGTACCATGAAGTTAAATTCTGGTACTATTCACTACTACTATAACTTGGTGCTATGCCTGGAATAATACATTTTGTCTGTTAAAATATATTAGCATTAAAAAAGGAAACATCTAATCAGTTTATACCACCCCCTCATGCGCAGAAAACAAAATTTGCCTTTTTTGCTCAATACTGATGCCAAAACAAAAGTGAGATACTAGGGTGGCAGCCTATGGTTTTGGCCATTCTGTTCTCTTCATCCTGTGCTGGGGCCTCACCTGGCTGGAGATAGCACTGCATGCTGAAAAGCTAGAAGATACGAAGAACTACTTGATGAAACAAAACCAGCCAATGACTGAAGTGTGATGGATGCTACAGGCAATGACCACAGGGTCATTTTTTATCTTCATGACCTGATTTTTCAGTTCCAGAAGTCCTGTGAAGAAATTCACTTTTCCATCTATAGAAACACAGCAACCACTTGACAACACAAGCTGTCAATCCCAATGGAAGACTGGGGTTTCTCAAGCATTATTTGACAAATCTGTCACAGCTGGATATTCTTGCAGATCAAACATCAATGGGTTTAAAGTCCAGTTACACAGCTCAGGTACCTGCAGTCCACAGCAGATAACCCCTGTCCTGGCTCCGAGCAGCACTGGTATAAAGACTACTGGGAGAAAGATCAGAGCTGGGCTGAGACCCTCCTTCCCTTACTCTTATTTAATGATACATACAAAAAAGACCTGAGATGGTGCCAACTTACTGCATACCTGCACCCTATGACCAAGACAAGGCTCTATCTTGGGACACAGAGCTTTTGGCTGACCTGAAAGGCATTACTTTGTATTGGAGCCAGGCTGGCAGAATAGTACCTCTCTCTTCCTCTGGGAGGGAAGCCAAGCCCAGTTCTAGAACATGTGAAAGGCCCCTGAGTCAAAGGCATAAAGGGCACTGTGTGCCTTGTGCCATCACTGTACAGTGAAAGCACAGCTAAATGAAGCCAGCTGAGTTAGCTGTTCCTTGCTTCAACAAAGGATGGGGTTGAGATTACTCTGCTCTGCTGAACCAGATTCATGCACTTTTTCCTCCCCAGCAGGTACAATATTTTTATTTAATAATCCTCTAGTGGTGCATTATAAGGCTCTGACACAAAAATGCAGACAGATCACAGTACAACAACTTTCCAGAGGCCAGGTCAGCCTCAGAGTCTGCAAAATAAGGTAGCGGCAGGATTCGGGAACCATACCAAGTGCTGGGAGAAGAGAGGTACAGATTTCCTGTCATGTCTAGAACAAGATCATCCCTCTTTACCACTGCTGTGGTTGCAATATAAGCCTAGAGCAAATGCTGGAATTCTAAAATTGTGCATTATCTGAAAACAGATGTAGGCCCCGGCAGATAAAATACTGGGGCTTGACAGCACTTTGTTTTCTTCCTGCTTCTGCTGTTCCTACCAGTACATGCAGTGGTACTGAAACATTTCTTTTACAGGTCACAGATAAAGATAGTTGTATTTGAGAAGATGATCAGATCTCATATTCTGGTTTGGTCCTTTTATAGTTAATCTCCCCACTTTACAACTGTGTCAGAACTGTAGATTTTGGCTAATCTGTTTGTCTCTGGTGGTTGGAGCTTTTTCCATTGACAGCAGTTCATCAGTACAGCTAAACAGAATCACTGTAAACTGTCAAACAGATGAAAAATGAGAGCTTACAAAATAGAATACTCGCTGAACTGAGAGAAAACTTCCAGCACCAACAATGATGATGGCAGGGGAACAGAGACTATCTGGTTTTAATTGCCAATTTAGACACAGCTGAGCCTCTACTTATCTGAATTAGTACTTCTGCTAAATTCATGATGGTTTTGTCCTGTGCTAAGCCTTGATGTTAGCAGACCCAAATGCAAATGCAGTGTTCCAGGGATAACTCCTCTCTCAGACACCAGCAGGTGGTGGTTAGTCTGAGGACTGACTCCTCAGGGAAGATTGCTTTTTCCCTCATGTGGGCAACTCCTGCTGTGCTGAGAATTTTTTGACCCTGCCTGCAAGCATCAAGGTGATGAGCATGCAGTGGTTTTTTCAGTAGATGTTTGTGATTATTCTCAATTCCAGGCTTCCTCTTTTTTTCTAAGCCCAAAATTAACTTTCCTTTTTATTTAAAGCTTGCTTCAATTGCTCTTGAAGTTCTGTCTAGATAACAGCTTATCTCTGTATTGTACCTCAGAAAACCAGCATTCCATTTTATCATGAAGTGGCTGCCACCAAACACTGATGAATAACTGTCAATATGCCTTATTCTGTCAAGGATAGGTGATTTGTGGGAGATAATTCCTGTTTAGCCTGTTGATTTGCTCTCTTATCAAAAGATGTTTCAAGTAAATGAACAGCATATAAAATGATATATAAAAATATGTGAGAACCATTTGTCTGAAATAAATTTTGTTCCAATGCAGTGAAATGCAGACAAGACTGCAGTAACAAATGCTCTTGCCCTTTTAAATGAAAACCAGTATATCAGGGGGATTTATACACCACCAGTAACTCTCTCATAATCTAAAAATAATCACCAACTATAACATTAGGCATAGGCAGTCCAAGTAAAAAAAGAGCATGTTTAGTGTACCGATAATGTGTAGGTCAAGGGCATGACTTTAACGGAGCCAATATAATGGCTCGTACTGCCCTTCCTGTTAAGAGTTGTTTCAGTTCCCTGCTCTCAGCTCCTGACAGGGGCCCAACAGTGTAAGGTGGGTGGCTGTGAAGGAGGATGGAGATAGATAACATACCTGCTCCTTTCCAGCCAGCCATGAGACTGATGCGAACACCTCATAAAACTCACCTTCACACTCACCTCCACTTGACTACATGAATTCACCTTTTTCTTTGCTGCTAGATTTAGATTTATATTTATTACAGCACTACATATGTGAATCTGAGCTGATCTCCATGAATGACTGTAGCAGAGGGGGTCAGAAGAAGAGGGCTTAGCAAGGAAGCTCCAGCTTCCTCAGTCTTGCTCTTTAATGTGCAAGTAACATCACTTCAGACTTGCAACACAGTGGTTAGTAGGCATAAGTAGGTCTAAGGCCATTGAAGCTGACAAATCTGTGACTCATCTCTCCTCTGTATCGGGGTAATATGCTTTCTGCATTAGCTGAGGTCTTTGAAATAAAAAACTGACAAAGGAAAGACAAAAGGAAACTTAACCAAATGTCATAATTAATTCAACAACATTTTAAATCATCAACTGCAATGTTATTCAATTTTGCTGAATGGGAAATTAAATAATTCAAACCATTTCAAATCTCACAGAGCAATTCTTCAATTGAAAGCTCAAAAGTTCAGATCAATCTTCAGAGGGGTTAATTTCTAATGGACAGGACTTCTCTGAAGCCAAGAGCATGCATTATCTCTGCAATGTTCTTTTCAAGCTTACAGCTCTGCAGAGTACAATTTATTCATCTGTCAGACTTTATGCACTTCTTGCCAGGGAATCATTTATATATTATTTCTCCAAACCATAAAATGAAAATATTTTTTAGAAAGAGAACAACCAGAATAAAGCCTTTAAATAAAAATCAGCTGATTCAGAGTCCCTTCTCCATTTTCTGTCTCCTTCAACCACATTGCCTTGTTATTTACCCTTAAGTTAAATCAGTCGGATGAGCTTTTGCTCTCTGTGACATTATTACAGAAAACAGGATAAGCAGTTTATCCTTTCAATGTGCAAACCTGGCATCTCTTCCAAGCAGATGCATTAGCAAGCCACCACAGCAGGTGCAGCCCAGGGGTGCTCACACCCAGCAGTAAGCCTGACTCAGGGGGAAGGGAAGCTCCTGCTGTACAGCAAAGAACAGAGAAAAGGGCAGACAATTCCTGTATTGCTGTGTAATTCTGGTCTTCATCCACTGTGCAAAGTATGCAGTTCATGAGTTACCTACTGCTGCCAAAGCAGTTTCTCTTGTTCTCTGTAACGAAGGCTCACGCTGCTCTTCTTTCCCCAGCACTCAGGTGCCTTCACATACCCCCACCTGAAAGTCTAGGGACAAGGGGAGACTATCAGAAGTCCTGGAAGGCTAATACGCATGATCCTCTCTGGTCAAGGATATGCCAGCCTTAAGTTACAAAGCTCTGCAAGGAAATGTTTCTTCCTCCTCCATTCCTACGTGACACAGGAAGGCTGCTACCGCCACCAGGTTGCCTGATACTTCCTTCAGTAAGACCGTGTTTCCAATTTCTAAGAACCTTATCAAGTTTTAAGCACCATGCTATGTTCACCACACTGAGTAACTATGGAAGATTTCTTCCATGTTAAGTTCAGTCACTTAATGGGAAATTGCAACAAGTCTCCGACAGTCTCAAAGTTTGAAGCAGGGAACTGAAAATCAGATGGACCTCAGGTGGTTGAGGTGGTGGCTTTTATGATTCGTATAAAGAATCCTCATGAACACCTTGAAAATTTGAAGGTTGAAGCTGCTTAGTTGGGATTTGATTAAGCTGAACTGGAATTTCCCATAGGTTTTTTCATGCAAGGGCCATGTTAAGTGAAGAAATGGGTCTTGGCACCTTGTGGCTACCTGCAGTACTGTAAAACCAGGCCTAAAACCAGAAAGCCTGTCCTCCAGAGCTCTCAATTTCCATGCTTAGCCTATCCTGTTCAAAGGCAAAAAGGTAAAATGTGGATTCAGTGATAGGTGTAGTGAATGAAGGACAAGGAAGTTGGGGACTGAGCGGTCACTGAGAAAAATGGGTAAGACTGTGGCATTAATCTGTGACACAGAGCGCAGGACCTGCAGAAGGGCTGGGGGTGCAGGGGGCTGTGGGTCACAGCTTGGGTGAAGGCACCAGGTGACAATGGGTGACGAGATGAGGACTGAGACTGGCCAGGGGAGAAGGATGTGGATCCAGAGACAGGAGGTCAGGAAGAAGGTCTGTCACCATCAGAGGCTAGAGCAGAGTGTGCGTTGGCTCCTTCCTAGCTCTCCAGCACCTGGAAATGCCAGTGATGGGGCTTATCGCACAGACACACATGTCCTCACTGCTAGTACATCGAACATGTGACAGATCTGGTGGCTCTACCGCACGAGATAATGCGTGCCCATGTCACTAAGGTGACACATACAGAAAGCTGCCCTGCTCCCCTCGTTTTCCCTTGTGTTTGCACGCTTGTCCATTACACCCCAAGTCTGCGCTATCAGCACTTCACTGTCAAAGCCCTCCATTGTGTCAAATGCTAGAAATACCAGAACCACAGTGACCTATGCAACCTTATTTCTTCCCTCTTTTGTGAAAGGGTCTATCTGTGATGAGACCATTCACTCCCCAAGTCTCCTGCATGACACTCTCTGAACCTTGCTCCAAAGGCAAAATTGCCATTTTCCCGAGTTTCCCTGTGGTGCCTGTTGTTACAGCACCAAGCACACCACAAGTACAGCCTTCCCCATGGCTGGGTGGGAAATGGGCAGCGCCAGCAGCCTACAGTGCTGATGGATTTAGATCACCTCACGCGTGATGCCTGTGACCTGATACATGTAATCTTTTTCCTCAGAGTAAGAAGGACCGCATCAATCACAGGTGCCATGGACAGCTCGGTGCTGCTGCAGATTAACCCCGTTAATTCATGGACACGACCCCCTTAATAAAAACAAACAAACCCTCACAACAAACCAAACCAAAAGGTGCTGCTGTGATGTAACGCGGAGCCTGCGGCGCCCACCGCCAGCAGGGGCCCTGCCAGAGGCCGCCCGGCTGCCCCGCCGCCATATTGCCTCGCTGTCCCCACCTCCACGGCAGCAGGGCAGGCGGCACTCCCGGCCGTGGCTCCCGTACGGGCCCCAGCAGCGGGATACAGGTTCCGACATTCGTTCTCATCTCCCTCCCTTCGCCGAGCCCTCTCATCACTCTCCGCCGACCCGCTGCCTGCCCCCCCGCGGCAGACGCCGGACCCTGCACGCCGCCTCACGATGCCTCGGCTCGGCGGCACCTCCCCGCGGCCGTCGGCGCCGCGTTCGCGGCCCCGGGGTAGCCCTGGTCAGGAAAGCCTGGGAAAGCCGTCGGTTTTGGGACGCAGCCCACCTAACGATACCGAACTTGCAGCAAAGACCGCATGCAGTCTTGTTCCTTATAAAACACACACCCAGGCCGCTCCAGCGATCTAAAAGTCATTTATTTTCTCCAATTAAGCATTTAAAGTCTTCCTTATTATCTGTAGAATCGTACAAACACGATTTTCCTCAGAACTTAGAAAATCTTTTTCATGCATAAAGATGGGGCGCACAACTCTTCACATTGTTATAGGGAATACACAGCAAATGTTGTCTTATATAGCACCAAGAGGAACTTTAATTACAATGTGAAGGAAAGACACCACAAAAGCTGCTTTTTTTGTGGTGAATCGTTTTAAGCTGACATTTTTATTCTTAAGTAGATGGCATTTTCCAAGCAATGAAAATTAAGTTTTACATTAAAAAATAAAATATACCTGTTTAACAAAATTCACACTCCTACAACTTAAACTATGAAATTTGATTTATTTTCTTGCATAGCAAATTCTCTTTCAAACTTTGAAACAGATAAAAAACGAAACAAAAATGCAGTGCTTCCTTTCCTGGTCTTCCCTTACCTCAACCTGGTCAAACAGTAGGAAGTAATCACTGAATATGCATGACTACATCATGAACCTGAACATTCCTCTGCAAATTAAACATACAGTCCTACTCTTAAATTTATTATGTGGAAATGGCACTAAAGAGTTGGCACTAAAGACTTCAATATTTATTGTCAATTAAGTCACTTCTACTTGACTTTCCAGATAAGAAACTATTTTGGTAAGTGCTAGCTCTAAATACTCAACAAGGGACTGTAAATCACCATAAATAAAACACCCAGTTCATTCCAAGATGAGGGACTAGATGTGATGGGTAATCTCAGATACATATGCATATCCATTAACTGGAGGCCCAGGTAAATGGTGGAAACAGCACTGATTAGCATAGTATAAATACTACAAAAGAGGAGATGTAATCGACCTCCCTTTCTTACATGGAAAAGATGATAGTAACATTTAGTATTAAAACCAAAGGAAAGACCAGTTGAGTAAGCAAATATGATTGATGTAGCTGCTTTCAAGAACAGAACTTCACTGTTTGCCCAAGGCATCCAAGAATGCAAGGGGCCAACAAAGACGGGACCACTCTCCTTTCCCAATGCATTTTAGCCATGCTTTCAGGGCCCGGAAGAAACATTACAAATTCAGCTTTTAATATTGCCGAGCTGCTGCTGGTGTGTGGATACTGCAGTGCCATCCATTCTCACTGTATCTCTCAAATTGTGCAGTCGCTCTCCTCCACCACCAGCATACCACAACTGTGACGTTGTTGCCTATACATTTCTGGTTTACCTCAGTATGTTCAATGAGCCAGAAATTACCAACAGAATAAGTAAAAGAGTTTTTAACCTTACTAACTGCGCTATCCTGTATAGTCTTATTTAATCATACATACAAATTTAAGCTCAGTTTTGTTTTGCAGTCCATTTTCTGCACAACTGCCTCTTCCCAAGCTGCTGGACAACCACACATACTCAATCTTTCCACAGAGTTTCCACAGACTCTTTACTTCAGCTTTAAAAAAGTATCAGATTAATTACAATGCAAATGCATACTTTACAAATGCAGATATCCATTATCTTGGGGTTTATCTTTTTGCTTGCATGGTGTATGAGGACTTCAGGTAAACACTGAGGCAGCTCTTCCAGCACCTTTGTAACAGATCTCTCTCACAAAAGATCTCTGTAACACCATTGCTAAATTAAAGCTCAGTCCAACCAGCTATGAAACTACAGGACTCTGTTTATTTCTATACAAGACTAAAACCCTATATCGATCTCAAATTAAAGACAAAACATGAATGTTACAAGACTTTCAAGGCCTATGAAGCTATTCCAATAGTATTTAAGATTATTTTAAATAACTAGTCAGAATTTATGCCAAAACCATTAAGATGTATGTTTTATAATCTGGGGCTATCAATAATTCTACAAGGCAACACATTTACTCCAGACGTCAGGCCAGGTTAAGTATTTAGTTAATTATCTCAAATGCCTTTTTTTGTGTCCATTTAGTAAAGAACACAGAGGTAATAAAATTCATGAGACATTCTGCTACTTTATGATGTTGCTTTCAATACTCAAAGAAACCTAGACTGTTCAGACACTACAAGATGTCTGAAACTGAGGTCTTATATACACTCTTTATTACTCACAATTCAACATTTAAAAAAGCCTAACATATTATTAGCTATACAGCACCACAGTTGTGCATTGGAAGTTTACAGACATAACACATCACCCTTTTTCACAGGAATTTATACACAATGACACAACAGATAGGACATGATTACCAGACAAGAAGTGCAAAATGACATATAACTAGTTGGTTTCAACTCATATGCATTATCTTCCATTTCCACATTATTGTTAAGTGGCTCATGAGCGAGCACCCCAGCTCACACTTACATTGAGCTTAATACAATCTTCTGTAGTTTCACATTCATAACATCTTTAAACTAATGATTACTGACATTTAAATTCAAGTGTAAAATCCAAACTACAAGCATTCTTTGTATACGCATTCTTCAATTTACACAAAACCTACAAGCTATTCTGCTCTTAAATATACCTACTTCCAGGAAAAGGCTGCGTAAGGTACATTTTTATTAGATTATTCACAGCAATAAAATCATATTGTGCATACAACAGCAGATCAGTCTCCTGCTGCAGTTCAGGAGCACCTGTTTTTAAATTATTTCTGAAATACTTCTACTTGCTTAAACCTCCCCCTGGGCTGAGCCTCAGCAGCAGTCCAGTGTGGCTGTGCAGACTTAGCCATACTGCAGATGCCATTTTGTTTTACAGATACAGCTCAGCATGATTAGAAGGTAAATTCTAATCACAAAAAAAAAAAAAATCCTAGAACATCCAGTGCTAAAGGGACATCAGTGACACTTCTGGCTGATGTGACAATGGGAGTTATGTGGTCATCTCACTTTGGAAACAGAGACACGATGCAATGCGAGATGAACAGTGGGTGACTCTGCCCTTGAAGATGACATGTACCAGAACTAAACAATCAGCTTGTGGAGATGCCAGATCCACTTATACATACAGATTCCTGCATTTCTAGAATACACTTTGATGCTGCAGAATCATCAGTTTCTTTCTCTTCCTACAATTTGATCTGGAAATGAGGATTAATCAAATCTGTGAACAGAATTATCTTCGTATACCTTTTTTTCAGATTCCTGAAGCTTCATCCTTAACAGGTTTGTGCCAGTAAATGACACTGGTATCTTGCAGTCAAAACACAGAACTTCACTTGCAGTAAATGGTCCTAAGAAACAATTCCGCTCCCTACCCAGCCACCCCCCCTTTCCCGGTACTGCAGAAGGTTTGGAATGCACAAGTATTAGCAGGCTAAAAGTTACGGTAATGACAGAGGAAGTGGGGAAATGTTGAACTGTTTGACAGCTTACTGACTTTACAGCACTGATGGGCACTAAGCTGTGAACTTCCCTGGCTTTTACACACATATGCAAATAATCATTTGGGTTGAAACCTGTCCTGCTAAACTTACTTCCTTCCAAAGCAAGCTGGAAAGTTTGAAAAATACCAACTGAACTCATTTTTGAGCACTACTGCTGTGAAATGTTTATGTATTTCTGGTGTTTTAGACTAGCTCCAACACTGCCTTATCAAATGCACCAATTTTAATACTATTCAGCACATTTTTAAGACCCCTGTCCACTAAAATCATCACATCCAAGATCTAGATCTTCAAAGTCTCAGCCTCAGCTTTCACTAACATTTGTACACACCCACATTTTCTACATACCATCTTTGTGCCTGCTCTGAAATGACTCAGCCTTAACCATGACGAATGCATTAATATTGATCTGCATCTCCCTGGAATTCACAAGCAGGTTGTTTTTTAGCTCTCCCATCACAGGAGTTCATCCTTCACAGCAGACTTCACATAAAAAGCGTGTTTTCCTATGCCACAACTCAGTGTTTAGTGCAAGTTATCAAAAAATCAGCTTCGTTTCCATCTCCTCTTAGAATTCCTTTACCCTATTTTTCTCACTTACCAGGAAGTCTGTAACGTAGGTGGGGACCTCCCCGTTCCCTTCTGTTGAAGGTGTTCTTATTTTGTAGAATTTAAGCTCAAAATTCTGATTTTAAGCATTCACCACCAGAACACGTGCATGTATGAGCCCATACGTACCACGGGACAGGGTTGAGGGGAGGGTGGGAAGGGGGTCCCGAGTTCCAGCTGCTTTCCCATGGAAAATTTTCTAGTAACTGCCAAAGATATGTAAAGTACTACAATTCCTTACTCTCCTTCCCGAAATGGAAGCTGAGCAGGCAGTGAAAAGCTGTAATGGAATCTGAAGCAGAAGAAAGCACAACTAACCCAGAGTAAGGTGGAGGTAAATCCTTGGAAAAATGGAGGATTTAAATTTGGATGCCTCGCACTAGTTTCCTACTAGCTAAGCCTAGTCACTTCCTCGCTCAGTGCAACAGTAACCTGAAGTCCACTCAGAGCTGTGTAGCTTCTCTTATCCACTGCACAAACAGTCCAGAACTTAATCCAGACTTTTTCACTGCATCACTGAAAAGGGAGTCCTGAAAGTTAACAGCAGCAAAAGCTCAGCAGTGTCGTGTCCACATCTTTTAATGCTGCACTTAGAGTTAACAGCCTTAGGGGTGGCTTTGAAATAATAATTTAAGAATCCATAAATATTTTCAATCTTAAATTCCCTTTAGATGCTAGAGTTCAAGTAAGAGGATTTAATTGTGACATCTCCCATTCTGCTGAGCCTTTGCCCTTACACACTTTCTTCCTTTGAACTGCAATTCAGATTTCACATACCATTAGCATTTATATTCTACCAACAGCACATACTGTAACTTATGGGTATATTCTTTGAATGGTAAATAGCAACTGAAATGTTTCAAATAGAAACCTCTCAGCAGAGTCTACATAGGCCAAGCTTCTTTTGATATTACATGAAAGGTAAGAAAGGCGCCTGACTTTCTGATCTCTTCTGCCTTTAAAATAGCACAGAGGTGCCTTGTATTGTGCAGCATGCAGCAACAATATTAAAATCTCACTTGAAATTAAAGTATTTCAGAATTGGATCTGAGTATCAAATTAGGGATTAGCTCAAGAGAAGGGCCCAGGTGTCACTGCAAATGACCGTATCAGTTCAGTGTTCAGCTACTGAAAAAATATGGAAGAAAAAAAAAACCTGCATGAAGAAAGGTATAGAAGATAACTGTTTTACAGCACACCTGTAGCAAAAGCATTCTGACCAGAAATGGCAGAGAGAAGACAAAGATTCTGCTGACCTTGTGTTAAAACAAGAGCTAGAAAATAATACATGAAGTTAAAAAGGTGTGTAATGCTTTCTCCACACATTACAATTACCCTGTGGAACACATTATGGGTAAGAGCTGTTCATGTCCAAGTGTCTAAACAATGTTCTGAAAAAGCTCTAACAATAATAATTTTATTCAGAGAGCTTGATTTTTTTGATAAAAACCAATAAAGCCAGTTTATCAAGATTTACACCGATCCCTAATTATTGGGAGCGGAGAAAGAGAGCCCTGATGTTGGGGACAAATAATTTTCCAGGTGGGTTGCAGACATTTTGTTTCTTTGCTCAGAGTACCAATCACTGTTCCCAATGCCAAGGACAAAACCTGTCTCTTCTAACACTGCTAACTGCCAGGTAATTACTTCAAGGAGCAGAAGCGCCTGCTGACATATCTTTACACTGTCAGAGTTCAGAACTCACACTATTTACTGTTCTAACAATCAATCACACTTAATTCCTAACCTTTAGAAATGTAATCTTTTGGCGTGCATAAAACAAAGAAAATGGGCAAGGAAAGTAATTTCTCAAAAGCAACACTGTAAAGCTGCACTATGCGTGATTCAGTCTGGCTGCAGTGATGCTTCTGAATTTACAGTTTCAGATTTGGTAATTAAAATTCTGTCTTGTGCAAATATTCCTACCTTTCTATTATTTAGTTTTCGAGAGCAACAGGGGTGGATCTACCTATATTGGATACGACACGGGGAAATCCTGGGAAACTTGCCCAGAAGTGACTGGGAACACTTCTCCAGCAGCAATGCTATTCAGCCTAACTAGTCCAAGCAACTGGCTACCAGAAAAATCACAATCAACATATAATAAAACACATGCACAGACTGATAGATGTAACATTACCAGTATGCAAAAAAATTAAAATGAAACAAATTAAGAACTCCAAACATTAAATTCAGATTGTTTATTGTAAACAGAATAACTCTAGCACTCTGTCATACTGGCTGTGTCACATGCACCCATTTCCACATCAATTGCTTAAAATAGCACTTGCAAAAATTACAGTTATGTAATAATAATTTATGGTTTCTTACATAAACTAGTTAACAAGCACTAAAATTGAATTACAGTGTATTCTAGGTAGTTTTTTATTGCTTGTAGACACTGCAGCTTTGGATCCATTATAATGAACCCATTAGTATGCCTGAGTTTATCAAAATTTACTGCTATATCAAACTCAGAAACTGTAAAATGCTGGAGAACACTTAAAAGTAATTAAGAGTTGCTGGAGAACTACATGGGTTTCCACATCCAGTCACAGAACTTTGAAATTCTACATTTTTTCCCCTGGAAAGCATGATTTGTGAGCTAGTGTTAAATACACTGCTATTCCAATTTATGTATAGAATTTAAGAGTCAATAGTACTTCCATGAATATATATATATATCTATTTATTTTTACACACAATAAAAGCCGTTTCATTTTATTCACTGTAAGAGTGGTATGTTTAAATACTAAATCCCAAAATATATATTTTATAATATGTTGTCAAAAATTTAATATATATATATAATACAAATATTTTGACTAAAGAAAAACTATAAACAAAAGCAAAATGCAAGAGGGTTAAAAAGCCCATTTTATGTAATGGATCCATGAAATATGTGGTGAACACAGACACCTTAACTGGTTTTGCTTATATTATGTTTAATATTTTTTCTGAGACTACCAAAAAAAAATGCTAGTGGCCTTCCCTGGCAACAGGTTACATCACAAGCTACAATCAAATTTATTAAAAAGGTGTTGACACGTACTGATAACCTTTAAAATAACTTTTAAATACACTGTAATTATTCAGTTAAAAGAGACTCTCAGACAAACACAACTTAAGGCCCTTACCCTGTCAAGCATTCATATAATTTGGCTTCAAAGCCAGTGTAAGAAAAAACATTACTTCAATTACAAAAACACCCCTACCAAATATACCTGGATTCTGACACGTGACAACACCCATGTCACATCAGGGCCTTAACTTCGGGTTCTTTTAATAGGAACCAAACTCTCAGTAACACCCCTGATGAGCAGATTTTATATCTTCAGTGCTTTGCATACTCCATACTGTCTGAAAAATTGCAATCAATTTTATGCATTAAACAGGCAGAACTTAGTAGGATCCTCCCTTACCTCCTTCTGTCTTGGGGCTGTACCAAGCAAAAGACCACTCTGCAGAAGTCAGTATACGTGGTGAAGATCAGACATCATATATTATTGTTTTGCTGTTCTACTAAATTATGGAATATATATACATATATATGTATATATAATTTCAGCACAACTCTTCCTCCTTCTAGGTTCTGTACAGCCTTCTTAAAGAAGTAGGAAGAAACATTTTGTGATGTAACCTGAACCACCCCCTGGTTCTATGCCAGTACTGCACTGTCCCAGATGCCTTTCTGAAGGAACAAGAAGGACCCCCACAGATGTATCAGAACTATAATGTGTCTGATTGGTTACAGGGCCCCTATCTGACATTCACCTGTTCTTGAGTCAAGAACTAACGTGTGCTTAAAGTTAGTTGCACTATTAAGTGCTTTGCTGGACTGAGACCTAACATAACACATGAGGCAAAATAGACTGAGTTCTCCCTCAGTACATGCGCAACTGAAAACAAAAAAATTACAGCAAATAACGTGTTTTATACGCCAAACGGAAACAATTCACAGTAACCCTAAAAAACTGAATGCAGTGTTGACAGTATCAACAGACTGGGACAACACTTTTGATAACAAAAATACGATGCACTATTAAAGTGTTTCCAGCATTTTACTAGTTTTAATATAAAATGTCCCCCAATTTGTATAGAAAGATTAAAATCATGCCCATATCTTCAATTATTCTCATTAAGACAATTCTCACTTACTACCATGTTGTCAAATTTCCTTTTCTTCACCCCCCACTGGTCTTCATAAAACTTAAATAGAAAATATGTTGGTTGCGTTAAGGATCAATTAAAAAAGTATCATTCAACACATCCCTTCAAAAAAATGTGAAAGTCTCTATTTTTAAGAAAAATTGTTGCCCACATCCCAAGAAGGACCTTCTTTTCCTCACCCCCTCCAGTCCCCAATAAGGTAAATTATTGGGATACTAATGGTGGTTTTCAGGAGTAACAAGGATATTTCAAGCAATTTTGTCTGGAGGGTTATTTTATCAAAATGAAATTTTGGAGGGATATACTATTTTAAAAATATACTGCATCTACAAGTTTTTTATTATTATTGTTTCAGTCGATTTTGGTTTTCAACAGGTTGTCTGTAATATAAATGACACATGACCACAACTGATTTTTATATACTCTCTATCCCTAACACACAGCTAATGTCAAATGA
The DNA here is from genome assembly GCF_034315485.1 of Pezoporus occidentalis. NCBI lineage: Eukaryota > Metazoa > Chordata > Aves > Psittaciformes > Psittacidae > Pezoporus > Pezoporus occidentalis. The sequence goes on from NW_026913965.1 coordinate 208,670, forward strand.
ACCAAGAAGGAATTCAGGACTTTCATAACGGACAGAACCATTTATCCTAATGATCTTTAATCATTTTGTTCATCATGAAGTCCCCTGAAACCATGTCAGTACTCATCATTTGCATTTCTTCACTGGGGTTCTTCACAGTTTTGCAGCCATGAAATTGATATGTGGTTTCACCAGTGGGAAGAGTGGCAGACTGCGCTTGAATTCTGTCATATTTTCTATCACACTCGGCTGCAAAGAAGCATATGCAAAAAACAGCCTGCTCAGCATCTTTAATCACAAAAGTGAGAAATTCCTCGCTTCTAACTTTTGCTACAGCTACATATAAACACATCTTTCTCTTTTCTGCAATATTAGTGATTCACACTTCTTTATTACAGGATCCCCCAAAGTACAGTGTTATTTTTCGTGAAATAAATGGTTTCATGTTTCCTCTATATAATTTGAAACAGTAGCTATAATGCAGTAATTACATTACTAATAATGGCAGAAACTTCAGTAAATGCAGAGCTTGTCTTTTCATTTACAAATTCTACTTCAGAACATCCCACCTATCCTTTCAATATCAGAGGTAAGATTATAAAAACAATAGCAATTCAATGAGTTACTACTTTTAGCAGCAGTAGCAAAGTACATTTTTAATATTTCAGTCATAATGGCTAATACATCAACATATAATTCATACAGATGTTTCCACCATGGTGATTAGTTCACCTATAAGGGCTGAATAAGAACATAGATCTGCACTATGAACAGTTACTTATCTATTGGGACAAACACTACCATCCTACTTCAAGAAAATTCATTTAAGGGCTAGCCCTGTGCTATGGTATCTAACCACACAGTGAAATATGTAATACTTGTATGAAGGGAATTCAACAAATCGCATCCTCCACAGGTTACACATTGATGGTAATGCTCATTGATATTTTAGGCTTTAAGATAATGACCAGACAGTTGGTTTTCTTTGGGTGTTTTTTCTGGGTTTTGTTTGTTTTAAACAAAGTTGATAAATTTGTCAATGCCTATTCATCTTTCTCTTGACACTTGATAAATCTGATCATATACAATCAGTACTTTCAGACAACTATAATCTGTATTGACTCCACAGTGCAGGTATTCAGTAAAAAGAAAACAAACAAACAAGCAAAAAATAATCAGGAAAAATCCCTGTTGTTATTGAGGATGACAGGGCATGTAGAAGAGAGCTGAAATGTCAGCCCCACAACAGCATGAATTTCAGTAAGTTTGCTTCTCCCTATAAATTTATACTAAATTTCCATATTAAGAATACAGCCTGGATTTTTTTGTGTTGTTTCTTTTTACCTGTGGTAGGGGTGGTGCTGGTGCCAGGTTCACATCATTTTGGCATGGAAATTCTCCAACAACAGGGCCTATTTAACATCGTCAAAATTAATTCAGGACCATAATTTAATCAGTAACTTTTACATAAGAAAACTCTTTTCTCTTAAAAGACAGGAACAGGTATCTATATGAAAAAGAGGTTATTAATTTTGAAGTAGCTCTAAATAAGATTTTTTGAACATTTGTCTTTAGAATTACAAAGAGCTTAATCCATTATTTAATATGAGAACATATGCTGAGGCAGTGGCTTTTACTCATTTTACTTACACATAAACAGAAGGTAGAAATAAGAAGTGCTAACCTTCTGGTCAATTAATACTTCAAACTGTTTTTCAATACAAATTATGAGAACAGTAGTACATGCCAGTGATACATACAATAGGAGCAGTGCAACACATTTCATCTTTTAGTAATGACATGCTTATGGAGGTGTGGGGGTTACTCCATGTACCAAAGTTCTGGATAGCAAACCTGCCTGTCCCCATCCATTCCCTACTCTAGTCGCCCCCAAAACTTTCTGCATCCAATCCTCTTGTCCATAAGAGCTTCTTGTCTTCAAAACTTTAAACCTCCCTTCTACCTCCATACTTAAATTTCAACCTAACCTTCACGCTAGGAGTTCAAGTGCTTCACTCTCTGAAAATTCTTCTAAAATCTCTACTGCTTCTGATTCCTTTCCACTATCAGAGAAAATTATGTGCCTCCAGGAGGATGGGTTCCCTCTGGGAACCTTTTTAGTCTTCCTGCGCTTGGCAGAATGCTCATTTGGACTCATGGGAAATGCATTAAAGTCCCAATTTCTCCTTCATGGCAGAAGAGAGGCCACATGCCAGATGAAACTGTTTAGGACTGGAGTGTATGCAGAGATAATACCTTGCTATAATCTCTGTAAGGATAACCACTTGTGAAGTTGTCTCCCATGCTCACCTTTTTCTTAAGATGATACCATTTCAAGCAAATAATAAACCACTCTGGCAATGTTACCGCACTTGAAAAAGTTTTCTCTTGGTAAGAAGTATTAGAGCTGTTTCTATTTAGTAATGATTAGTCATGAAAACTGAAAAGATTCTTTGAAGCAAGTCTTCTTTACTCAGCTGCAGTTACAATTTCCACAGTACCATAAAAATCAATCATTCTGAGACTGGAAGGAATTTCATGACAGGCATACAGCTATCTGCTTCTTTCTGTTCTATAGAAAGCCTTTAATGTCCTTGATTTTGCAACCAGTTATATGCTGGAATTTAAGTCCAGTATAAACTGGTGAGAAACCCACACAAAACAACACAAAAGTTTTTAATCTCAGTTTAGTTATATTAAGCAGAAACACTTTTGACCTTTTTCCCCCTTGAATTCTAAAAATGTAACAAAACAGTTTACAATGCACAGCTAATAACAATTTGAAAAAAAAACCTAAATGAACTTAGACTTTCTCAAGTTTAAGTATGTTTGACATTCCCAGAGGGTTGGGGCTTTTTGTTTGTCTGGTGGTTGTTTTGTTTTTTCCCCTTTGAGTGTGCTTGAATAAAACTGTGGACATTCATTGCCTGTCAGGTGAAAAAAACAGCCACCACATTGTACTGATAGCTGCAAATCTTAATTTCGTTTTCCCTGTAGGGCTCTTACAAAGTTTTATGTTTGTTTTAAAATATCCCATTGGAAACATGACTGCTACTTTAAGATACGCTGTTTTAATATCAATATACTTCAAAATGGACGTGTACTTCACAATGAATTTTGTGACCAGAAGAACTTGGTTTGAAGCATGCATGTAAAGAAAACCTGTCAAAGTAGTTTCTCCTCTGAAAGGTATACAACCTCCAAAGCTGAGTTTTTCTTATAGTGCATTTATATCATATAACACGGTTATCTTTAACTATGACTTGCTTGAGCAGGAACTGATGAAGTACTATATTCAGCACAATACTTACAGGAATCCATTTCCCTTGCAAGGACATGTACTGATACCTTATGTCTTCTGGGAGCATCTATTGCCAACAGCACCTACAGTATAAAACATCGAGTCCTTCAGGTGTGGGAAGTGTCACTCACATTATAAAACAGTAAAAGAATGAAAGCATTTACATTTTAGTTTAAGCTTTATAATGAAGGATGAATTCTGGCATATCACCGAATCACTGAATGCTCTGGGTTGGAAGAAACCTTGAAGATCCTGTAGTTCCAGCTTCCCTGCCATGCGCAAGGACACCTCCCACTAGACCAGGCTGCTCAAAACCTGTCCAGCTCAGCCTTGAGAACTTCCAAGGATGGGGCAGCCACAGCTTCTCTGGGCAACCTGTTGCACCACCCTCACAGTGAAGAATTTTTTCCTAATACCTAATCTAAATCTCCCCTCTGTAAGCTTAAAGCCCTTCAGATATTATTAGAGGTCATCCATACAGTATTTTGAATTATTTCACAATCAAGTTAAGAAATTAATGCACTGTTTCAGGCTTAGAAAATCTGGAAGTAATAGGAACTCGGCCATTAACTATCACAGTCTCAGGAACCTAAATCTCTGCAGAATTGCTAATCCCTAGCAGCCTTCTGGAAGCAGATCACCCTGAACACAATTATTAAACTCAGCTGGGCTAGCTCACTCATCTAACCAATTATTTTTCCTTTGAAATACCAGATGATGATCAAAATAGTACAGATTCCTACATAAACAGAATGCGGATACTTGATCAAGTTATCATTTATTAAACAACAGCTACTGAAATTCCATTTACTACATTTGTACTTGCTGCATATCTTCACCCATGCCATTAAAAAAAAAACAAAGAGAAATAAAGAACACAGATACACACATATGCATGGTTCTTCATGGGCAGAACTTTTTCCATCCAAAAGCAAGTCCCTAAGACACATCTTCATTACTTTTCAAAGTATTCCCATAGCTGTTAGCTGCTCCTTAAGTAATACAACACTGCATACACTTTGTAGTATAGCGAATTATCATTGCCTATGAAATTTGTTACAAACCAGAAGGAATGAAGCCAAGTTTATTGGGGGGAAGGGAGAGGACCCTTATTATTTCAATTGCTTACATTAGATATCTAACAACTTCATGCTGATCTGCAATGTATAATTATTGCATCATTATACTGTTCCTTTGTTCTGCCTAACTATGAGAGAAGGAAAAAAGCACTGATTTACAGTGAATGAAGCTTTAAAAATATCCATTTCATTCACAATTCATACACACAAAATAAGCTGAATCATTTATTATAATTTATTAGTTGAAGAAAAAAAATAAAAGAATAAATTTGCAATTTTAGCCAAATTTGGTCATAGAGCAGCACATTTTTTTAATTCATAAAGGATGGATAAATGAGACAAGAGAAGTGTTAAGAGCTGGTAAGAACAGAAAAAAACAACCCACCAACCAAAAAAGCCACACAAGAAAACCCAATCCTTTCCCGCAATTTTTACAGTGTGCTAGTTGCCATTAAACTAAGTAAGGTTCAGGAAACAGAATTATTATTAAGGTATCTGCATCAATCATATCATCTACCTAAAACAGGCGTAAGTATATGCTTTCATATCTATCCAGATCACATCCAGTTTTAGCTACATCTCCTTCCACGTAACACTTCAACTACATGACTGACTTACCTTGTAGAACTGTATAATATCATCCTTGGTCAGAGTCTTTAGATAAGCCACTTCAATGTTATCTGCACAACAATAGTAAAAATTAGAACAAGTCTGCAAATCATAGCTCATTATTAGCACACTACTTATTCAAAGTACATTTCTTTCAAATTCAGATGCTATAATTGACTGCAAATGATATGCTTTTCATTGTTAACTTTCAAGCTAATACTTGCATGACTAAAAGTGTCATTGGAAGCTTGACAGAAAAATTATACTTCAGTAAGTCCATTTGATTGGACTTACTAAAAAAATGCATGTTTGAAGAATACTGATTGCACTTTATGTTACTCAGTAGCTGAAAAAGATATGCCTACTTCTGTATATTATCTTCAAATCAATGTTACACATTTCTAATGCAGACTGATTAACGATGGCTTTTATTCACAGTTAGGAAACAGGATGGTAGGATGTACTTTGGCAGGATGTACTTATATTAATAAATGTAAGGAACAGTGCCTACATCACACCTGTTAGGGAATAATTACCTTTAAGATATCTGGGGACAATGTGTCTTAGTAGCTACACTGCTTCATATAAATTTAATCATAAGGTAGTATCACTTCTGCATAAGCAGGAACATTTTTTGTTGTAGGCATGCTTGCTTTTCTTAGGGTTAGCAGGAAGAGTAAAAAATAAATGTGTGCAAAAGAACGAATACACAGCTAAGAAGTCTGTGAGGCAGGCTGTAAGTAATTTATGTGAAGGTACGAAGTTTGACACAGTTTGGAAAATTACAAGACATTTGGGAGAAAATTTTTAAGTGAAGTAAAATTATTATAATGATAAAAATGTAAAAACCTGAAAAAAACCTTTCACTTCTTAAGGCTAGAATATGAATTTCTGGTTTTGACAATTCTAGTCCTATTAGAATCATTCATGAAATAAGATTACCAGTGGGTAGAGGGGAATTAAAGATATAAAAGTCAATGGAAATAATGAGTAGGATTCAGATGTTGAAGATATGGCTACAGCTAGCAGTAAGAAATTCCAGAGAGACAGTATAGATCCAAGTATGGTAAAAAAAAAACACTGAAGGCAGAGAAAAATTAAACTGTTTCATCAAACATAAAAGAAGTACTTGAAGGGTAAGTTTCCTTGCAACTCCATATACTCAGGCATGAAACCTTGTCAATAGCTCTCATTCTCTCGAGACCAAGATAGATGACAACTCAAAACTCTTCATTATTGAAACAGTTCAGTTTCTGTCGACCAGAAAGCCTGTATTTGTTACTGTTACTCTGGAAAGCCAATATCGTGCATGTAAAGCAGGAAAGTCTCAGGACACAGACTTTTATGTAAGTAACTGTCAGCCCATTTTCAATAATAACACTTGAACTTGGATCTTATTTGATCTTCTGCAAGTTTATATCTTCACAGTATTGTGGATGAATTAAAAATGAGCAGTGTTTCTTCAGGCCTACTCTGAGCTGAGACAGGTCACATGTTAGATGCGATACCTGCTATTGCCTCTGCCATTGCTCCCCCAAAAGAACTGTGCAACGGGAAAAGGAATCTGGTTCATATGAACGTGTGCACCATCAGGAATGTCAAATTGCATTTGAATGCATCTCAGTCAAGCATGAGGCACATATGTAATACAGACATCTGAATATCACAGAAAGAAATTTGAGCTTATGTGAGATTAATATTTGAATTCAAACCACTTCCAGTCTTTGACATACACTACGTCTCACTGAGCCTTAAGGGAAAGAACAGAAGGGCAATGCATCATTCACCAACCCCCATCATCTGGGGAACATCACGGAACACATTTATCCTTGTATTACTAACAGCTCCCGCAACAGTGAGTGCGCAGGCTCCACAAATGAGTTGTTTTCTCAAGGCAGAAGGAAGAAATAGAACTTACAGAACACGATCACAAAAAATATATTAAATTATGCACAGGCTATGTGAAAGTTTAGGTTGTTTCCAAATGAATTTGACACAGCAATTACAAGTGCAGCCAAACAACAGCATTCAGTTTTAAAGGAACTGTAATTTCTCTTACCTCTGTCAAAGTTATACTGCTGGGAAATGATTTCACCCCAGTATTTAGCACACTCTGCAGACAGCTTCTTTGGTTTGTCTAGACGACGAATTGCTAAAGCTTGTATGTGTTTTTGGAAGGCCTCTTCTGTCATATCCTCTATGCATTTCTCCATAGTTTTTAAGAATGCTTCAACTCTGCTTTCTAAATAGTGTGGTGGCTTTTCAGATTGTATAATAAATCGCAGTCCTTGTATGCCATTTGCCCGACGTGGACCACTGAACACAATGTAACCTTGGCAAAACAAGAACAGTCACAAATTAAAATTATTTAAAATTAAAATTATATCATTTATAATACAGAATTAAACTTAGCATAAAATTGCATTCCTGTCAAACATGACATGTTTGCTGTCAAACATCGTTAAGTTTAATTTGGTATTATAAATGAAATAATACATGTTTCCAAAATAAGCCACCATTATTTTACAGATTTCTAATCATTCTTGGATGCTCATGTTAAAAGTTGACACAGTATTTCAAAGTTCTTACATGAACAATACTATTGTGTGTGCATCTTGGAAGTTCCCATTATAAATGGCAATTGTATCCCAGTATTATACACAGCAGCATGATACTGATAATTTATGTTCTACTTCTGATCCACTGTAACCTGTAGATTGTTTTCTACACAAGTGTTACCTAGCCAGTTGCTTCCTAGCTTGTATCTGTGCCATTGATTATTCCTGCCAAACTGTTCCTACCAAACTGCATCTTACTCGTGTTTCTAAAATGTCAAATTTTGAATTCTAATTCTACCTTCCCACACACTTGCAGCCTCTCCCAGCTTCGTATTATCTGAAGATTTAGTAAGTATATTCGCTCTTCTATAATCCAGAGTTTTGACGAAAATACTAAATAACACTGGATCACAATAGAGCTCTGTAGAACACCACAAACAAACTATTCTTGTTTATTCCAGTCATGACTTTCCAAACAGTCTTGTGTAGCACTTCTACCTAGATGCTATTTAGCTTCTTTGAGAATATTATGCACCTTTCCTACTAGCAAGAGGAGACGTACGACATCATCACTTCCATCCATACAGCCAAACTCTATTTGCATAAAAAAGTTAGGTGTAGTTTGACCCGTTTGTCCAGTAATAGTTTCTGAGTTACTTTCTGTGAATTCAGAACTGGTTTGATAAAACCTGTGTTTTACAGGATTAGAATTAAGCTGACTGATCTGTAGTTTCTCTGCTCCCCTTTTTCCCTTTTTAAGGAAACATTTACCTGTGTTTATTTTTCCAGTACCTCACCTATCATCCACAAATTCTTACTTATAAAACTTCTAATTCCAAGATTTCATAATATTTTTTTATGTAATTTACAGTTCATCATGCCTGAACTTTTTAAAAGCTTTTAATTTGCATGAACAACCTTTAATCTGTTACTTTCCAGTTCAAAGGTAAGGGTTGGACTTTAATCACTGGTATTTATTTTCAAAATCACCTGGTTACAGTTGACATTTTAAGTGAAACTAAACAAAGCCATCCAAAACTATTTTGACTTCTTTCTTCCACAACTAACTACTCTTCCTCTTTCTTATCCTGGTAAATCATTTATTGAATGAACTCTTGGTACTACTTTTACTGTTTAGCAAACTGCTCAACTTCTTTTCCCCCTTATCTTTCCAGGAATCTTACTAACAGTTCCATCAAGTTTACTGAATTTTGCTGGTATTTCTATTGTCTTACTTCCTAAATCTTGTGAACTCTACCATTTGGCAGCTATGCAGTGCTGGACATGCTCACATAGTTCTCCTCCCTGGTTCTCCCCCTCTTTAATTGTTACCTCCAATCTATCAAAACCTGCCACAACCACATTCCAAAAACCTGCTAAATAAGCTGGGTCCTGCCTATTTTCAACAGCTATCTAGTTAAAAGCCCTATGATATGGCTGATTCTGCTAGTTGCTCACAAAACATCTAATCTTGCCTGATATCCCTGGTATTTCATAGTCATCACACTGAGACGTTTGCTTGTCTCTCGCCTTTGGGAAATACTATCCTCCTCATCAGTACTTCAGTTATGCAAAGTCTCTGTCTATCCTTGTTATCCTGTTTGGAACAACCTTACCAGTTCTCAGTCCTACTGGTTCAGGTAACAAATACTGGTACTTATTGATGAACAGCTGTATTTGAAGTTTGAAATGTATTTAGATCTTCACCAACATGGCAGCTTACCTATAGAGCAGTATTCTTAAAACAGGGCTTATGATTCAATCAACTGCACCTGAAAGTAGGATCACAAGCAGGAAAGAACATACTACTGCTGATTCTTTAAAATTATCTAAAATTTAGGAAACTGATCTAATCTCCTTTTTGTAAAAATTCTAGATATGAAATTCTCTGTACAGTGATCAAACTGTATCTTAAGCCAGAGTTGGTTTCAGATATTTCAGACTTATCTTAAAAATCATGCTTGCTTCTTCTTAATTTAGAGTCCATGTATGGTAACACTCCTTTGAGTCACCAGCAGTTAAAATGATTTACATTTACCCAATGCCCTTTAAATGGCATTCACTAAGCAGAGAAAGAACACCTCATCATGTCTCATGTAAATGTGTGTGTGTGTGTGTATGTGTGCATGTGTGTACTCAGACACATAATCACTATGGGGACACTTACCTAATTGTTCCTTGGTGCGCAGAGTATTGAAGCATGGTTCTGAGATTATTTGACAAAAGAGCTCCAGAAACATATTCTCAGAAGTGCTTTGCATGTCTGTCTGGTAATATATTTCAATGCCACAATTATTATGAACTTCATTTCTCTGTTGATATACAAACCAACCTCCTAAAAGACAAAGTTAAAACACTGATGTTCATAAAAATGTACATTCTTATTATCCACAATTAAAATGATAATGGTCAATCATTTGTGGAATGGAAATAGTAACAAATGGTTTAGGACTGTTAAAGCAGAATTTCCACTAACAGCATACTTTTCACAAAACAAGTAAAGAAAAGATTATTTTAACACATCGAAATGTCACAGCTTGAGCATTATCAGCAAGTAAATTGAAACTGTCTGCTTCTCCTCAAGCAATTATTTTTGGAACTGGAATGGAATTCTGCATTGCCTCTACTGTGTAAATAGCTTCTAAAGACAATTTGTCAGAAACATTTATGAACATTAAAAATAATCCAGCATTTAATATCAATAGCTTCTTTGGTATACAGTAGTTTCCACAGGCTGATTATCAGCTATGGGTGACTTGCTTTACATCTATTGTCACTCCTGTACAACTCTCAGCAATTCCTTGAATCTCCTTTCTCACACATAATATGTATTTTGTTTTGCATAATAGAAGTAAAATCATATACAAACACCATGAGACCAAAAGAATTTGTGTTGAGAAAAAAAAGAAGTTACCAGCATAACAGCTTTTAGTTTTCTCAAAAAATAGGAGTCATTTAGGATAATCTGTCAATGAATGATCAATTAATTCTCAATAGTGTTCAAGAACAGTGCTTATTCAAATGTGCATATTAAGTGTTGTAAAGAGTGGGACAGGGCTCTTATTTCCACAAATCATATTGAGTGAATTAGCACTGGATCATAAAATGGTTTAGGTTGGAAGGGACCATAAAGATCTTCCACTTCCAATCCCCAAGAGGTCCAATTTACATTCACAGATTAAAAATGAAACCAAATTCATTTTCAAGTATACCAGAAAGATGATTATTAGTGTATAATTGTATTAACAAAACCAGACCCTAATTTTATTTTAAATTTAAAGGTTAAAATAATTTGTAGTCTGATTTTGAAACAAACTCCTAGCAACAAAGTAGTTATAAAATGCCAGTAGCAAACAGAGAATCTCAATGTAATGTATATTAAAAAACTGAAATCAACCATTTAACTTACTGTCAGGAAGTTGCACTTCTCTGTATCTCACTAGTTGACTGGGAAGGAGTGGCTTTGTATGAGCGTGCTCAATCAGAGTGTCCTCAACCATCTGCATAATTCCTAATGCAGCCTGGAAGAGGAAACGTAAGAGGATTTTTAACAATAATTGGTCATTCTGTACCTAACAGCAAAATAAGACTTTTCAATTACTGATGGTGACGTGAGAGAAAAGAAAAATCAGGCATAAAAGTAGGGATACTGTAATTTAATAAAAAAACAGCAGAAGTTAAGCAGACGGGAGAAAGCGAGGGCTTCAGGAGCAAGGGTTTTGTGGGCATTTTCTATGTTTATCTTGTCTATATGTACAACTACTACTGCTCCTCCCCAACACTTGTGAAATTGAAAGTTCAATGGCCTTCTATTTTTAACTTTCTCTTTACCACTTTGATGAACTCATCTTTCAAAGTTTGAAAATAAGATACCTACGATACATCTCAGCAGGTGGAATTTTAAGAAAACAAATTTAAATTCAAACACGCATTTCATTGATGTGCTGGCAGTATTATTGCCCAGATACTTTCTTTTATTTGACGGATTAAAATAATAATAATTTAAAAATCATAAATAGTGAAAAAATCATTTGTTTCATTCAGTGACTTAATTTTAAAAGCTTTACCTGTTAAGGGTTACGTATTCTTGTAGTCTACATATTGGAAATTACAGCAACTTGCTACAAAGCAGTTTTGGCTGAAAGCCAGAATCTCTTAGTCTGCGCTGCCACAAACTCACAAGTGATCTTATAAAAAGCATGGAAAGTGCTGAAAACTTAATAAACACACAGCCCTTCAAACACCCACACCCAACATCAAAGACAAAAATAATGATGTCTAACGAAAGGCAGTTTGAAGGGATAGAGAAAAATACCGCTACATAGTCTTCCAATCAAGTCACTATATTAAAACAAAATATTTACAAGACCGTTCAGACGGATGTTCTGAACAGGATTAGTTTATTATTCATCCACTTGCAGCAAACAAATAAAACAAACAGTAAAAAATCAAATATCAAAATGAAATTAATTCCAGAAGAAATGGGAATTTTAAGCAGCTAGATAGGTCTAATTTTTAAAAAATCACAGACTTGCTAAAAAATTTTTCAGTATTGAAAAGTGTCATAAGATTATGTAAATTTTTATTTAATTTTAGTTGGAAAAAATTTAGATCCAGGTTAAAATTTCCGAGATTTGTCAGTGTTGATGACAGAAGCTTTCCTACCTGCATCTATTCAGGGAGGTTTGCAAATCATCTCTAAACATTATATTGCTATGGGCAAAACAGTACAACTTTTCCAATTCTGTGGCTGTAGGACTCTTCAATAGTCACCCATAATGCCAAACTAAAGAATGCATTTCAGTGGTATGACTGCATCAGCATGGAAATCTATAAACTCTGATCATTCAGTTTCACTTCAGAAGGAAATGACTTCCAGACACAGATGTGTAAGAAATATGGAAGGTAAGAAGTGAGCATATTTTTCACATTTCTCCAAATGAAAAATAGACTAAAAAATTATTGAAAGAGGAACAAGAAAACTATGCTTCCAGTGCTATTGGCTCCTTCGTCTTTTTCTTTTTCCCCTTCTTACTAATTAACTTTTTTCTCTATACATTAAGCAGTCACTAGCGGTGTTTAGAACATCCACTAATAAAGCATCACAGAGCTGGTATAACACAGAAATAATGCTATGCCAGCCCTACAAAACAAAACAAAACAAAACAAAACAAAACAAAACAAAACAGAATGAAAACACGTACAAGAAAAGTATTACATTTTGTATTGGTCAAATATTCAAACATTTGGTTATGTTTCCTATGCAAATACAAACTGTTACTGTTTTAATGGAAGACAGAACAAATGCTTTCTGATTTTTATTTCCCAAACGAGAGAACTGACACTTTATTTTTATGGCCCGCCGTTCCTCTCTAGCTTTCTGCAAAGTGCTTCATTTGGAAGGATCTTGAATTCTTAAATCATTGCTAGTTAGCCTGAAACTTTTAAATGCAAAAGCAGGATCTGCAGCATATCGTTCCTTGAGCAGCTTGATCACATCACAGGAATGCTATGCAACACAGATTTTTAAATATTTAGATCATAAGTTGTTTTTTATTAAATTTCCAAGAGCTATACAAGGGCATCACTTAGCCTAATAAATCTGAAGTAGAAAAAGTGACACCGTGATACTCCCATAAAGATAAAAATGTACGAAGTCAAATTATGAAATCACCTTTGGCAAAACTGCTTTAAGATCTGAAGAGATTAAACTAGTATTCCATTTTTTATGCTGCTTTTAAATAATAATTGTTTTATTAAAGAAGGTATCACACCAACCTGTTTTGTTATATTGCCATGGAGAAGTGCTTCAATGTGTAACCGTGACAACAGTTGAGCTATAAAGGCCTTGAGGCGGGGAAGAGTGACATCTAGAATAGATATTTAGACAGTTAAATCACATGTATTTTTACATTAAGTACCACCTAATTCATCATTAGGTACTGTGCAATGCACAGGAGGAGAAACTCATCATCATGAAAAAGTGAATCTCCATAAAAATGCAACATTGGCAAGTTCCCAGGTCTAAATAGCAGCACTCATCATATAGTTTATTTCACTTAGAATTCACATACAGTCTGACCCAGATTCCAAAAAGAAGAAAAAAGCTTCCTTTCTAATCATGCTGAACAAACATTCATTCTCCAGAGAAAACAGCTGCAATCATTCAGGTGGTGTTCCAAGATAAAGCCGTAGCTATTAACTAAACAAGCAGCATGTAGTTTATAATACTCAAGAAACACACTGTGCATTTAACCATCGAGACTGAAAAAAGAACCTCAACTCAAATATGGTGTTTTGATAGTATCTTTGTAACAAACAATACACAAGAAAAATATTTTTGCAATATATCTCAGAATACACATACACACATATTCTATGCTAGCTTGTCTTAGCAAAGTAGTTTGCATATATAATGCAAAGTATAGTTTAGTATACTGAATCGACAGAATAAGAGGGAAAGAATGGCTGAATGGGTGGGGTGTTCATCCCAAAGTGAACATCTCCATTCTTAATTCCCTGACACTACCAAGAATACCCACACTATATCACCAAATCTATTAATTTCTCATTTTGTCACTTTCTCAACTAAAATAAAACCTAAAAATACTCATGTATTTCACAGAAGTTTTGAAAAGACAAATGCAATTAAGATTTTGAGGTCTCTCAGTTATTCAGTGGGGGACACACATATCTAAAAGACTTGTTAGCTGTATTAGAAAAACCAATACCATGCTTATCAGTCTTTCCCTCTCTTATGAGGGGTAACTGACCACCAGTAAAAAAGTTAATTTCCACATTTTTCTCTGATTCCAAATCAACTTTTCATTGTTGTATAATCCTAATTTAATTTTTACCTCTGGAACTGCTTTTTAATAGTGCAAAAGATTATGGTCACACTGAGTGTGAGAGAGGAAAACAAAAAAATTAAAATCATGCATAAACTCCCTGAATTTCAAGCAGATTTCCAGCAGTGCTAAGTAGACAGCATTCCTCAAGAGCATTCAATTTTCAGCCATTCTTATGCTGAATACAGTAGTATTAACCTTATAAATACAACTTACACATGGAACCAAAAATCAGGAGTCATTCAAAAAGCAATGACCTACATAAAGCTGAACCCACTGACATGAACATCAGTGTTAATTTTGTCATTGACTTCACAGGCAGCATTAGCACCACTGCTAATCTCAGAGATACCTGTAATAATTCACGAAGCTACACAACTAAGCATTTATAATTCTACTCTGGAACAATCCTGCAGAAAAAACACACACCCTTGTGCAGCTGGGTCAGGGCATCTGTAGAGTGTGTCTTAATGAAGCAGTTTTCAACATTCCAACCTCAAACAATTCATTCTGAATCCACCCCCTCAAATATATACAAAAGCCAGGTGTTCTTCTTGAAAATAATGTCTCAGTGTATTCTAAGAAGATATTACAAGATATTTTGCAAACTGTCCCAGTAACTACCTTTTGTTATAACACAGTCAGACAGAGGTAGGGAAGAATTCTTCAGATAATACTAAAATAAATTACAATCTCTTAATTTGAAATTTCTTCTTCCTGCAAATATAGCAAGGCACTTGCTCTTTGTTAAGAGCCACAATGTTCTGGAACTGTAAAACTATTATTATTGCCTACAAAATGTATATAAAATATATTATCTACAGAAACAGGAGTTAAGATTCCCTGATAATGGAAAAAACAAAATAGTGTGCACATTGGGAAGTACAATGCAGGAATATTCAATGCTCTGCAAGATGTCAACTAAAGCCAAATGATTTTAGCGGTGTTGGTTAAGCACTGGATTCATCATACCCAGAAAATTATTTTAGCAGCATTGGTTGAGCACTGGATTTGCCATACCCAGGCTCATAGCCATAAAGCCATGCAAGATTTGCTTCAAGTTTTACCTGCAAATTTAGCCACTTAAGGCCTTTACCTGAACTACTACTACATAGAAACTGGAAGAAAAATGCAAAGGAATGGACATCCACCTGCATCAGCTCAGGTCTGCCACTGCAGGGACTTCACTTGAATAACGGGCAAAGTTGAAAATAGGTACCTTCAGTGGTTTAGTAAAGAGATATTTTCCATAAGGAAAAAAGTGAAAAAAAAAAACAAAAACAAACCAAAACAAAAAAAAAAAAAGAAAAAGTTTAAAACTGGCAGAACATTACCATCTAGAGCTTCTTTTAATTCATCTTTGGTCCAAGCAACTTCTGTCATCAGGAGTCGGAGATAATACATTGCATGCTGGTGAGGCTGCTCAGCTCTGAAGTTGTTCAGTGATCTCATGTACTAAAACAAAATAATGAAGTTCCAGTTATAGAACATTTCTAAACATAAAATATTAGCCTTGTACTCAACAGATTAATGTACCATCGAACCAATATATTTCAAATGTTAAGAACATTCTCTTGCTTGTTAGACCTGTTAAAAAATTGTTTAATTACCTTAGAAATAATGTGGGCCTCTTAAGCCTACAGATTAAGAAGTAACCATTAAGATAGTTGAATGAGCATGAAATCAAACTTCTCAATAAAATTAACGACTGGAATTAATGACCTAAATAAATCCTTAGATCAAGTTGCTCTACCCAGGAAATACGCATTCTGTGACAACTGTCCAGGGATGGGGAAATATCGCTAACAGAAAATGCGGTTTTCTCCTAGTTGCTTCACTGTGCTAACTTGGTTAGAAAAATACATGAGAACCTGGGAAATTCTCTGCATTCTTTGCCTGGATAAAGCAAGTACAAGAGAAGAATCAGTGAGTTTCTCCAAAGAAATTCCTTTGTAGTCCAGCTGCACCTTTACAAAATAAGCAAAATCTTTTTCCTCTACCTGAGGAACTGGAAAGTACAAACTAATAGTTTTGTCAAGTTGGAATCACTTCCAGTACAGGAGAAGAGTAACTTATTTCAGGGCACGTGAGTGAGAAACAGCAAGCATGCTTTTTCTCACAATATGCAATCTTTTATCTGTTCCAAAAAGAAGCTGGTATCTCCCTTATCGGTTAGGTATAGACATGAGGGGAGAAACTGCAATCTCCCCATCCTATTTGACTTTTTTGTATTTTGCCAGTATTTTACGTACACAAAAGGCCTATGCAACAGAAGTCTGTAAAATTACAAAACGTGCGTACTACTAAGTTCTTGCAAACCATAAAGACAACAGGGAAACATCTTAAACTAAAAGAGAATAATCCAAAATGAGTCATTCAGAGACCTGTGGGTTGGGGTTTTTTACCTTGACGTTTGTCACACCCAGATAAAACTTTCCAAACAATTAGTGTATGTCAGGTACACAGAGCCCTAAATAAAGTTCTGTCACAATAAATCTACCTTGTGTTTGATGTCCACCTGCTCAGATTTTCCTACTGAATACTAGCGAACTAAAGATGGCCCTAGCGTCTGTCTAGACCAGTCACCTGTTCAAAAGTCACCAGCAGCAGAGGATTAAGTAAGGTTATACCAAGCGTGGAGTGATATTCCCTGTAGCCCTCACTCTCTCATCTACTGCAGACTATTTGCAAGCTTTCTGGGACAAAAGTCAGCCTGTTCCCTAACATCAGTCTAACCCTTGTGCCCTCACTTATACCCCCCCAAACAACTCATTGCTATGAGCGCCAATATCCAATTTCTTCATTTCCTTTGTCCAGCTTCTGTTGTGCTCTCAATAAAGGACCAGAACAATTATGTATTTTGTTTGGCTTAATAATTGTTCATAAATTTACTTCAGGAGAAAAAAAATAAATAAATCCAATTAATCTAATGTACATTCCATATATTTAGATCAGTCATTAAATTTAGGAAGTGAGGCTTAAGAAGTCAGCATGTATTTAGCCAGCTGGGGTTACTTTTGCACAGAAAGATTTTGGCCCAGGAGCAAAGCTCCTCTTCCTATCTGTGAAGAAGAAATGTTGCAAATCTTCACAACATTTCCTTTCCCCTTTCATCCATTTCACCCTTCTATTGCTAGATCCCACTGAGGCCTTTCCAAAATGTAAAACAGGATATAAAGTTAAGACTTCCACTTCTGTCCCCCTTTTTAGATTCCTACAACTATCAAAGCAAGCTGCAATCCCTTGATCAATCCTTAGAAAGATTGACTTACAGAACATTCCAGGGCCAGTTATATTTAACCAAAGAATATAATATAAACACTCCAGGGAACTCGGGGCCACAAAAAAGACGAAATAAAGAAAATTATGCTGTCCCACTGAGGAACAATTTCACTCTCTGTTCCTATGGATAATCAGATTTCATTTCAAGACAATGCATTCAATTTTAAATTACTCCAAAATGCAAGTTTCTCACGTAGCTTACCGCTTCCTTGATAATCTCAAATCGTTTTTCATCGATCTCAAAAGTAGCCATTTTCTCAATGATCTTCTTGAGCAAGATATGTTGCTTGTCATTATAACCTTTTACAGAAAGCTATGGAAAAAGTGCATAATTTACTTTAAATGTGGAAGATAGAAGAATAAAAAAATTACCAAGCCTTGTATAATTCAAGGAACAATACACTCTTCAACACTTAGTCTGAATTCACCATTATTCAACATTAATTCATACTGAAAATAAAATCCGTTTACCCATCAAAAAATAACTCACAACAGAATACTGCATATTTGCCCAGGGGTTATGAAAGCAAAGAATTAATGTAATTTCACAATGATGTAAGCAAACGGTACTCAGAATACAGACTTTGAATGACTAAAAGTATAAAATCCAGTCAGTAAACTGTACGTTTGAAATACTGAAATGGTTTTACACTAGGGTTCTTCTCTTGGTAATGAAATCTAGATTAACAGCCTTCTTAAATATTCTCTCCAATTTACTTTTTACCTTGTTTTATGTTTATCTTGTTGCTCAAAAAAAAATTTTGTGTAAGTGAAAGTAAGCAGTATTGCAAAAAAGGGGTACTGTCAACAGCGAGACAATTCATAACCAGGATGATGGTGGGCTGAAATATCTTCTAATGCCTTTTTTCACTAGATGAAGTTTCTGTAGCTTGATGTAATCATACAGTAATTTTTAAGTTTCTGTGTTGTGCTTTTGTGTTTTGCTTTTTTTTTTAATGACTGATTTCATGTATACTTTCAAAAGAAAATGTGTATGATCAGGTCAATATCGCTGGAAAAAGGAATTAAATTGGACTTCTGCAGTTTAATTATTAAGGGTGAAACTAAATTTTAGGACACAAACCAACATACAGGGGAATTCCTGCTTTCCAGTGGAAAGAATCTTTTTCTTCTATAGCTGCTGAAACATACCTGAACCACAAATTTGAAAGAAACAAGAGCCATCATAAATGGATTTACAACAAAGGCTGATATCCTAAATCAGCATAAGAACCCAAACTGTTCAGAAAACATCATGGGTGATTGTTTCCAGTGTGACATCTGTCCTTCCTTTAAGTATCAACATTGTATAGCTACACCTATTAGCTATAAAACTTCTCACAATATAGAAAAGAATATTAGGAGTTCTCAGACATCAAAACAGAGTAAACTGATTTTAATGCGTGAAAATTTACTGTGGAAGAATATAAAGACCCTATAAAAACCTTATATTTGAAATAACTTTATAGACTCTGACTAAAAATTAAGAAAACTACCCACACACTCCCCCCCTCCTTTTTTTCTTTTTAAAGGAATTAACTCTGACCATGGAAACACCAGCAAGCTTTGAAACTAAGAATAGATAACTATGTTTGCAGTAAGTTAAGTGAATGCTACCAGAAAATGAGATTTGCACTGGATTAGAAAAACCCAGAAACTGCAGCACTCACTCTCATATAGAAAACATAGACAATATGCATTATGTTCTCTTACTAAGATACTTTGGAAAGTAACGGTTCTACAAGAAATTTCAAAACACATTTCGGTACAAAATGATGGTTAATATAAGCTTTTAACAGAACTTCAAGAGAGACTATTAAAATCTACCATGAATCTCATAGGAGAAGCTGAGTAAGAAATATTTATTTTGTTATTATTATCAAGCAAGTACTGTCAGCTCTTTAAAACAAATTATAAAACATATCACTACAGAAAAGCCATAAATATCCAGCACTGCATCCTAATAAACACATGCACAATCCATTTCCATAACTCACTACACCAGAATTAGGAAATTATAACGAAATCTCTAAAGTTGAGATTCATTCAACAAAGGTTAATTACATAGAAAAATCAGCAACAATACTCTCAAGATTACCATGCAAGTAAGTAAAAATGTGAACCAGAATGCAACAACTGCACTGCACACAATGCTTACAAGACACTGCAATCTGAACAGGTCACTCACTACTGATTAAAATACAGTTTTGCTTTGCCTTTAATTCATGAGATATGCAAGGGGAAAAAAAAGCATTAACTATCTCATTTGGAAATGCAGAAGTCAAATGTTTTCTCCAAGCTCAACAACTCCCAAGCTGTTTCATTTCCTCCTGCGTTTTTTTCTTACTTACAAGTATTGCATTCATTCCTGATGCAATGCCATAGATCAAACCTGAGAGGCGTGCTGCATATGTATACTCTTTTAAATCATCCTTCAATAACCTGATAAACAGGTATGTCATGTTGCAATGGAGAGGATCAGCATAAATGTAGCGACTAACAAAAAGAAAAACAAAAGAAATGCTTTGATACCTCAAGCAGTGACAAAGTAATGGATGAAGAAATATGACTGAAGAGTATGTATATGCAGCCTCATGATCAGTAGTTCTTGAAAAGGGAAGTTGAAGCATACCATTGATTTAATAGCATGAAAAGGGGATCTTCTACCCCATCAGTCAGAAACTTTTTAGTAGCTATCTGACAAACTGAAATAAATATGTAAGCTTGGATTAAGGTTGGTTTTTTCTTTCTCTTGTTTTTTTTTAATGGAGGAACAAATTTTACAACTAATTAATTTCATGAATGATATAAAAATAAAAAAAAATTCTTTAATATGAATGGAAAGACTGTTGGAAGACTTTGAACAAAATTCAACTTAAAATTCAAATTAAAGAAAGGATGGTTAATAATCAAGATCAAAATGAGTAACAGCCTTAGATCCATTTTTTAAATGAAAGTCCTTCCATCAAATCAATATAAAAATGTTGATGAGTGGAAGTAGTTTTAAGGCTCTAAGCTCTTCCTTGATTTGGGTACTTACATACATCCCATAGATGGTATTTTGGAGATCATAGTTCAAGCCAGCTAGTTCTGCTGCATATGCATACTCGTTGAGGGAGTCTTTGAGTAGCTCAAGGTACAAATAGGCCATGTTACAATGCAAGGGATCCACGTAAGCAAATGGGCTGGAAGAAAATGTTGAAAGTAAAATATGCAGTTTAAAATGATTTTTCAGTTTCTTTTGGCCTTTTAAGTTTGACCTGAAGGAAGCAATATTCTCTGTGAGTATGCTGATGGATCCCATTATGAAGGATTCCTATTTTGAAGCCAAGAATGAACATACCTGAAAATAATAATTTAGCTTGCTTATGGTTTAAGCAAGGCCTAAATATAGTGAAGATTCCAGAGATATTCTCTTATTTGTCCTTCTAAATCAAGACACCTTATATTTACTTTGCTGAATAGTCAGAATTCACCAGGAATAACATAAACTAAATACAACCTGAATAACCAATATAATTTAATAGACTGAAATGAAAGCCCACATGCTGACCATTAATTTAATTAATACTTCTTTTTACTAATTTAATCAGAAAACAATGTAGTGTCTATTCTAAAAATTAAAAGATTAGCAATTTGTAATTTGAAAAATAAGCAGCAGATGCTAAGTTCAGCACAGGAAAGACGTCCGGCCTATCCATTACCATATCACCGTAATTTTTGTGTTATCTTTTTAATGCAAACGACTACGCAAGCTCAAGGTTTGCATTAGAAGCATCTGATCACATACAACGTCACAAATTTCTCAAAGAGGAATGCAATTCAGACTCAAACTGTGTTTCAACTGCACTAATTGTTAAGTATCTGTGTGTTTTAAAGATCTGCAAAGTCAAGACAAGTTATCTGTCCTATGACTGAGGATTTATTTCTGAAGTTTCTGAAATGCATGTGAAGTCAGTATCAATTTTACAGAAATAATCAGCAGCATCTAAAACAGTTTCCTGTCACGATACGGCTTACAATTCAAACCCACACCATTTTCATTTATTTTCCCTAAGCAGCAGCAATGGTCATATTCAGAGACACATCAATATATATGTTTATGCCTACACAGGATGGTGCTTCATAGTGTATACCGACATTAATGTAGTAGAAC
Source organism: Pezoporus occidentalis (assembly GCF_034315485.1). Taxonomy (NCBI): domain Eukaryota; kingdom Metazoa; phylum Chordata; class Aves; order Psittaciformes; family Psittacidae; genus Pezoporus; species Pezoporus occidentalis. The sequence goes on from NW_026913965.1 coordinate 230,482, forward strand.
AAAGATCACATTGCCACAACACACACACTGGTAACATTAAAACAGGTATTTTTAAGAAGGTTCCTAGGCCATGACTTCTCCTTCCTTCTAGATAGGAAAGGAAGCATGGGAAGAGATTAAAAAAAAAAATAAAATCTATTAGACAAGTAGAGCCTGCTATAGTCTGAAATCTTAGCCAAGGATATGCTTTTTTATTATCACTGGGATAATTAGGCTGGGGTCGGACTGTTCTATTTGCATTTCTCTCTACAATGAGAATTTCCCAAAACTGAGCGACTTCAATATGCCCAGTGATGCAAATCCAATTAATACTGAATTTTTTAATTAAGACTGAATTCAAAGCAAGATGTAGGTCAATACTATGTTATCATAAACCTTCCTCCAAACTCATTATATTCTTTTCCACTTTGATACTAGAACAGAGACTTAATCAGTTTGAATGATTACTGTATTTGTATTGGTTATAAGTTCTACATACTCATTAGCTGGCAAATGCCAACGGGGAGTTTTGAAGACTATTACACCATTAATCCTCAAGTAAAAAATAACAGAAAACAATTATGATAACACTGTTCTGGGAGCTGCATTCTATTATTGGCAGCTTTGTAAATAAATGCTTGTTTCTAGTCTTCCTTTTTTTTCACTAGATTTGAAGAAGCAAAACAACTTGATCACTGACAGTGTATTTGAAAAAAATCTTAGAAGTCTAGCTTCTTCCCCTTTCAAACAGAACTAGAAGTGACATAGTTGAAATCAACACTGAAGTCTTGATCCTGGGTTACCTTATGAACAACTCGTAACTCAAGTTGGTTGAAATATTTCTTAGACTGGAGGGTAACAAGTATCCAGTTAAACATAATTAGCATTTTATCCTTAACACCCATCTCACTAAACCTTGGGAAACTTCAAGTTCAGTGTTTATAACCACCTTTAGATGATTTTCAAAAAAACCACATCATGTTGTTTTGCCTCCTTTTAAAAAACAGTATGTGTTGAGTTCTGAAGTCATAATTTATTCAAAAGCAAAAGCTTAATCATCATCCTTTAGGCTGCATGATAAATCCTGTGTCAGAGGTTTTTACTGTGTGGTTTCTTTAATACATGTGCCATGTAAGAATTTTCAGGTTTGGAACAAGGGGACTCCAGAAGGTTCGCAGACCCAGATTGCTCCTACTGGATTTGTATGTTTGAGGGAGAAACCACCCTTATCAACTTCCTCTTAATTTATCAACACAGTAGTTGCTGCTATAACATCTGGGTTAGGAATTCTTCTAATGATTTGTGATGATCAGGGCTACACGCAGAAGAAATCCTCCTGTTTTTTTCTGTCTTTGAAAGTGGTCTGTAATGTGAACAAATTCTTGTAATCAAAGCAGCACAGTCATCATATTCTGATCTAGAATTGAGGCTAAAACTTTTTATGAAAACTCATGTTATTAAGAGGGCTTTTTTAACTTAATTCACTCAGCCACAAGAGTTATGGGTAATTTCATCAAGTCTCTTGACTAAACACTGTACATTTCACTATTTCCTCCAATAAACATCAGCATGACCCATCTTGAAAGAGAAATTCAGTAAGAATCTTTTTTAAATATCAAAACTAGACAAACCTGCTTACAACTTCTTTTGGAGATGAGGTACCCAATATTGTCAACATCACATCTGTTCATATACAATTAACTGTCATCTTTTAAAATAAAAGGGAAGAACCCTCACACCCAATCCCAAGAAAAAAAGCCAGCATTCCCCCTGCAACTATCCCTAGGAGGAAACAGGCAAATCATTCCATCAGATTAGCTGGCAAAGCTCAAGTACTTCTGGCTTTTTAAAAGGGCTCACTGAGATGAATGTACAAATTTAACTGGAAAAGATTATCACCACATAACTAGTTCAAGATGTCTCTGCTCACTGCAGGAGGGTTGAACTACATGACATTTAATAGTCCCTTCCAACCCATTCCATGACATCATCCATATGTGCACAGAGTTACTATACTTTCGTGAGTTCTATATAAAATCAATTATTATCTTTTAATCATTCACAAACTGGTATCGAGATTGTATCACACACAGTTAAACTGGAATTGATTAAAAAACCAAAGCAAAACACGTAACTGTATGACAAACTCAGTATCCATCAATAAAATCCTATTTTGGATTTTGGCCAAACATAGTACAAGGGAAAGCCACCAGATGCATACAAAATATTGCAGTTGTTGTTTCTGAATAAGAGATTTCAATCTTCTACTTCCTGACATGTCAAAGTTGTAACAGTTGTAATGTTTGCCCTGTGATTTTAAAAAGCAAAAAGAAAAAATGCCCAGGCAACCTATTTTCCCCAGCTAGTACCAACATCAATACCAAGATCCAACACTATTAAAAAAACCTCCATCTAAAATTCTTCAAGGAAAAATTTCAAGTGGTTACTCAAAAGAAGGACTCAATGTACATTATGAAGTTACATCATTGTCATGCTCACTTAAAAAAAACAGATAATTTTCCTGTGATGAAAATAATGCAAGACCAGAATTAACATTACAGCACTTTATCATGCATCCTGAGGTGAGAATTGCACATGCATTGATAATACAGACAATGTTCTTGTAAAATAAAAATAATCAGTTGTTGGTGTCAGTTAAATAAAACCCCACAATTTTAAGCACTTAGGATTTTATACTGGCTTGCATTATGCAAATTAAAACAGAACTTTAACCTAATATTATTATCAGAATAGCATTTTATAAAGAAAACACTATCTAAAAATGGTTGCAATTTAATTATTAATTTAAAATAATACCCACTTTTAAAGAGGTGTTTTGCAATATACAGTAGGTACTATTGGCAGGCATATCTTAAGTACAGAAAATAAAACACAGAAGAAACCTGTTTTCAAAACATTTTTAGATTATTTTTTCCTGTTAACGTAGATGGAGCACTTCAAACTGCTTGCCACTCAACTACTGCATAACTTACATGAGTCTTCCTGCTATCTGTACCTTACTGCAGATTCCCAGGACAAAGGTTTTAAAGCCTCAAAACACACAAGAAAGTTTTTGCACAGAAGTGCACATTCCAACAAACAAGAAATTTCTGGAGAGCAATTTCTGCAATATATTTAACACTGCATACCTGAAAAATTCAAAGTTGAGACAAGCTTTTGGCAAAAAAAATTTGTCATCTTGCTTGAACCACAGTTTGCTCATAGCAGTGTCCTGTGTCAAGAAAAGAGGTTTTGTTAAGTCACCTTTTAACTGTAATATGTTATGCCATTTAAAAAGTCTCCACCGCTTCAAAACTCAGTTTAGTATTGTTTCCTTATATCCACAATGTTGTGACTGCGTGTATACCCATCTATCCTTATGGAGACTCTCTTCTCATCATAGATCACCTTTAACAAGCAATTAAATAGCTGCAGCACTGTGAATGAGCTTATGACCAAAATGGGAACTACTTTTCTAGAGCAGGAGTGATCAAAGACAAATAATAGTTAGCTGCACAAAACACCCTGCCAAAGCTAACATTAAAAGATGTGCCATTATGCAGCACTACATCAGCATATAGTTACATTTGCAGACTAAGAATATAATTGCACATGTAATGCTTTTAGTAAAAAATATTAATGCACTGTATGTTGTTTTAAAGTAACATTGCAAACATGACACATTAAGAAAAAGTATTAAAACCAGTTGAAAATGAGTTCAAAGAACTGTCATGAAATTTTTCTAGAATAATCTCCTAGTATGAGAAAGATTCCAAACAACCTCCCATATTGCTTTTTCTCCTATGAAAACTGTGAAATAGATACTCTTTCTCTGTTCCAACTCTAGTTAACTTTATCCCAACATCTTTTCTTTGAATTGCTGTAGATCAGAAGAGAGAACTTTTAGCTGTAAAATTATATCTCTTTCTCATGTTTTTGAGCAGAGGTTCTTTGCTTTTCAGGGATCTGGTGTGGTGCATGGTATTCTCTTCCTCCTCTTTGCATAAAAGAAATAATTCCTTCTCTTAAAGCACACATTCCTTTACACAACATTTGACTCATACTAAAAAGCCTTTTTACAGCTTCTCTCCAAGACAATAAAATTTTTCTTCTGTTAAATTGCTACTATGCAGTTTAGAATACACCTTACACCAGGGACAGTGTGATAAACAGTAGAGCCTGTGTGTAGTACTGGAGACCCAGCCCGGTAGCTGGAGACTGCTAGCTGCAGTCCATAGTATACTGGCCCTCAAGCCAAAGCCTGTATCTTAATTGCCCTCTTTCCCAAGGGTTTTTCAGAGCAAGATGTGCCATTACAACAGAGGTGACACAGTAACATGCTGCCAGTGAAAATGGCCATCCTGTTCGTGTACTTATGTTCTGGTTTGTCCCTTTCTCCACAACACTGGTCCAGTCCACAGTAAGCTCATGCAGGCATATAAAATGCAGAAAAAATTGTTTTGGTTTGGTTTTTTTTGTATAGGTAATCTTTGCTAACTTAGTTCTTGCAATGTTTTGCTGTGGACAAATGCCGGGGCCCACAAAAAGGAAAATGGCACAGGCATACAGATGGAGAGAAAATAAATGAGATACACGCAAAACAGGTAATGTCTATTTCATCAAGTACAAAAGATTAAAAATATTTTCCCTCAGAAAACATATTTTAGGGGGAAAGGCAAAACTAAAACCAAATACATTTCTAAATCAGTGATGCCTTAAAGCATAGCTTTTGTGTGGATCAATTGCCTAGCTGCTACAGAGACACTGAAAGACCATACAGTTTCTGTAGTAAACCAATTAGTGTTACTTACTAGAGCTGTAATATGTGTCCCTGCTGAGGTTTACAATTTCAGTTCAGGATGAATATAAACCTGCTCAAAGTCCTCCTATGTTAATAATACTGCTTGAAGTACGTATCTAAAATGCCCTGTGCAAACAAGTATGTTTTTCTGATGGATGCCTTTGCACTGAAGTAGACATATTAATCTAGTGTGCAAAAAGTATTCCTGAATTGAGTATTCAATGTAAGTGCAGAAGACTCTTCCTATTTGTCTTCCACTAGGCCTAGAATAGAGATGAGCATTAGCAAAGATAACGATGCTTTAGCAGTGAACAATACTTTTTAGTAAATTTTAGGTACTTGGAAAACTGAGATTTGCTAAATGCACTGAGATCATTAAATGGTGCTGCCAGAAGACTGGAGAATGATACTTATTTACATGCTTTTATCTCTCTCCTTTTTTCCATGCAATCACAAGCTTTACCCATACACAGTTACAAAAGAATAGCCTTGTCTACACCCTTGATTTACTGAACACAGCTCAAAAAAATATGAGTAGCAGTCACCCTTCTGCTGAGTAAACAGCTTTAATACTATTTCTATCGACTCTTAACACACTTTCAAAAGGGCAAAGAGAGTTCAAGCTGCTTGTAGATTCTTTTTTGTGGGAACCCAGTCATAATCCAGAGCTCAGCAAGAATGAACTTTCTACTGTCTTTCTAGCAATATCTTTAAATTTTGTACACTTTTGTTATTATACTTTAGAATATGACAGATCTGTATTTAAAATAACACACAGGAATTAACTACGAACTTCCCAGAAGTTTAGCTAGCACATGGAAATGGCTTACCTTTACAAGGGCAGGGTACTGTGTCGCATCTTTTTCCAATGGCAAAATCTCAAAGTTAGTAGGAATGAATTCGTTCTTCATTGGAAGCTTGAATTTCCCATTCAGGTCAGCATTTTGCCATTTCTAGACAAACAGGAGAAATAAGGAGGCTAAGGAGAATGTTTGCTTAATCAATGGTTATAGACTTATTTCTCTTATACTGTAACAAAAGTTTTAAAAATGTGTTCCACTAGCTTATGTCTAAAATACCATTAAGATAATAGGGAAATGAAGATAATAGGGAAAGAGAGAAGTATCTGGCAAAACAAGTTGGAGTAGGCTATGAGCAGCATGAAGTGCTCCAAGGAGGAAGACAAAAAGATATAAACTAATTTTGAAAAGTTTACAGTAGAGTGGAAGCTCAATGTCTTACCTTTTCTGCTACTGTGAACTCTATAGGAAGGTATTAAACTAAATACATAAGCAAGAATTCTACTCAGGAACATAGGTAAGGATAAACTAAAGGAAATGAAGTGTTCCTGTGCAATGTCTTTCAAAGCATGCTCAGCAGGTCCGGTTTAACTCTAAGCCATCTCTTCTTAGAAGAATAGATCAATAACAAATTTCGATAAGTATTTGTCTATCTCCTTTGCTGTAGTTTTGATTTTTAGAAGCTCATTTAATTGGTAAAATATACTCATTTTCTAAATTGCAAATACCAGTTTCAGAAACAGTTACATATAGCACTTGTAAAAAGATTCCTTTCTTAAGAACAGATTAGCTCATTACCATTTAATAAAGACTTCAACTTTGAGAAGTTAATGCTTACATTTTTAAGGAGACATTGCATATTTTGGATCTGTTGCAGTAAAAATGGCATAACATTCCCTTCACTTAACCATGAAAATGTATCTGTCTTGTGTAATAAATATTTGAAATCTGAAGACTAAAATAAAATCTTCTCATAATATCCAACAGTCTCATTGTACAATTTTAATGCTATGTGCAGCAGCAAATTTAAGTTCTTCCTTCAATTAAATGGAAAATCTGACAGAGAATTTACCACTGCCTTTTGCTTGCAGAGATTAGGATATATTGTAAGTTTTAACATACCTTAATAACTTCATCAGAAATTGCTTCTTGCTTGTACTGTGTTCCATACCAGTCTTCTGTTCGATCAGTTTTTCCTTCAAAAGACTTGGAAACTATTGCAACTCTGAAAACAAAGAGACAAAGCACTTTGGCATGAATGCGTCTGAGAAAAGATTGTGAGAAATTATTCACACTGTTCCATCACCAGAAAGCACTGATTTCTGGAAATGGTCCCTGAACAATTACAGAGTGTATGTGGACAGCAAGCATACATATATTGAACTACAGAATAAGGCTAACCACGAAATCAGATTATTGGCATCATTTAATTTTACCGATTTTCTAATGTGGTACAACCTAAAGTTACATGCAATCATTGTTGCACTCAATTTCGATTTTTTAGATTTTGTCATTGTTCCAGAAAACACAGAAAGCCGCACTTGAGATCTTCTATGAAATTACTGAAGTGACTACATTTTTCATACAACCTATACCAACACTGAGGTATGTGAAAATACTAACTACAGAAATTTTATTCCAGACCTAGTGTTTTAGATGATGTTATTGCAGTTTCACTCTCGCATTCATAATCTGATAGTAAAAGTTTCTTCATTTTGTATACATGGTCATTTCAGATTAATACCCATTTCTCTCCCACCCCCTCCACCCCCACCCCTTTTTTTTGTTGATTTGGGGCTTTTTGAGGAGAAGGCAAGAAAAGCAGGAAGATTAACATCTTTTACAGTCAATACAACAGAACTATAACCGATTAGAAACCTCAGTCATAGAATCATAGAATATCTTAAGTTGGAAAGGACCCATAAGGATCATCCAAGTTCAATTCCCTGCTTCTTGCAGGACTGCCTAAAACTAAACCATATAACTAAAAGCATCGTCAAGATGCTCCTGGAACTAAAGAATACATCTAAATAAGAGGAAATCCAGAATAAAGAAAGTTACAAACGTCACAGTATTTTTTCAGTAGTCTTCATAATAGGTATCATGAAAACTCCTTTAATTAGTTTTAACACCCAACAAGATGAAAGAGTATTCAATGGAAATAAGTAGCTAGCTCTATGAGTAAATAGATGTTTACAAGAATTTTGAAATGGTCAGAAAAGGTAGCACTATTACCTCCTGCATGTATTTAACAATCCCTGGATGCTGAATAGCACAGCAATGAACTCTGTCAAATCTTGTGCAGATGGCTAAAATGCACATTGAAACATCAAAATATATGCAATTCAAGTGTTCTTTTTTAATACAATATCTTCAGGCCAGGAACATTCTGTTTTGTATTTCTAATGTGCATGGCAAAGTGGGGCTTTAATCAAAACAGCCATATGGACGTGCCTCAAACTATAGTCTTTTACTTTACAAATACTTTACTGGAGAATGCCCTTGGGATGAGTTTTTGAATATATTTTAAAAACACCAAAATTAAATAAGTGGACTATTAATATTTTAGATGCTGATGTCCTTATCCCTCCTTTTTCCTCTAATGTTTACACATAAATGACTAAATGATCCAAGAAGGCTGAAAAAACCCCAGAATTCTGCTATACTCGGTTCTAGATTGTCCTATTATGAATATTTTCAAATTATTAATAATTTGATCTGTGCATTGTATTTCAAATAGTAGGAGAACAGTGGGGTGAACTGCTAGCATTAGATGCATTTAAACAAATTACAAGTGCATCTCAGTCACATCGGACTGTAAAGATACATTCTCAAGCATGATTTAAAAATTGAAGCAGGATTTGACCACACTTTGAGACAGTATTTTAAATCATACACACTGAAGAGAGGCAATCAAATCTCATGGTTGAGGGATGCAGACTTCCTCGGGGTTGTGGAAGAAATTTTTACTTCCCAGCCTTGAAAGAACCATGCGTAGCATGAACACACACATGCATACACAAAACAACCCCTGCTCCACTGCAAAAGTTATGCAATATTCAAACCAGCATGAGAATAGTAATCTTGAAGAGATACATTATTTCATCTCTCATTGCAAATGGCAATAGAAATGGTTAACATTTTTATTGTGACTCCTTATAAAATGGTTTCATACCTGTTTGCCTGTTACATCTATTTCATTTTTTATATAGAAGAAACAATACTAAATAAATATTCAACAAAGAACTGAGCACTTCAATGCTAAAGAATATTTTTTTCTTGCAACACAGCAGACACTAGCTTGGTCAACAAGGTAAAATCTATTACAGACTGTTGTTTGCATTAAAATGAGTCATAGCAGTATTCTGTTATGTTTTGCATTTTAACTCAAGACAGTTGACGAGCAAAAGCTTTATCATGTACAGATGAAGTTGCTAAGAGACTATAAAAAAACCATAAAATTATTAGAATTTCAGTGCAAACTATCAGGCCTTTTCAAGCATTAAATAAAAAATAAAATAGAAAAAATGGAAAAAGAAGAAAAAAAAAAGACGCCTTAAACAAAATTATTATCCTGATGAAATTCCAATAATCACACAGTCTGAGAGCAAGAGAAAGGTGTTTTAGAGTATAATATACAAATGTCTGTTATTTTCTGTTATTGGATATCCCTCCTTCTAGCCTCTCCAATTCACCAATGCTCAAGCAGTATTGACAATCCAAGCACCCAAACAGTTGCTACAGGAGCATATAAAAATTAAATAGCTAAAAATAATTCTATCTGCTCAACATATACAAAATGAAATTGTGGAAAACAGCAATTCTTCAAGCAGTTCTGCTTCAAGAGATCCTCCTGTCCGTTCTAAACTTCAAATCACCACTGGAATGGTAACTTACATTTAGAACTCCTGGAAACATACTCACAGCAACATGAAACAGACTACAAGACATTCATTCTGCCTGAGACTTACAACCTAAACCAAGATACAAGCACCAAGAGCAATGAACACCAGGACAAGAAAAGAAGAGGGGAAAAGAAGCACCACAGGTAGAAATACAATGTTATGCAGTTACTTAAATGTATTGTGATGCATATTTAAAATTCCCAGTTACATAATGTTGCTTCTGCTTTTCATTTCTGTGCTGTGCAGCACTATGAACATCCATATGGTTTAAGACAGAATTGAAATAAACTGGAAAAGTAAGACAGGCAATCAGGCAAATTATGATGATCTGCTTAAAACATATTTAAATTCAACCAATGCAGTTCGACTTCTGAGCCATTCATGAACATAGAATACAGCTGGAACTATATGCAATTTATTTCTATGTGTATATTCTTGTACATGCAAACTGTTTCAGCCCTCAGTTACGGTCAGTTTTCAAAAAAGAAACACAATTTCTGTGATACCTGTTTACTAGAGCCTATTTATTTATTTATTTAATATCTTCCTGAAATCTAAAATGAAGCTACAAGTCACAGATCCACAGAAGGGTGTTATTTGGGAAGATAACCTGTGCTTTAAAATCAATGTACTTCCAGGAAAGATAATCAACTTTTATAGTCTACATTTCTGTAACAAAACTCTAACTTCAAAGGGTGAAGAAGTAATAGGCCTTGAGACCACAGTAGTTGTGATACTAGTAACAGACATGACAAAGCAAATTTGTTGCAAAAAAATTAAATTATACTTAAGAAGGAACAATTGCTGGTTTTAACTAACTTAAACTTTGTCTTCCAAAACATGCTATTGTCAAACAAGTGAAAAATTACACATATCTATTCAAATGAATAAAATGATCGAGACAAAACCAACAAAAGCCTAGCTTTATTTATAACTTCCCCCAAAATGATCAGTAAAACTGATGCGAGGCAATATAGGCTGTATGAAGCCAGGTCCACACAACTGTTATTAGGAAATAGAGTAAGAGGGGGAACTACATGCAGAGAGATGTTGCTGGGGTGTAGCATTCCAATCATCCTTCAGAAGCACAAATTATTTCTTAGAGTTCAATCAAACTAAGTCTCTACAAACACAACAGGGGTGGAAAAATGTGAACAAATTGTGATTTTCAACATCTTTACTCAGATACAATGCAATTAAAAATAAATACATACATTCCAAAATTGTAACATGCTTATCATCAGAGATGAGCATCAGCAGCTGCATTAACTGTTTGCTCATTATCTGTGAAATTCCAGCCTTCAGAAATTTCTGTATCAACCTTTCTGGCACTCATTTTAGTTTTCTTCCTTCTAGGATAGTACTAGTGATACACTTCAGATACCAAGAGAGGAAAAAAGTCCATTTACTATCCAGGGGAAAATATTCCTTGGTTGCTTAATTTGATGAGTCACTAGCTTCTTAAATTTTAATAAGAGCATTTATTCTGCAGATGGGGGGGGGGGGGGACGGGGGACTACTGGAAATTACATTTTTCAGCTAAGAGTGCAACACATGCCAAGTCCATTCCCTCGTCTTCACAGATGGTTGGCAAAACCCAGCACAGTTTGAACGAGTAAAAATGATACATCTTAAAAAGGTTTCTCTCAGGGAAATTAAGCCACTAAATGCAACAAGTAGTGTTTGGGGGTGGGAGGGGGGAGAATAATATCAAAACTTCCTGTTATGGCTCGGTCAAATAGAAGAACATATGGATACTTGCTACCATCTGGGAATAAGGATATTTTTCCATACTTTCAATAAAGACAGTTTGTTAAGAAAATAACAGTTGAAAAGCTAAACTTTTTAAAAAGACATTGAACAAAAGCCTCTCACTGTGAATGCAGCTACCCCCATATAGATATATAAGCAATTACAAATAAAACCATTATACAAAGGAAAGATTCAAAATCATTGAATCATACTGTGGTTTGGCTTGGAAAGGATCTTAAAAATCATCTACTTCCAACTCTCGAAGGGAAACCCACCCCTAGACCAGGCTGCTCAAAGCCCCGTCCAACCTGGCCTTGAACACTTCCATGGATGGGGGATGGGACCACTATAAGAAACAAATTACACAAGACATAAAAAGAAAAACAAAAGAAAAGGGACACCCCCCCACCCCCCCCCTAAACAAAACAGACAAATAACAACAGCAGAGTTGGAATGATGTGGCACATATGAACTCTTTCATTAAAGGGATAATAGAAAAGTGAATATGAACATAAATACCAGTAAATGGTGCGTAACCAGAACATATATAGATACTTAAAAGCACATGTCCACAGTATTTTATTAGTCTGTAGAATTCGCTGAAGACAAAATAAGAAAACAACCTACTGGATTGCTAGATGCACATGGATACAGATGTAATTAAAAAAGTAAACCACAAGGGGATCTTTTTATTAGCATTTATAATCTCATTCTTTCAGGAGAGCCTTGAATCTTTGTATCATACCATGGAATCACAGAATCATAGAATAGTTAGGGTTGGAAAGGACCTTAAGATCATCTAGTTCCAACCCCCCTGCCATGGGCAGGGACCCCTCACAATAAACCATATCACCCAAGGCTCTGTCCAACCTGGCCTTGAACACTGCCAGGGATGGAGCATTCACAGCTTCCTTAGGCAACCCATTCCATTGCCTCACCACCCTCACAGTAAAGAACTTCCTCCTTATATCCAATCTAAACTTCCCCTGTGTAAGTTTTAACCCATTACCCCTTGTCCTGTCACTACAGTCCCTAATGAAGAGTCCCTCCCCAGCATCCTTATAGGCCCCCTTCAGATACTGGAAGGCTGCTATGAGGTCTCCACGCAGCCTTCTCTTCTCCAGGCTGAACAGTCCCAGCTTTCTCAGCCTGTCTTCATACGGGAGGCACTCCAGCCCCCTGATCATCATTGTGGATGATAACACTTTTAGTAATATTTAATATTGCCAGGGGTTTTGTTCCCCCAAGATATTTTACCTTGCCAGCAATTTAAAATAAAAGATACTCTAAAATTATATCTCTTGTTATATTTTACTACACTCTGAAGTATTTTAAGATAAAAAAAAATCCTAGTTCATTTCATTCCACTTTTAATTCAAAGTACTTAAAATGTTTATAGAAGTAATACAGTATTATATACAAGTTAGTATTTTGCTTTAGTCACATGAAAATAGAAAAGCCTAATTAGTTCAGATCTTTAAACACCTGTTGCCCTGAATATAAACATTTAATTCCCACTAAAATTGAAAGAACCTAAGACTTTTATACCTGAGAAAAAACAGCTTGAATTATTATCATAGAAGCTACACAGAAGCACAACTTCTGAGTGTACACTGAAAAAAATGTATCATTTCGAGAAATAGGAAAAAGCAACATGACACAATCTTAAATTTTGATTATTTGGGTTTATTTTGTTACAGTTTTGGAGAAGATAAATAGTCTGAACAAAAAGAGAACTAAGATGTAAATGTATAGTTGTTACGGCGATAGCAAACACTGGCGTGGTTTTAGTCTACACTTTATAAACAATACATTTATCATTACTCTGACCATATACCATTCAAACTCAGAGTATGCCTGCTGCTACATCATTACAGGCTTCCTCCAGGCCTCATTCCATCCATGTTAGAATATCAGTGCTTTGTTGAATTCCACTGTTCAAACTGCATTTAATCAGTCTTTGGTTCCTCTCTAGTGTGCATGTATTTATACTTAAGCTTTAACAGGACATCTGCAGGCATAGCTGTACCTATTTAAGCTTCAGAAAACTAACCTGCTCATACTTACTATCTTTAAGCCCTACTAAAATCTATGCAACAAAAAGAAGCTACAATTTCTTTAACAATACACTGAAGAGCCCATAAAATCAGATATATTCCAGTTTTGAAAGTCTCTTTATATCCCAATATTTAGCTTTCTTAATTCAAATGCTTACAACTACATAATCATTATAATCTATTTTTTATGCCAGGTAAAGTGAAGAGGCAATGTGGTTAGTCCTAAGGGAAGATTAAACACAATGTATTTCTTCCAGTAGCCAGAAAGAAAGCACAGTAACAGGAAGCCAGAAGAAAGCAGGGTGAGACCCAAGACATTTAAAGCCCAAGAATACATGGAAACCCAAGTACACAGAAGTTACTAGATGATCATCCCTCTCTGATGATATGCTTTATTCAGTCACGAAGCCACCATCACTTTTCCATTATGAAAACTTTGAAGCTTTCCTGTATAGAAAAGCATACCTATTCTATCAAATTTAGCTTCCAAAACACCCCCACCACTATGCCACTCCAGTCTAAACATACTACACTTTGCTACTTAAAAAGTCATATACAAATTTGAAAAGCTGAGATGAAAACACTATCTCCATTATCTGAAAGATCAATGCTTCCCAGTTTAAATACTAAAGTTGATCATCTTCAGTTGGCATTTGCTCTAGATGTGTCCCATCTTGAAAAAAAATCCTTTTATTTAAAATTAATCCACAACTACCAAGCTTAAATATATTCCCAGCAAGTCACTTTGATAAATGAGAGAAAACTGATGTAACCCTACAAAATTACTAGAAATAAAGATACATATAATAGTAAACAATTATTTTCTTTGGTTACTAATGTTTCAAGTAACAGCCAAATTCCATGTATTTTTTTTTTCTCTCTCTCTGATAACATTCTTGCTCATCTTACTCTTCCCCCTCACCCCATTTTTTTTAAATCAAGGACAAAGAGGAATGCAAGATTGCAACTGCAAGTGAAAATATGGGCTTATATTAACTAAAGAACATTATGAAACTACTACATATTTGAAAAAAAACACAGTGTGTAACATACTAAATTTTTCTAAAACATGTCACCACTATTCCTGTGCTTCCGACCACATTCTGTAGACCTGAATTTTCTCCCTCTGCCTGCATTCTCTGCACTTTCCTTTGTCACACTAGTAACTTTTGAACAAGGTTAATTATGGCTACTTTATGCTCAAGTACTGTCAGCTGGAAGGGAGGGTGAAAAGGCTGGCAAAGCCAGAAACAGGAGTAACAGAAACCTGATGAGTGGTCTGTGACATCCAGCAGCTTCTGATAACCTTAAAGAGTGTTATGAATGTATTGGCATATATTAATTTCCTCTAGAAATTTTTGAAAAGCAAGCAGATGCTTTGGAAGTTCTCTGGCTAATAACAAAGACCAAATTTAATTATGAAAGGTATTCTACCCTAAGTCAATATTGACAGTTTTCTTGCAAAGTTAACAGCCACATTTTATGTGAAGCTGTAATAAACATCACATCTGATTAAGCACCTGTAGCTTGTTTACTAAATCAGTATTAAAATCAGGATTAAAAAAATGGTTTACATATTTCTTGTGAGCAATTCTAAAACCAGTTACAAGCTCAAATTTATGTGGAATTTGGTTAAGCTTTCTTCAGAGAAGAAGTAATTATATATTCTCTCTTTAGTTATTAAAACCAGTCTTTGTGTTAAAGGTAAGCTCTTGTACCAAATTTCCAGGAAGTTGGGGAGTAGATCAACATGAAAATGCATTCAAAATAGACGTATTTAACACAAAAGGAAAGAGAATCTGGAAATTTTTTTAAAGTAGTGTTTGTTCAAAATATGGTCTGGAAATATTCAAGCTTCAGCTGCAGTATCCCACACACATTACACATGAGATGCACACCCACACACAAGGATATACGCTCTTCTTTAAAGGGCATTAATTACTATGGCAACTACTGTGACTGACATAGGCAGGTTCACTTACTTTATCATTACTTGTATACCCATAGAAACACCAGAACCCCATGACATTTATAAATACAGTTCCACTTTTATCCACTTTATCCAGTATTGGAAATATACCATCTTTTGAAAATGAAGTTACACGCATCTTAAATTAAATGAATATACAAACAGATCTTGCCATGCAAACACAGTGAAGATTCGTGCCCAAACTTTTAAGTAATTCACAGTAATTTCAGAAGGCTGAAATATAAACTCCAGAAATACACGAATGTATGCCTCACTGTCTTTCTACAGCTGACACTGACTGAATACTTCAGTTTGGAACACAGTCAGAAACAGACACACACCACCAAATCATTATTTTTCTGTACCATATACCTGGCTTACAGCACGCTGTCTTCAGATACAGCAAGACTGATACAGAATCACAAGCAAGAGCTTGTTTCTGTGTTTTCATCCATTTTAATAATCTCTCTATGCCACTAATTTAATATTATAATATACAAAAAAGATACATCAAAAGAACCAAGTGGCAGGAAAAAAAAAAAAAAAAAATCAGGCCAGAAAGTACTAGTATAACTGTTACCCATGCAACATTCTAGTAATTGACTGTGCCACATGATATATGCAAATACATACATACACCAATTTACATACTGTTCTACTCAACCTCTGCCCGGTTCAGTGCACAGAACAATTAAGAAACACTTATTCAATATTTTACATATTTAGTTGAGTACATGACCTGACTTCTCTCTTCCAATATTCACCTCTTTTTCTAAATAAACAATTACTAAAATGTCTCTCACACAATACTCTGTGTTACAGGAACTAATTTCATATTTTAAAATATCCCAAGAGACATTATTTTCATAGCTAGGAAGGTAAACTTCCATTTCTTTGCCCTTTGTATGCTTTACTGCATTTAAGCCTGCAGAAGTTTTGCTGCTTAGCTCCTTCAGGTTTGGTCCCATCAGTTCTGCTGCTGTCCTACCACAGGCTCTTTGACTCAAACCTCTTCTCTTTGTTTCTTCTGTTTGCCCCATTTCCATGATTCAGGACTCTCAATTGTATATCCTTGCTAAGCCTGACATAATCTTCCCTTCTTACCTCCAATCTGCCTACTAGTCTGAGGAAGACATGGTGCATAGAAAGGACTGAAAGGACATTTCTGTCTGAACAGGAAGAGCTGCATGCACTCTTATTAGAGTGCTTATTTTCAATGGGGAGCAGAGACATTAACACATAGAACAAGCTCTTTTTCAGCAACATTTACTTTGGAGTTGTAAGAAACACCTAAGGACTTGTGTTTCCATTAGTTCATCTGCTTTCTTATAATGTTTGGTTTAAAATACCAGTTATTGCAGTTTAACTTACCGAACATTTTCTGGTCTCAATTTATCCAGTACCATCTCTATTAAATCAGGTCTAAATTCTTCGAGCAAATATTCAGCAGCCAATACTTCTTCTATAGGGTAATACTAAAAAAAAAAAATAAATATAAACACGCCCAGAAGCATGTAGATGAATTAAACAAAAACTAAGCATGCAAGAAATACTGTTTTGTAAAGGAAATACAAGCGTATGTTTCTGGTCACGAGATCTGTATTAGCATTGTCATTTAAAGTTAGAAGTGTACAGATGTCTTAAAATCTTTCTCTTAAAACTAAACAAGAAAGAAATACTGTTTTGTAAAGGAAATAAAAGCGTATGTTTCTGGTCACGAGATCTGTATTAGCATTGTCATTTAAAGTTAGAAGTGTACAGATGTCTTAAAATCTTTCTCTTAAAACTAAACACGATGAAGAAGTAGTGAAACTACGCAATCATTTCTCCTCCATTAGGTAATTTTATATACAACATATTACCATTCTCTTGAAAAATTTTATGTCCCAATATAAGAAGTCACCCACCTTTAAACACTTTTGAAATAACTGAAGTAAAAAGAACATAGCGAATGCTGACCCCTGGAGGATATTTTCAAAGATACCAAAACACAAAGTACTCATTAAAGTGCATTTCGGAAAAATGAAACATAACCAAAACAGAACAAACAAAACAATAAACCAAACTGCAAACAAAACAAACAAAACCCATCACCATTATAAAAAACCAAAACCCACAACAAAAACAAAACCAACAAACCACTAAGGGTTTTTTTTAGCATTC
The DNA here is from genome assembly GCF_034315485.1 of Pezoporus occidentalis. Taxonomy (NCBI): domain Eukaryota; kingdom Metazoa; phylum Chordata; class Aves; order Psittaciformes; family Psittacidae; genus Pezoporus; species Pezoporus occidentalis. The sequence goes on from NW_026913965.1 coordinate 247,908, forward strand.
TCTAAGAATTCAAAATTTTGTTTACAGTAATTGAAAGTATATTTCAGTTATCTGACAGCATAACACAAATTTAGATATACATAATTCCAGTGGGTTTTTTTAGGATCAAACTGTGAATCTCTTACAAAAAGTCACAATTGAAGAAGAAAAAAAACAGTTCCTAGTTCCTCCAAAAATTCTTAGTACAATTGATAGGAAAACTTTATTAGACCAGTCAGTTTCACCTCTGTGCCTGGAAAAATCTTGGAGCAGATTCTCCTGGAAGGCATGCTAAGGCACATGAAAAAAAACAAGGTGCTTGGTGACAGCCAGCATGGCTTCACTAAGGGGAAACCCTGCCTGACCAATTTGGTAGTCTTCTGTGATGGCGCTACGGAACTGATGGACAGGGGTAGAGCAGCTGATGTCATCTACCTGGACTTGTGCAAAGCGTTCGACACTGTCCCACCCAACATCCTTGTCTCTAAATTGGAGAGACATCAATTTGATAGATGGACCATTCAGTGGATGAAGAACTGTCTGGATGGCCACACGCAAAGAGTTGTGGTCAATGGCTCAATGCCCAGCTGGAGACCAGTAATGAGTGGTGTCCCTCAGGGATCAGTGTTGGGACTGGTCTTGTTCAACATCTTCGCTGACATGGACAGTGGGATTGAGTGCGCCCTCAGCAAGTTTGCCGATGACCCCAATCTGTGTGGTTCGGTTGATATGCTGGAGGGAAGGGATGCCATCCAGAGGGACCTTGACATGCTTGTGAGGTGGGCTGATGGCAACCTCATGAAGTTTAACCATAACAAGTGCAAGGTCCTACACCTGCGTCGGAGCAATCCCAGGCACAGCTACAGGTTGGGCAGAGAACAGATTCAGAGCTGCCCTGTGGAGAAGGACTTGGGGGTGCTGGTCGATGGGAAAATGAACATGAGCCGGCTTCAGTGTGTGCTTGCAGCCCAGAAAGCCAACCGTATCCTGGGCTGCATCAAAAGGAGCGTGACCAGCAGGTCGAAGGAGGTGATCCTGCCCCTCTATTCTGCTCTCCTGAGACCTCACCTGGAGTATTGTGTACAGTTCTGGTGTCCTCAACATAAAAAGGACATGGAACTGTTGGAACAAGTCCAGAGGAGGGCCATGAGGATGATCAAGAGAATGGAGCACCTCCCGTATGAAGATAGGCTGAGAAAGTTGGGGCTGTTCAGCCTGGAGAAGAGAAGGCTGCGTGGAGACCTCATAGCAGCCTTCCAGTATCTGAAGGGGGCCTATAGGGATGCTGGGGTGGGACTCTTCATTAGGGACTGTAGTGATAGGACAAGGGGTAATGGGTTAAAACTTAAACAGGAGAAGTTTAGATTGGATATAACGAGGAAATTCTTTCCTGTTAGGGTGGTGAGGCACTGGAATAGGTTGCCAAGGGAGGCTGTGAAGGCTCCATCCCTGGCGGTGTTCAAGACCAGGTTGGACAAAGCCTTGGGTGATATGGTTTATTGTGAGGTGTCCCTGCCCATGGCAGGGGGGTTGGAACTAGATGATCTTAAGGTCCTTTCCAACCCTAACCATTCTATGATTCTATAAATGTTTAGCATAGAAAAACCACTAGATGACCTAAGCACTGAGTACCTGCAGTTTGCCATACAGTTGTACTTTTGACCAGAATTATTATAAAATGGCTTTCTGAATTACATACATTATACAAACAACTACAGTGGAATGACTTCCAGAACACAGTATAACACACAGAAAATTTTGGAAAAGAGAAAGGGCTGGGGGAAGGTGTGGAGACCAAGGGCAATGTACCAAACCTGTGTTACAAAAAGTTCAAATGCGAATGCTAAAGATCCAGAATTTGAAAGGTCTATCCTAAAAGATTAATTGTACACTGATGAATTCTCATTTAACTACATTCTGCATAAACAGCTAAGCAGACTAAGCAATTTGAAGGGGAGATGTTAAATAATCTCTTCTAACACTCTTCTAATCTGAAATTATCAGGACAATAGAGATTTAGAGACCTGAAATCTACACTTTATTTCTTTTACAGACACATGCCACTGTCTGCTCACCAAGTGGAATTGAACATAAATTTTCTTTGATTACTTTATTTCTGCATTGCATGAGCAAGAGGATTGGACAAGATAACCTCCAGAGGCCCAGTCTCAACTATTCTATGATTACTTTTCAGCAAGGTCAGAGCATAATGTAAGTAAACCAAAACAGACTAAAACCATCTACATATGACAATCAGATTGAAATAAATTTTTTAAAATTACACAACTAAGGAGACAAAACACAACAAAAGAAAGAGCACTGCAGACCAGGGAACAATTACCTGGAAAGCATCAAGCCTACACATGACAAATATGAAATATAATTTGACAGCAAGACCTTTGTGGCGACTCCTTAGACCAGCACAAAAGTGCTTTAAAGATGAACTTCTGCTTTGTCAAGTAAAAAGGTTTTGTAAAGCTTTTTGGTAAATACGTAACAACCAATGACATTCCGTTTACTCATGCTAACTTACACAGATGTTCTTGTCCAAGTTATGAAAAAACAGTGAGTATTCATAAGCGCGGGAAATCACCAAACAATAATTCTAGCTCAATTAATTCTAAGTATAGACTTAGTATGATTTTGAGGCAATAAAGAGAACTAGAAAAGTTCTTTTTCCATTAGTGTTTAAGCAACTAACAGCAGAATCGGAATTACCATTCATACTGCAAAGCACAGCAAACAAAAGGCAGTGAAAAAAAACCTCCTGAATCAATACCCTGCTCTTTAGAACACTGCTGGCAACTTCCTGGCCTCATTTTTGGAGACAACAATTGTAATCGCGAATGATCCAACAAATACAGACCACTGAAAGACTGTTTCAGAAGTCCATTTGTTAAAGAGATTTTATGTATTTCACAACAAAAGCAAGAGACAAATCAGAGCTCCTTTAAATACCCATTTAAATTATTACAGTTGTCTAATGTTTTTTAGTAAACAGCAAGACAATATCAAGGTTTAAGATCGTTATTTTAGACTTCACAAATCAAAGGCGTAGGAGCATTAACAAGAATTCTGGCCAGGAAAGCAAAAATGCCTCTGAGAAGATGTAGACATTAGCTGTGCAATGAAGAATGGCTGCAATGCACAGAAGTTGTAAGAATTTAACTAGACAAAAAGCCCTGCCTAAATCTTCCTTTAGTGCAAAATGAGGGAACTGAATTTTGCAAGAAGTATAAAAATTACGTATAAGCTACATGATTCTTTCCGTACCAGTACATGATCACATTAGTAAGAGTCAAACATTTCTAATTTCCTCTTAAAATGAATGTTTATGCTTACTGCAGTATTTCAACATTGTTCACTATAGAAACATTTAGAAACATAGTGCTTGTACTGATGATAAAATCTTAGTTTTCTAATATTTTCCTAGAGAATATGTAGCTATCAGGTAGACACAGAATGACATGGCACATATGTCTTAAGAAACACTGAAACAGATCAAATGGCAACTCCAGTCACTGTAAAATCAGTTCTACCAAGCACAGAAGTATAAAATAGTAGAGACTGAAAGGAAATCTCACTTATTGACTGCCAAAACTAAGATTTGTGCAGCATAATATTGACTTCCTAAGCTCCAGGAGTATATGGGACCTTTACAAACACCTGTATTCACTAAAAGTATAATCAAACATAGCACTAGATGATTACTGTATTGTAAACAAACACCAAAAACAATCACTTACATGCAACATTCCTCCAAGCTTTGATGTATAACCTCGTGGTCGTTCCTTATCTTTAAACCTGAATGCCACAGCATTTAGGTCCTAGGAAACAATGTAGGAAATGGTTGAAAAGTGTATATTAAGGATGATTTTAAGAATAATTATTGGTACTTAATTGCTTTTTATAAAGTAAAAAAAATTAATGAGTTTTGTTGTAGCCATTTTATAGTAATCAGACAGGTATCTAACACAAAAGTTCTCACTAATATTCAAGTTGCACACTACTCAGAAACAATGTGAAGTGTTATACAAGTCCTGTACGTCCTGTCTCAAAGCTCAGATATTTAAATTTCCCAATAATTTGAAAACACACCAACTTTGATACAACCAATGCATAGTGTTCCAGTGCAATTACTGTTGTTATGTTAATGAAGCCTTTCCCTCTTCCTTTTTTGTTCCTTTTGTCAGCCAACAAAAAGGTACATTTAGAGACAGAATTGTATTTCTTTATGCTGTCTTAGCCACAGAACACATCATTCTTAGAATTCAATGGCAAGAGTGAATTAACGAGATCTAGGACTACAAAGCAAATGAAAAGGACAGTCCATCCTTCTCTGAAACCATGCTGTGAAACTCATTCAACAATTCAGCTGAAAATAAATTCAAAAGATTATTTTCTGACTGTTTTGCTAGCTCTTGCTGACTCACCTCACAGCCTCAGGAATATCTGGACTGTTACAAGAGGAGCAAGGGAAAAACACCGCGATGAGACAGGAGGATGGAACTGCCTCTTTAAAATCCTGTATTTGCTTACAATGGCAGTGAAAAAAATTCCTTTGGGACTTTTAGCAGAGGGTAATGAGACTTCTTTTACAGGTATACAGTGTCAAAATGCAAGAAAAGTTAAGGCATCTGCAGAATTTCCTATGCTTGGAACATACTCAACAGTTTTCACCAAATAAAGCTAAAATGAATCAAGAACTCTTTAACCAAGTATTTGTAGTGAACTAACAAGTCTATACGCAAAAATGACACTTTCACACTGTCATTGAGGAGTGTAGTAACAGGATACTTTATATGTTTTGCTCTGTGCACACAGAACCACACAGACTCAAAAGAAACACAAACAGTTCTGCAAAGACTGAAGTGTACAGCCAAGTACTCCATGAAAAGTTTTAATTCACCTCTCAAAAAGGTGAGAGAATAAAGAGCAGATTGATGTCCTACTGCCTTTACAGTCTCAACTATATGATTTGACATGTGAAAGAAGACAGGGGTAGAACAACAGCCATTTCAATTTCCAGTTCAGTGTTACCCTCCACAGCAAATGTTTCTCCCTCTCCACTTTCAGTGAAAACTAAGGAAGGTTATGTAGAGTCCCTGTGGACAGATTAAGATTTTTCTTTCTCTACCTCCACTATGCTATTTTAAAACATCAGCTCACAGCTCTGTAAGAGCATTCCACAACAACATTAAGACAGTATGTTCTGAATGTACTTGTCATTTGTGTCATGTTGCACCTCTAAAATTAATAAACTTTACCATGCAATTATTAAAGATTATTTCCACAGCCAAGGAATCTGTTAATACTTATAATCCAAAACTCTAAAAATACAAACACGTATTTCAAGTACCAATCACTCTACCTTGCACTCTTGGAAAACCCATTCCTGAGGTCCTTCTGTACGTAGCTTTTGAATGTATTGAAACATGTGCAAAATTATATCTTCAACATGCACTGGAAAGAAAAAGACTTGCTTAGTAATTCACTCAGCTCTGCACTAAGAAAGAATTCTGATGAACACAAACATGCAATCTTATATTTTTAATTACACCCCAACACATCAAGACACTCAAGTACATATGCAATCCCACTAGGCAAAGTTAAACACTTTTTCCTCAGACATGCACTTGTTCCCAGCTAATTCTGAAAACTGTAGTAAACATGTCTTACATTAAGATATTGATGTATAATACAATTTAACCCAGGTCTAATTAGCATGAATAAGTAGCACACACAGGTATTAACAGCTTTTACAACCCATTTACTTTAAAATACTTAATGAAATATTTTAATAGAACCTCAACTAAGTTGGTCTCTTATGTTAGATGAAGCGTGCTAGCATACTCAAGAGATCTAAACACAGAGTAACAACAAGTTAATTAAAATAAACTGGCTTTCAAGCTATAAACACATTTAGTCTCTCTGGATACAAACACAAACCCATCGGATCAGGAATAACAAGGAATGCCGACATAGTGCTTCACTTACAAAGTCCTTCTTCTGTTAAGTCCACATTAATGATGAAAAACATGAAACCTCTAGCACCTTCCTTCTGTCCTCCAACAAGAGTATTTACCCATCCTATGAAATAAAGTAGAAAACATATTACATAAAGAAATCTGTAACAATATAGGCTACATTTTCTTCCTTTTTCTTTTTTACATTTTGACTATTTTACACGTTCTCCTCTTCCTTAACTCCTATAGCAATGATGCAAGTTAAACATCAGACCTGTCTGATTTTCTGCTCAGAGTGACATGAGAAACTCAAGATAATTTGATTACTGGCTAATTTATTTCTATTTGCAAACAGCAATATGAAGAAAACTAGGAAAGACACACTCTTCCAGACATTAAGGGACCTGACTATTCTCTAAGTCAGTGACAGAATAGGGCCAAGATCATTATGCCAAAGTTCATATAACCCTCTAGACAAGGGCAGATAAAGAGGAGTGCAAGAAATAATAGCTACAGTAGTCAGAGTGCCTGTTAGTTATTCTTACCCACCACAGAACAAAAATACAGCGCAAAACTACTTACAACCCAAACTACTCAAACAGTTGGAAGCTCTAACATAGGGAGGTCAATTTTAAGTGAACTGTAGCTTCAGAAAAATGTGTAATAAACTAATTTTTAATTTTTTACTTTCAAAGGTCTTACCTTTGGCTTTAAGCTCTGATAAAAGACTCCCCGGGCCTTCATGCCCAATCAGATGACCAAGGTAATGGCCAGGGTTTGATTTATAGTACTTCTGAAGGTCTGGTATAGGAAATGTGACATAAAGATTTCTAATGTCCTTGATGGGTACCACTTTGTAAAGTTGCTGAGGGGGAAATAAACAAGGAGATCCATAAACAAAAGGGAACTCTCATTATTTTATTAATCTCAGGAGCACCTATGTTCCCTTCACACATGCACAGATATATTATTACAAACATATCAACAAAATCTGGAAAGTAAAACTTAGGGCAATACGTCAGTCATTCATGATGCAAACACAAAAAAAGAATTATCTCAGTTACTTACAGCTGCAACCAAATATACAACCTTTACTATAAACTACATAACACTGTACTCAGCATGGAAAGAAAGGTAGGTGGAAAATTAATAAATAAATATGGAACTTAACAGGGACATTGATACTAAAGTAATGAAGTGCACAGTGCACTACTGAAACATGAAAAGCCATCATTTAAGATATACACTCCTGACAGAAGATATATCTCTGTACATACCCGGAGGTGTTCTTCTTGGAAAGGATGTTCAGGAAACTCTGGTATAGGAACATTTTTATTCTCTACTTCGGAAAATAACTTTACTACTAAGCAAGTCAGCTCATCCAAGGATTCTAGAATACAGAAACATTAGAAAAAGCATAATCATTATCTGAAGAGTCTGGCAAATTTGGATTTTGTATATCCTTTGGGGGAGACATGAATTCTATAGAAAACTAGTTTTAATGATATGATGATTATTAATTTCAAAAAGGAAACCTATATTAATTGAACTCTGAACTATAACATGCTTCAAGGACCGTGGTTATTAAAGGAAGGCTTCAACCCTGATTAAAATAAATCCAGTAACCAGAAAAAACATATCTAAATTTTACTGACGAAGCTAAGCTGAGACCAAAGAAAAGACACATCAGATATTGTACATTTACAAAATATAAATATTCCACAAAAAGGTTAACAGACATAGTATCACAGCTGCAAATTTTCCAGAGTGAAAGCACCTTTGCCAAAACTTGGATTTTCTTCAGCCTCAGTTCACTTCCAGTACTTCACGTACCCTGTGAGCCAGGGTCATCTGTCCTCAGTGCTGCAAAATTTCACACACATCTGTGACCTGTTTAAGCACTTCAACTTTAAAATCCACTCTACTTCCAGTCCTACTCTCCAAAAAGAACGGGTAGTCCACTTGCAGACAGACAGAATTTGATGTTCTGCATGAATTCACCTAAATTGACCTGTACCATTTATGTTGAAACACTGCCTTCAAAATAGCTATCTGCTTAAATAAATGCATTTTGGAGCCCTTCTCAAAGTGAGAATAAAATAAGAAAGACACATCCATCAAATTTTTTACCACACGCCTTTCAAGGGTGGGCGTTTCTTGGATTGCTCAAAGTACCTTAATCCTTGAAAAATTTAAAAAAACAGTCACCTAGTTTGATTTAGAATCCCAGTTGGATTTAGAAGGCAGAATCTTTCCTACCCAACACATGTATGCTCCTGCACTTAGAGAACAGCTCAGAGAAAAAAAAAAAACCTAAGAAGTAAAACACAACCCCCAAAAAACAATGCAAACTGAGGTGAGTCACTGTGCAATAAAGCTCTCTGAATGGCATGTACATCTACTAAGAGACCATTATTCTTATCCACACCAGCAAAATACAGTGAGTTCGACACTGTCCCCCATGACATCCTTGTCTCTAAATTGGAGAGACATCAATTTGATAGGTGGACCACTCGGTGGATAAAGAACTGGCTGGATGGCCACACACAAAGAGTTGTAGTCAATGGCTCAATGTCCAGCTGGAGACCAGTAACAAGCGGTGTCCATCAGGGACTGGTGTTGGGACTGGTCTTGTTCAACATCTTCATTGCTGACATGGACAGTGGGATTGAGTGCGCCCTCAGCAAGTCTGCCTATGACACCAAGCTGTGTGGTTCGGTTGATATGCTGGAGGGAAGGAATGCCATCCAGAGGAACCTTGATACACTTGTGAGGTGGGCTGACGCCAACCTTATGAAGTTTAACCATAACAAGTGCAAGGTCCTACACCTGCGTCGGAGCAATCCCAGGCACAGCTACAGGTGGGGCAGAGAAGAGATTCAGAGCAGCCCTGCAGGTTAGGACGTTGGGATGTTGATCAATGAGAAACTTAACAAGACCTGGCAGTGTGCGCTCACAGCCCAGAAAGGCAACCATACCCTAGGCTGCATCAAAAGGAGCGTGACCAGCAGGTCAAAGGAGGTGACCCTGCCCCTCTACTCTGCTCTCCTGAGACCACACTTGGAGTATTGGGTGCAGTTCTGGTGTCCTCAGCATAAAAAGGACATGGAACTGTTGGAACAAGTCCAGAGGAAGGACACAAGGATGATCAGGGGAATGGAGCACCTCCCTTATGAAGACAGGCTGAGAAAGTTGGGGCTGTTCAGCCTGGAGAAGAGAAGGCTGTGTGGAGACCTCATAGCAGCCTTCCAGCATCTGAAGGGGGCCTATAAGGATGCTGGGGAGGGACTCTTCATGAGGGACTGTAGTGACAGGACAAGGGGTAATGGGTTAAAACTTAAACAGGGGAAGTTTAGATTGGACATAAGGAAGTTCTTTAAGGGAGGTGAGGCACTGGAATGGGTTGCCCAAGGAAGTTGTGAATGCTCCGTTCCTGGTGGTGCTCAAAACCAGGCTGGACAGAGCCTCGGGTAACACGGTTTAGTGTGAGGTGTCCCTGACCGTGGCAGAGGGGCTGGAACTAGATGATCTTAAGGTCCTTTCCAACCCTATTTATGATTCTATGTTCATTTATGCTTTACAACAACAGTGAGGGTTCTCTTTAGGTCAGATTTCCAGTTGCCACGGTGCTTCTTACTGAAAAAGTTTCCACTTAGAATTCTGTATGTAAACTGCCATGCTAAAGCTGTTCTATGATTACTCAGTGAATTTTGCTTTTGATAGCTAAAAATAAGTAACTGAATTCCATTATTTAACTTTTAGCAAGCTTTTGAATATCTAATACTATTTGCTACAGAAATTATATTTTGGTTCCCCCACCACTTTTTACTGACACTGGTATATTTTTATTTGTTTTACATTATATATATATAGTGCTGGGAAAGCAAGAGAACTATATAGGCTGTGCGTAACTTTAGACATCCATTTATTTCAGAATGCCCAGGAGTGAAGAGAGACAGATCATGGGGGACTTGCAGTGCGCAACTCAACCTATTTTTGTTACAGGACTTCTAACTATCTATGTATTAATCAGCAGTACCGCTACATTGATAGCGACATATTTCAGCAAAGAATTTATGGAATAATGCTAATGAGGTATGTTTTCTACAGTTTGCTTTCTGTGGGTGAAGCTCCCTGAAAATAATTTTTAAATACTTGTAAATTTTCAAATTTGATGCTACAGGCAAGCCCTCAAATAGCCAAAGCAGTCACGAACATAAAGCCTTCCAGAAAGTAACTGCATAACTCTCTTGCTTGAACAAATAACAGTGTCTTCTCAGGGAAAACAACATGCAATTTTTGTCCAAATAGCACTTCACTATTACAGTAACAACCACCTAAACACAACAAATAAGGGCAGTTGTACAGCATTTCGTATATAGGCAAACAACCCAAGTTACCTTTCAAAAAATTCTTTTATGAGATTGAGAGGAAAAGTCCCAAAGATTGTTTCAAAGGCTCTATTTTTTCTAAATATTAAACTATTTACAAGGACAACACAAACAGAAAGAATTTGACTGTGAAAAATGACTAGTAAAACCACTTAAATTCAAGAGTTTAATGAGAATGATTTTTGTATTTTGCATTTAAAAAAAACATATGTGCAAACTGCAGAAATGTTTGAAAGGAACAGATTTTAAGACTATTTTTTACACTTTATTGACACTTGAAATGCAAATCTTGTCTGTCCTGGAATATTGCCTGTCCAGTAAACAACTAGTTGAAAAAAAGATGCCTTAAAACCTTCAAAACAGAACTGTTAAATGAGGAAGAGAATTTTAATTCAATTATTTTAAACTCTGATCACTATCTACTTACCTTTAATTAATAAATATTTTTATAGAAACTTTTTTTATTTTGCTCAGATAAAACAAACAAGAAAAACCTGAGAAGGGGGAAGCACTCTTTTAAATAGCAATAAAAATAAAATCACTATAATGAAAAATATTTACAAGCTATCTTCATCAGTATTACTGTGTTTACTTGAAGATTTCCACTACTACCAAAAGGTTTTTTAACACGACATACATTATGCCCTATTGGTATTGCCTGCATACCTACCAGTAACACGACTGATACCCCACCTTTAAAAAAAATAAAAAATACATATAGCACAACAGCTTGCAACATATAGCTTGCAACAGTGAAAAAAAACCTTCACCATAGTCAAATCAATGTGTGATGTTACAGCAGGTGAGATGTAATAATAAATAGATTTGAAAGGAATTAAGGAGCCTGGAACTGATCTGTAGTGAGTATATGCACAAAACTTGGATTCAGTTAACAAACTGAATGCTCATTGTGTCTGCACACCTCAAAAATCTACAATAAAAAATAATTCAGGTATATGCTATGATTGAAATTAAACAGGTACATTTTGTTAATCAACTTCATACTCAGCATTCTGTAAACAGAGAGTAGTAAAGGAAGATTTCACTTTGCTAATGAATTTTACTCCACTCACACTCATCATCCGAGCATTATTGTAAACCACCATGCAAATACCAGTCTGACAGCGTATTTTCAAAACGCAAACACTTTTCAACACTGTTATTAAGCTTTTGGCAAGCCTATGTAAAATATCAACTCAACTGTGGAAAATTTTAAGCAGTTGGAACCTCTGTTAAGTTAGTTCAGAAGCAGAATCACAGAATGGTTTGGGTTGGAAAGGACCTTAGGATTATCTAGTTCCAACCCCCCTGCCATGGGCAGGTATGCCTCACACTAGACCATACTGCCCAAGGCCCTGTCCAACCTGGCCTTGAACACTGCCAGAGACGGAGCATTTACCACTTCTTTGGGCAACTGTAAAAAGTAAACTGAAGTAAAGCCTTTTTATCTGAATGTTAGGTCAGATTTATCCTTTGATAATACAGAAAATTTTGTAGTGGAAATATAAGTCTAAAATATGAAAACAGTATGGAAAGCCCTCTCAACATCAGAAACCAGACAGGTGCCAGTCTTCACAAGACAAACATACAAAGACAGGAACTGGTGACTCGATAATAGATTTAAAATTTTCAGTTCATGTTTCCTACAGTACACTTACAAACATGAAAATTCATACATTGCAAGTTACTTCACTAAACATAAAATTACGTTTGGTCAGCCTGTACAAGTTTTACTTTCTTCCCTTCTGTAGGTTTTCCAACACTTACATTTGCTTATATTTTCTTCAAACATAAATACACGTAAAGTCTTACTCAACCAGCAGAATAAAACTCACCTCTTCCTAAGACACAAATAGCCATTAAATTTGATGAATAATAAGTAGAATGGAACTTCAATAGCTCTTGTCTTACATCTATTCCTTCTTTGGTTGGTCTAGTTTCCAGAGTGAGTTTGTTCCCTGTAATTTAAAAAGAAGTTAACTACATTTGATGTTTATGAATTTAAAAATGAAAAATATAAATTAGTAAGTCTGCTTTCCTACAGATGGATAGTAATTTGAAAAACAAACAACAACAAACCACGTATAATAAGTAAATTGGATCAGTGCTGTCTCAGCATATCAGAGACAATAAATACTTCCACTCTCAATCTGCACATTCCTAAAGAACCAAAGACGGTTTAGTCTCCCAAATTAATCGTTTTAATTTAAATGGGTTACTTAAAAGCAAGTAAGCCCAGGCTCTACTTCAGAGGTTTTTAATTTAGTACATTTACAGCAGGTTTTTGCTCCAATATACATACTCCTATCATAGGAATCACTGTGTGAAATTACTTGTAGCATTGTGTGACACAAGTTATATTAAATTAAATATATATTTACTAATTTACAAATATTAATTATAAATTCTGACTGTTCTGCTTCAAAAACAGCTGAGCTGTTGCTGCAGTAGGGGAATAGGACTAGAGAGGAAGAAAACTACAACTCTTCCTGAATAAGCCCAAAAGCAGGAGATACCAAACTTTCTCCATTAAATTATTCTCCTGTTATTTAGTGCAATTTTGACATCAAGATTTCAATGATTTATTCTAAGGACACACTCCACATTTATAATCAAAACAGAACTCATGTTTAGTAAAGGTTAAGAAGAAAATCAGAGTCTACACTGGATTTTAATTGACTCCACTTCTCACTACTACGTGGACACACAAAATGGTCAACAGAATCTACAGATCAGATGTGCAAATACTCTGTTAACTCTTGTGAACCCTTAAGCCACAATCAGACCAGGTACAGAAGAGAGCAAGGGATGCAGAAGAAAAATAAGGCAAGAAAGTGCAGCAGAAAAGTTGACTTTTGTACATACAGGAAAAAAACAGCAAGAGAGAGAAGACAAGAGAGCATGCCTGCCATGCATGTATGCCCTGTGCACAAATCCTACAATCACAACATAAGTGAATAGAAATCAATGAGGCAAAATGAGCTACATAAATAATATATGACAGGTATATTGTCCAGATGTTTGGTGATTAGATACAAGTCTAATTAGAATTGCAACAGTCAACAAATCATCATGAAGAGCAATACATTCCTTTAATTTTCAAAATTCACATATATGGTAAAAGCAAAGATTCTTAATTACACCTAAAAAGCATAATTAGGGTATTATGTTTAAAATATTTTTGTCTGTATTCCTCAATATCTGCAGACAAATGAAACGTAGGTTTTCTTACCCACAGGATCAACACATAGGTTGAAACAAAATACAAACAGAATAAAATACAAAAAAAATAAGCTAAAGCTTTAGCTCAGAAACTGCACTGTTACAATACTGGAGTGCATTAAGAGGCAAGAGTCTTGTAGATGTAAGAAAATGGACTCTAGACAATGCAAAAGTACCTAGGAAAGTACTTGACACTGGTGAAGGTACTGACAGAGAAGAATTACCATCATAGGCATCAACTCAGGGAGATGGATGAAGGGTATGTGGGACAAAATGCACATCCTAACAAGAAAACTGGAAGATTAAGCTGAATTTGTTTCTCTGGACAGACAAAGAGTAATAGAAGGTTTGCTGGAAAACAGGCTGCTACGAGGAGTGACCTGAAGCTTCAAATGAAGTCATTCTTGTATTCTGCTAGACTAACATTTGAACCAGTCAAAAGGGAACAGTAAGAAGGATGCCACCCACACTTGTCATGAAAACCCTACCACAGCTGTCATATGTAAATAAAAAACATCAAAGCTGGGCTCTACATCTGCAAAGTCAAATCTACAGGAAGGCTACACGCTATAATTTAATTTCAGAATCAGAGCCTAATGTAAGAAAAGGTGAGTATGACTACTGCTATTGAATTTGAGCACGTCAGGTATTCTCCCCGTGAAAACATTTCACTTGTATCAGCTATAAAACCTTTAACTGCAGAAAAACATTCTGCAACTTTCACTTCCATTTTCTGAGTGCTATAGAAAAATTAAATAATCTCTTCTGTAGCAGAGATTACAGAATGTACTTTAGATGTTTGCCTGCCCACATTTTCAAATTTACCTGTTTGGAGAATGTAGTTACAGTTTCCCCATTTCAGACAGCCTGTCTCTCTTGGTGAACAGAGCAAACACGCTCCTGCAGCAGCTGGCTACCAGCTCCTCAACTATGACCTACATCAACAGGTGCAAAAATACTCTTTCTTGAGACAGAGGAAGAAACTAACTAACTCTTTAAGCCCATTATCTGCCCTTTCATCATCCTACTGTACCAAATATTTTCATCAACTATTCATTCAGCAAACCAACCCAGTCACAAAATGCATTCATGCTCAAGGATCGAACAGTGCAGTGCATGAATTAATAGCCCTCTCACTTTGATAGCTTCAAAACCAAATTCATGTAGAAAATAACTTTGACTAAAAAAAAATAAAATTGAAACTTCTGCCAACACATCTGACTTTTGTGGTTTTGACCATAAATACAGCATCTTACTTTAATGCTTTATAAATTGAGGTTTTGGGGTGTTTAAATTGTTACTAAGCATTCTGTGAATAATAAAGCCAGAAAAAACCCTACAACCATAAGATCAGGATTTGTCCAAGACCTTTTTATCTGTCCATCTACTACTGTTGTGTTCTGTGCTTACGATTTTGAGTTTTATATTCTTACTAGTAATTTTCACATTAACTTGCTCATCTTTGCAACTTGACCTAGCCACTGTCATGTGGTCCTAATGCAATACTAGCTAGCAAAACCAGCATGTGACTAACAACTATTTAAACACAGTTCATTCACTTTGTTATGCACAAAGACTTAACAGTACCAAATTATGACAAATCCAGTAAGAGGAAAACAGCATTCACTACAGTAATTATCAGAATCATAAAGGATGCTTCATCACTGTACTGCAAGTCTTGGATCACTCTGTTTCTTATGTTTTTGTCTAGCTCTGTTTGGTCTACGATGTGGAAAATATGATAAAGCACCATAATAAACTTGTATAGAAAGGGGGAAGAAGGCAATTGTTTCAGTCTGCCTTTAACAATTTTATATAAACAATGCTACTGTGCGTTACACAGAACTCCAATGGATGAATAATTATATTCTGACAAACCTGTTCCAAATTTACTGAAGGGATGATTGGGATTCCCAGTAGCCTTCTCTAATTGGAACAACCTCCAGGCATCATTCATCAGGTTCTTCTCATGCTCAGAATCAACAGCATTCACTTCCCTGTCTTTGCAGCTTTCATCGAACAAAGGGCACAGGAAAAACTGGGCAAATCTAAACAGAAAAATTTAAATTAAAGGCAAAAGTACTGTACATAAACAGTAACAGAACACTATGAAGTTTATGTACCTCCTGTAAGCACACTAATATATTATTTCTGTAATGCAAAAGTTATAAATTATGTAACAGTTCTGACACTGATTCACAAATTGTATTTCTCAGTTTCTTTATTTATAAATGCAGACAACAATATATTCATCATATAAGGTACTATGACGATCAAGGACCTTACATCATAATTAATACACTGAACATTTCTACTGTTTTGAAGTTTAGCTGCAAGAGACTCTTTTAATCTCACAAATCAAGTCAGTCTAGTCAGACATTAAGGGAAAATCCAAAGGGGAAAAAAAAAACACTCTTTACCTCACTGACTACACATCTTTCAATTTCTGTCCCCTCCCGCAAAAGGCAAGAGATTTCAGTGAGTTCCCTTTACTAAAGGCATCCTAATGTATTTCTAGACTTCATCCTTCTTTTGCTATCAATGAAATAAGGATCCTACAGGAAGCATAGTATTTGACTGTAAGCGGGAGGCCAGGCACGCACTCTGCAGTGCGGGGCGAGCCGCCCGTTGGTGAAATACCACTACTCTGATCGTTTTTTCACTTACCCGGTGAGGTGGGGAGGGAGAGCCCCAAGAGGGGCTCTTGCTTCTGGCACCAAGCACCCAGCGAGTGCTGGGCATGACCCTCCCCAGGGACAGCAGCAGGTGGGGAGTTTGACTGGGGCAGTACACCTGTCAAAGCGTAACAGGTGTCCTAAGGCGAGCTTAGGGAGGCTGGAAACCTCCCGTGGAGCAGAAGGGCAAAAGCTCGCTTGATCTTGATTATACAATCAGAGTATTTGCACAATGCAGAAGCCCATAATCATATTCTGTGTCCCACATGGACGGAAATATTAATATTTCCAGAAACATTCAGTGTAAACACAAACTTTGAACTTCAAAAATACTGCCTCAGCAAAGAACTCTGCTAGCTGAAAAAACCTGAGCAACTTTTGTACTGAAAAATACCTGGTATCAGTTTTAACAAAAGATGGCACCTTCAAGCATTTAATATTATAACAAACAAAAAACAAAAAAACAAAAAAAAAATCACAAACTTTTACACAATTTCAAAGTGCACCCATATCACAAAAACCTATTTACCTGTCTAGTGCACCTTCCAGATGTTCATGTGATACATCAAAGTAATAGTTGGTATGTTCTCCACTTGTGAAAGCATTTGAGCTCCCGGCATGCTCACTAAGAAATTGGCTATACTCATTCTCTTTTGGATACTTCTTGGTTCCCAGAAACAACATATGCTCACAAAAGTGACTAAGCCCAGCAATGTTGGGGGGATCAGACAAGGATCCTGCAGGATGAAAAATTCCATGTAACCATTCAGAAAGTAGTATTAAATTGTTAAGTCTTTTAAAGTGCTTTATATTACAGTGTGTTGCCTCAGGCAATTATATCAATTCTGTAAATGTAAGCAGACACTTGAGCAGCTACAGTCAACTAAATTCAATCTTAAAAATAAAATAAAGACTTAGTAACTGAACCAATTAGTGTCTCAAATTGCCTCTCCAAATCAGTCTGTACTGCCTTACAAAGGCAATTTTTTCGTTGAAGTCTATGACTCATATAATCGGTAAAGAGCTGGCAGATCAGTGTTCTGACTTCTATACCTTGACTTTAATAATTGCACTGTGTAAAGGGCAGCAATTGCCAACCACAATTAAGGAGGTATTTATCCTGTGGTTTATAGGATGACTGATAACCTGTAATTGCCTGAACGAAAGCAGCTACTGATGACCCGCTAGTAATTATGAAGGCGGATGGATTAAGAGACAATAATGATGTGCAAGAATGGAAGCCAGAAATGTGGAAGTTAGAGTGACCTGCTTTGGAGTATGCAATGATGTGCAATGGGAGAAATGAAGGCAACAGATACATCTCCTTCAGTACATGTGCAGGAACTGGATGCTGCAGTTGGCTATTACTGTCACAGTACCTAACAAAATCACATTTGGCATCCTCTGAGTGAGATAATGACTTGTGACAGCTATTTCCATAATAAAAAAGGCCAGAAATTTTCAAAGCTGCTCTACTATTTCTGTCCAAACACCAACGGTCATAATTCCCAACTACAAACACAGCAAGAGGATCCTTATGTAATGTGTGCGCCCATCATACTTTCCAAGCAACTGAGAAACTACACAAGCTTGAGAAATACCTCAGATCTAAGAAAGGCTTCCATTGTTCCAAGGAATCAAAGTAACTACCTTCCCTTCTATTTCCAGTGTTTCTATTTGCACACCTAAGCATCACTGGAGTTAGGGAGTGCCCTTCCAACTCTTCCAGCACTACAGCATTTTCTCACCTCTACACATCAACAACTTAACATGAAGGAAAAAAAAAAAGTCTGACATAACAGATGGAGATGTCTGAAATAATTGCACTCACACCCACCCCTTTTCTGCTTACAAAAGATCTTTCATAACATGAAACTTAATGGTTAAAAGAAGTCTTTCTACTGACTGAGCTACACTTGAGTAAACAGAGAGTACAGTGAGAGTATTTAATTAACTCTAATAATTTTCAACTTTATGTGTCAAAGAATTAAACAAACTCTAAATGACAATAAAAGGTGAAGCTGCCAACTGGATACCATGCCTGCCAGTTTATTTCAATTAAGATACCAAAACTTGAAGCAATTTTATTAATGCCATAATGAACACAACATGCATTAAATACCTATGTGTACATCAAGTGCTGCTGAAGATTTATCCGTGGTGGGGTCACTAATGAGAAGAGCTTTAATGCCATTTGCCAGTTCCAGTCCACGATACTCTCGTTTATCCTCAGGTGATTTGATAATTTCATTTGTTATTCGCTTTATAGCTGGATTGTTCATTTTGTTGTTTGTCTCTGTCTGAAACCTAGAAGAAAGCAGAAGAAATGTCACTTACTATTTTTACATAGGCCCTGATAATATTTTAATATTATGATAAAGAATTCTGGGCAATACTGACATCAAGAAATTGAGTTCTGAACAAAATTCATAGAACTGGACTAAAAGTTTAGTTCAGATCCTGAAAGATATTGCTGTTAGAACAAAACCACAAAACATCAAACCAAAAACCAAGCAACATTATACATTTGTAGACCATGCAATTGAACGTTTCAAGTTTCATACTAACAGTAATTTAAGAAAGAAATTTCATCCCCTTATTCAATTATGATAAAAACTGAATTAAATGAAGCATACACTGCTCTCTCAGGTGTACTTTCAGGCTTCAGAAAAGTATTTAATATGTCTGAATTGGTGGTTATGTTATAAATGTTGTAACTTTGTAACTCTCAGATAAACAAAATTTTAGTAAACCACTGGATTTGTACACTCCAGCATGAAAGGGTGACACCATTTACCATAAAAATACAAACACACTGTAATGTTGCCCTGATAAGCAGGAACAGATTCACATGTTTGAACTTCTACTATTAGTTTAACAGACATACTATGAGACATGCTTCTTTAGTGGCATAATTTTGAAATTCTAAGAAACTAAGAGTGAATCTGAAATTATAAACTCTGGTTATTCATTTTTTTTAAATGCCAAGTGAAAAGGTGAGCCATTCAGATTTGGATATCTGGGAAGCTCGAGTAGAACCACTTGGCTGCAAGTTAAAAACAAGCAAGCAAATAAAAACCACACCAACACACACAGAGGGGAAAACAAAACAAAACAAAACAAAAAACAAAGACACACACACACAAAAATATAAGCAAATCCCAGAAACAGGAAATCAAAGAGCTATGCTCTAAACCAACCATGTGGTTTATTCCAGCATGTAAGAGCTACTGAATTCTAACCCTGTTTTCTCAAAAGGGTTTTAGAACAGGGCCTCTTATGTGGTACCAGCCAAACTCAAATCTCTTCCTGTGATGAAATGTTGCTTGCTATATTGCCAAGTAACTTACTACATAAGCTTCATTAGTCACTGGTGAACTAATTTCACTTACAAAGAAAACCTGATCTGAGTCTAATTGTACCACAACACAGACAGAGGCATGAGAAATTCTGCATGATCTTGTTGGTATCACACAGATAACAAGGAGTTGTACAGTATTTACTTTTCCATTTTCAGGTTGTACAGTTCAAAGAACTTTACCCAAGTTTTAAGACTACACACAAGCTTTAAGACTGTATGACATGTGGAACATGAAGGACTGCACAGACCACAATATACTTACTGTTTCAGATCTTCAGTCATAACATTTTAACTAACTCTCTAGCTAGCAAACCAACCGCACACTCAGTGTTACCAGGAAACAAAAAACTTTGTTTGGAAAAGAAAAACTGTTTACATATTTTATTTGCAGCTTAAAAGTAAAAATTAAAATGGGAGTCAGTTAATAAAATCTCCTTCCTAAAATTCTCTATCATTCTCAAAATGGGAAAGAGTCCTGAGAGCTCCTGTCCCTCTGTATTATCTCCTTTCCATTTATTCATGTGATTCTACAGTATAAAAACACCAGCCAACTTGAAGTCAGCAGATGCAGAATCATCAGTGTTGCTGTTATATATTACAAAGAGGCTAATAAAGAGCTCATTATTAAGAGCATGTTAAGGACAAAAAAGTTTATGAACATAAATGTCTACAGCATAATCAGTGAAAAACAGTGTTTCGCATACAGAAAAATAAGATTTTATCCGTAGCAGAGTGAAAGTTTGTATAAGACTGTATTTATGCTTGAGGAAGGAAATGCAAAGTGGAAAAGATATTATTGTGAAAAAAAAGCTGTAAAGTAAGCATTAGATCTCTGAATGCTTTTCAAAGAAGTAAAAAAAAAAAAAAAATTTACTTTGGAACTTTTAAATAAACTTTAGTTCTAACATGAAAGAAATAGTAAGAAAGCAAGCAAAATTACAAGCAGGAATTATAATCCAAATTAAAACAAAACAAAACAAAACACAGAAGTGCTGAACACAGCATCGATGAATAATCAGAATTTGAGTGTCTCTGAGCAAGTAACTTTAAAATGTGCAACTCAACACATTTCAGAAGGAACATGGTTCTCACACTCTGAACTACTTCAAAAAAACAGTGCAATCAAACATAACCACTAAACAGTAACCAAAATGCTAAATTGCAATGTAAATATCTATACTCTCATTTAAACCTGTTATTTATCCACTAGTTTAACCCTGTACTTAGGCTAAGCCTGCCTGGAGCACCTACAGACTTTCTTCCTATGCAGAAATGCAGAAACCATTCAAAACCAAAGGATACTCCAAGCACAGCAACATTCCCATTTCTCTGCATCAACAGCACTGATATAATCCATACCTATGATTTAAAAAACGCCTCCTTGTTCAAAGTTAAATAGAAATACTCTACTAAACTTAAGATACTGTGTAAAATTTATTTAGAGAGACTAGATACCACTTTCCATAGATGAAAATCAGTAACTAAACTGTTCTTAACTGCATTTCACTTGCATACAATTCTACTGGATTGACCAATAAAAGCATGCAGGATACCAAGGAGGTCTCAACCTCCTGACTTCACTTAAGTAAGGAGCACCTCATTAAGACACTAGCTGCTTATCATAAGATGCATATATACTATAAAATTCTCAAGGCGTTGTTGTTTTTTTTTAAATGTTAAACAATTTCCTCATCCTCTCGTATCTCTTTGTTATTTCTACACCACATCATTAAGTCACAGAACTTTACTGTTTCTTCAGATGACTCATCTTTCCAATGTGATTCATCAAATTACGCAGCTTCTATGAAATCTTATGAGATTTCAATTGATGTCTTGTGAAGCTGTACACCTCCATTTTATTATCATTCCCTACTTCTGCCTCCTTCCTAGGCTACTTCCAGCTGGCAGTCAAATTTCAGTACAGGAAAAACCTATAATTTTCAAAAAGGTCAAAACTGGCAATTAAGCTTTCAAACCAAGGACTTAAACTTGTGTCTCTATCTTTGGTGTTATTTCAATGGGCATTGTGAATACAACCTTCTCTTCAACTTCAAATGGGTTTGCAAGGTTAACTCACAATTATTTCCCTTCTAAACTGCAGTACCAGACAACTCAAAGCAAAGCAAAAGCAGATCAACTATGAAATATTCCTGAAGGGCAATGTGTCAAAAGAACAAAACCAATACCTTCCTGCTCAAGTGCCATTCCTCCTGGTGCTACAATACAAAAGGTAGAGAAGAAAATTTCACTTATTTACACAGTGATTTTTTCTTAAGGAGTAAATTGTAAGATACAATATTGTACAAATGACTGCTTTTACATGCAACTTCTAAGCTATGTACAATTGCTTTATAACAATACTACATTCCATTCTTTCACAAGGATCCTAAAACCCCTACAAACCGCTTTTTGACAACAGACTGCTTTTGATCATAGCAAAAAAAAAAAAGTAATGGGAAGAAAGGATTCTGTATTTCTTGTAGTTTCTTGAAAAAATAGCTTAATTCCTGAAGTCATGTTCAGATGCTGTCCTGAAATGTAAGAGCTCTATCTACTTGCTCTGTCATCACAATGAGTATTGGGTGCTGATGGTCAGTAGTAGTAAATTAATCCACAAACTAGATTCTATATTTATTGCAGAGCTAATATCCTAACAAAAAATGTCATGAGAAGAAATACTGTCCTACTACTTTCACAACACAGAAGCAACAGAGAAAGACCCAGTAAAACAAAGGAGGCAAGAACAAATACAAAGCATTACTGTGGCACTAGCAATTTTTCCACTGGCCAAAAATTACAGGTGGCAACATCATAGAGCTAGACAGAAACAGAGAAAAGAACAGGGATGTTGGAACTGAGAGCAGTGTCCCTATTCAATGACTACGAAATGTTAAGACAATCTTCCTCATCAAAATTACTTCACTTGTATGAGCAAAGTATCAACTAAAACAGATGCTGAATTATAAGCTACATCTACTTGAAATAAATTATATTCTACTCTTTGAGGCCACATTTTTTAATGATTTCCAATCAGGCAGTCTCTTCGAACCAGCAAGGTTTCACCTGCAAACGTATTACAGAGTGGGACTGTGATACATGATTCTGCCTAACTATTTTAATCTTTCAAAGTTATTTCAGGAAACTTACTTTAATTAAAAATTAGCCAGTGTAGTCAAAACTAAGTTCAACGTTTGAACAATTAAAGGACCATATTTGAAAACCAATTAACAGAAACTCCTGAGGGTTGCTTCAACGCAAAAATGTAACTAGCTAATAAAAATATGACCCCCAAAGCACAAATGCCAAAGTGCTTTCCTAGATTCTTTTGCCATGACAGACTCCATGTGTTTAAGCCAAATGTGGGTACACAGGTCTGAGCCAGATGAATGGCTATAAACACTCATCAGCTTGAAGTAACCCAGATGAATGGCAACACTTACCATTTTGATCCTTGCTTTAAATTTTTATCAGCTGCCTTAAAATTGGGGTTTGCTTAAAGCTTTTATGCAACTGAACCCAAATTACTTCTCAGGGCATTACAATGTACTCACTTTAAGCTTACACTTCTGTACACTAGGATCTGAACTGCTCCTCATGTTTAGCAACTCATGTTTCATGCCTTTTGCATACACTTGGTTTGTTACACTATTGTAGTACAACTGTCAAAGTTCTAGCAGTGTCTTTGAAACTATACAAAGACCACAGTAATGTTCAATCTCGCATTTTGCACCTGTCCCAAGTTCTGTATTTTATTTATATCCATTTCCTTTTACTTCCTTCCCCATCCCACCCCCTCCACTTAACTGCCTACCATTTACCAGGGTGAAGTGAAACCTCTGTGGAGCCAAAACCCTTCCCTGCTCTGCCCTGCAACTGAACTACTACTGGTAACTGTGCTCACTGTATTATTTACTGATCTATCTTGGTTTACAGCTCTTAGTAACTCACGTAATGATTTCTTCAGCTGCAAATGCATGGAGTGAAAGAAGCGTTGTGTGCTTCGGCAGGAGGCCCAGTGCTGCGAAATCACCAGCCAGTTTCCTTACCTCTCTTACCAGGAAAACAGCACTGAATTGAGCCCTCTGGAAAAGTCCACGAACTTCTTCATTTGCAAGCTCGTGGCTTTGCAACAATAAAGTAAGTCTCCATTTTTCTACAGATCTTCATTCCTCCTCTTCACGTCTTGTAACTGCCTCTCCTCACAACAGCAGTAGAATTCAATGGCATTGTGACATCCTTGTATGTGTAACAAGTGACGTCATCAGTAAGTCACCTCCTCTCTTCTTGATTCAGTAGTACACCATAATTAAAAATTATTTTTTAGACTAAACTATATGCAGTACAAGTCAGAGGAATGTTTTTACTAAGTTCTGTTACCAAGAATGTAATAAAAAAATGGAGTAGAGAGTCATCTCAAAAAAAAAAAAAAACAAAATTAAATCAACTCCGGCGACCATTACCATAAAGGCTATTTCAGGAGACTATACATAACTTTTTCAGATTACAGGTTCATCAGTAGACAAACCTAGCAATCTTTCTTTTACATATTTAGAGATTAAACAGTTCACATTATTCAATATCCATAAAGCATCAATCTTCTGTAAATCTACTTGTCACGAAGCTAGAGAATATGTAAGATCCCAACACATTCCTGATGCTGATCTAAATAAATCTGATTGCATACACAGACAGACAGACTGCATAAGTAGATAAACCGCTCAAAACGTTATCATGTTTTATCACTTTCAAACTCCTTACGAATTCAGCATATTACTCCATACATAATAGCTCCAACTACAAAGGCCCACAATGATTTAATCAGGGCTACCAAGTTATTAAGAACAACTAATCATGCCAAATTAGGCAAGTTTGAAGATGATGAATATTTATAAGGTTTTGTTATGGAGTTTCTTTTGAAGAAATCCTGAAGCTTGCTACAATTAAAGCATTTTCAGAACCTCAGTGCGCTGCTTTTTGCCAAGTCTGTAACTGACTTGCAAAATTCCCTCCTAATGATGGTGGCCAGGGCAGAAGCCTGCCTTTCTCTCATTCCCAGAAGGGTCCAGTTTCTACAGCTTCTAGATCACAGCAGCAAAACTTGGTCTGTCACAGCTTCACTACCAACACGGCAGCAGAAATACTGGTGTTACATGCCAGTGTACAGGAATTATGAGTAGCATTAATGAGACAATACCATGTGTGAACTTGGCCCTGGCAGCTTCATATGTAAAATCAGCCCCCGGCTGAATAACTAGTAAAATAATGCGTGTGGCTCATGTCAGTCCAAAAAGATGGGATAAACACTCAAGACACCAAAATGGCAATTTACTGCCCTGAAGCTACATTTCTTTACTTGACCATTCCAGAGTTTCCAAAGCACTAGGTAAAATGTCAAATACAAAGGCAGGATTTTATACAGTCAGATTTCAGAAACAGCAATAAAGCATATACAGTTTTTAAAAATTTCTACATTACTTCAGCTTACTTTTCCTATTTCTTCAAAACTTGCCCCAAACAACTAATCAAAATACACCCTCCATGGTAAACAAGTTTTATCCAGGTTCATTAGAAATAGAAAACAATTAAAATTACTCTTTCCCTACTGCTTCTTCATTCTTTTTACAAGATTGCTGAAAATAGCAAAAATTCCAAAAGGGTTTTGAAGCCTTTCATTACATGAAAGATTAGGTCTCTATTAAATATAAATAAAATTATCTGGTTTTGATCTTTAGACAATATAGGATCTTCAGAATGACTTCACAAATCTGTCATAGTATTTTGGCTTGCATTATTTTCATCAGTCTGCTGCATGCTAAGAACAACACTGACAAGACTAGTTTGTAACACAACTAGCTGCTTGGAAGCGTATTTTACATATTTCCTTCAGAAATGTACTCATTAATCCAATTAACTGCTTTATGCATTGAAGACTCACAAGCCAGTGCTTCTTATTCTTCCTCCCTCCCTGACGTTTTTCCTCCACCACCCTAGAGCTGCAGGGCTTTGTCCACAACCACAGTGCAGCAGTGGTGTCTAGCACATGGCCCTGCACACACTAGGAAACAAAACTGGATGTTACAGGGAAGACCTCTGTGGTTTATTCTACTGTATTTTGATGTGCATTTTAAACATTTTATCTCCAAGTAGCACATCAGATTGCCCAACACTCTTTGTAAAGCCAACTCACTTAACACTTTATGCTACCATCTGTTTCTTACCCTCAAAAAGAAAACTTGTGAGGTCTGAATTAAAAACTTTAGTTATACTGCATAACAACAAGAAATACACAGAAAGATGAGAGAACTGGCAAGAAAATCTGATCTACCAACAAACACAGAAAGAACTTTAGGATTCTGAATCATGACAACTACTGTAATCCTACATTAAAAGCAATTGCTTATCTAATACTAGCACTTTAATCAACTGACCTATAACAAGCAGCAGTGATGTGTTGCAACAAAGGAAGTTCTGGCTATTTACCTCTTCTGTTTTCTAGTTATTATGATTTTGAACAATTCTAGCTCTACTGTTAACACTGTAGGTAAACTCTCAGTTCTACAGCATTTTTTTTTTCATCTGAATTTCTCAGGCAAGCTATAGTTCTGACTCATTCCAAAAACAAGCTGCAGAAGGTGAGATCTAAACAGAAAGCTACAGTGAAGCAACTTTCAATCAAACTCCATCAAAAATCACCTTATTACATATACACAGTGCTATTTCATATTGTATCAACTTATGAACATCATAAAAGCTGAAAACATTCACTGACACACCTGCATATACAAATGCATAACTGGACACAAATCCAATTAAATTCCTCCACAGACATTTATTACTACAAACTTTTTGATTCTTACCTTGTTAAAACTATTATGAAAGAATCTAATACAACAGAATTAATATATCTAAAATATCAACTTGTGATCTCTCAAATGGTCTGACAGTATTTTTAGTAAATGACTTCTACAATAACCTACAATGACCCCCAGCTAGGAGCCTAACACCTTCCAGTCTTCACACTGAGTGAAGCACTGGAGGTAAAGAACTTCTTTGTCCCTTCCCGCTTTCTTCTTCTAGATCTAACAGGGTAGGGAACTACTTCATGTGCAAAATAAGCTGTATCCTTCACACTCTGATCAAAGTCCCAAAGGCATGGTTTCATCTAAGGGACTAAACCGCAGCCTTACAAGCGACTGAAGGCAGAAAGGGAGCAAAAAAACATGCAAACATGAACCTTGTAGGGACATCCTAACTAGAACAGGGGCGATAAGAAGTTCTGAGAAATTATCTGAGAAATATTATCTGAGAATATTATCTGAGAAATACTTGACATGCAGATGAAGGTTAAAAATTCTACGAGAAGAAAAAGGTAAAGCTGAAAAAAGGTGAAGAATAAACAAAATTCAGAAACGGAAACAGGGTACATGTAATTAAAGAAAAGGTTATTAATTTTCACGTTTGCCATCTTCAAAAATATGTGAAAGCACTACGCCTGCTCTCATATCATTATTGTTTATGAAAATCCTAATTCACAATTAAACAGATGATTAAATCATGGCTGTAGGCAGTATGAAAACACAACAGGCCTACTCACACGCAAAGTTAAGTCCAAATACTGCATATTTTCACAAGCTTAAAGACAAGTAATCTAGCAAGACAACCTACAGCCCAAGAAAAGCATTAGCTCCAAACATACACTGTGGATCACCCTTACAATACCGGAGCATTCGCTGCAATTATGAACAATAACGGTACATCCGAATTTTGACACACAAGCATTGACAGCATGAATCACCGTAACTCCCCCCCCCTCCCCTCCGAAAGATGTTACTCTTGATATGTCTTGCTTTTGCAGTGTTAAATATAGGTTTTGCTATTAAAATAACAGTTACGGTGCTAAAGAAAGAAAGAAAACAACTTTGCCTCTTTCCCCTACCCAGCTCCCTTCCTGGAAAAACTTTACCGAGTTGTTACGCAGTTTAATTTGCCCCTAAAGCGAACCATGCCAAGCCTCCCGCCGCTCCTCCCTTCATCGAGGTTACTTAGTGTCTCCACTGGAACTAGTAACACACACACAAAAACAAGACACACACAGTGCCAGTACTGGACAGCTTGACACATACTGAAGAGACCGCTGCCATCAACCCTGGGTAACTCTCATAACAGTTTCTTTGCAAAGAATTTAAACTTTTTTTTTTTTTTTACCATTTATGGCTCAGGAAGACATGTCAAGTTAAGCAACATGCAAATTCCGGGGTCTTTTTTTTTTGGGGGGAGGGGGGAGGTGGACAAACATAACAAAGCGAGCACACCGGGCAGCTAAAGCCGCGCCATAGCCATGAGGCTGATGACCAAGCCTGCTTTGCCAGCCGAGGTGCTGCTAAAGACACACGGGACACCGGGCTCGGGCAGGGCAGCGCAGGACACAGGCCTCCTCGGCACACACGGGCCCGCCGCCCCAGCTTCCTCATCACTCCCTCCCGAGCCCCGCGTTTCCGCTGCCCTGGTTGCTCCCCTGCCCGCGCAAGGTGCCCCGGCCGCGCCGCCACCTCTTACACAACGCAGTGGGGGACAGGAGGGGGTCTCCGACCTCACAGTGCGGGGACCCGGGGGCCGGCCCCAACTCACCCACTCACCCGTCCCACCCGCCGCCAAACACGCACCGTACCCGAGAAAGCTGCGCCGCCGGCACTGAGGGAAAACCTGGGAGGCCGGGACGGCGCAGGGGCGCGCTAAGCCCAGGAGAGCCCGCCTCAGCACAGGAAGCAGCCGCTGCCGCATATCCCGGCCCCACCGTCAGCGCCCGGCCTCTCCCCGCCACCGCCGCCCGCCCCGGCCCGGCTCCGCTCGCCTCAGCACGCGCCGCTCCTCGGCGCCATCTTCTCCGCCCGCCTCCCCTCGCCGCCTGGCCAATCCCTCCCCGGCGCCCTCGGGGTCCCGTCCGCCCTCCGCGCCCGGCGGGGCCGCCACCACCACGCCAGGCCTAGCGGGGCCTGTACCTGGGGGTGCGAGAGACTGTCCCTGCTGCCGGGAGGGCCGGGGCTGCGGCTGGGGAGGGGGCAGGGGGCCTCTGGGAGGAGGCGGAGGTGGTGGAGGGGGTGGATGGCTGGGCGGAGAGCCGGGGCGACAGTAGTCGCGGCGGGGCAGGGGGGCGGTGGAGAGTAGCGCCCGGCGGAGGCGGACGGGGCTGCGGCGGGAAGAACAGCGGGGCGACCACGTTGTTGCTGCTGCTGCTGCTGCTGCTGCTGCTGCTGCTGCTGCTGCCGCCGCCGCCGCCGCCGCTGCTGTCTTCGCGGGGCTGGGTTAGCGCCCGCGAAGGGACCGTGTTGCGGCCCGGCGCCGAGGGAGCGGCCCGTCCGCTTCCTGGCGGCCGGGCTCTGCGTTCCTGCCGGCGAAAGCCAAGACAAAAGGTAATTAGGCGCCTCGTAATTTGAGTACAGTGGGTGCGGTGCCGTCCTGAGTGGCAGAGATTTCAGATCTCCCCGTGCAGCGGGTGTCAGTCTTCCTTTCTCCGGGGAGAGAATTTACCTTGTGGGAGCTCTGCTTCGGGAGCCTTCTGTCTGCTGCTCCCCTGCTGCGGGAGGTCTGCGGAATCGCGGCTCACCCTGCTCCGAGCGCGGGGCTCTCTTTGCAGGATGGGCCTGAGAGATGGAAATGCTGGATACGGTTGAACTTCTGTTATAACTCCATGTATTTGGTTTTCTGGGGAGCTTTTTTTTTTTTTTTCTTTCTCGGTAGATTTCCCTGTGGGAAAGTTGTGGTTGTGGCAGCCTGCTTTAATTCCCTTCTTGAAAAAAAAAACCAACCAACCAAAGCAAAAAAACACTCCAGAAAACCCCACTGTTTGCAGTTCTAGTAATGTTTTCTTCAGACGTATGTATTTTCCTATGTCTTATTTATCAAAGAGAAAGAAAAAAAAATCTTCATGTGCTACATTTAATGCCTGATTTTAGCTTCCCCACTGCTTGCCTTTATTACAGGTGGTATCTCATAGCTAGAAGCTCCGCCTCCTGTTATAAAAAGGTAAAAAGATGTGGCCTGGCGAGTTAACTAAGGTTAGTTCTGCATCCAGAGGTGGGACTGAAGATGTATTTGCCATATTAAACTAGTCAGCTTTGGTCAAATAAGATGTTAGAGAAGTGGCAACACACTACTTTGTATGGTCAACAAAATCTGTCAGGGGATTTGGGTAGACATTCAGCTGCTGGTTTCTACTGAGGTCTGTGCTGCTATAGAGACGCTCTTACCAGTACCTGCGCTACCCAGTTTAAAACGTCTGTATCTACATCAAGTACACCCACACTTCGGGCCTCAGTTTAGACACAGAACGGTCTCTCAAGTTACACTAATGGTTGGAGCAAGACAGTTGGTAGTTTTCACCTAAATTAACTGGATTTAGAACTGTGTGGGAGCCTAATTATAACACAATATGTTAACTCCTGTGAAAATTAAGGATATCTTTGGTCCTCATGGGATTCTAGTTTGAGGCAGTCTGGGTTTTTTTCCATTTGCCTAGTGTATGCAGAAGTGAAGATGAGGCCACAGAGAAAGAGGACAGGAGAAATGGTGAAATCTTAAATCTGTCTGTTGCCATTGCATCAGAGAGGGTAATACCACTGTGGCAGAAAGCACACTGCCGGGTGAGTGCCTCTTCATGATCTGTCTCCTCCCTCTCTGGAGCAATTGGGGACAAGAAGGTGAATTAGAGTTGCTTTCTTAAATTGGATGTATAGTAGGAATGCTTCTGCCCTTACTGTTAACGCAAGTTGAAGTATGTTCTATCAGTTATTATGTAGGGGTGAAAGCTATAGAAGTATACAGAGTTTCAGGCAGTTTATTCCTTTTCAGGTTCTGACAGAGATTTTGCTAGCCTGATGTAGCCATACTTCCATATTCAGCTAATGCTGGCCTGATGTATGTTTAGCTGCTCTGGTAAATCCTGCCTTTCACTATAGATCTTGCCTAGGGCATGCACAGGGGCAATCCTGGGAAAGCAGACTGCACCAGCAAAGCTGTGGTGGTCTGCTAATAGTAGCATCTGCAGCCAGCACTTCTGCTTCTGTACCTGTGGTGATGAAAGAGCACACCTCCTCATGCAGCTAACATAACTATTGCAGCAGATGTTACACCTACTGTACTTTATGCCTATTCTATCCACAGTAAACTTATTTTGTGGGTATTCAATGGCACTGATTGTGTTCTTCTAATCCCTCTCTTGTGTCAGTTTCTACTAGACAAAATTACACTCATCCACTATTTTGGATCTTTTCCATGTTTCAAAGATATTTTCATCTTTTGATGACACCATCAGCAAAAGTAAAGAAGACTTTAAGTAAAATTCCTTTCTCAATGTAGTCCAGCAACTAAGATTCCTTCCCTGCAAAATTTTAATTGTTCATAGACAACTGGTGCTTTCAGTTCTCCCTTCTTCATCTGTCCTAGTGTTTTTCTAGTGGAAAAGAGGTGCTGTCCAAAAGATCAAATGAACCTAAATATGATCTAGCATAAGTGTGGAAATTATTCAGAAATTCCCATGAAGAAGCCCTATGGAGTAGCAGTGTGGAGACCCCTCTTCAGGTTATGTGACATAACAGTACAGTGCAGGGAAACAGATCCTCAAAGCAGGAAGGTTACAAATAATTTAGAACAAAACTGATATATTACTCTTGAAGGCTAAGAGGCAGCAAGTATAGAACTCTTAAGTCTTGATGTGCTTTTAATGGAAGCATTTTTCCACCTAGCTCACATTCTGGATTAAATTCAAATTGTAATTGTATATAAAAGGCCGTTGTAGAAAACTGGCCTCAGGCTGAAAAAAACACGTATCTTATGGTTGTTTCCGCTCCAAAATAAATAATAGCAATTTCATGACAAGGCATGTATGAAAAAATATTGTCTGTTGATTGCTCTCAGTTTAGAAATAGTGAATGAATTAAATTTTAAAATATTAAAGTCAAAATATAATAAGCCAAGGAGACATTTCCTGTTGACTTCAGTTGGTATTGTCAAGTCTGTAAGTTTCTAATCTTCCCGTTCAGTGTTTCCTTTTATGTAAAGGATGCCATACAGCTACGTTCCTTAACTGAAAACAGGTAAATGTGTAGAAAACTATAAGCTTGACTCTAACCTAATTACACAAATGCATATACCCACTATGTGTGCTGTTAATTTTTTATTATGGTGAATAAAACTATAAATTAATAAAACTATGTAAAAGTTCTTATGTGTCTGTGTCAGTGATGTGGCATACATGCAGAAAAAGGAGATCCTTTATTCTGTGTAGTTTCCCTGGTTAGTTGAAACCGATTCTGGTTTTAATCATTTTATATATGCATCAAGTCTTTAATTTTTAACAATAGTTATTGCATTGCATCTTTAATTTTTAACAGTGAAATAATTATCCTGTTATTTGAAGGAGAACTCTGTCCTCAGCTGAGAAAATACCAGTACAGCATCTGTGTGTAAGTCCTGATTGTTTAACTTTCTGTATGTGGACAACATAGAGGTTACAGTATTACTGGCCAATCAGGCTGTTCAAAGGCTAGAAATTGCTTTATGTTTATCAGAAAGCTGTAGGTAATCTCCCCTTTAATGTAAATATGCAATTTATCAGTAAATTTTTCCTGTGTCACTGATAGCATTAAACTCTCCACTTGTTCAGTACGGCTCATAACACTGTGTAGCACGTTGGCAATCAAAACAGGTGTTACTAAGCCTTGAAGAAGTCTCACTCAGACTTATAATTTGTATTAATTATCTTAAGTCTTTCCATTATTATAACCTTTCTTAATTCTTAGCTAATTGTGTTTAGGTGTTCAGTGTCAATAGTTTTATTACTGGTTAGGCCTCCATACCTATGATTACCCAGGTCATCTGATACGAATCCTAGGAAAACACTGATCTGTTTTTTTGTTTTGATACATGCATTGTCTATGTTGCTATAATACAGTGACTTCTTCTTGGCAAGCTTTAGTGAAAAGTTGTCCTTTTTGATGAGTAAATGGGGATTAGTAACCTCTGCTGAAGTCAATTCACTGGAAATTGTGTGCATTATTATATAATTTTCTGTAATTTATTTTCTTTCTTTAAAAACAACACAAAATCCCCATATTTGTCACAGATGATGTACGTGCCTTTTTAGAGGTCATTCTCCCCATCACTGTTAGGACTAGCCTAAGTATTTTTGTTTCTTTTGTTCTCATATTTATTGCTTGTGAAAAGCTAGCTCCCTATTACTCAGTTTTTGTTTATAGGGTAGTGGTATCGTTAGGCTCTACCTAGTCTAAGAAAATGTATGCTATAAATTGACCTTGTAAAACAGAGCTGCATCTATTAAACTGTATGCGTTCTTTAAGCTAACCTAATTACCAGAAATACATATTTTCCATTTACCACAGCTATGGCAAAGGTAGCTATCAGCCAGATTGAACTCCCAATAATTAAATAGATTACTCTTGTTTAAATGCAGGTTTGAATGATCTCTTCTTCTGTGGTTGCGAGAGATATATTTTGAGCAAGATTCTGACTAATGCAAGTTAACGCTTTCATACTAGAAAAGAACAGGCAGAAATACTGGGAATCTTGTATTCCAGTGCTGCCTTCATTTGTATGATGCATATGAAGTAGTGTAGAGTAGAAGGTAACAGTTCAGTATATTTGCATACATTTGGCTTTTCAGTCTAACAGTAGCCTCTACACAATTGTCTGTATGAATTATTTTTGCTCTTAGCATGTATGGAATACAAAAAGCAAGTAGAAATAAGGGCAGTTTTGGTATGTTTGCAATGGATATTGCTTTTTTCTTAATTTTCCCACTTGGTTAAATCTTGACATAACTGAAAAAAACATGTTATTGTGATTCTTAGTGTTTCATTAGAGGGAAAAACATTAGCATCCAATTAGCACCAAACTCCTTTTGGTTAGAAAGTTAAGCTCTAGGACTGTTCAAAAATACAGGTCCTTAGTTGTCTGCATATTAATTTTAAGTGTTTTGTTACGGACTTTTTCTGCAGAATCATTGCCTTATTTCTGGGTTTGAGGCCAATTAAAAAATTATGTCGAAGGACAATAATGCATCTGGCAGTTACTAACTTCTGAGTGTCTGTCCTTGAAAAGCAGTTTTCATATATTTATGTGCTATATAGACTTTAAGGTTGTATTGTTTTCAGTGGCATGCAAGCAGTAAAGTCTTACATGCTCAGAAAAACTGAAAATTAAAATTGTTACTAATCACTGTAAAGATTTCATGGCTCTTGTCCTATCTCATCATCAGTCAGTATTTAAAATGACAAATTTGTTGAATGTTAATGTTTTCTGAATGGATTTCTGGTCTTAGCAGACCAGGAATCCAACACTTCATGTCATCTGTAAAAATAATGTGTGTATTTCTCAGATCCTGTTTTTCCTGCCTAGTATAAGATTGATTGGCTCTGACATTGTTCTAATTTTGGAGATAAATGGTAGAGGACCATAATCTGATGCTGCTTCATGTCACTGTCAGAAAAATTACCACGAGCCTTGTGGGTTAGGATTCATTTGTTACTAACTCCAAGAACTCATGGAGGAGGCGTAAGTTTCAAAGTAGCCAGTTTGGGGGAAGAAGGGTATAAATGTGTAATCAAAATTTTAGCAACTGGGAAAGCCCTAGAACAACAGCAGCAAAACACTGTAGCACTGTAGACCATAACAGGCGGATGACAGTCTGTAGGAGTCAGAACAGATTTGTTGAAAACAAAGCACATCAGACCAGTTAAATCTTCTCTAACACCTGCTTCTTCCTGTCTGCCCACAAGACCTGTTACCCTGTCATAGATCTCCACCTAGCAAAGCTTTTAATACCTTCTCAAAGGAAGCTCTTGCAAGAAGTGACATGAACAGCTGGTGAGAGGATACAAACTTGTACTTCGCGTGGTTCACGTGATCTAGTTTCAAAATAAAAGACTGATGTGCATGCACGGTGCTTTATTTTGAACCTTTAGCAATTTATTTTAATCCTAATGTAGGACTTTCCCACTTAACTGAGTAGGCAACATCAACCTGTGAACATGCTGAAAGGTGTTACGTGTAGAATTCATTGTGACATTGCTGAATTGCTCTGGAGACAAGCTCGGGGAGCCCTGCTGTGAATTGTGAACGCTGCGCCCCGATGGCTAAATAGAAAGGTAATCCTTTGTTAAAGCAGGCAAAGTAATGCTTCCACTCCACGAACACTGTCTCGGTGGTGGTTCCTGATTTTGAACGTGACGTTTAAAGGAAACGTGGCCTAACTGGAGAGCCAGTGAGGACAGAAGGATGGGTAGCCAGTGGGCTTGGCCTGTGAGGGAAGGTTACCTGGACGATGCGCATCTTGAAGAACGGTAACGCTGGTGAGAAATTTGGGTGCTCTTAAATCCACGGATGTGGAGCGGCAGCTGCCAAGGAGGCCGCGCGTTTCCCGGCTGCTCTCTCGTGAGCGCCCGCAGTAGCGGTGCCAAGAAATAACTTCGAGGTGGACATCAGGTGAAACATCACGGCGGGGCGGGCTGCGAGCTCGGCAGCACCAGGACTTAAGGAGCCAGGTCAAATCCGCATTCCTCTGCCGTGACCGGGGCGCCGCTCCCCACCCCGCTCGGTCACGTGGTGACAACGGACCGGGAACTACAGCTCCCAGCATGCAGCGCGCTCACGACGGGGCAAGTGCGTGCGTTACCACCAGGATTTAAAAATTGGTCCCATGGTGCCCCGCGCGCTCCCGCTGATTGGCTGGGCCGGGGGGAGGTGCGTGGTTCGAAGTAACCGGCAGAGCGCGCGCCCCAGCCGAAGTGCGGTAGCGGTTGAGGCGGGTGGTTGGCAGCATCCCCAGCGGTCCCGGTGAATCGCCCTCAGCGCTTCGCATCGCTTTCCCCCCGCCACGCTTGGCGCCGAGGCCTGCCATGGCTTCTTTCGGCTTCCAGGGAGGCGGCAGCAGCAGCAGCTCTAAGAAGGAGGAAAAGGGCAAGAACATCCAAGTGGTGGTGCGGTGCAGGTAGGCGCGGCGGCCCCCTGACCCGGGCGAGCGTTGAGGACCTGCCAGCAGCACGGGTAAACGGGCAGCCGGGGAGGTCCCTCCGGAACCTCGGCCTGGAGCGTACGCTGCGCAGCCTCTCGGGGGACCCGCTGTGCTCGGCGGGCCGAGGCCGTCTTCCTGTGAGGGGCTGTAGGGGTGCCGCGCTGCCTGCGGCCCTGACTCCTGCTGCTCAGTGGCCCCTAAGAGAGCTGCGGGATGTAGTTTTGACGTGACTTGCTCACTGATACTGGATCTTAAAGGTTCTTAAAAGTATTGCTTGTTAAAACTGTAATGCTGATAATTGCTTAAGAACAGTGCTCAAAATACTTTTGGAATTTTTTCCTTTTGTGTGTGTGGTTTGTTTAGGGTTGGGGGGGGCGGGGAGTGGTAAAGGGTTTGTTTTCCTCTTTTTTGAGCCAGAGCTGCAGATGTTGGCTTATTGTTGTTAATGCCTTTTGCAATTATCTTCACGCTTGGACTTTCTATTTTTACAGATGCACAATGATAATAGAAATTAAAAGCGATTTTATCTTATTTTTTAAATACTACTAAAAAGCTGCTGAAACCAGTGCTATAGAATGGGTGAAAGTGTTGATGTGAATCATTGCAGTTGCAAAAGAAAAATAACGTTATTGAAGCAACTGAGTGTGAAATGCTGTCAGGAGTGATCATTTTCTTTTTCATCTGATTAGTCAGTTCTTCTGGAATAGCCTCACTAAGTATCAGTGCATATTTGAACTAAATACAGTGTATTTTAATTAAATATAATGCTCAATATATCAGTAGCATCAGGATTGTCCTTGGTATAGTGTTTTACTTTTGTTGCAACTTGTAGACTGTGTCAACATTCAGTTCTTAACCCTTAAGAACTTTCTAACTCGCCTTTGCTCTTGCCTGTTGTACAGCTTTTCTTTTTTAATAGAGCTTCAGTGTGTTTGCACTAGTACATGTTCCTCCCACTTTGCCTTTTTGGTTTCTTTCCTTCACCAGTCAGGTTCTCTTTACCTTACAAATTGGTAGATAGAGGCAATTCTATTAATTTTATTTCAGATTTGCTTCTAAAACCTTATGTGTCAGAGCTTTTCAATAATACAATCATAGAATGGTTAGGTTTGGAAAGGATCTTAGGAACATAGAGTTCAAAGCCCCCTGCCGTGAGCAGGGACACCTCCCACTAAACCATGTTGCCTAAGGCTCTGTCCAGCCCAGCTAGAACACTGCCAAGGATGAAGCATTCGCAGCTCCCTTGGGCAACCCCAGTGCCTCGCAACCCTCACAGTAAAGATCTTCTTAGAATCATAGAATAGTTAGGGTTGGAAACCCCTGCCATGGGCAGGGACACCTTACACTAAATCATATCACCCAAGGCCTCGTCCAGCCTGTTCTTGAACACTGCCTTATAGCCCCCCTTCAGTTACTGGAAGGTTGCTATGAGGTCTCCATGCAGCCTTCTCTTCTCCAGGCTGAACAGCCCCAACTTTCTCAGCCTGTGTTCATAAGGGAGGTGCTCCAGTCCCTGATCATCCTGCTGGTCATGCTCCTTTTGATGCAGGTTGTGGTTTAGCATATCGTTAAGATGCCTGCATTTGTTTCACTGATGTATATAATTATAGAGCAGAATATATTCATTGTTCAGTCTCCTGTAAATTTAAAAGTCACAAACCAAAGCTGTAACTTGGCCCTGTGAGTGTGTTTTTAGTGATCATCTGTTGCCACCAGTCTTGCAGTAAAGTGTCTAATGGTAAGTCTAAAATCTAACACTTTGGCCTCAGTGCTATGTTGGGGAAGAAATGTTAGCCACAAGAGTCAGGAAACTCGAGATGCTGTGCAATTGTGGTATTTTTATTTTTTTTTAACATTATTATTTAAAGAAACAGTATCTGAAGTGCCTCTACTGTCAAAATATTTTAAAGGTTACTAAGGTTCTGGTATTGCTTACTGTTCTACAATTAGCAGGCCCTATTGATATTTCTGGTGCTTTGAAGTATTGTCATCAGTGTGAGATGCAGGCTTCATTGCTTGTGTAAATGAAAAAGGAAATTTTAAAATGTAATTAATTGAATTTGCTACTGCCTTAACTTTCATGTGCAACTTTTGCCTTTTTTGAAGGCTCTTGTTTATACAACTATTTGGTATGTTTGATCTTCTACCACTCCTGCAATTGAACAACATTTTCTAGTGGAAGTTAGCTGTGTAGGCATGTAAATGATCTTAAAAGTATTTATGGACTTGTTGAAAAATATATATGTAAACAAACTAAAAGCTGTAGATTCTTGAGTTGTTCCACAGTGGGTGGAAGAGAAGCAAGGTCTGGAAACTGCCCAATTGCAGCAGTTTTTCCTTAATTATTAAACAAATTAAGTTAAAAGCTTTATGTCCCTTTTACTCAATTACACTATTCTGGATCTTTAAACTGGGTGACATTACTGCATTGTCAGTTTATGTTCTTGTTAGCAATCTATATTCTTAACTCCTGTCTTTTAGGCCTTTTAATGCTTCAGAACGTAAAGCAGGCTCCTATCCTGTTGTAGACTGTGATCAAGCAAGAAAGGAAGTTAGTGTCCGCACTGGAGGAGTGACAGATAAGACATCAAGAAAGACTTACACATTTGATATGGTAACTGCTTGTCAAGTTGGGGACTTGTAGAAACAAGTCGATACATTTCTCTGTTATGGTCTGATTACTGTGTGATGCTCTACATTACTGTAAAGATAAATGGGATGGGTTTTCTTTGTCTCAATAGATTTTTGGAGCTCAGGCAAAGCAAATTGATGTATACCGGAGTGTTGTGTGTCCCATTTTGGATGAAGTTATTATGGGCTACAACTGTACAGTGTTTGCGTAAGTAAGCCAATAATAATTATAAAGAAATTTTCTTTTAATTTTAGTTTATTGATTACACTTTAACTTTTTTATTCTCACAGTTATGGCCAAACTGGTACCGGTAAGACCTTCACAATGGAAGGAGAACGGTCACCCAATGAGGAATATACTTGGGAAGAGGTATATTTTCGTTCCTGAGACTTCTCTTCTTTATACATTAGTTCAAATATTAGAAACTATAGAATGATAAGGAAAACCAGAAATTGATGCCTTTCAAATCCTGAAGTTGACTTTCCTGAAATATTTGTAAATTAATAAATGGTCTCATTCATTTATATGAGAATCAAACCTTTACATTTTTAATGCATGTATGCAAGTCTTGGTGATCATTATATGGAAGATTATCTTTGTCCAAGGCATTTTTGCTTATAACAAATTGTGACTATTTAGCTGTAATTCCACCCCCACCCTCAAATCTCTCTCAGTCCATTTATGTATTAAATATTTAACTTACAGGATCCACTGGCAGGTATAATACCCCGTACGTTGCATCAAATATTCGAAAAACTGACGGAGAATGGTTCTGAATTTTCTGTGAAAGTCTCTCTTTTGGAAATCTATAATGAGGAGCTTTTTGATCTTCTGAATCCTACTCCTGATGTCGGAGAAAGACTGCAGATGTTTGATGATCCTCGAAACAAGGTTAGTGCTGTCTTCCAAAATTTGTTATCGTAAAGCTTTCAGGATTGTTGAGTTTGAGAGATGTATAATAAGCTTGTATTATTTTCTGACAGCGGGGTGTAATTATTAAAGGCTTGGAAGAAATAACTGTACACAACAAAAATGAAGTCTACCAAATCCTGGAAAGGGGTGCAGCAAAAAGAACTACTGCAGCCACTTACATGAATGCATATTCCAGGTACAAATCCTCACAGTTTCAGAAACTTTTTGCTCTTGTTTTATTAAACAGGATCTTGCTGAAGGAGTAAATGATGTTGAAGCTAGTGCAGACCTGGCATGATCTTGAGATTCTGTATCACAGTTTAGATTGTCAAATGTGCATCAGAAAGCCATATTTACAATTTCCTTATCACATCCTGTAGGGCAATTCTAATAGGTGTGTGAAGGGGCATTATAAAATCTGAATGCTTCTCATCTTAAAAATAGGCAAGCTATTTCTCTCTGCGTGATTCTCTACACATGCTTCCTGTTGTTCACAGTTTGCATGCTTTGTTATGAATATGTCCCATGTTAATATGCAGTAGGCAGTAGCCCTGGCATTCCACCTAACTCTAGCTGAGATATAAGTAGCAGAATGTTCTTAATCTGGCATCTAGAATATTGAAATTTAATTAAACCTCAAAGTTAACTTTTTCAAGGCTTTCTATGCCTATGGAAACCAAAAGAACTCTGACATACTCGTAAGTGATATACATTGTATGTTGTATCATGCAATTAATTTTCTCTGCAGTAGATACTGTACATCTTCAAAAAGAATGCTGTAGTCCGCTCAAAGTTTGGAAGATACTCAGCTGGTATACCTGTATTGCAGAGATGGGTTGACTTTGTTTTAGCTGTTATAGGTAGCTGGGTTTGTTTGTTTTTTGTTTTGTTTTTTTTTTGCCAATCCTGTTTACTAAATAAAAACTTGTTGACAGCATTTGGGACTCTTGCACCACAATTCTGGAAGTTGGACGTAAGATTGAAGAGGGTAATGTAGCAATGCAGGCTACTTAATATGATTGCAGTTCATTCAGAATCTAGTAGAGACATCTTGGTCAAAAATATCATCGTGTATTACTAATTTGTCATTCTTAAACTGCAGATGTGATAGCTATGTCACTGAACAAATAGTCATCCAGTGTTGTAATAAGCAAGGAACACCCTGCCCAAGTCATCATTTTATTTTAAAATAAGCTGAGCACATCTGTGTACTAGTGCAGGGGAATGGGTATTTGGTTACCACAGATTAGAACACAGAACTAATTAAATCTGAAATTACAGGGAATTTAGATAACTTATTCTGCCTGAACTGGTTTTATGCGTGGTCAAACTGGTCTAATTTCATGTTTGTGTCTTTCTATATGTCAGCTTCTTATTGTAAAAGCATATTAAAGGAAAACTGAATTCTTTTATAGCCGGTCCCACTCTGTATTTTCTATTACCATCCACATGAAAGAAACAACAATAGATGGAGAAGAACTTGTTAAAATTGGAAAGCTAAACTTGGTAAGAATTTGAACTAAATGTTGTTGATGACATTCTTAAAATAATCAACTAGAATAATCTGACCTCATTCCTTTGATCTAAGGTGGGCTATGGTCTGTTTTCCAATAAGGGGGAAAAATCATTTTCTATAATAAGATATGGACTAGTCACTTTGAAAAACATTAGTCCCATTTGACATCCTTCACAACTCATAAGCTGGTTTGTGTGTTGCATTCTGTAACACTGTGGGGTGAGCATTCTTCAGGGTCATTTGAGACAGAAGGATGTCTTTCCTCTTGTCTTTCAGGTTGATCTTGCAGGAAGTGAAAACATTGGTCGATCTGGGGCAGTTGACAAAAGAGCTCGTGAAGCTGGAAATATCAACCAGTCTCTCCTGACTCTAGGAAGAGTTATTACTGCTCTAGTAGAAAGAGCCCCACATATTCCATACAGGGAATCTAAACTCACAAGAATCCTCCAAGATTCTCTTGGAGGACGAACAAAAACATCAATAATTGCCACAGTTTCTCCTGCATCTGTAAATCTTGAGGTAAATATAAGCCTGAAAATCCATTTCTAAAATAGATATTATAGTTCGCTAATGCTACAAAAATATTGGTGAACTCCTCATCTTGATATACTGTTACTACATCTGTTTATCACAGGAAACCCTGAGTACGCTAGAATATGCCCACAGAGCAAAGAATATAATGAACAAGCCTGAAGTTAATCAGAAGCTAACAAAAAAAGCTCTTATTAAGGTAAGCTACACATGTATCTCAAGCTACAGGTTAGGTTTGATTCTGTTAACATAGATTTTGCTGTGGAGGAATAATAGCGTTGTGGAGAAGCTGTAACTAGTAGTGGTGCTTTTCTGAGGTAATTTTAATCACTGAACTCCTGTTTTCAAACTGGTGTAGCATTAGTTACTTTGCATACACCGAAACTGTTGCAAAGAGTAAAACTGGATAGAGAGGGCTATTACTACTAGCCATGACTCTTGTGTATGGATTATCTATTTACAAGTCAGCGGAGAGCCAGTAAATGGCACTGGATATTTATTTGTGGGCTTACTGTATTAGCAGCTTCATTCCCTACAGAATGCCTGAATTAAAGTGAAATTGTCATTAAATATGAATATAAAGTAGTTGACTACTAAAGAAGCAAGGATTCTTATTGTAGGCTGTTGTATGTGACCAGGTATGATTGAAGTGGGATGTTTCAATGTCTAAATCTATCCAGTGTTATGAATTTAAATGGTGCTATACTGAATTTATTTGTAACAGAAGTACTTATGCAAAACAGCCACACAGCATTCTTTGTAAAGTATCTTTTAAGATAAATCTTGAAAGCAAAGTAGGAATTCAGACATTTACAAGTGATTGTTCCTTTATGCAGGAATACACTGAAGAGATTGAGCGTCTGAGGCGAGACCTTGCTGCTGCACGAGAAAAAAATGGAGTCTATATTTCTCTTGAAAATTATGAGTATGTCTGTAAAATTTCTATAAAATCTCTAACAACAAATCTCGGATACCGGTACCTATTGTTATAC
Organism: Pezoporus occidentalis; assembly: GCF_034315485.1. Lineage (NCBI taxonomy): Eukaryota > Metazoa > Chordata > Aves > Psittaciformes > Psittacidae > Pezoporus > Pezoporus occidentalis. The sequence goes on from NW_026913965.1 coordinate 290,112, forward strand.
AAATACGCTTTTGGATCTACTTTCACACCAGAAAATTGAAGATAGTAAGGAGAATTTAGCCAGCTGGTTTCTTAGAAATTAGTTATTATACAGATAAAATCCTTAGTGCAAGCCTACTCTTTAGGCTTCTATTTGTTGCACATATTTTATATGTGCAACTTCCAGTAAGCATAGCTGTGATGCAGCTTTACCCCATGGAGCCATTCTTTCAGTGGAAGCTCATATAGAAGAGTAAACTAGACATAATTTACTTCACTTTGTAAGATGGCTAGTTCACACAGAAAACTTACAATGGAAAATCATTTCAAATCCTTTTTGCATTAGGTAAAAATTACCTGCTTTTCATACAGAAGTTAGCAATACATTTTGAAGTTGCTAAATATGTATTATAAAAACCAGTAGATAATCTTGAAATCAGCTTACTTGACTAATTTGTTTATTTGTTTTAATCCTTGCTTGAGAGCCCTTAATGGAAAGCTAACAGTTCAGGAAGAACAAATTGCAGAGTATATTGACAAAATCAGTGTCATGGAGGAAGAAGTGAAAAGAGTAAGTGACATTTCTCAACTGTGGATTAAATCTGCCAAAAAAGGAAAGAAACCTTTTGGGGAACGAAGAAAAAGGTTGGAGCAAAGAACTTCCTGAAAAGTTTTTGTTCTTAAAGTCCTCTAAATAATCAAGAGTGGAAGCTTCCTAATTCTTTATGTTAGGAAGTTGAAGTATCAAATGCTAGTCGCAGGATGCAATATTTTTATTTAAAAAAAAAACAAAACAACGCTCTTTTAATGTCTAGCACTTTAATTTGCTCGGTTGGGTTTTTGGCAAAATATCTGCCTGTAAAAATGGTATCTCGATGGGTATTTGCTTAAGAGCAAAGAATAAGGGAGAGAGGAGAAGGTGATGAGTTCCCACTAACAAATTACACAGAAAATGAGAGCTTTCTCTTTAAAAGAAATGCAGCTGTTAATTTGCTGAAATACATAACTACTCTGTGTAATCAGCTTTACTAACTCTCTTCATTCTATCTTAGGTTTGGTTAGTGGGATTTATTTTTTTTTTTCTCTTACTGTGTTGTAACAACTGCTTGGTATTGTGTTTTGAGTGGGGAAGCAAGGGATTATTACAATGAATATGGTGTTGGTTTGTGCTATCTGTTGTCTAAGGCCTCTGAGCCTTATAGCTGAAACTACATTGCTGGATGAGATTTGCCTTCTGGTATTTTGGTGTAATTTGAGAGATAGTTCTGTTGACCTTACAAAACGAGTGTTTCCCTATTGATTTTTGTCTTCTGCTTTAGATCACTGAATTATTCACAGTTAATAAAAATGAGCTCGAACAATGTAAAACAGATCTGCAAATCAAGGAGAAAGAACTGGAAGAAACCCAGAAAGATCTGCAAGAAACAAAGATTCATCTGGCTGAAGAAGAATATGTGGTTTCAGTTTTGGAAAACACTGAACAAAAACTTCATGGCACAGCTAGCAAGGTTGTCACAGTTTGCACCTAACTGTAACAGTAGCTTCCTATGTTTGGGAGATTCGTAGGCTGTTCAAGGAAATAATTTTTGCTAAATCATGATGAGAAAGTGACAAAACCTGAGTTTAAGATAGGACAAGTAGGATTAGCTCTCTCTATAAATTATATTATGATGAAAAGCTACTTTAGATTGCAGGACTTTGTGGTAATATTGACAGTTGACTGCTAAACACACTGGTTGGTCTGGAGCTAATCTTTCCTTCAGGCCAGGTTGTCATGAGAGTTCCAGTGCTTTGCACTATCTATGTCACGAGCTGTTTTGTGTAAGTAGCTTGCTTTACTAGGAACTTATGGCTGGCCCTACAAAAGAGTGAGTTATATATAATCGGGGTAGAAAAACAGCAAAAAGCTTTGCAGAGATGTGTGCAGTAATTTACACTCAATAATGGAAACTGTTGTTTTGTTATGCCTGTATTTTAGGGTATCTACGTTTTGATGTTTGTAGATTGCTTGTAATTATCAAAACAGACTTGATGTGGGGAGAGAATGTCCTGCTATTTAAACTGCAAAGTGATAAAACTTTGTATCTTTAGTCAACATGAAAATATCTTTCTACTCCGACTCCTGTAAGGATGGGAGGGGATGCATAGTGTTTTTCATGTGGGTTGTGAGTGTGTAAGAGAAATAGGTACAGAAGTCATTTATGCTGACTATAAAACCAAGAAGCCACTATGTGTTCAAATTCTCAATTATTTATCACAGAATAGTACTGGAAGCCTCTTGCTTGAGTACTATTAAGGAATATATTTACTGTCAAATCTTTCAGAAAAAGTTGAAGTGGTGAGGATTTTTTTTTACTATTCTGGGATAAATGGTATCTTAAAGGGCATACTTAGTATTTAAGAAGCTGTTAATGCTTTAATTTCAAAGAACAAATGGCCTTTACAGGTAACTTCCTTCTGTGTTCTAAGACTACGAATGACGTAACACCAGGATTTAGAAAGGAAATACCTGTCTTTGTAGGGAAATAACTTCTCCTTTAACTTTCTTATATAATATATACTTCTTGTTTAAAGACTGACCAAAATAACTTGAAATTGTAGTTACTTAGTACAGTTCAAGAAACTACAGAAGATGTATCTGGCCTCCATGCAAAACTGGACCGTAAGAAGGTTGTTGATCAACACAATGCTATCGTCCAAAATACATTTGCAGGACAAATGAATGATTTGTTCAACAAAATACAAGATTTAGTTACTGAAAACAGTTTGAAGCAGCAACAGATGTTGACATCTTACACAAATTTTATAGGTAAGTGCAGTATCTGTATCACTGAGTTTTTGCAACAATAGTCCCAAAGACCATTTCCTAAAATAGATCTGTTTTAGTAAGTGGAAGAGGCTTTATTTTAAGCAATGTAATGATAACAGTTGCATTAGTAATGTAGATTAACAGCCTTTCTGTGCTGTAAGAGTCAATAAGGTGATGAGCAATAAAAGGAATTTCTATCCTATGGTGGAGCTTATAAAAAATACTTGTAACACTTCTTGATTTCTTTTGTAGGTAACCTCCTGTCTACCAGTTCTTCAGCAGCTAATAGTCTTGCATCAGTTGTATCGGCATCTTTTGCCTCTGTTAAAGAATTGGTGTCTACTGAAGTTTCTCACGTGTCCAAAAAAATAATACAACATGAGAATCTGTCGCTTGATTGTAAAGCTGAGCTGCTGAGATTAATTGTTAGTAAATATACATACTCATATATTACTTAAATAGATTAAACTGTTCTCAGTCAAAAGGGGTTCTGTAAATATTGTATAGGGTTTTTTTCTCATGTCCTCTGCCTGTCTCTGCTTCAGTTCTTGGCCATGATTATGTCCTTCCCCATTTCCCCTTGCATGTCACCCCCACAAGCTCTAATGTACTTGTACAGCAAATGCTGTCATAGCAGAGTACATGGATATGTATATGAATAGCTTCTTACAAATGTAGATGAAGGAACAGTCATATCATGCTTTACTTTTTTTTGTTTTTCCTTCCCCCTGCTGCTCCTAGGAGGAACATACATCTGGATTAGGAAGAGCATTAAATAGCTTGACACCAATGTTAGAATTTGTCTTGGGGCTAAACTGTCAGTTTCAGAATAACATGAAGAAATACTCTGTTGTGGTTGACAAGGTAATGTATATATGTTATCTCTTTTCTTGTCCTCTTATTTTATTTAATTTACAGATAACACTTAGTGGTTTTTCTGCAGCGTGTCGGAGTGTTTCCAGTTCTGGTCTGGCTTTTGTCATTTTATCCTGTCCCATGAGTCCTGCCTTTTACCTCTTTCTTTCAGGCTTCTTTTCCACTTCTACATGTGGTGTATTTGTTTATTACCTATATTGGCAGAACTGCTCATCTAAATGCCACCTAAGAATGGTAACATGGATGCCTAAAACTATATGTAACAAATACCTTTAATATAGTCTCTCCTGTGTTTTAGAAGTCTAAAATAACCAACTCAGAAAAGTTTTAACTCTTATAACCCAATCTCTTCAACAAATAGTGCATGGCTTACCCGCTCTTGCTTCTTGTTCTTGTCTTAACAAGTACCTTGTCTGTGTCTTCCTATTTTTTTCTATCTCACATGCCAAATTTTGTGTTTGGAAAAGCCCATACCAAGTTCCAGTATGTCACTTCAGATTGTTCTAAGTGTTACTTTCTACCTTTTATGCGCAATACTTTATTAGTGCCTTTAACAATTTCTGTATAAACTATGCTAGGGAAAAGTATCCAGTTCCCACCAACAGACAAATATCTAACTTTAATAAAACCTTCTTTCAAAGATGGAGGGTCATAAAAAGGAAATTGATACCTTCTTTGAAGATCTTTCTCTCACTTTGAAAGAATTACGGGAAGAAACAGCCAGTGTTTTTGTTCAGCTTCAGAATGATTGTGAGAATTTAAAAGAAGAAGTGGAAATGACGAGGTTGGCACATACAAAGGTATCCTTGGAGTTAAAAGAAATTCTAACACCAAATGTGATTGCTTGTTTTGATTTTAAACTCGTTATAGCAGTAAACTGTTGTACTTGTTTCAGGAGAACTGTTAGGATAGTAAGTTGGTGATCTAACTCTTTTCAGCCTTTGATGGGCTGCTTTAAGAAGCTTGTATAGGAAGGTAACAAAAAAAACATACCATTGCTCTAAGCATGTCCAGTGTACATGTTTACATGTATTTCCAAAAGCAAAGTGTCTGTATCTTCTCTACAAAAATTGTAAAACAACAAAGCTTTTTATTTGCTGCATTTTTAATAAAGGCATTCAAGTACCTTTTAAGAATGTTGAAAAGTACAGAATAACAGTGAAATGTCTGACACTTTTTCATTAGAATGCAGCTCAATTGATGTTCTTACTGCAAAGCCAGCTTGACGTTTTTGCTCAGGAGACTCAGAAGAACTTAACTAATGTACTTGCAAAAAATGGAAGCTTGAAGACCACCATCTCCATTGTACAAGAAAATGTTCACCTGTAAGGAGCAGATTACTTCTTATGTATACTGATGTGAGATAAAACTATGTATGAAGAGGACTGCAAAATTAGATGCTCTTCATATCTATATGCTTATAAACTCTTCCGGACAAGACCTCTATGTTAGACCTGAGTTCTGCCACAGAATATAGATCATAGTTCACCTTTCCCCAGAGTAAAAGGTAGCCCTACAAGGCTTTTCCTGAAACTTGTCTCTTGAGTATATTGCAGATAAGAGACCGTGGTTTGGGGAGCAATATGCTAATGAGCTGCCCTTGGTATGGCTGGGATCCAGAACTCTGTACCATAAAGGGTTAGCTTGAAGTATAATAGTGCATCTATTACAGCATGCTTCATTCAGTTTCAGGCTGAGTAACTAAGGCCTTGCTGAAATTGTTTTTAGTTTGTGGTTGGGTTTTCTGGGTTTTTGGGTGGGCTTTTCTTAGGGGATTTAACAAACCTACTGCTCAAAGTGCTGCAATTTGTAAATCTGCTAAATAGAGCAACAACACTATAATTAACTGGTTTGATAGAGCTGTGCTACTTCACTGCTGCTGGTCTCAAATATTTCTAAATATAGAAAGTACTAAAATCCACCTTTCAAAATCTCTGAACTCTTACAAACGTTGTTGCAGGAAAACTACAGACCTTGTCAGCAGTGCAACTTCCAATCACAGCAAATTTATTGCATCTCTGGATAATTTCTCTCAAGACCTCAGGACCATAAATGCTGAAAACAAGATGATGCTGGAAAAATCCACTGACTACTGTTGTCAGCTTCTCACCAATCTCAAAAATGTGTCTCAGGATACTGATAAATGGGGTGAATTTACGACTGCTCAGATAGTCGACCTTACCAATCAGCAGCTATTGCCCTTCAGTGATGAGAACCAGCAACTTGAGTGTTTACAAAAGGTACATATAGTCATTTGTAGCCTAATACAACATTCTGGGAAAAAACTTCTATAGTAGAATTTGTAGGGGGAATGTTTTCACTTATAGGCAGAAAGAAAATGGCAGTGGTGTTTTTTTGGTCACAGCAGATTTATGTTAGTTGGTTTAAATAGGTGCAATTAGAGAAATCAAAAGCTTAACTTAAGACTTTGAACTTAAAATGCAAATAACTTCATAAAATGGTGTTTTGATTAATCCATGTAGCTAACTTCTGCTTGTAATTTGGGAGAGTTTTTACATCTTTTTGGTAGTGCACATCTCTTAATTCTAAAGCTTTATCTACCAATAGTGTCCCTGGAAGATTTGCACAGTTATCAAATACAGATTGTATTCTGGAGGATGCAAATGATTTTATTAGTCAGATGGATTAACATTATGGCGGAAAGCATTCCTTTTAAGTATTTACTAGTTCTGGCCTCTTATCTGAGAGTTTTTCTCTCTTTTTTTTTTAATTTCCATCACAAACTTCACTTACTCTACCTGATTGTTCTAATGGGTACTGAAATAGGCAAATCCAACTTTTTGCTAACTTTCAGAAAGAAAAGCTTGCTTGTTAAAAGTATTTGCAGTCTCAAGACACTCCTGTATCCGTTACACCTACAGAACACTTCAGGCATTTCATTCCAGTGGGAACAGCTGAAAATATGTTTTCCCTTACAAATGCATAAAGCTTCTAGTGCTTGTAGGATTTTCAGTTTCACTTGAATATCCTAATCCTGTGCAGGGTTGTGCATAGAAGCATGAGAAATCTGATCTGAACCAAATGGCATCATCTTTATTCTTATGAGTAGCTCTCTAAAATGATCATACTTTCTAAGAAACTGAATCTCTTCTGAAGATAGTTCTCAAAATGAGTGTGTAAAACTAGCACTGAAACCTCTCAGTTTGAGGTCTCAGTTGTTTTCGTTTCAAGTCATGTCTTTAATCGTGTACCACATCTTAGAAAAGAGGCCATAACTTTACTGTTAACTTGGTATTACTAGTTGTGCTTTTGACTTGTTTGCAGAAAAATGAAGACAGCTGTGATACAGCCATAGCTGAAATTGACGACTGCATTGGTAGACAAAAAGCTGCTGACGAGAAGGTACTGAATGGCTTTCTGGAGCAGATAAAGGTTGACCAAGAAATACTTCTGAAGGAGAAGCTGGCACTTTATGAGGAAGCAGAGCGTGGACTGACTCAGGTTAATGATTTCCTGCAAGAGGATCTTAAAGTGGATGTTCCAACAGGTATTTAAAGTAGGTTGGGGACAGGATGGTCTTACAGAAAGCAATTTGAGTTGCAGAATTTGTAAGAGAAGGCCAATGGGAACATACTATTGTTAGCAGCCTGACACCTTTTTTAAGGTGCATGCAAAGAATGATGACTGAACAAAGCATGACTTTGTTAAGTTAATGTAAAATTGAGGAGCTGTAATTAAAGCAAATGTGGAAAGTGTTTAATAGTGCCTTTCATTAGTGTACAATCTTCATTAAAGGGGCAACTCCACAGAGAAAAGACTACATCTATCCAGTCACACTTGTGAGAACAGAACCCCGGGAACTTCTGCTGGAGCAATTAAGGCAAAGACAACTAAAGCTTGATGCTGTCCTGGACAGTGTGACAGAGGTGGAGGATAATGTAGATCAGGTATGTGTGTGAAGGGTAAATGAAGCTCTTCAGTGAGTATTTCACATCTTTAGGATTTTTTTCATGCTGTTGTGGAGAGTTGACTTTGAACCCCAGAGCTGTTGCAGCACTTGTATTTTGCAGGGTACTTGGAGCTACATGTGCTGAGCTTTTTGACAAAAGCAGCATCTTGAAAAATATGGGAAACATTAATAATTTAGAGACTTTCATTTCAGTTTTTCAAAAACGGAAGTGCCGTGACTTTAATAGGTCTGATCATGCTTAGTACATTAAATACACTTTTCTGAAAACTTCTGCTTTAGGACCTGTTGGAAGAAGAGGAAGGGTTGCAAGAAGCAAGTGAAAGCCTTGCTAGTGACAAATCCTTAGTGGATGCAAACATGTGCTGCCAAGCAAATGGTGGCATTCCCTTTTTCCAGGTAACTTCTACAGATACTCCAAACAGCTGTATTTAAGAATTCTATTTAAGAATGAAGGAAAATTATCGTTCCATAATAGTGTTGTAATCTAAAGTCACCTACTATAATTTAGTGTACTCTAACAACGTCTCTAAATCCTGTAGAGTATGCTTTGTTAAACTTGAGATGAAATAACAGATTCTGGTAACAGTTAACACCAGATAAAATAATGCAAGTTTCTGGCAAGCTGGACAGACAGTACTGAGCTGCTCAGCAGACAATCCTGCATGAAAAACACTGTCATAATTTACTAGATATACACACGTGTGTTAATAGAAAAGTTGAAATTAGATGTGGAGCGTTTTCTTAAAGGCCAGACAGAAATGCTGGCTTTCTTGCTTCTTCACTGGGTTTTGAGGGTGGTAGTGATTTAGTTTGTTTTTTTTTTGGGGTGGTAGTGTTTGTTTGGCAGGTTGTGGTTTTCTTTTGTTTTTACCTTCTTTCCTTTTGAGCCTCTTACTTTACCATTGTAACTGTCTATAGCCCTCCTATGTTTGCTTGGGGTGTGTGTGGCGTGTTTACTTGTCTTGGATCCCTTAAAAGAACCTGCTGAACTTCCAGATGTCTACAATACATCTCTTCAGTAAATCTAATATTAGGGATATTTTTCAGGAGTTTTACTAACTTGTTTTCTCAGAACACTATGTAATGCAATGTACATGAATAAGTAGTCCTTAGGGTTTTCTTGTGTTCTCTTAACATTGGACATTTTGTTTAAATCCCAGCGCAAAAGGAGTCACAGAAAGGATAAAGAGAACAGATCTGCAGCTGCAGTGGAGAGCAAGGTAGAAGATACGACAGAACAGTTTCTTCCCAAATTTAAGCCTCCTTTAAGATCACTGAACTAAGATATACCCACTGCAGATCCCTCTTTTGAAATACTTAATTCTCTACTGAGCCATAACTTTGGTTATTCTCGGTCTCTGTATATAGTGATATATTGATGCAAAGTTGGATCAAAAGATTGACCTGTCAGATGTCCTGCTTTTGTCCCATTTTTATATGCTATAGCTTACAAAGTATTAACAGACTTTTTTTAAAAAACAGGGAAAAGAAATGTGGTGCTGTATGTTAAATAGACTTTTATGTTCTCAAGTAAGGTATCCTTTTCTCAGATTTGAAACAGTAGAAAGGGATGAGGTAAAATGCTTTGTCAGCATTACCAGCTACCATTTTATATTTTGATTAACTGTAAATAGTGTTTTGGTTTTGTACCTGCTTTCTAGTTTGATTCCTGTTTTTATGAAGTAGCTGATTTTGCCTGGGATACCTCAAATAAATCATTGATACATGGAAAACAAATGTCATAAACGCCTTCCTCAGAATAAAACAAGCTTACATGACTTTCATTTTATATTACCATGTTTAATTTAGCGAAAACATTAGCATCTATGTCATACATCGTGCGCTGTCAAGGATGGTTCTTTCCTCTGTTTCATAATGGACAATAGCTCTGTTTCAGTGCTTTTTCAGTATATGGAAGTCTCACTGCTAGGTTTGGGGTTTTTTAATTTTCATTTATTTTGAACCCCACTGTTATTATTTTCATCTTAACCCGCAGCTGTGATGGTTGCCTTGCATATGATGTCAACCACAGCTTATGTATTGTAAACTGGCAGGATTTCTTTTAAGAATTGGATGCTTACAAGAATACATGCAAACTTGGTTACAAATGCAGCTCCTATGTTGTGTAACAGTTTCCAGTAATTGACAGTAACGTCTGACCAGCTGTTCTCATTCTGCTTACCTGAGGATTTGAAAAAGCTTCAAGCTACTGTGTACTAAAAAAAATGCAAATAGGATAATGATGGGAGTGGGGAGAGACACTGGATGGCAGACTTAATTTATATTTGGCAACTAAGAATAGTGCTTCAATTTGATTTAGGAGACTGTAAATTTTTCCATATCTAGCTTGCAGGCTTAGGTTGATGTTTCTTTATGTGGGTGGTCTGTGTGTCTATTTGAGCAGGTATGTCAACCAGCTAGACACTTTGGACACCATGCAGATGCTGCACTGCAGTCCTGTGCTGTCTGAATCTTGCAAATTTAAGAATCAGTTCAAGGGCATACTCCAAGGATTATTTAGAGTATGACCTTGTACTAATTCTCCAAACTGCAGCATGAGATAGACCATTCATCAGTCTGATGCACCCTCATACCTCCTACTATTGTTTCTTTTGCCTCTGTGGATGAAGTTGATTGTTTTTTCTTAACAGCCTGATACAAGGAGGGGAAAGCATTCATTTCCTTTCAAACTAATAAGAAACACAGAATTTTTGGGGGGTCAGGTATGGTATCTTGGCAAGTAGTTTATATAACAAGTCCTTCTGTCATCGCAAGGGATGTGAAACACTGGAAGCTGTCTTCTTCAGAGATTGTTTGGTATATTGTCAAATTCTGGCACCAGAAATTTAACAGACCTAAGAACTCTCCAGGGCCTAGGATACATTTTCTTCACCACATACTTTTGAACACTAGCTATTGCTATGATCTTCCAAGATGCTTCAAGAAATCATTTGGGTAACTAAAATTTAACCAGAAATGTTGATCCCACAGTTATATTGAAGGGCCTAAGCCAAATAGGAGAGGCTTGTCATCCTTTTATCCTGCTACTCCATTTTCCCTATGGGCTTTCACAGAATCAGTATGAATAAACTGGAACAGCCAGTAACCCCGGAGAGTCATACCCATAAAATCATGCCAGAATTTGTGCTTCCTAGCTTTATCATCTTTAAGACTGTCTCCTCTACCCTAGCTGTTTGGTTTCCTCTGGTACAGGCACAAGTTGTTTTCCTGATAACTTGGAGACTTAACAGCTGTGTGAATTTAATGGCCTGCTTGCATACTTTCTCTTTTTTTCTAAATACCCCTCAGAGTCATGTTTTCTTTCTTTTGCAATACTGGCAAAAAAAAAAAAGGCAGATCGTTGTTTCACTGGCTATGGTGTCCAGAGGTCACACCAGCAGGAAGAATAGAATGAAAAATCCGGATGCAGAACTTGTCTCAGCTCTGTGTCTCTTCGCCCACTAGATGGCTCTAACATTAAAGCATTAGCCCACGGCTCAAGTACTGGCCTTTAATTGTGACTTAGAAATAAGCATTTTACCAAGCTTTTTGTCAAGCACCTGTTAAAAGAGCGTGTTTCAAAAGCTAATATTGAATTTATGTTTCCACAAAGATAATTCCCTATTCAAGCTTGGGCAAGGTATTGTTTTATGAAGAGCAACATTTAACAAAAAGATGATTGGCCTACCTCTTGAGCCTTGCTGCAGTGCTAATAGAGGCTTTCAGTAACTAAACTGTTATCCTAATGTGTTCTCTAGGTTCCCCACTCTGTGGGCATTGCCCAGAGTAGAAAGCAATGCCTGTTTGTTTTGGTATACTGTACGGTGTATGACTGAGAAAAGAAGGTAAGAAAAAGCAAGAGCTATTTCTTGTATATAGCCACTGGATTCAGAGGTCTAATCCAGAGGGAAGAAATGGCATAGTTTGAATTTGTCTGGTTATAAGGCATCCTTTATAAGAGTAGGAAGCCATTTCCACAGAACAAATAACAAGGTTGTACCCTGACTGAATTAGCATAAGAGAGAGCTGTGGTGGCTGTGGCTGTAGTATGTGGGTGTGTTCTGATGAGTGTTTTCAAATTCTGGATTAGTGGCCAAGTGGGACAGCTCTTGATTTAACAAAAAGCCTGGCTAGGATGAATGTGATGTGGAGAAATGAAATGAGGAAGAACGGGAATTTAAATGCATGTAAAGGGGGAAATGCAAAGAGGGCAATAAAAGGGCCACAGTAAGCATGGATAAGCAAAGCCACCAGCTTGCTTTTCAAGTGATAAATGAGCAGTTAGGAGGAAATAAGGGAAAGGAAACTTCCTGCTTCCTCCTGGAAATCAGGTTGCTGTGACACTTGCTGTATCAGAGTGGCTGGGGGATGCAACGTTTATTTGATGAGAGAAGACTGGGCTGACTGTCTGCTGTTGATGGCTGCTTTTATTTTGGGTATCAGAAGTAATTGTGTGGGGCTAGGCAGAGCAAGGAGAAGGTGCATAGTTGCTAGGCTCCACATTTCTTTTTTCTGTTAGGTGTCAGTCACCATTGCAGTCATCTGTTAAATGGGTAGAGGAAACGAAGCCTGTGGTGATAAAAAAAGTATATGGAACTGGACAAATAAAGGTTAACATTCCTTTTCCTTAAAAAGAGATTGAAGGAGGAAAAAAGAAAGTCTTAATGTTTCAGAGCATTAAAAACAGTAGAAAAGAAATAAAATTTTAGATATACGATTGGTAAATATATCCTTTTAAAACAAGTGTTTACAACCATTTGACTACTCTTTTTTTGTTTCCCTGTTAGAACCTACATTTTATGGTAGAGGGCAATGCTCTGTAAATTGCATGCCCACCCACACAGTTACTTTATAAAGTTAAATAATAATAAATCATGGTAGGCTTTGCATTAGTAGGCTTTAAGTGATGTAGTATTATAGGTGAGATGTAGACCACCTAGTAGTGTAGGCTGTTCTTATAGGTTGAACACAAACTATCTACAGCAGTATTGCTATGCTCAACCTTGAAAATGTTAAAGGTATGAACAGTGAAGTGAATGTTTAAATCCCAGTGTTCAGAACACTTATAAAATAATTTTTGGTTCCTAGTAAAGGGTCTAGCTACCAGAAGGAGGGCGCATTATAGCTACACAAGTACTCTTCAGGTTAAAAGTCTCTTGTCAGTGAAGAAGTTAGAAACAAGCTACCATTTTTATGAGTTCTGAAAATTGTTCCAGATTTCTCAGATTTTATGAGAAGATTATCAGTTTTCAGGTGGCACAAAGTTAGGGTTTGTAAAATACTGATAATTAATGGGATTGTTTCTTTTTTTTTCTACAAAATATTAGATCTGTATAAGAGTTAACTTTCTTAATTATACTTAAAATGTTCTTGTGACTCTTGGTCTGTTCGTAACCTAAACATTGTAAATCAAATAATAAGACACAATGACTGAAACTTTGCATTTTCTTTATTAAAAAATAAAAAAGTAGAAAATAAACAGAAATTTTATGTAAAAGCATATTAGATTTTTCTGATCTTTCCAGATGTAATAATCTACAATTTTTTATTACGTATATATATGTATATATATATGAGGGTTTGACTCATTTTATTGTGGCAGTGTCCAGAGCACTGAAGCTAATAGGTGAAGATTTGTTTTCATGGGATAAGGAATTGTATGTTCATTGGAAGAAGTTAATTTTTAAAAATACCTCCTTTTTTTTTTCTTTTTCCCCTAATTAGCAGTTTTGCACAGTGACAAATAATTAGTGGGAAAGAAAATTTGCTTTTTTAGCATTTATGACAAATGCTAAACTAAACAAATGCATAGTAAGATGCTTCTCCCTTGCTATTCAGGTAATAGTAATGAATGCTGGTTCTCAGAGCACAGATATCCTCACTACACAAGTCCTGTCTTACAAGGGGCTAATTCTCTCTCAGTCACTTTAGTATAAATCAAGTAATAAGGTGAAGGATCACATTTGCTGTTGAGTTGATAATGATGCTTTGGTCTCTGTGGCCAAAAGATTTCATGGCATTTAGAAGGGTTTGTCTAGACAGGCCTGGAAGTTGTTTTCATCCCTAATTCTGTATGTTCTTTCACAGGTGCTTCAAGCACACCTACTTCCCCCACTTTGTAAAATGACTTTTGGATGTTTTGGGATAGGTATGATGTTGTTCTGCTGTTAAAAGATTAGATCCTATGTCAGCTGAAGCTGGCACTGATTTCAGTGGCCACTGTATGATGCCACTTTCCTTAAGCATAATGTTTATCATAGGAAGAGGAACCTTTTAAATCTCCCAAAGATGGCACAGATACCCCCTGCATTCTGGAACATAACTTCATGCTGTCTCTGAGCACCACTACTATTTGGAAATAGAAACTTATAAACATGTTTCTGAGGGAGTAAATTCCTTGGTGTTTTGTGTGCTTTTTTTTGTTGTTTTTTGTTTGTTTGGTTGGTTTTGTTGGTTTGGGTTTGGTTTATTTTTTTGGCACAGCAGAGCTTAAGTAATCCCTGTCATATGTAAAGACTGGTTGGGGAAATTGTTTTTTCACATTTCAATTAGCTTCCCCTAACACTCAAACCTAAACATAAGCAGCATTATCATTATGTTCAGAAGGTAAAGGAAACAACAAAGTAAATCACTTATCATTTGTTGCAGCCACCATCTTGTATGGCTTAATTAAATATGACATTACTTTCAAAACCATTCAGCTATAGATATATATTTAAATGGTTATAACATAATAATGATAGGCACCAAAATCTTGCTCATTCACTGTAACAGTTTATTTTAGGAAGCTCAGTCTAGCAGCTTGAACCTTGGATATACAGATTAATGCAAGAAAGGAAATTTTATGATGTCTGTTAGTTAATACAGAAGCCAATCTTATTAATCAGGGATTTACAGAGGGCTGTTTTATTAGATGTTAACCATAGCTTATGTTGACAATTGATTTTCATTGTAGGACAACTAAATTTATTATTTGTAATAAGATAAAGATAATTAAATTGACTTTATAAAGGTTACTATCATAAATGTTAGTACCTGTGAATAGCAAACATAAACCTGCTTTAGCAGCAAAAAATCAGTTCAAGCGTAGGTGCTTTCTTTCCCTTACATTTAATAGTCCCTGGACATTTTTAGCCTGCATTTTATTTTCCAGAGTTTATACCCATTCCTGTGAAAAACTCTTTGGGCTGAAGCCTCGCTTTCAGGTTTGGTTTTTGTATTTTTTTTTCCAATAAAACAGAATTAAAACATTTTTAAAGTTATAAAAGTAAAAACAAAATAAAGCACTAAGTGTAAGTGTATTATCTGATGGAGTTTTGCCCTGTCATTTCTCAAATTTGTTATTAAATTATTAAGAATAATGTTAAATATGTTGGATCTGTAATAAAAAGTGACTTTTGGGAGAGGTATTAAAAATGGTAATTATTGAGGAAGGTTAATTTGGACCTTGCAAAAATGAGAGTACTTGAAATTCATTTAGTCTTTTTTAATCATGTTGGTTTTATAATGTGTATCTCTCCATCCCTTAATACTATCCATCCATCTCAGTGTAAGTTTTTGAAAATATGAAGGAGTACTGCAAATGTTAGAGGCCTTGGAAAGGCACCTGAAGCGTCAAACCTACTATGTTCCTGAGCTTTGACGATGTGGGAACTATCCAGTACAAAACTAATTCAATTAGAATAGGAAGTCGTTCTTGTGTAGACACTTCTGATGTTCTGACCCTAGAGCTCCTTGCTGCTTGCTCCGGGGGTAAGTACAGATATTGCACTGCCAGCATTCAAGTATTACAGAGATATTTGTTATTTCTGTGGCATTCCTGCTCTGTGAACAGTCACAAAAATCTGGTCATAAGTACATATCCACTCCAAATGAAAACAAGACGGGTGCTAACACGTGGGTGCTGGAAATTCATGCTGCCATGTTTTGAGGGCTGACTACCACTGCTGGTTATCTGCCATGCCAACAAAAGCTGATGTGTCAGAACACAGCCTGTGTATCTCTTCCTACACCACCACGGTTTGGATCTTGCATTCATGGAGCTGCAGTTACTTCTGCTTGCATTTTCTGTGCAGAGGGGCCCAATCTCAAACCCAGCTGGAACTCGGTGTGGCAGAAGAAGGGATTTCAGTCCTCACCATCTTTTCAGCAGCTGTGGTTTATTTTGGTGGCACTCAGAAGTCCAGGTGAAGCTTCAGTGGAGATTGTCATCTTATGCTCAAGCCGCCTGTCCTGGTTTCAACTGCAACAGAGTTGATTTTTAACTAGTAGCTGGTGCAGTGCTGTGTTTTGGCTTTAGTCTGAGAATAATGTAGCCATGACACCACCTCTTGGCCCTAGGTTTTCCACCCAAAGCAAAGCATGGCCTGGATTCATCCTACCTATATTTGCTCAGGTGCCTAAATGGAGGTACCCAAGTGAGATGTTCTCACTGTCATACCATGCTCTCTCCAGAGTCAGGGAATAGAGATGGGAACCTCAGAGGATGATTCCTTGCTAGGTGCTCTGCTTGTTTCTCTCCCTCAAATACATGGGAACCTAAGGAGGTAATGATTCTAACTTGGATGCTACAAGTGTATAGATGAATCTGGGATAAGCATCACTCACTTCGGATTTCCTACTGTGTTTTTTTTTTTTAATTTGCTGAAATATAAAATACACATGGTTTAGCAAAATTTTGACTCTTCGCAGCTACCTCGCACCCCACCCTTAGCCACCTTCTGGTCACTATAAATAGCACTTTCTAACTCTCCGTATGTGCAGTTGTAATGAAGGTGTTGAAGGCATAGCAAGAACCTGATGTTGCCTGGTTTTAATACATTACTTAAACTGCTTAGGACTAAGCTAAAGCAGACTCATTCTTCAAGCAGTTTCAATTTTTATGTAGTATTTACTTTAAATGAAAGGCCATGATCCTGTTCAAAGACATGATTTCCCCCTCTCTCCCCTGCTGTCATTAGAGTCAGATAACAGGAAGAGACAGTAAGATAACTGCCACTTATTTGGATTTCACTGAAGCTTTCAAGCAGAAATGGGGACGCCAGCCAGAGCCAAATCAATTCATTTAAATGATTTGCTGATTATCTGTGTTAGTTCTTCCCTGATTATCTTGCTTGGTGTCCAGGACTAGCTCTATGCTTTTGGGCTTGGGTTGGCTGTTTATTTTAACCTATTATTTCTAGGGAATATTCTGCATCATGAGCAGCACACCCCAGTCTGTAGAGACAAGAATAATTGGCACTGGAAAATATGAGGACTGGTATGTTAATAACTGATTGACACGAAAAAGCTGGAGGCATCTTAGTGAAACAGGGCTAATAAAGTAGCCTTTGATAGCTTCTTTCAAGACTATAGCTTGAACATTTGGATCACTGCTTTTGTGTCATAATTAATATTTAAATTATGGATATTCCAAGAGCTCCCTGCCAAGATACACTGAACAGGACACTACTTGGATCATCCTGAAGAAGAATTTAGCCTAAAAGACCAGTCAGGGAGCAGGTAAACAAGCACAGGCAGGAGTGGATGCAGTGACCTGAGCTCCAGAAGCAGCATGCCAGGGCAAAGGCAGGTGTTTAGGTCCACTTTGTCCAGAGTCTCTGGGCCACTAGACCAGAGGTCTTCTCCTTCCCCTGGCTGGCAGCACACTGCTACTGTAGTCACTGCTACATCCCTCACTGCGAGTTCATGTTCTCCATCCCAGCAGCACTCAGACAAAAGAAAACAAAGAATCACTGTTGCTGCTAATGCTGGAATTGAATGTAGGATTTCCTTCCATAGAGCCTACCATCATACAGGACAAGGAACTATAGCAACGTATAGGAAGTTCGGGTTAGTATTGAGATGCTAAAGTACTGTGTGATAGAGCTGGCGTTGCAGACTGGCTAATTTGGTCAGACTGTGCAGTCTGACCTTCTCTTTCCTGCAACCAAAGGGTCTGAAAAATTCAAAATCAAAGGAAACATCCTGTACTTTGGGGCTTCTGGTGGCAAAGAGAGAATGAAGCCTCTGAATTCTATCCTCCTTCCCAGTGAGGAAGGCCTTCAGCCAGCAGAGAGTTTTCTGGCTTTTAACCATGTGCATTTTAGCAATGTAATGTAGATAAGCCTTATACAGCTTTCTCCACAGTAGAAATAAATCACTTGATTCTATTCATTACCTTGCCTGAGTGAATTTGTCTGCAGTATTTAAGGGAGCTAGCACATGATCTGAGCTAACGCAGAAGTGGGGAAACAGAACTGTAACCAAAACGAGATTCTCCCATTCTGAACGATGCAGAAAGAAACCTCAATGACAAAGCAATACAGATGATATCAGACTACATGTTTTCCAGCCAAACACCCAGAACAAGAAATGAAAACAACTCTTGATGCTATCAAAATTATGGGCCAGCTTTTCTTCCCTCCTGGACTGGAGCAACTGGTGCAGCCTGTGAGGTGAGGCTCCCTGGCCAGGTGAGAGCAAGAGCTGCGGCCACAGGGCCAGGGATGGCTCCCTGCCTCACCAGTCTGCTGTTCTCCTCTTCCTCACTCTGCGTGTGCATGTAAGGCTCTGCTTGTTTTGCTCATCAGTCAAGACAAATTGAGAAGTCTGAGGAGAGACTGATAAACCAGCAATTATGGAGCAGAGTCAACAAGAAGAGATGGCACCATGTTGGCCAGTGGGAGCGTTTGTTCAGGGAGGGGAGAGTGCTCCAGGAACAGATACAACTATCACAGCAAGCTAACAGGTTTCCTCTTGACATCAGTCCCCAGTGAAGTCGATCCAACCTGTAATATCTGCAAAATCTAACTTTTGGCTGGGCTAACAAATCTGGCCATCCTGAAGCTTTACAATATCCCATTTCGATTGTATGCTGTGCTGTAAACTTCATGTATTAATGTCAGCTGAATCAGATCTAATGAAAAAGTTCAAAGGGAAATTCAGAAGTGTCAGAGAGTCAATTTTCATTTTAAATATTTTTTTTTTAAACTTAGAGGCATCTGTTGACCTCTGTGTCTCATAAAGAGAGGAACATTAGAGCTGCTCTACTAAGACAGCCCATTACCTCCAATGTCTTCTTCCTGCCAGTGACCAGAAGAGGCTTCTGAGGGGAACTGTGTGAGAAATGGTCACTGATAGAGAAATCCTTTCCTGCCTTCATCAAACAACAGCTTAAGGGCTTCCTGAGCCAAACAGTGTGAACAAGCTATGTTTAATACTCATCAATGTACCCATCCTCTATTAATTTGTCTTCTCCTTTTCTAAACCCATTTGTACTTTTGGCATTCAGTGCTTCCCATGGCAATAAGTTCCACAGTTTAATTATGCGTTGTGTGAAAAAGTACTTCCTTTGGTTTGTTTTAAACCTACTAAAACAGAATTACAGGATGCACAACAGAATTGCATGGGCAGACTTTAATGGGAAGATAATGTAGAACAACAATGGAAAATCAGTTTCAGCGCAGAGAACTGGAAACCGGCTTTGTTTTTGCTTTATTCTGACCACCAGTACATGGTTAGTTAGTACTTCCTATCGTTCCTCTCCCTGTCATAAATAAGCCAATTTACCTGATTAGTGCAAAGAGCTAGAAAACAATCTTAGCTCCATACAAAAATGGCAACGTTTGTCAGAAAGGCGAGGTCCACGGTCTTCCTTTTCTCTTAGGGAGGAAGAGTTGTGTAGGGCAAGGAGAGCCTCTGAGTTTGCATTTGAATCTGCTAGGTGGTGTGGCGGTTAAAAATGTCAGTGTGATTTGGGGCTTGTGGAAACACACCACAGGGAAAGGGCGAGAAAGCCTCTCTTCTTGGAACTGCCACGTGATGCATCTGGGAAAGGTGAGTGCAGTTCTCTGCATCTCATTACCAGGAAGACAAGCTGGAGGAAGTTCAGAGAAGGAGAGCCAACTGTAGCTATGTGCTTGGAAAAACTGGCTGGTGAGACGTACAAAGAGCTGACAGCGTGGAGTTCACTAACCAACACTTCGGGAGTAAGATGACATAATAACTGTTAACTAATGTTTTTTAAGTGTGAACCTGCAGGAATGAGAGGAACTAGGTTAGTGTGGGACAAGAGAGTACTGTAGTAATGACAGGCTTAACAGAAAAAGAATGTAATAACAATACTTCATCATCCCTGGCCTTGCCACATGTCTGGGTTTGACCTGGACATTCCAGGTCTCAGTGTGTAACATTTAACAGGAGCACACAGGTTACGATGCTCTCACTCAGCAGGGAGAAGTGAGGGCACAAAGCTGTCAGCGCCATTGCTCACACTGTAAAGAGGGGCTTGAGCCACCTGCTGCTGGCCCAGCAGAAAGGCCCACCTGGTGCCATTGGAGTTGTTGCCCTTCATGTCCCAGAGCAGACAGAAGCACTGTTCATGTCCCATTTGCGCTCCTACCTGTGGAAATGCCAGCAAGACTTTGACCTTGGTTCAGGTATTCTCTGGAGAATGGGTCAAAGTTAGGGTATTAGGCAGATATGGAAAAATTAATCCTGTTTGGGCTTTATCCATAGGTCTATGTGCAGTCCTAAGAAGCTATTCATGTCGTGAAACCTATGGACAGGGAGACTGATGTGTCCTAAATATAAAGAAACTGTAGAAAATGCAACTGCAACATGGAATGAAAACACAACAGATTGCAACAGGCCTGGCCAGCATGGCTTCCTTTCTGTGATTTTTATGGTTATCTGGAGCATCCTGACTCTTTAGGAATTCACTCTTCAGTGATAGAGACAGAAGCTTTGACAGGCTCTGATGCTCTCTCCCAAACAAACCTGTTTATCTGTAGAGCACACTTATCCTGGCTAACTGACTTTAACATACATTCTTACAGCTTAATATTTTACAGGTGTGCTATGAACGTTACATAAAGTCTCCCAATAGATTCAGTCCTGAGGTGAAATGTAACATCATTTATCATTTCAAAAAGACAAAAACAATAGAAAAGCAGCTTCAGAAGCCACAGAAATAAAATGATGCAATAAGGGCTTGGTTTAGTCACATTGTAAAATTAAATTGTTTGTTTACCTTTAAAGGTAGGTGGTTCTGAACTGATTCTGTAATCATCGTCCAACTAAGCCTGCCTTTACTTATGGTCAGGTTTTCAGTACATCTGAGACTGCAGAAGACCTCCTTTTTTCACAAACAAATCTCCTAGAAGGTAATATAATGGCTGAAGTCAGGCAGGGTCCACCCAGTTCCTCACAGGCTGTCAGATGTTCTTCACAGACTAAACGTGAGCTACCTCTTCCTTCAGTTTAAAATGGTTATGTCATGTTAATTCACCCTGAAACTTTAATTTGCATTACTTTTTTCTAAGAAATTTTAAGTACTTTTTTTTTAAAAAGTACTGAAATTGTATGTATTTCCTAAAGTCAGATCACACAAATTTAAAACACACAGCTGCACAGAGGGCAGTGTAGAATCTGTTCTTCTAAAAGCAGTCTATTTCTAGTACATGTCAATAATATCACACAAGGAACTGCTTCCATCTATTCTGATTCTGCACTTGGTGGGTCTCTCCCACAGCCTACTGTGTCTCTGAAGTCTCTGTCCTGGTGAGCAGACTGCTTTCTGCATCTCCTCCCCAGATGTTCTACATATCCAGTGAGTCTGAACAGGTTTTTAAAATCCCATCTCTGTTCACATGCTGATTATATCTATGGCTATACCTTAACGTGTGAAGAACTGCATGGATTGGCTCGTGACCTATGCATAACCTTTATCATGGTTTGAATGACCCCCACAAACTGCACTCCAAGTTCCTGCCTTGGAGTCCTTGGAAGTCGACATGTATTTGAATGGTGGGATTTGCTGGCTGTGCTGAGGAAGGGGAGCCCCAATGCGGTGTTCGTTCTCCAGGCATTTCCTGCATGTGCCTGCTCCAGCAGATGTAGGTGCAGAAGTTCGGGCTGTAGAGCTGCCTCTGAATTACTCTGCTAATTCAGCAGCCACGCTGAACAGTGTAAAAGCATATATGAGGATGCGGCACTAAGCTCTAAATTGAAGTTCAACTGCCTCTTCTCAGCAGCGACGCACTATCTGTCTGGCTGCTGAGGACATTATTCAGACACCTATTTACATCTTTTTATAGTAGTTTTGCTGTAGTGTTTTAAAGCAAGCATTTTAAAGTAAAAAAGGTATGGTCAGAGACCAAGACTTGGATTAGCATCTGCATCAGGTTTGGTTCTGATGTCATGGTTTGTCTTCAAGGAAACATCTGGGCTATGGTTTAGATTCTGCAACACTAAAACTCGTATGTCTGCACCTACAATTTCAGGCCCCATTACTGGCATGAGGTAAGATTATGAGATGGTCAAACTAAGGAAGGACTGAGAAAGAGCAGCTGCTCTGAAAAGTTAGTCAAACCTAATCCTCAAAGTGCTAGGGAAGAACTGTAATATTTTGAACACAGATTTTACAGATTTTATATTGGCATATTTATTTTAATGACAAGCATGATGTATTTTTGTTTGACTTTTACCAAAAGTGTTATGCGTACATGTTGTGGATATTGCCATTCCAGCATGTACTGCTGTCCTGATTTTCAGGAGAATTCAGAAGTAATTAAATTTGGTACAAAGCGCCTTGCTATCAACCTGACCTCATGCCTACCAGGAGAGCTGTACTTTCAGCTGCACAAGCATTTCAGCAGCTTTCCATGACCAGCACTGCTGACACAGGGAAACAAAGCACAGAAACATGATAGTTCAACCAAGAAATGTTTCCCAACCAGGCTCCAAGGAAGAAAAATTAAAAAATCCTAAAAAGCTATGAAATAAACTCAAGGAGCATGGGAAAGCCTGCAGCTTTCCAAAAGCATTCCCCCTATTTTCAGAGTCTGAAGGACTTGAACAGTGATTTGTCTGACTGGTGATTACTGCTGAAGAGGGTGAACGAAACCAGACATGGCGAAGACCCACTCAGGATGCTCACCTTCACCTTCCTTTCAGCCAGCTTGAGCTCACATCATTTAGACAGCCAACAGTGAATACAGAGCTGAAGCAAGGCTCTGTCTATTAAATGATGCATGCTTTCAGAACAGTAAAAATAAAATAACTTTTCAGGTTGGATGTCAATTGCTTCTATATCCCACAGGTTGAATGGAAGCCTTTACCTTCCACTAGTGGAAAGAATCCTGGTTTTTCTTTATCTCCCAAATCTTGTGGGTTTCTTCTCTGCTACATGATAGTATCAGCAGGGGCCAAACCAGAGCTGTTGGCAGAGCTGAATAATTCAGAAGTTGGTCCTTCCTGATTCTGCATGTGGGGTGGGCAAAATGTGTAAAAGCCAGCTAGCTGAGCTTCCAGAAGATGTGGCATCTTCCTGAGTCCCCATCACAAAGCAGAAACCCCTGTTGCTGGGTGCCAAATATTCTCTGTGTAGCTGAAAGTGCCACTGGTACTCTGGGACGCTGAGATTTTCCCATTATCTGGAAACTCTGTAGTGTCATCAGACATAGCAGTAACTCTCCTGCCACCTCTGGTGTGAACAAACAGAGTATAATTGGCACAATAAAGTCCTCTGTGCTCAGGGACTCAAGGCTGGGCACCATCTGCAAAATCAGTCAGTTCTGGGCTATGCAGTTTTCAGTACAGGGAAACCTCAGCTGAGGGGCACGGCCTTACCTGCCTTAGGGAAAATGATTCTTCCTTTAATTTTTGCCATTTAATATTGTACTTTATAAGATATTGTACTTTATAAGATATTTCCATGTGCAACCATCAGGGCATATTCTGTCATTCTGTTATGAAAAAATACATGATTTGCCTATGAAAATCATCAGCTTCAGTGGACTCCAAATGCTTTACTCAAGTTCTGAATTTTCTCTAACGCAAGTCCTCCTTTAGCCTTTTAGTGCCAGATCTAGCCAAGTATTTTGGCCCCTACCCATAGAAATGAAGCCTTTGAAGAGTTTCTGCACCTGAGAGTCTAGCAATCTATTTTTCAGATGAGGACAGATTTCAGATCCATCCTTCTAACTCCGCCGTTAAACAGCCATTAATAGTTAGCTAGATTGTTATTGTAAGCTTATATATTTGACTATTAACAGCAACTGTGTGTGCGCATCAGCTCCAGATAAAACAAACCTACCTGGGGATTGATTTTGTGATGCCAAAATGATAAAGTTTGTTAAAAAATGTAGAGTGAATGTGTAAGCTCTGGAAAACATTAACAAAAATAACTAACACTCCCTATTCATACCTAATTCCTACTGACATCAAATTTAGTTATGTGTACTTTGGACCCATTGGAACTGTTACAGTGAAAAATCACACTGCCCAAGTCCTCTCTGAAATGTACAATACTTTGTATCCTGATTACTCTGTAGAAGAAATAGATGTTTTGTCATCACTGTAGTTTAGGCAGATTCTCCATTGTCTGCTATCTTGTTATAGTCATTTATATCAACACAGAGTGGGTGTATGGTAGCCAGCAGTCTGTGTTCACAGCATTTTATATTCAGTTTGCACTTACGTAAATGATTGTGCAAGATGTGAGAGACAATCTAGCCCCTGGGAATTATATGTGTTTCTGGGTGTAATCTTTCTGTATGCAGCCAACACATAAGAATATAGAGAAGTTTTAACATGTTACAGTTACCATCACCCCAAATAAATATAATTAACCAAGCAGCTTTCTGTTGCACTTACAGGCAGGATCCAAAAGAGCTCATGGTTTCTGGTGGCAGACATATAGGAAATATGAGCCTGTAAGGAATAATATATTGCTTTGTTTTTCATAGCATTGTTCACAACATTCTCATAATGGTCAGGTAAGAAACTTCAGGCCAAGGAAGGGTTAGGAAAGTGCGTTCCAAAAACCGTTAAAGCCTCCGTAGTTTCATAGGATACCTCTTTGCAATTCAGAATAAAACTCTGGTGAATTATGTCACACTTCAGCTGAATTAAAATTCTGGTTTAGAGAAGCTGGTATCGCAGTAATCAGTAGGACAGCCCAGTCCAGAAAGAAAGTATTAAGCTACATTTATAACATGGGGCCATGTGTTCCTTCTTTTTACCAGAGAGCCATAAATGTTGCATATCCCACTTTGCAAGTCAAGGTGTCCCAGAAGAGATATTAACAATACTGGGGGCTAGAGGAAATGGAAGCACCTTACCAATGTGCTCCCCTGAGGGTCTGGCATGTGTTGGCTTGGAAATCCTTGACAAGACTCGAAAGTACCGTTAAAGCATTTTTGTAGCCTTTCTTTTTTTCCCTCCTTCCTCAGAGCTGATGACAGCATATAGGCAAAAGGCACTTGCTGGTGGCAGCACATGTCACCCACAAATATTCAGTGCCAAGAAAGAAGAGCTCTTCAAGACATCAGAGAGCCATGTGAGGCCATGGGTGGCCTAAACATTCCCAAAGTGTCCATGTCTATCTGCAGAAGTTTGGGATCTTTATTTTGCCCAACTGTAAACCACAGTCCCAAGTGTAAGAGCAAAGGAAGAACTGAAGAGGCAGCCCTTGGCTGACTTTTTGCTGGACGCTTTCATCTCCTGAAGTTTCCCCTGTGGTGGGGCACCATAGGTTTTTGATACAAGGCAAGGATGTCTAAATGCCAGCGAAAAAATCTGCTTTCCTCAAACCCAGTGTTCGAAACAGCTGAACCAGTTTTGCTGAAAACTTAAACATACTCAGCATAAGGCAGATTCCCTCAGAATAGAATTTTTTCCACTTGGATGATTTAAATTTGGCAAAATCATAATCAGATGAATATAAGGATGTAGGATGGAAAATTATAAGCTTCTGCCAGCTCTGCCTAGAATAATAGTTCATATGTTGTCCACCCCTTTTTAGACCAAGATTTGTCTTGTTCAGCTGCTTCTAATGAATGCCTTGAAGATTGACCTATCTTGATGTTTATTACAGTTGTAAGTCATTTAGTAAATCAAATCATGACGGTGAGG
Organism: Pezoporus occidentalis; assembly: GCF_034315485.1. Classification (NCBI taxonomy): domain Eukaryota; kingdom Metazoa; phylum Chordata; class Aves; order Psittaciformes; family Psittacidae; genus Pezoporus; species Pezoporus occidentalis. The sequence continues at coordinate 315,604 of NW_026913965.1, forward strand.
AGGAGGAAGATGTGAGAAGCGAATATCTAACAGATGAGTTATCTGGAAGACGGCAACACCAACTGACATCACCCCACAACAAGTAGTGCCTCTGTCTGGAGCAGTCTGGCTTCCATGAGCTAGGAAAATCAGAGAGGTGAACTGCCTTCTATTTCCTCCTTGGAATGTGTTCAAGGCTGTGGCCTCACCTCTCTTGAAAGAGGCATGAAATATTTTCACTAATGGGAACGGGTGGAATGGCTGCGGGCTGGATCCTCTTGGAAAGCGCCCTGTAGCATCAGGGGAGGACGCTGCTGGTAGCCTGCTCCGGCTGTTGAAAGATGGACTTTGCTGGATTGCTCACTAACTCTGTATAGCCAAACGCACTTATTGCAGCTAGGAATGATTCACCTCTGGTGTAACTCTCCCGAAGCCTGAAGTGTCATAGAGGTGCTACTATAGGAGAAACTCCCATTTTTGAGGGCAGAAACCAGGCAGGTACACATTGGTGGCAGGAGAACCTGCGAGGCAAAGGAAGAGTTCAGACCTTCGAGACTCATTTCACTTATAAACCACGATCTAGTTTATGTATTCCTCAGAATAAGCTCCCTAGGAACCAGAAATCTTCCGTGGGGCATTTATCGCAGGTTATCAGGGGTGGGGTGGAAATGCCGCCTGGCATTTGCCACTGGTTTCGGAAGCGTTCATCACCTCATTTCCCGACATTGGGGGTGGGTGGTTTGATTTTTTAGGTTTAGTTTTCTTTTAACGCCTTTTCCTGACAACAGACCGGCGCAGCCCCGCGCCCCTCCGCCGCTCCAGCCCCCCCCCCCCCCCCGCCGTGCGCACCCGCGGTGCCGCCGTCCAGGTGTTTCACGTTATCGCCGCTCTGTAAATCCCGCTCACTAACACGGTAACACATAAACGCTAAATTAAGGCGGCGCTGCTCCCCCCGCCCCGGGGCTGGGGGCGAGAAGCACCCAGCCACCCGCAGCCGGGACGCCGAGCCGGGCTCGGATGCCGCCTCCACGGCAGCACCAAGGGGAGAGGCAGCGGCGGAAGGCTCCACAGCCCCACCGCAGCCCGTGAGCTGCCCGCTTCCCCCTTCGACACCCGAGGCACCTGTGGGGCGCTGACTGTGGAGAGAAAGCTGCTCCGGGCTCCACGCAGCATGGGGTCTGGAAAAGGAGGGCTCAAGGCTGCTGAAGAGCGTAGTTGGTCCAGGCTTCGAGCACAGTCCGGGGGCACCGCATTGGCCACATCACTCTGGGAGCATTCTGCCGCTTCCCCTGGGGAGCTTGTCTACCCTCATTCCCCACAACTCCCTGTCCAGGGGACGGACGAAGCAGCTTGTTTGCACTGGTGTCAGCTGCTTGTCTGTCCGCCCCGCGGGGAGCACGTTCCGGGCGACGGCGGGGCAGGCGGGCGGCCTCCGTAGGGGCTGGCAGCGGGGCCGCCAGGAGCAAGTGGGGTCCCTGATTTGTATTAAAATTATTTCCCCTCCACTGAGCTCAGGACTCCTCGGAGGGGGGGATTTCACAGAAAGTGAAGGGGAGGACAAGGCCCCGAAGTTATTACACCAAATAATGAGTTCTCCAGCCGCTCCCTTCGGGCTGAGCCGGTGCCAGTGCGAGGATGCACACATCCCGCCCGCCACCTCCCAGAAATCCCCAGATTAGCACGAAAACTTGGGGGTGTTTCAAGCGCATTCCAATAAAATTAATGGGAAGGGTTTATTTTAATCGGGAAAGGAGTGTATTTTATCGCTCGCTCGGTCCCCCGAGGTTGTTCAGATAAACTGGAGTGCTTTCCAGAGGGCACCTGGAGAAGAAATAATAGAAATATTAAAGCACTGTCTTGGTCGCGCTGATCTCGTGGTATCTACAGCACCTTACTTCAAATGCCCGCTAGAATGTAAAATCCAGTCAAAACTGTATTCATGGCAGCGATAGTGGTAATACTGTATTTTACCCGAAGCTGCATTATCTCCCTCACAACAGAAACTACAAACAAAACGTAGGTTCCAAAAGAAAGGGAAAAGGTTTTATTTAATCCAGAAAATAATTAAAATCTCATGTATTTTTATTGGTTTTAGTATCCAGCAGAGTGAAAATATTGAAACTCCGAGACCCCTTGCATTAAAAAGTCACAACTGTTCTATTTTATTAGTTCTGACTGTGTGAAAAAAATTATAAGGACAACATTGAAAAAATCCGGGTTTTAGAGCCCCGAATGGCCGTAAAAACAATAAAATCGACTATAAAACCTGCACTAGTGATATTAAAAAATTATGTAGTTCAATAAATGTGACATTTCATGAATGCGGATTTAATAGCCTCCAACCCGTGGAAGGAGGAAGGCTGAGGTCTAACAATTGAATTTGAAAGGGGCGGTGCTGTAGAACTGCAAAATTAAGTGCTTCATTTTTCTTGTTAGGGATTATGCAGTGGTAGTGGAATGTAATAACTGCGCCATTAAAACTTCCTTTTAACAAGGCCTATTGCTTGTATAAAAGTCAGAAAAGAATAATCTCTTCCTCTATTTATTTGTTTTCCAATAATACAGCAAAACAGGTTGTGTTTTTTCTTTTTCTTTTTTTTTTTTTTTTCCCTATCACTTAAACTTGTTCTCAGGATTTTGAATCGACAGCTTTTAAAATATTCTGGGAGCCCTCCCTACTGCTGCCTCGTATCGTGCACGTCGTTATTCCAGAGGGCAACGGGTCATCGGTTTACCGTACATTTATTAAGTAAATCAAGCTGCAAATCCAACACTTCCAGATGAAAACATTAGCTAAACCCCTTGGAAAGAGCAATGCCTTCGAGACCGAGCACACAGAGAAAAAATAATCAAAACTGTCAGCTCGCTTTACGTGTACCTGATATTTACAAGACACAAGACCACACTTTAAAGGTGAGTTTGGCATTTGCTAACAATGTAAAGAAAGGAAAAAAACCAGCCTCCCTATATTATTAAAAAAATATATATTTCCATTCCACCAAGACCCTTTCGTCTTGCTCTGAGCCTCTCAGTTATTAAGATCTTCATGGGTTTGAACTGGAGACCTTCCTCTTTCCTTTTTTTAAAGAAAGCTAAGCCAGCACCTGCTGTTCCTTAACAGCTCTCCGTGCTCCTGTCAGCTTGGGGCGGCTGAGGGAAAAGGGGGATGGGCGCCCCAGCGGGTCCACAGACACGGGGGGGCACCTGCAGCCTCCGTTCCCACGGAAGAGGGGGGAGAAGGCGACGCCACCCGCTGCCGTCGGGACAAGTCCCGAGTGGGTGACGGGGCGAGGGGAGAGCGGAGGTCTCAGTCCTGCGGGAGCGGAGCCGGACCATGGGCAGCCCCGTCGGGGTGCCGGGAGCGAGATCCGCCGGCGCCCGGACGAAGCCCGCGTCCCTCCCTCCCCGGAGCGGCGGGGCAGAAGGAAACACACGGCGGGTTTTTAAAATGAAGCCGGCGGTGCCCAGGTGGCGCTGCTCGGGCCTCCGGACCTTCTGTGTGCCTCCCAGTGCTGCCCGGCGGGCCAAGGAACGGGAACCAGCGCCGCGCTGCTCCGCACTCAGCCAGGCTGTCTGCCCGTCCTGGGAGAACGGGGAGGAATCTAAGCGGCCCCCGCTCCGCGGCCGCGCTCTCCCGTCCCTTTCCCGGTCCGCGCAGCCAGGCAGAGCGCCAGCGGCCCATTTTCCTAAGCCCGCAGAGCACTGAGAGCTCGGTGTGTGTGTGTGTGTGTGTTTGTGTGTGTGTGTTGCCCCTCCTCACTCAGTCCGGGGCCGAGCCACGCTACGGGGGATCACCGCTTTCCCCCGGGGGGAAGCCCGAAATCCGAGTGCTGCGGGTAGAGGAGAGGGAGCCGGTGCTGTCAACGCCGGGAACCATGCCCGGTGCTGTCCGATTCTCGCTCCGTACCTACGCTCCCCCTCGCGGTGCTGCCGTGCCCACCCAAAGCGCGGTGCCGTCGGGGCCCGGTCGGGGTGGGGATCGCGCCCCACTGCCCGGGCTCCCCTGGGCTCCGGCGGCCGTTGATTGGCGCCGCGGGGAGTTTACTCGGGGGAGGCGGGGGGAGTGTTCGCCGGCGGGGGGTGGTTTCCCCCTTCCCTGGCCGGGCTCATTGGCTAGACGGAGCCGTGGCAGGAAGGGGACAGAGACCACGCGGGCTCCGCCCCGCGCCAATAGAAGCCTATCGAAGGGTAACCCGAGCCCAGAGAAACCCGCGGCGGCGGTGCCAGCACCCATCCGCCGCGGTCGGGGCCGGCTCTCCGCAGGGGCGGCCGGGGGCGCGGGGGGTGCGCGGGCGGCAGCCGGGTCATGCAGTACCAGCCGCCGGGCGCGGCGCCGGCGGCCCTGGGCGTCGGTGTCCCGCTGTACGCGCCCACGCCGCTGCTCCAGCCCGCGCACCCCACGCCCTTCTACATCGAGGACATCCTGGGCCGCGGCTCCGCCGCCGCCCCGGCCCCCCACTCCTTGCCAGCCCCGCCACCGCCGACGCTGCCGTCGCCCAACTCCTCCTTCACCAGCCTGGTGTCCCCGTACCGGACTCCCATCTACGAGCCGACCCCCATCCACCCGGCCTTTTCCCACCACCTCGCCGCCACCTACGGCACCGGCGCCTACGCCGGACCCCTCTACTCTTTCCCCCGCGCCGTCGGCGACTACGCGCACGCCCTGATCCGGCAGGACCCCCTAGGTAAGCCAAACCCTCCCCGCCCTCCCCTGCTGCCGCCGCTCCGCTCCCATCGCGCCCCGTTCCCGTCCCGCCGTCAGGGGCTGAGAGGGGAATGGGAAGTGAGCGAAAACTCCCCCTCCTCCCTCCTGCCCCGCCGGCTCTCTGCGCTCCCCTGGTCTCCCTCCGGCCCCCGGCTGATTTACAGTAAATTAAAGACGCGCCGCGCTCCGGCGCTGGCAGCGAGACCGCAGTGCGCGGCCGCGGTGACTCAGATTTGTTTTCCTTCAACCAAGTGACTCTGAGAGTGTCCTTAGTAATGTCGCGTGTGGTTTTGGTGGGGAGTTTTAATTGTGCTGAGAGATCGCATGGCAGATCTCAACCTTTTCCTGCGGATGACTTGAAAAACAGGCGGGAGGCCGGCTCCTCTCGCCGCGGCCCCCGCGGCTCCCCGACGGGCCGGATCGGTGGGGCCGGGCCGGGTGGGGCGGGCAGGGCCCTGGCGGCCGCTGTCGCTCCCGGCCGGGGAAAACGTCCCCGCTGCGGGGCTGAGCCCCGCGCTCGGGCTGCAGCACTTGTTCTTCGTGATTGCAAAACTGGACCTGAGTCACCACATTTGTGCAGTGAAAGAGGCTGACCCTTTCCGTTCATACAGGAAACCTTGAGCTCTCGATAGGAGTAAATCTGGTTTCAGAAGCTGTTAAGTGTTTTCCTGGCCGCCTGAAGCAGGCTCTTCCCCGGGAGTCGTGCACATTGCTGATTACTTTATCGACATCCTCAATACAGACAAATTCAGGAAACACTCGACTTCTGATAGCCGGGATCCGTTTTTCTGATATTGTTCATTTCCTCTGTGTGGGATGTGACTTTATGACAGCTAAAATAACCAGTTGCTTCCTATTTTTTTTTTTTTGAGCCTGTTTTGCACAAGAATTACTAAAGCCTGACGCAAGCAAAATCTTCAAAAACAATGCAGCAAATTTCAAAGGGTGCAGGCAGCAAGACTGAAAGACAAACAGAGTGACTCAGTGGCACTGGCCAGAGCCTCCGGCCGCGGCTGCCGCTCCGCACGGGGCTGGCTCACGGCATGTCGCTGCCTGCACCGCCTCGCCCCGCACCGCTGCCCCGGACACGGGCGAGCGAGCCCCGGGCCAGGGGTGCAGGGCCTGAGGTGGTTCTTGCCCGGAAATAGTGGGGGCCCCGTGCCCTCGGGTTGGCGCAACCCCCCGCCCAGCCCCGCAGTGTCCCCCCGCTCTCCACGGGTGCAGCGAAAGGGAAACGGTTTCTTTGGGCCATCGCAGTGCAAGAGCAGAAGGAAGCAAAGGTCTTTTTTTTTCTTTCTCTCTTTGCGAGATAGACCAACAGGAAACACATTGACGGAAATGTTGCCAAAGCCCGTAGAGTGGCTTACACTGGTCTCTCTGAGGTGAAAAATCAGAGGAGGCAAAAGATCAGGCTAGGATCTGGGGGAAGTCAAAGTAGGCGAAGGAAATCAGCGGGTCCTGGACCCGGCGCATCTCCAGGCCCGCGCTCAGGCCGGGACTCCCCGGGCACGCGTGTCCGCGGCCGGCTGTTGACACTCGGCGCTGTTCCTCTCTTTGAAGGGAAACCGCTGCTGTGGAGCCCCTTCATCCAGCGGCCCCTGCACAAGAGGAAAGGGGGGCAGGTCCGCTTCTCCAACGACCAGACCATCGAGCTGGAGAAAAAGTTCGAGACGCAGAAATATCTGTCCCCGCCAGAGAGGAAACGCCTGGCCAAGATGCTGCAGCTCAGCGAGAGGCAGGTGAGGCCTTGCCCGCTCCCAGGAGAACGCCACCTCATCCCCGGGCAGTCTCCGGCCCCACTCCAGCCCCTGCCGTGCGGCTGTCGGCTCCCGGGGACGCGGTCGGCCCGGCCCGTAGGGACAGGGGGACGGGCTGGCTCTCACTTTTTGTTTGTGGCTCGGTAAGGCTCCTGGCGCTTACTGGCTTCGAGACTACCCTGCGCCTTCTCTCGTTGTCATTGTTCAGGTCAAAACGTGGTTTCAGAATCGCAGAGCCAAATGGAGGCGTCTAAAGCAGGTACGGGGATGTTTCCGTTTCTATAGAAATAAGTATTTTAATTGTCTTATCTTACGCTGTGCTCGCCTATTCCAGGTTGTATGCAGAAGTCATCTGAAAGGCTGTTTAACCTCTTCACCTTGATTAAAAAGACAAATAGTCATGCTGGAAACCACGAGGGCTCGTTCAGGCAGCACTAACGTTAAAAGCTCCTAATGTAGTTCCTATATCAATTATACCCGGCTTTCACACACCACCTATTAAAACTCCACACTAATTGTTTTGTAAACCCATATGTTGTTTAGCCAATTAACGTGGAGAAGATAAGTAATTGTCAGCAAATTACTCGGGCAGTTGTTTTGGAGAAGAATATTTACCGGTCTTTTAAATCGCCTTCTCTTAATAAACACAAGTCGATTTATTCTGCAAATGTAAGGAGAGGCAGGGACTCACGCCCTGTTTGTTTTGAGGAGCCGCATGGGAAATTGAGTAGCTTTTACTTTTCCCTTACAAATAGTTACAGTGCATGAGGCGGAGAGGTTGAAGCGGTTTCCCTTCCCGCAGAAATTGTGCTCACAGGCAGATAATTTTTTTTTTAATGGCCCGGAGGGCCCGATCCTGCCCGGCTCAGCCAGATCGAGGCCCCTGGGCTCAAAGACTTGTGAAAAATCCGTTGTGGCCTGAGCCTGGCTCCAGTAAGTGTGACACACACGGCCGAGTTTTACCGGTAAAGCAGCCTTTAATATAAATAATAATAAAACTAATCACAGTGCTACACTTTCGATGTATTTGTTCTGTGACCTTCCCTCGGGTTTAACCCGTGCTTTAGTTGAATTTTTAATCAAGTCCCTTTACTCTGGAGAGAGGCAGGCTGCATCCCCGGTGCCTCCTTGATGGACCCCGACCCCGTCCGGAGAGGTAGCTTGGGATCTCGGCCATTTTAAGTCATTTCCTCCTTTTCATTCAGTCACATCCATTTCTCCGAGCCCATACAGTTATATTGTGGGTACATGTCTCTGCCTGCTATCCCTCAAGAGTATCATTTCATGCCCCCTTAGGGGTAGTGGGTTCCCCAGACAGCTGCCGACCCAAGGCTACTCCTGCCTCCAGAAACTGGATTGGGTTTTGGTTTGGTTTTAATTAAATACTGAGGTTTAGCTTAATTAGTAAATTTTTCCCATTTGTTTTAGGGCCAGTGATGGATTTGGCCTCCCTCCTTTTGCTGTTGGGTATAATTAAAGAAAGATCAGGGCAGGAGGAAGCTGTGTGTCGGTGTTTGTAGACTCATAATAAACATTTGCTTTGCTAAAGACAAAAGTTCAGAGGTTCCTGGGCTCCGGCAGCTCCTGACTCTTTTGAAGTGGCTGTGATAACCATCGCTGAGGAGCCTTATTCTCAGCAGAGGCCTCTCTGGCTGCTGGGGAGCGGGACCAGAGCTGAGGATCTCACCTAGCCCTGGCCCACTCAGGCAGGTTTATAGGCAGGAGGTCCAGTGAGCAGTGGGACACCTGCCTTTTCCTGCAAGAAACCCAAGGTGGTTTTCCCACCTAGCACAGCTGAAATTCCCAGGCCTCCTGGCTCTGTGGCCTGTTTTTCTGTATAAAGCAGGCTTCTTTCATTGCAGGAGAACCCTCAGGCCACCAAAAAAGAAGAAGTGGAAGGTGCTGACAATCACAGTGACCAAAGGCCGGAGAACTGCCGGACCCCAGAGCAGAAGGGTAAGGAGGTGTCCCTGGATGGCTCACAGTACATCCCGTCACCCGCCTCACAGGATGACCTGGAGTCAGATGTCTCCGAGGATTCTGATCAAGAAGTGGACATTGAAGGCGATAAAAGCTATTACAATCCTAACCACTAATGGCCCCACACAGAAAGTGGACCCTAACTTGGCTTGCACTTTACCAGGGTCTGGTTTGGAAGAATATTATGCTAGAGGAGGAGAAAACTTTCGCCATTCCACTGAAAGCCAAAAAACCCCCACCCAACACCAAATAGACTCATTTTATAATAAGCAGAGAAAGAAAGATGTATTTTCAGCAAATGGTCATTTTTTTTCAGATCTCTAATTTGGTTAAAGGAACATGGTTTGTATTTAATTATTTGTAAGATATATTTGTACATTAATCGATGTTCTAACTGGATTATAATACTGCACCCTGTCCTTACTTGTGGAGGGTCTGAATCAACTACTGTGGGTGATCAGGCAAAACTCCTCTCTAACTAGTATGGAAGTGAGTATGGATTGCAGGCCTAAGCCCTTTCTATGTGTAAACAAATGTAGTTTAAATAGGTTAATTTAAACACCCTTTGCAAGCAGGGAAACACATTCTGTGAAGTAGGGAGGGATTTGACCATCCCAACAAGTGCCTTTTGTTCACACCCTTTTACCTGCCATGGTGCTCTCTATTGAGACATCCCTCTGTTCATCAGGTAGAGTCTTTGGACAGATTTTTCCTCTTGCATGAGATGAAATGTGCCTTCCAGATTTTCAAGGACTTTGCCTCCCGATCTGGATGGTTCCATTTGCAGGGAGATAAAAAAAAAAAAAAAATAAAACAAAAAGCAAACATTTTTCTTCTTGAAAAATCTCTAGCACTGTTTTTACAGATTTCATTTTTGAGAAGAAAATGCGGGGAGTGATAGGGCCCTGTTGTGGGAGAGTAACTGGCATCAGCTGTGAGGATCAGTGAGACACACAGCCCTGGGAAGATAATGACCATTGTATACATATCTGCTTCTGTACATACTCGTTTTCTTTAAAAGTCTTGCGGTTTTATACCTCACGTTGTTCATATTTTGTACATATTTGTTCAGTGTCAAAAAAAAAAAAAAAGGCAAGCCCTTGTATTTAATTTTTGATGGACTTGTTCGTGAAATAAAACTAAACTCTGCACCACCTGCCACGCTGGCAGTCCAGTTACTGACGGGAGAATTCCAAAACCTTCCCCCCCCCAGCAGTGCCTCAGGCATGTTGTAATCGGGCTTTTCCCTCCGGTCCCATTATTTAACGGTTTTGCTGTTTTCCAGCGGGCCACCCCGCGTCTCGGTTTCGCCCGTACCCGTGCGCGCACGGGAAAAAGGCTGCTCGGCGGGAGGAGGAGGAAAGCCAGGTCCGCGAGTCCCGGCTGGAAGCGCAGGTGTTTACCCCCGAGTCGCCCCGACCCTGGAGGGCCGGGAGGGTGCGGGCTGGAGGAGGAGCGGGACCTGCTCGGGGCCGGGCGTCGACCCCATCCGGGGCAGCCGCTGACCGCATGAGTCAACAGTGGTTATTCATCGGCCTTTCTCCGAAACTGTGCCAGCCCGGGGAGGTGCGGAAGGAGCGTGGCACCCGGGGTGCGGGGAAAATGACCTCCCTAACCGGGCATCCCGGGGTGGGCACTCCGCGTTTCAGTCCGCACTGTCCGGGGCTTCGTACCCAACCCGGGCACGGCAGTGAGCAGCCGGGGACAGGGAGGCGCCCGGCCGGGGGCTTTTAGAGCCAGGAAAGGATTTTAGAGAGCACCAAGTCACTCTTCTGACTGGCAAGCGGAAGAAGGCAGGGCAGCAGGGGTGTCGTGTTTGAGCGGGTAAATGCTTCGAGAAGTAGCTGAGTTTTCTGGATAATTGGCTTTAGCTTTAGTTTATTCTTTTTAAACTGCTTTCATGAACGGGGTCCGAAAGCATGAAAGTAAACCGGGAGGTTGCCGCTTGCTCGTGCACGCTGGGAAACGGCAGAAGCCCCTGGCCGACCCCTCTCACATGGCAGTCCCGGTGACCTGGGCACAAGGCCCATGGTGGCTTAAGGCCACCCGTGACAAAGGAACCCTCGGGATGCACCAGGCCCGTCCCTGGGAGTTTCTCCACCCTTGGGCAGTTATCGAGTCCCAGCGCGGTGCTCGCGAGGCGTGGAAATCGCCGTCGGGAGCAGAAAGCAGGCTCCACTGAGAAGGAAAACACTTTTCGTTGCTTCGCCTTTTCCCTCGCTAGGTGTTTCTGTCGCGGGTCTCAGCCCGGGTCCCGTAGGGGACGGGAACACCCTGCCAACAGTCTCCCTTCGGGTCTGAGCGGCGGGGTGGAATAGGAGGAGCCGGGCCTCGGGAGGGCTCCAGTAAACCCTGTTGCTACGCGGAGCGATACCGGTACCCCCTTGTCGGGGCAGGCCGGCAGCCAGCCCCTTTTAAAGACTTGCAGGGCCCGATGCAATGGTAGGGGAGGTGGAGGAGAGACGGGGGTTGCCCTCTTTAGAGCCAAGCGCTTTCCAGGGCTGGCGTGGGATTCGGCGGCTCCCTGCAGGTGGGGAGCGCAGATGCATCGTCTGCAGCCGCCGGGCCGGGGATGTGGATTTCCAGGGTGTCGGGACAGGTGACAACAGCGCTGTCACCCAGGCTCGGCTGTGGAAATGCCCCTGCTGCCCCCTCCATTCCCGCGGAGGGGGCTCACCCAGGCGGAACACAACGGAGGGGACTGTTGAGCTGCCGGCCAGAACTACCCTCAGTGACACCCAGATCCCCTTTCCACAGTGAGGAAGACCCGCGTGGGGATGCCCACGGCTCTCCCCGGGTAGTTTCTTCTTCTTGGCAGGACAAAAGCAGACAAAACACTTTACACAGTTCGGTAAAACCTTCGAACCCGTTCCGTGCCACCCTGGTTTTCCCTATTTGTTTGCCTGTTGGCTATTTCATGCCGAACTAGCACGTATGACCTTTCCAGAACAACTCCCGTCTTGTTTTCGACTTTTTTATCAGCCGATTCAACTTGAAAATGGTTATCATTTAGCAGAAAAACAAACAGAAAAGCACATTTTTGTAAGCAAAACGTTAATGATTGGAAGAATTGCACCAATTTCAGCCTGACAGTGTGTGATTAATCCTCCGGGTCAGGTACTTATATTTTTAGTCATTAGGTTCGTCGGCCTTTGATATGCAGAGCTGTTTCTATCCTCGTAGGATATCGACCCGGCCACCTATGTACTTTGACTCCTTTACACAGCACCGGGCACGGCTGCCAGCCCGCAGGATGCACGGAGCCCCTGGGCGGGGGGATTCCGTTCCAAAGGCAACGGTCAGAGCCACGCCGGGAAGCGGGCGGGGGTCCCTTTGTTCCGCGGAGACCACCAGGAGAGAGCGGGGCAAGGCGAGTCCAGCCCCGCGGCCGGCTCACGCATGGTGCAGCTCGCCGAGGGCTCCTCGAGTGCTCCCGCCGTGTGTGCCCGGGGGGAGGAAAGTGGTTGTACCATGTTTGCAATCCTGGGCGCTTTAAACCTTCACACCGAAACGGCCAGAGCCTCTTGTGTAATAATAGGAAACAATAACTTAGGGTTCCTAATTGTTTGCTTTCACTGAAAAGCACTTTCCTTTGGTCATATCAGATAAATGGAGGGTTTACCACTCAGTTTAGTGGATAACAATAAATTGTATTAGGCCTCGAAGAAATCTGCTCTTAGATGTTTTCTCAAAGGATGAAAGATCAAGACAGCCAAAAAAAAAAAACAAAAAACAACCAAACCCTGTGCATGAGTATTGCTGTCTTTCAGCTATATAAATATGTATATATAAAGCTTAGATTTTTAAAGGCACTCTGCACATGAGAAAGTTTCAAGATAGACAGTGCTGAAAACCTGAAGTAAGCATCAACAGCAGGTCAGAGCATGCTGGTCTGATTCAAATCAATTTCCTATTAACGTTTAATGGTGGTTTGGCCTTAGCAAGGACAGAAAGATTTTGTCCAGGTTTGTAGGTGACTGCAACTGCTTACCGAAGAGCCTTTGCTGACTGTCAAGTCTGTGTCTTATTCTGAATCATGGACTTCTTTGGCTGCAGGCCTCATGTGCATAGGAGATTTGTTGTATTCCTATTTATTCAAAACAGGAAATCAATGTGTATTGCTAAAGTATTTCAGATGGTACTCACCAAGGCAAAAAAACCTTGACAGGATCCTGAAAAAGCCTCATCATGGTAACTTAAGTGTTGCCAGTTCACAGCTCCATTGTTTAAGAGCTATTGACAAATGACTACTAAATCCAGGGAATCTCAAGCAAGTCCAGACTGTGTTATCTTGGTCACTTGAAATAACACCAGCAAATTGTTATGTGGTGGATTCTTTCAATTGAACTGGTGACTTGTGAGTTTTCCTGTGAATGTCAGATACCCACCCATGTCATGAAGGGGTAATCTCTATTAGGATTAATTGAGGTGCAGGTTTTATTCCTGAGACTGATACCGACCTCTTCATAAAAAAAGGCCTGACATTAAATGGTCAGAGAGGCTGGGCTTATGCTTGTTCTTCAGTTGTGGTACTGATTTCCCTGCACACTCCCCTTTTTTCTTTCTTTCCTGAAAGTATTAAGATGTCAAAGATGCTAGTACAATTCTGGGAAACAGTTATTCTGAATTGTTTATTCTCCAATCAGCTTGGTAGAAGCAAACCCATGTAAGGGTATGTATTGATGACTTAAGAATTTATCTGCTGACTTTGTAGAAAACAATTATTACAATGAGTATATGAGCATGCATGCGGGCTAGACATTTTCAAGTAGCTGTTTAAAGGGATAGATTAGATCAAGGGTTTTGAGTACATTTCAGTAAAAACGAAGTCAAAGTTAAAACAAATTGCTGTCTGGAGGTCTGTAGGAAATGAGCCGGTGCTCACAGTCAGCTAGAAATACTAATGCTAAAGACCGGGTGAATTTTGTGTTTGGTTAGGCAAATGATTTGAGTTAAAAGATTGAATGGAAAATGAGCTGCCATCTCATCAGCCTTGGGGAAGGGGCAATTTCCAGAAGACCTAATTTAATCAAGTTTATTTAAGGACTAAAAATCCCATCTGACAAACACATAGATCTCAATACCTTTAACATGATTTTAGCTGTCTGAGTTAGACAGCCAGGAGCCCAGACTATGACCTGCTAAAACTGAGCAGAAGATGATTTGAGTAGACTTTTAGTAGGGTTTGCGTTTGAAAAAAAGAGGGCTTGATTGAAATAAATCTACTAAAAAAAAAAAAATCTTTTCTCCTGTCTAGACAAGGCCTTCAGGTTTTCCCCATGTGACAATTTGTGCCATTGCTTTGAAGACCTATGTGGAGAAACTTCTTATTGTTTCCCATACTATAATTCTCCTTGGCTGTTGCAGTGGGACTTCCCGTGAGTGTTTTAAAAAGTATTCTGTCATTGTCTAGGCAGGTAAAAAAATTGTATTTTTAGAATGACTTTGCAAACACTTTTTAACACCTTTTAGCATTTGACTTGTTCTATCTAGTCAAGGTTTCAGAACATGTTAAGCTGCATTAGACAATATCTCTAAAAACCAACTTTTAGCCTAGTCTAGACATACTGAAAGAGAGTGCTTGTCGTGGAGCACACCCACATCGGGGTTCAGCATTTGAAAATGAGTCAGGACTGTCCACTACCATGCAATTGTACCTCAATGACTTACTACAGCTACCAGGATAAAGGTCACAGGTTAAAAGGGGAAGAAGCAACTTTGCTTTATACACATCCGTTCTTCCACTTCCTTCTCTATGTAAGAAGGAAACCTTTCACCCAGCCAAAAACCTAACCTAGCACACAGTCAGTCAGAAAGCAGCTCAGATCTGTTGTACACCTAAGTTATAGAAAGACCCAGTTCTGCAAAAGGCTGGGGTTACTCTCCAGTGATTTGTCCTCCTGGTTGTCACCAGACCCCTTTGGTTCTGCCTTTTCCAGACCTACATTGAATGAAAATAGCCAACGTTAGTGCAAACGGTTTAAAGGATGGTAAGAAAAAGCCTGCACTACATTGGTTCATTTTGGCTGAAGGGTGTCGGAGGTCTGCTGGCACATCGGAGAAAGTTTTGCTAATTGATGGATTTTAGTTGGTTGCTTTGGGGCTCCTTGCTAGTAAAGCACCGGATTAAATTTGGCTCTGAGCATTCAGCGCTAGTTAGATGTGGACAGGAACTGTGAATGGCTTGCTCTGTGGTCTGAAAACAATCACAAAGCGGTATAATGGAGGGTGGGAACAGTGAAGGAGGAGCTGTCCTGTGAGTATAAGAAGCCTCAGAGGCAAAAAAACAGGGCTGGATGATGGCTCTGAAGCCCTAACAACATCCTGGTGCAGGCAGTAGAGCAAACCAAGAATTTCTCCTGAAGTTTGTTAAATGACAAAGACAAATCTGCCAAATTATGATTTTGGGTGTGCAGAGACTGCCCTGGCAGTCTGGCAAGGACCAGGCTGTAGCTTTTGGCAAGATTTGGGGATAATTTAGTGGTCAGCCCATCTGCCTAGGAGATGGGTGGTGTCTGCCCTGCCAAGCTAATCCCACTCCTTTGGCTTTGGCCCTGGGGGCTGACTCAGGCAGTTGGATCCGTCCGTGGTGTTGCACCTGGAACAATATTGTCTCCTTGGTGCGATAATCCCGCCCCCCCCCCCCCCCCCCCCCCCCCAGCTTTATGAGCATCTTACCCCAAGTTAAGTGCCTGATTTTATTCAGGGAGGCAGCAATGACAGTGGCAGCAGCAGAGATGGCCACTCTTGGCAGGTTCTGCCACCTGGATCTCACCTCTGTGAGCAGGCAGGAGATGGGCAGCACTTCCCTCAAATCCCACCCCTTTACAATAACTCTTTTTGGGAAGCTGAAGATTGAACCCAATCAGATCACTAGTCGCTTCTGAAAATCTTGGTCAGAACTGCATGCAGGTAGTCTTCATCTTGTTCACTGTTTCTCATGCTGTGATATGAGAAGACAATACTGACGCTGCAATAGCTGAACAGAAGACACCTATTTTCTGCCAGTGCTGCTCTCATAATGAATGTTGTTCATTTTTGTCACTGGTTTGCTTTGCCAGCTACCTCCCCTTGCCCCAGATCTTTGGGAGTGTCTAGGTAGTCAGGGCATACTTGCAGGAAGTGATGGTGGTTAATACCAGTGTATCTTAGAATATATTTATGCCTTAAAAAACAAAACAAACAAAACACCTTACACTGGAAAGTCACTAATTTACCTATTAACATCTACATATTGCACTGCAGTTTTTCTGTCTTTTTCAACACATACTTTATTTTTATCTGTAACAAAATATATTCCCCCTGCAAATGGAAACAAATGATTCTGGTAGAGAGAAGAATTATTCTATGGGTACCTGTGGGTGACAGGACACCAGAACTCCTCTGAATGTAATGTGTGGTGTCATACAACTGCTCAATTTCAGAGTATTTTGCAAGACAGAAGTTACCTGTGCTTCAAGTAATAAATATAATTCACTCATAGTTGCAGTTTGGGAGGGCAGTTTATATTGATTCACTATCAATCACTCCAAAATGAGATTGCTGTGTTGTAATATAGCACTTGGAAGGGCTTTCCTGACACAATTATTTGACCTTCTTGTGCTTTTTTTTTTTTTTTCCCAGAGATGATACTTTTACCTTGTGATTGTCTCCTGAACTATTAATTGCATGGTTCATTAACACAACCTGTGCAATCTTATTTCCTATATATAATCAATACATCTAACACTTCCAAGAAGCACTGCCTGAAGCTCACTGGATGGTGTTTTCAGATGGAGAGTACATGTTATTTGTTGGTTGCACTAGAACAAGCGTAGGATAAATAATGCCATTAAATAACAAATGAATTAAGGCCTTATTTTTCCTTAGCTGCTTATGGAATCTGCATTACTACATATTTTCCATTATTTGCAAATTACACCAGACTGACTGAATAAATGCTTTAAAATGGGTCCTGAACACTGGTTTAGAAGCACAGAGGAAGTGGTTTCTTAGACAACTGCTACCACATATTGATTTGATAACAGAGAGGTGGAGGGAAGAAAATGATTGTGTTGATGTGCGGAGCTGTTGATTGTTTAATTGAAGGTAAAATTTTTAGCTTCACTAGTCAATTACCTGATCTCATTAAGTTCTTAAAAATCACTAAAATACCATTCTGGCTGAACCAGTTGCACTTTGCTACTATATTGTCTAAAGCATTAGGAAAATAATTTGCTAATGGTGACTTACAAGTGTAAACATATGATATTTTTAGGATCTGAATAAGCTTTCTCCATGTGAGAGATCTTGAATGACTACCAGGCACCAGGTATGTAAAGACAAAGAAGGATATGCAATGTGTTTTTATGTTTGCTCAAATGAACTGTATACTTCTAAGTATTTTAAGGCTTTGTCTAAATATTCAAACCTTGTCAATGGGGTGGACAATGGAAGAAGAAAATAATGATTTCTTGACATTAAAACCTTTTCAAATAGAAATGTAAGAAGTTGTTCAGTGCGTGCACAAAACAGAGGCTGTTTCAAGGATAAATGTAAGCTAAGACAGCATTTGGCATCTCTGCAGTGGAAGAAGCCCCATGCTGTGAAGATGCTATAGATGCCAACATGGCAGCATAAGGTAATGGTTCTCTAGAGACTCCAGAGCAGCAAGGATGACTTGTGCAATCCTTGGCCTTCTTACTTTGGAAGTTACTAGTAGAAGGATTTGCATAGGACCTTCCATATTCTATATGCCATTGTGAGTGTGGTACTGACATAAACATTGCGAGCAATGTGAGGCATTTTATCCATTTGCAAACATCACATGAACACATTTGTTCAGGTTAACACATTTTCATTCTGGAGGAGGACTGTCCCAGACAAGGTAGGCGATCAGTCAATGGTTATACAGTAATGTGAGAAGCTCTTTTCAAAACCTATGTACCAAGAGTTCTGCTTCCTTGCATACTTTTGTTTTGGTTTTAGACCAGTTCATAGAAAGACAGCTGGTTTCCTTGCAGAAGAAGGAGTCTGGGATTAATTTCTTCATTCTTGCAAGCAATGTGACTTCACTCACAAGAACTTGATGAACTCTCAAAAGGAGCTAGACATGTTTTCCTCTCAGTGTGAAGATGTAACAAGAGGTTATGAATCGAGTTCCAGAATGAGAAAAAAAGGGTAATGGTAGATATTAACAGTTGAGAAATAATTTAGAACAAATTCAGTAACACCAGAGCTTCACAGGTTTTGAGGTTATTCCCAGTGATTGCTGTTCCTGGTTCTGTGCCAACCTGCTACCACTTACAGTCTCTCAGGAGTCAAAGATGACTCTCAAAATATGAAGAAGAAGCAAAAGCACATAGCACCGATGAAGAAAGGTGCTAGTTCCACAACCATAGAGCATGTGCCTCCAAACTTCTCAGGAAATAAAACAATAAAATAAAAAAAAATAGTTATGTATTGTATCTTGAAGTTCCCATACGCAACTCCCAAAATACCTGTATGCCTGTTACTTAGGCTTTTAGGTACCTCAACTGAGGTGCAAAGTGCAAGGCAAATGGAACTGCTAGCGTTGCATTTTGAGGTTATGTGAATTGGCAAATGGATTCTGCACAAGGCATTGATGTAAATTATGAAATCAGCCCCACATTCTGAGGCATTCACAGGGAGTCTTCCTTAATGTTAAAGTAGTATTTTATGTTGCAAGAGTGTCACGAAAAAGGCAAAAAAACTTTTCAATAAGACAACATCATTTTATGTTTTTCAGACTGTGAAACTACTCAGGGTCTGGTTTTTGGTTGTTTTGTGGGGTTTTTTAGGCTGTGGGGAGGTGGATGTTTTAGTCCTGCACCTCTCTGCATTGACTGTAAAATTGGGCAGAAAGAGTAGGAGCTGTGTAGAGCTACTCTGTGACTCACTCATGCTGTCAAGCCAGCTGAATCTGTAATGCCAGTGTTACTGTGGTCAACCTGTCTTGTCCAAGATGGTACTGAAATGTTTCTCAGGTTCAAATAGCACAAACCCATTTTTGGAAGGAGTAGGGCCAGTATAACTTAGTTTACCATTGCAATTTCTGGAATGATAGCAAATTTGGCTGTGATTTGTTTACAGGAACAATTAAGCCATTTTAAACACTGATTCAAAGGCATTTCTTGGTGATAGCTGCTATCAAGAGTGGGTTGACTTCCTACTTGGTAAGGGGGCCAGGAGAGCCATCCTGGTGGAAATGGGCCCTGGGAGCTCTCCTCTGAGCAGAGCCCTGTACATAGGAAGCCTGCAGTGAGAAGCTATGAGAATAGCCAAGCCTAGGAATGTTCACAGGGCCAAGTATTTGCAGAACTGCTCTGAACTATCGTTCTGCTTAAGGTCTCTGTGGTTTTGAGATAAGAAACTGAGGAAACTGAATAAAAGCAACTACCCACCAAAAGAGTAAGTTGTATAAGAATATCACTTTCGTGTGCAATCTCCTCCCCTTACAGGCTCTGAAGGAGGTTGCCTCACTGCTGTTGTTAAACAACTTTTGCGGTGTTTGACTGGCATTAAAGTTCATGCACCTTCTTAAATGCCAAGTATCTCTTAACCTGCACCCTGAAGGACACATGCTGATGCATGGCTACACATTTACAAGACTCCTTTGCAGAACAGAATTCTGAAGAAGAACCAAGGTGTAATTTTCTTGAATATTTAAGTATTTAATTCTGAAGTCCATCTTTTTAAGCTCTCCTTAGTTTTTGTTTGTTTTTCTTTTGTGTTTATTTTCAGTGATATTCCCCTTTATTTTCAGAGTATGAAAAACTATTTATTTGATAGCATGAGCTATACCAAATCCCACAGTTTGCATTAAGTATTGTTTTATGTGGCAGACCTAGCTAGGAGTGTCAGTCCAGACAGTCCTTATTCCTAATCAATAAATAGGCATTTCCTAAAATGGTGTTAGGTCACCACTTATTTTGTGTCTTTCTTTCCTTTTTCATTTGAGTTGAGCTCATGCTCAGCACTGGATTGTATTTAAGCTTTCTAAAGCATGCTCTCTAGAAAAGGAACCATTACAGTGCAGTGCATTTTGAAACTACAGAGTCTGAAGTCATTGTATGTGACAATAAAACACATTTCTCAAACTTCTGTCTTCCAAGAATCAGCTAAAGCATAATGCTGGGAATATAATGAATAATGAATAAAGATATTTCAGTGATTTGTGAGGATTTCTCTCATTCTGTTTCTAGATGAGTAGGTAATTAGCTAACCTATAAATATATATACGTTTAAAAGCAGAATTTCCTCATGCCCATTAAGATCAGTAACACAATACAAGCAACTGTTTTATCTCAGCAATAATATTTTCTCTAATTAAGTACATCTTATTCCCAAGATAATAAACTTTCTGAAAAGCCTTTTCATATGATCACTCACAAATATTAAGGCTTTTAATTGTCCTATCAGTCAAAGCTTATATTGCCTAGACAACATTTACTGTGAATCTATTAATGTCCTGCTTTTAATTCCTAATCATACTAAAATTAAATTAGCTGTGTGCTCTCTTAAAACGTCTGTCGCCAGATCTAGAAGACTGTTTATACAATCAATCAGGGAAGTTAGCTGTTCACTGGCAGGGCAAGTGTCTGCAAATAGTCTCTGCAATAACATATTAGCTACTGCAAATGGAGGAATATGAATTAAGTTTATAGATTTTGCACTTGTTTCCCTTGCACCTTCCCCCTTTCTTTGTCGTGTTTACTAATACATTTGTAATGTCAGAAACAGCTCTGAATGCTGAGCATTAATTAGACATGGGAACTGGAGCATAAAATAACATCTACGTTTTATCCTTTTTAATCAAGAGGAAATGCTCTAATGTGGGATTTAGATTTAATGCAAAACTAAATATTTGACTCACTATATATTATGTCAGTAGATTAACTGATATTTATCACAGTTTTGAAAACTAGGGCTTTAATGCCTCATTTGACATGATTTTGTCAGCCCTGGCAGAAAGCTGATGAACTGTCTGTTTATGCTATTACAGCTGCCTCTTGTAACACTATGCTGCTATGGAGAGGGGTCAGTTGTCATTTCCTTAAAACCTTTGTTCTTGGTCATTTTATAACAGGTTGATCTTGTACTGTATTACAGTAGATAAGTTCCAGACTATAAATCAGGTTTTGATCATATAAAAATAGCAAATTGACTGTGTGGCCAAAAGTTATCTAAATACTGCACTCTTTTTGTCAAGGTAGCTGAAGGCGCTGGACTTCTTAATTTCAGTTTTTTCTCTGTAGGGAATTTTTTTCCCCCTTTCCTTGTTTTTTTTTTTTTTTTGTTTTGTTTTGTTTTTTTTTCTTTTGTTTTGTTTTTTTTTTCTTTTGTTTTGTTTTTTTGTGAACAAGCAAGAAAAAAGGTTTTCTGCACAAAATGGCAAAGCTGAAATGAACTAAATTATATGGCACCTGCTGACCAGATAAGATGATTCCAGAAGGTCCTCTATCTTTAAAACCCTCTCCATGTGTGTGTGCTCTTGCCCAGACAGGGTTGTGGGAATGTTACCCTGCACCCCAAGTCTTACAGGCAATGTAGATATGCCAGTGCCAAGTACTCTAGTCTCAGAAGATCTGCATTGGGAATGTCATTAGTCCTTCTGACTTCTATTGTATTACTTGCCTTTTCCCCTGGTAAGAGCTGATATACTCTATAGATGTGTTTATAGCCAGCTATAGATGTGTTTGAGACAATGAAAGTCACCTATGTTGTCTGAGACGATGGAAGCCCAACTACGAAATGGCTTTAGCCATTCTTCTGGAACAGGGCAGATTGTCAAGTTATACAAATGCTGTACTACATTCCTCTTGTAAAGTCCAGATTACATCAAGTCTTGTTATAAATGCGGCAAAATCCTTCTAATTCATCTCCTTTCTTCTTCTTGATTTTAGAAGTACATACTGTACCACTGACCCACTGATGAGGCTGTGGTACTGCTAGGAGAGCTGTGACAGCCCAAGGAGCTAAAAAATAGCTGGGGATTTCTGTTTCTCCTCTGATATCTTTCACTTCATCAGGCTCTGCTTACAGAATGAGAGCTTTACTGGTTTTCTCAAAATTGATAAAGTAGTAATAAAAAGACAAATGCAATACCAGCAAGAAGGGCTACTCAAGCACGCAATGCTTGGGCCCCTCACCCATGCTGGCAGATGAAGGGCTTCCTGCAGGACTGGCTGAAGCTCTGTTGGATAATTAGTGAGGTTAGTTGCACAACAGACGGTGTTCAGCATAGTAACTCCATTAGAAATATGAAATGTGTGCCTATTTAGGAAGTTTGGCACATTTTTTGCAATTATCTAAATTAAATGAATTATAGAATTTCAAGTCGAACTTTGCCCTGTCTCCAGAAGGACGATCAAGGAGCTGACTTGGAAAGAGCACAACTCATCCTGCCCTTTCCCCTTCCTTTTTTTTTCCTTATTGACATTGAAGCCAATGTCAGCATCTGCATGAGTAAAATGATCATTTACCTTCGGTGACTGGCTTTTGGTAGGGAAAGTATGTGAAAAATCAGCCACTCAGAAGACTGAAAACAATGCTTTTCATTTTGCAGACATAAAAAATAATTTCCCCCACGGAAACAGAAGGAAACATAGTTCCAGCACTGACAGCTTATATTCTGTGGAGATGTCCAAAACCTGAGGATGCAGTCTGTTTTAAGAACTTCAGTTGCCACTTATCTCTTTCCTGGCCAGTCCTGTCCTTGCTGATAGTGTTTAGCCATCACCAGCCCATGGGGTATGATAATCCTTCACTGCGACCAATGACGATTTCAGCAACAGGGCTTTAATTTCTCTCTCTGCTTTGGGGAGAGCAGAAGATGGGGAAATAAAACAATTTCCCCAGCAAGACCCATTGGAAGGTGGGAGGAAAATCATACATATTTGTGTGTACTTGCAGTCCACCCACTGCTTCCTTCCCTGGGCCCACCCTTCCGCCCTCTCTGCTGTCCCCAGGGGCACAGAGGCTCTGCTATAGCTGGATGTGGTGGCAGCAGTGAAGAGGTGGGGGTGGCAAAGAAGTTTTCATCCCTGCAGGGCCTGGGAGGAGGAGAAAAGATGCTCGGGGGGCACAGAGCAGTCCTGTAGTCTTCCTCCAGCTAGGAAAAGGAGTTGTGTGTGCACCTAAAATCAATAGAGTTTTCCTCCTACCTACGCCAACTTGCGTGGTATGTGCTTGACAAGTCGAGGTAGCTGCCTTGTTCTTGGGCCCCAGATCTGCCAGCTGGAGCTACCAATTCACTAATATAACTCATGTTGCTGGGTTTTTATAAAAGCAAGATTACCTGTGTAGTGAGTTGAGTTTAGCACTTGTGCTAGAGATTAATGTTCTCATGGGAACCTGAAGAGATGGCTTTGGCCTCTGGGACCCCTGGAACAGCACCTTTAGTTTGCTGACCTGGTGTGAAGGCAGCTTCTCTGTGCTCAGCAGTGCCAGTCAGCAGAGGCCTCCAAGCTTGTGTTATCAGCGCTTTATTCACATGAAAGACCTGGCGCCTTTGATTCAGTACTTCTGTCTTTCCAGGATGATGACACCGAAGCAAAGGTCTGTGATCTCACTGTCTCAGCAGCTTTCATGTGTGAGGTTGGTTCACATAGAGTTGCCCCTCTGGCATCTATTTACTCAGTGGAAAGGGAGCAAAGAAGCACACACTTGCCCAGGGTCGCACCACGGAGGTGTTGCTGACTCTTCATAGTACACTCTTTACTGCGCCAGGTTTTAGAAGCAATTCTGAGCCAGGGTTCTTGCTGTTGTATGGTAATCTGAGCTCTCATTAAAAAAATAAACAAATCCAAAGACCCTGTAAATGTGACATTGTCAAAGAAAAATTAGAAAATGTTCAGATAAGGGACTAAAAGAATCAGAATGAAAATAAGAACCTATGTGATGTGTAGAACAAGTTCAGTTCTTCCCTCAATTTTATGACTTTTCTGGAGCAGGGGTACACATAGCTTTAATGTTGTTAATGGAGGTGCTGGAGTTTGTGCTTTGAAGCTCTCTAACTTGCTGAAGATGCTTCTGTTCACATGCACAATTCTCAGGGTTGCCCTGGCCACAACTTTAATGGGACAATGGTGTGGGTGGAGGCACTTAGAAAACCCTTAAACCAAGGGCAGGAAGAACTTTCCTAACTCATCAAATCTAGTCTTCTGTTCTCACAGGCATCACAGTCTCCTTATACAGATTACTGGAGGGGGTAAAAGGAACTGCACTGAAGTCACATAGCTTGTTTTTCCACTGCTTGTCCCCTTTCATTTCCCACACAGCCCCTGCTGCTGCTGGCATACTTATTAGATGATGGGCCAGCATGTTGGTTGGCTAGTGTACTATCTATGCAACTGCCATTTATATTGGGCAAATACAGTATCAAAGCCCAAATCTCTATGTACTCAGTATGTACTCACCTAAAAAAATAACCAACACACCAAACAGGAGCATGAAACATCCTGGAGGAAGATGAAATACTGAGTAGGATAAGATTTTCAGAAGTATTTGCTGTTGACCTAACTGCATCCACTGAATTTCATAATAAAATCCCTCCCTGCCTCAGTTGTGGATAAAGCCATCAAGGGCTGCTCCTGGAGATGTTATTTTCAGTGATGTCTCATCTTGGCATAACACAAATCAGTCTTCCTATCAGAAAATGAATCTTACTTAAGATTTACATTAAAGTTATAAACCAGCATTAAGGTTGTAATCCTAGGCATACTCAGAGTAAAGAAACAGATCTGTTCAAACTTTAAAGCCAATCTGTTTAGTGCAGAACAGTTATTTTTACTTTGCTTTTCTAATTAAACGCTGAGAGACACTGCCCCACTCTTATAAATGTTTGCTGTTAACCCAGGCAGGTGGAAGGACTGAATAAGGACTGATATGATTATGTCCTTGATGTCTTAGGTTGAAATGAATGAAACAGCCAAAACACATTGGTTTTGTTATACGGTGAAGTCTAGTATGGTCCTCTGATATGGCACCAAGTACCTCAAAACACTTCAGATTGAAATCTGCAGGTCTAATTTCTGATGTATTTAATTTTTTAAATGATAGAATCATAGAATAGTTAGGGTTGGAAAGGACTTTAAGATCATCCGGGTCCAACCCCCCTGCCATGGACAGGCACACCTCACAATAAACCATCTCACCCAAGGCTCTGTCCAGCCTAGCCTTGAACACTGCCAGGGATGGAGCATTCACAGCTTTCTTGGGCAACCCATTCCGGTGCCTCACCACCCTTACAGTAAAGAACTTCTTCCTTATATCCAATCTAAACTTCCCCTGTTTAAGTTTTAACTGTTTACCCCTTATTACACAGTATCACAGTATGCTAGAGATTGGAAGGGACCTCAAAAGATCATCTAGTCCAATCCCCCTGCCGGAGCAGGAACACCTAGATAATGTTACACAGGAATGTGTCCAGGCAGGCTTTGAATGTCTCCAGGGAAGGAGACTCTACAACCTCCCTGGGCAGCCTGTTCCAGTGTTCCGTCACCCTCACTGAGAAGAAGTTCCTTCTCAAGTTTATTCTGTCACTACAGTCCTAATGAAGAGTCCCTCTCCAGCATCCCTATAGGCCCCCTTCAGATACTGGAAGGCTGCTATGAGGTCTCCACGCAGCCTTCTCTTCTCCAGGCTGAACAGCCCCAACTTTCTCAGCCTGTCTTCATACGGGAGGTGCTCCAGTCCCCTGATCATCCTCATGGCCCTTCTCTGGACTTGTTCCAACAGTTCCATGTCCTTTTTATGTTGAGGACACCAGAACTGCACACAATCCTCCAAGTGAGGTCTCACGAGAGCAGAGTAGAGGGGCAGGATCACCTCCTTCAACCTGCTGGTCACGCTCCTTTTGATGCAGCCCAGGATACGGTTGGCTTTCTGGGTTGCGAGCACACACTGCCGGCCCATGTTCATTTTCTCCTTGACCAACACCCCCAAGTTCTTCCCTGCAGGGCTGCTCTGAATCTCTTCTCTGCCCAGCCTGTAGCTGTGCCTGGGATTGCTCCGATCCAGGTGTAGGACCAGACGCTACTAATTCAGAACTAGAATCTGGGTGAATAATGAGGAGAGGTGTGCAGAGTGATGGGAATTAAGATCTTTGTACTTGAAATCTGTCATGTCTAATACAAGATGTCAAAGACTTTTAACCTTGTAAGCCAGAGCAGAAATAAATCTTCTACTACAGGGGAAAAAATAGGCTTAATTTTAAATACTACATATATACACAAAAATTCTAGTAAAGCAATGAGAATGTTTTTTTTCCATACAGCGTCAGGCTCAATCTTGTTCAGAAGTGTTGGATAATGACGTTAAGCACTGACGTGGGGAGAGGAAAAAGCTGTGGGGTTTTCCCACATTATGTAGTATCGCAACTGTCAACCTTGTATTGATTTAAAATTAGAGAAGTGCAATGATAGCACTTTGCATTATTATGTGCAAGGTCATAACCATGTACACTAGAAAGAAAAATTGCTAAAAGTACAGTGCAGGTGAAGTATGAAAATCTAATAATTGCTTCATATTCCAGCACAGAGAAAGGAAAAGCTTAGCTTAATTAAGTTACAAACCCCATGATTTCTTAGAAATCATGGTGTGAATTCTGCCTCAGGAAATGACAAGCCTACCTACCATGAACACAAATAAGAAACACCTGTTTCTTATTTGTATTTTTGTTCTTAGTTTACTTCCTGTGGCTCAGTTGACTCCCTTGTCTGCCTTCTGGAGACCTGGAGCAGTGGTTAGACCCTTTCTATCCTTCAGTATTTCTGATGGAGTAAAGAGGTAAGCATATACAGGTGTAAGAGGCTGTTTCAGCTTATTCTGTTTTTTATTTATTATTTTGTTCTTGCTCTCTTCCCTAATTATCCAGCACAGTAGGTAAGTGAAGGATACTCGCTTACATGGACTTTTAGGCTGACCTAATATAGGCATTTTTATGCTCCCAAGTTATTAGTGTCATGAAGTCTAATCACTTGGGGAAACTTCACTTGTATTTTTTATCATCTTGCTGTGCCAGATATATTCCTCAGAAGCTTATCTTCTTTTTATGGTTGAGTCAAACAAATCATGTAGATCCTCTGTAATTTTAGGAGCAGGAAAATCAAAGCCCTTGTGTCTTCAGTCCTGTGACTGTTTCAGCTGATGGCACACTGGCTTCCTTTGAAAAAGCTGTTCAAGGTTATGCAATAAAAAGGTGAAAGTTCTGTCCACTCATCATCATCTTCTTTTTTTTTTTTTTTTTTTTTTGATAATTCAACATTAAATTTGGAATTACACATGCTTCCTGTTAGGACACAACTGGCTTAAGGAAAATGGAGCTAGTATGTATCTGTTTGTCCCTTCTGTCTGGGAAAATCCACCTGATTTGCCTGCCTTTCATTTTTCAAAGAGAGCTTTCACGCATCATAGTGCACTCTTTACAATTATTTAAAAGTTACTATAATTGTGTAAAACTATGTACCCTCTAGGCACCAAGAACAAAAGCTTCTATATGCGCTAAATATTGTTTCATTCAGGAAGTTATTCTTATGTGTATGTTTCCACAACTATTATCAGTAGAATTGAAAGGCAGCAGCAATATCCACAAGTTGTCTGATTTCCTTCCCACACTAGCAGAGTTTGAAACAACAAAGATGAAAATGTTGGGGGAAATGTCTGTGACTATGACATAAATTGCTTTCCAGAAAAGATTTAAGGAAGTTGCCTTTAAGATACTGTTTATGGTACGAAGGAGGCACTCCTGCCTGAGTTTGGTTGTGCTGGATCTTCTAAGCGTTCCCCAAGTCTGGCCTCAGGATAATATTCACTGGGTTATATTCTGCTCTTGGTCACGATCAGGGAAGCACAGAGCTCCTCCATTGTTTATTCAGAATTAGTGCTAATGCATCGAAACCAAGTGGTAGCAAATATCTGTAAAAATTCCAGTTCAACCAACTGCAGAAAGTTCAGAGGATAAAATCACATAGGAAATTCATACTCTTACAGTGTTTATATTTCATAAGGTTCCATGATTAATACTTTAATTTTATTATTATTTTATTATTGTTACTTGTCTTGCAATGTTAGCTAGTGCCTGTGCCTGCAAGCATATGCAGTAGGAAGATTAAAGAATGGGAGCAGCTACTAAACCCTGTGGCACTGATGAGATGTTGGAGCCTACATTTCCAGCTCCTGTTCCTGTCTGGGAAAAGCCCTCTTAACACACGTCACTTCCAATGGAATCTGTGCCCGGTGAATGGTTTTAACATTGCTTAGCTCCCTTTTATGGCCTTATTTTGTCTAAATGTCATGGGTCAGTTTCATGCATGTCCTGGTATAGGAATGAAGAGGAAGCGCTTGGCATGGCAGCTGGTTGGGGAAGGCTGTCTAGCATTAAAATCAGACATCCAGATGCTTCCTTGATTACAATCTCCAGACTGGTATCCCCCTGGAGTCTGGGAAGCGGTGAAGCACTGAACTGGTGTCTGTCCAGGACACACATTACCCTTCTTCAAAAAAACTTCTCTCCCGTCCTTGCCACTACTCCCAGTCCAGAGCTTCTGCTGAGGCAGAACAAGAACAACCACAGAGATGCGCTCACCGCAAGCCCCTGTGAATGTGCTGAAACTGCTTCAGCAGAGCCCACAGGTCTGTCATGCAGCAGTGCTCCTGTCCTCTGCGGCTGCTGTCATTACTGCTCTGCTGCATCGTCCTTGCAGCCAAAATACCTCATTCTCATGAGTCTTTTAGTTTCCTGGCTCAATAAAACACCTCTTTTGTTAGTGTTTAGAAACGATTCCGGGGAGGTGAAAAGATAAAGTACGCCCTTGCATAGCATCAGCTAGCCAGCTGGTGAGACCAGATACCTAAGATATGTTGAGGTGGTCACATTGAGGAAGGCCTGCCCACTCCTATGCCAGGAAAGTTAACTCTGCCCCCAGTGTTAGGGGAAGGTGCTGGATTACACACTTTTAGATTTAGATGCCGCAGTTCTGCCCAAGTCTTTCTTGTACATGGTATTTTTCAAAAATGAAGTGTCCAAAGTCTCGCAGAATGAAACCTGGCTTAGTTGGAGCTTGCTGGAGGAAGAGTTTGGACATTCGTTAGAATTAAGCATATGGTTTTTTTTTTTATAACAGGATCATCAGATGGATTTTTTTTGAGAGGTGAAAACAGGATTTAGTACACTCTAGGTGAGGATGACTTTTCCAAAAAGAAAAACTCAACTGTAAGCACCATTATTAATACTTAAGAAAATTGGGTGAAAATGAGTCAGTGCACACCAAGCCTTACTTGTGGAATCCTGCTGCTTTGTGCTCATCAGTTCTTACTATGTCTCTGATGCTACCTCAAAGGCCCATGTTAACCCTGCAATCTTCATGGTTTCAAGGGCAGAGGTATCTTTTCACTTGTTGTAGTGAAGGCCATAAAACCACAAGATAAAAATACTTGACAGCCAAGTAGCAACTGCCTTTTGAACAGGTGAGACCTGAATATCCATTACTTCACAGTGTGTGCCATCATTCATGTCAATACAAAGTGGTGTAAAAGAAATTCAGAAATGCAAAGTCAGAAGCTATGCTAAATTGGGTGTTAATCTGTTTTTTTACTACTTTATGCAGTGAAGTAAAGCTCTGCTTTTCCCATAAGGCTCAAAGGAGCACCAGAGTCTGAAATACATATTTTTGCATGGCTTCATACAGGTTCTGAAGTGACAACAAAAATTTTTCTACCCTTTTGTAATGTGCTTTTTAAAATGGAATAAAAGAAAATAACTCCTCCTTCAATAGCATTATAGTTGGGGTTGGTTTTTTTTGTTTGTTTTCCTAGCTGGGAGTGATATAACTTAACAACAGGCATACAGGGCTATGCACACTCTTGTTGATTTGTTAGGGATGACAAAACAGTGGTTCCTTCCTATATCTCATGACCAGGAAGATCCTGTGCAGGGTTGCAGAGCCCCACTAAGGACAGGACAGAATCAAGACCATCCAACACCTTGCACTTCAAGAACCTGCTGATGAAAGCTGAAACTTTTCTATCCACACCTAAATCCTACCTTGTGTTTCCTTGGGTTGCCTACCCTTGTTTGCTGTCGCCAGACTTACAGGTCACCTTCTCTGGCAGACAGCACAGCCCCGTGGGTGCTGGTCTTGTGTGCTCTGCTGTTCTCTGCCTGTGCAGCCAAGCAAGTAGTGGTGTGGCTACACAGCTGCTCATTTGCCTAACATGCTAGCAAGTGCTCAGGGGGCATTTCTTAATGTTCTGCATGTTGGTCACAATTGATTTATTAATTAATGTAGTGGTGGGAATCAAAGATCAGTGGTTTTGTCTCCCACTGTCTTCCACTACCTTGCTTTTTGCTTCAGGTAAATGACCCAAGCCCTGTCCACATCCTCACTCCTGTAAAACAGGAGTGATAATACCTACCAAGGAGCTGTTTATGAGCCGTGCTAAGCTCTTTAGCGTCCTCAGCAGAAGGCAGGGCAGAAGCATACGGCCAGCATACTGTTTCAAAACAACCCAGTTTTAAATCGTTGTAAAAGCCTCTTGCTAGCTCCGTGGTAGCTCACAGTCCTATCCTGATGGTTCCACCATCGCTTTAAGAAGTTGCAACCAAAAAGGATTTTCTGGCCCTTCTCTCCCCAGTCACTGTTCCCATACACTTTGTGAAATCTCATGCTAGTGAAAACTAACCACTTTATTTGTATTTTTTTCAGGTTAATTTTCAGCAGTTCTCTGACCTGACTGGTCACAGAGTTTTATGACTGCTCATGCTCAGAAAAGAGGTGCAGTAAGAACATGCATCTAAGTAGGGGTAGGGCTGCCTTTTTCAGTCACAGCATGCATTTAGATTACCTTAAATTTATTGGGAAACGGATGTTTTAGTAAGCTTCTCCAGGTAAGCTCAGCAAGCTCTTTGAGGCACATAACCTCACAATGTTTCAGTTAACTGTGCCTTTTAACCTTTACCACAGCTGACAATTTGGTGTTACGGGTTAGCTGAAATTCAGTGACACATTATTTTGAGGAAACAGTGATTTACAGAAATCATATAGCCATTCTTTTCCTGGCTCTCTGGCTAGAGGTAGTGGAAGGGAAGCATGTCTAGCTTGTGCTCTGACACAATCATCTTTGTACTCCTGCCTGAGCTGTGACCTTCCAGGGGAGGAGTAAACTTGGTATCACAGCCATGTGCTCTGCATAAGCTCATTAAAAGCTACAACTCAGCTGAGATCTTCTGTAATCCCCAGGTGAAATGGAAGATAAATGGGATATATAAGTTTGTGAAAGTCACAGAGTTAAGGAACTTTTCTGGGATAGTGACAGACTTCACTTAACACCTTGGAGACATGGTAAAGTAAGTTAAACAGAGTATCAAGAATGTCCCACATACTTTTCTCCGCTGTTGTGGAACACACTCACAGATAACAGGGTAATATAAGCTAAGTACTTGTATCAGCATTCCTGGCTGCTAGAGTGAAAATCTAGTAATAGTGCCCATTACAGGAAGTCATATTTCTGTCATAAAAGATGGGAAGAGCATTGTATAGTCTTTATTACTGAAGTATCTTATGCTTTCAGATTTTTTTTAAAGTATATATCCCAACAGCAATAGGCAATCTGCATCATAAAGTAATGCACCATTAAGCATATGTAAATGTGGAGAAAAAATGCAAATGCAAAGAGATTTCTGAAAATGAAATTGATATGATGTATATAATAAGTGTTCTAATCCAAATAAGATGTTAATGAACATTCTTTCATAAAGTGAATGCTAAGAGGGTTTTTGTTCCATGTAAGCTGTGTATCATTTAGGTGTCTGTTTATGTGGTGCGTACTAGGTTTTGTTTTTTATTTAGCATACAGCTCTGAATACAGCTACTTACAATAATGGGAGCTGGAAAGAAACTGTTCCATATTGGATTCCAAATCACTGCCGATGCTGTTCCTGCTAAACAGTTCCTGGGTAGCCATGAATGTTTTTTTTCATAGTTAAGTGTGCACATTACTGTGCATAAGGAACTGCTAAAAGCATTCAATTACATTGTTGAGGGACTAAACTCCTGTGATGTGACTAATGTGGTGCTTGACCAAGAATTGATTTAGCTTAGGTTTTCTTTAGGTTTCAAAAAAAGAAGTAAAAAGTACTAGAAGATAACTCTTATAGCAACAGTTGGTAGCTTTTCACTGAACTTTAAAGAAATTACACTTGACTGATCAATGTCCAGAGAATCCCAGAACTTTTCAAGTACGCATTAGAAACAAACCCTGTTGCCACTTCTGGCTTTACCAGAGTAAGTCTGTAATAACGTTATGAAAGTAACTGCTTAGGAAGTGTAGACAAATTCATCGGTTTTGGAGTATGGTTTTCCACTGTGTTGAATAGTTCTCCAGGACCACTGGAATTACATGGTTCCAGATGTCTTGCTTACCTCAAGGAAAATGTTAAAAAATTGTCTTTTACTTTGTAGTTATCAGGAGATCCTGTTGTGTCTCCTGAAGTTACGTCAATCTGACTCAAACTTAAATTCATAATATTTTGTTCTGTTTTCTGTACATACCTGGTGTGAATAAAGTGCACCAAGCTCAAAGGTCATCTTAAAATGACTTTTGACAAAGTGTAAGATGCTCTTGTTTCTTTGGTATGATATAATTAGGTTAGGTTTTAGTCCTGAATGAAGATAATGGAGAGCCAGGCTACACCACAGTTGTTTGCATTATTCTTTTACTTTCTTGATGGCTTGCTTTCTTGATTAGGAAATAATGTCTCCCCTGGGAGCTGCAGACAGAAAGTGCTTTGATGGAAAAATACACTAAATTCTGTAGATGGTTGTTCTTTTGCACAGGTAAAAATGTGTGGAGAGTTGAATCACTAGAATAGCTTGTGATTTCTTATTTCATATTAACTCGTACAGAAGAGACAGGGTTTCCTGCTTTTTTTTTAAAGCAGCTTATTCAACTGTGAAGATTTGGGGTTGCTGTTTAATTAGCTGTTTAGAATTGTATACTTTGCATGATCACTATTTGACTGCACTCAGAAAAAAGGAAGTTCAGTCTATGTGTTACTCAACTAAAACAATCTAAAAGGCAAATCGTACTTTCCAATTTCTCTTCATTGCGCTGATGTTTTGAGGTAACTACTTCTTCCAGGGAAGATGCTGTGACTTCTGCCTGATCAACTCTTAGTATTTCAGTCTTGTGAAGTCTTATCTTTAAAGTTGAATTGAATTTCCCATAGGTGGAAGTCAATATATTCCAAGATACTGGGACACAGGTAGTTTGACTTGGGAGTGGTGGAAGCAGTAAGCTGCTCTGCAGTGTTAAATACAAAAAAAACAAAATGCAAACTGATACGTAAGAATATATTCAAGTTTTCATTTCCAAGATTTTCCTATGTGTGTAAATATATATACATAAACATACAAGTGTCTCTGTGTTTAAGTACATAAAAGCCTCTTAAAAATAGTTTGTACTGGTTAATTTTCACAGTGTAGTAGGATCTGAGCATGCTTGTCAAAGTTCTTATTCTATCGTACTAGAACAGAAAATGGAAAACATTTTTCCAGGAAGTTTTAAATACATACATCTATTTGGTAACTGATGGCATAACTAGCATTATGTTAGCATTTCTCCTGCATTCTCAGGGGCTCCAAAATGTGCAATCAAGATTAGTGAGAGAGATCTTGCAGTCCATTCTGAAATACTCTGTCAGATTTTATGTGAAGTATAAATGCTGACCAAAATGGTCTGGGCATAAGCCAGGCATTTTTAAGACATATCCATACTCTCAGTCCTTCCACTTTCAGACTCATTCAGTGCCTCCTGCTCATCTCTTACCTCTTCCCAGATGGGCAGCAGTAGCAGGATTTGGGCCCGACTGCTCTCTGTTTTGCTCTCATTTAGGTTTCATGTACTGGCACTTGCTGAAGACATGGACTGAGGGGGGACTTAGGAGCGATACTGGGGCACAAGCACTTCCAGGTGCTTGTAAAGTTAACATCAGTATCCCTGAATTCCTGTTTTGACTGTTGTCTGTAGATATTGATGAAAAGCTCCTTTCGTGACAAAGGCAGGAAGCTTTTAACATGAAAACGGTCAAACTGTTGTCACAATTCAAAGCAAATATGAGGCCTGGATAAAAACACAATATAAACATTCCCAGGAGAGCTTCTTGAGACTTGTTGTGCAGAACGAAGTTGGCACAGTGTCCCATTTGCAACGCTACAAATCAAATGTTTTTTTTTCTTTTGTTTGTTATTTTTATAATATTTAAGTGACATTTCATTTGTTTCAAGACTCAGTTGCTGATGCACAGGACTTCTCTGTTCACTGATTCACATCAGATGAGCACTTTCTGTAATCACAAGTGTCTGCTTGGTAGACTTGTTTTTGCAATTGAAAAGTCAATAATTCATAGCCAAGATAAAGAAGTCAAGCCCATTACGAGATTAGTGCTTCTGTGAAGACTTTCAGTTGTACTCATACTAAAAGAGGAGGAGACTGAGAGTGTTTGCTACTTATAGTTTGGTCTACTACTTATTTTCATTTTTTCTAAGGTGCCTATCACAGGGCTATCTTAGTGACAATAAACTAGTCACTCAAGTGTT
Source organism: Pezoporus occidentalis (assembly GCF_034315485.1). Taxonomy (NCBI): domain Eukaryota; kingdom Metazoa; phylum Chordata; class Aves; order Psittaciformes; family Psittacidae; genus Pezoporus; species Pezoporus occidentalis. The sequence goes on from NW_026913965.1 coordinate 349,623, forward strand.
ATACTAAATATTGCTTTCAAGATAGCTTAGTATAATGAAAATGAAACTTGTTTTGACTATGATAAAAATGTTTGTTCAATAATTTCTACCATAACTCTCAAATTATGGCCCTTGAGTATGCCCTTGAGTTCATGAAGAAAATTAATTTCTTTAAATGTTATTCAATAACATCTTGCACCTAGAAAAATACAAATCGCTAGTGGACTGATTATATTACTTCATCTGCAATGGGAATGCCTCTAGGGTAGGGAATGTACAAAAGTTCAGAATAAAATTAGCAAATGTATAAGATTAAAAGGAAAGGAATCAGTTTTGAATTAGATTACAAATGAGCAAGTTTCTGTATTGACAATTTATTGCAGAAACAATAGAAATAGGGCAGAACTGACAAGCATTTGTGTATTTTATTGTTTGTTTTAAAACTTTTTACCTGTTGCAGCCACCATGGTAGTTACTGTCTCTTAAATCATAAGAAGCCTATAGACATCCACAGCATTTGGTTCTTTGTCAAGTATATGGCTAAGAGGCTATCAGAAAAATAATTGTTAGGCCCTGCTATGGTGAATATATTGAGTGGGTGAAAGACCACAGTTTTAGGCCTAGTATTTTCTGTCGCTTGTTACTGACTGCATTGTCATCAGCAATCACTGGGCTGTGTTTCAGTTCACAACTTTTTCAAAGTCAAATCTGATTCTCCTCCTTCGTGCCTGGCAGACAGATTATTGGTGAGGCTGTGCTTTAACTCAGCTTCGGAAGTGATCCAATTAAAAAGGCTGCTGAAAAGGTATTTTGGTTTTGGTTTTTTTTTAAATAAACAGATATTTCACAAGACTGAGAGCTCTTGGTACCTACAGCTTAGTTTGCCTGGGTTCAGCACAGTTATGCTAATGCATTTTCAGCACTGCTCTGATCATAGATGGCTCAAGGAAAGGTTTTGGTCTAACCAGTAATCTGTGGGGTCCAAAAGGGACTAGAAAAACACCGATATTATGTCTCTCTATGTGTCAAGAACCACTGTACAGGGCAAATCTCTGGGAATATCACTACAGAAGTGTGATTAACTTAATCACTGTGTTTCCTCTATTACTTTACAAGCTTGCAACACAGGCAGCAGCATTTTAAAACTCTTCAATGATAGGTAGTATTTGATTGCTTTTTAATGTACTTCAGTTGCTTCACTCCTGACTCATTACACAGTTTGAGCTTCTTAAAGAAAAAAACCAAGCCCAAACACCCCACAAGACAAAGTATGAAAAGAAATATACATAAAGGCAAATATTAACAAAGACCCTTTCTTTATGCCAGAACAGGTTGCAATGTTCTGAGTCCGGAGCCTTTCTGGTGTCTCAGAAGGATGACCTGACGCTGTGGCTGGTTCTAGAACATCACCGCGTGAGGCTGGAGTAGGTATTTGCATAGTAGGTGAGCTGTTATAGAAGTACCTGTGGAATTTCTTCCAGGTTTCAATAATTTGCCTGTGCTTTTGACAAAAAGTAAGTTTATTTTGCAAGTGTTACTCCCCCCACCTCCCCCCCCGCCCCTAAACAGCCAGTGAATAGTTCATTATGAATTATTGATATTTTGCATTAGAAATTGCATGCACTTTGGATCTTTAGCTTCCATGGATGTTTATTTTGTGCTCTAGTAATTGTGTATGAAGAAATACCTCCATATTTCAAACATTTTTTAAAATCGTATAGGTGCATATTAAGTACTCACATTTGAAGCTCATTTCCCCCTCAATTTCCAGTGTGAGGAAAACTTGGCTGCTCAAACATTAACAAAGTGAATTCAAAGTAGTTATAAATATATTAAATTTCTCGAGTTTGGGGTGATGTTAATGCAAAATTGAGAGGAAATTCCATGAGAAGGAATTAATCATGTTTCCTATAGGATTTTTCCCATGCTGGAGACAATCTAGCCTTATTCTTTAAACAATCTCTCCTTATTCTTCCATTTAACTAAACTTTGTAGTTTAGCTTTCTTTAGAACTTTCTTTAACATGTAAGTAAAAATATTAGCTGGGAGGTTTCCAAGTTGCAGGGCTCCAGCTGCAGCACAGGAGCTTTCAGGAGAACACAGATCTGGAGCTAAGAATTAAGGGTAGTTCCTCAAAGAATCGTTTCAAAAACATGTGAGTAGAACCGCTTAGCAGCGTACCAAATCTTAGTCACTTGTGATTCGGCTTTTGCAATAGCCACGTGAAAAAGAAAGGGTTATTTATTAAGAGCAGAACAGTTCCCTTTTAGTTCTGTAGCAATCATGTCTCTTTTTTTCCAGTCCATGGAAAGTGTTATCTCAGGCAGCTTTGTGCAGGAAGTTCTGTTTATCACTTCCTCACAGTTGCAGTTTGTCTAGGACTTAAATATATGATATCAGATTGCATCAAAATGTGGGCCTTTGTGTGCTTAACTCATCAAAGGAGTGGACCCTCAGGACTTGATATCACTTCGCTGCATATGCAGTCATGTAGCAAAACAAAGTCTATCTAAACAGGACAGGACTATTTCTGTTGGTAGTGCAGCAAATCTAGCAGAATTGGTGTAGTTTCAGGTATCTGCGCTGTTTCACTTCTTGTTTTTAATTTTATCACTTTTTAAAAAGTGACATGGTTTGCCTGTTTTTACAATGTAAACTACAACCAAAAACCAAAATACTACTTGTACAGTCATAAAAACAGAAAAACAAACCCAGCTGGGATTTACTTGGGGTACACTGCTGTGGTGCCTGCTTACAGTACAAGAATACTTTTAAATTTCAAGTTGTTGATTAAAATTTTTGAATCCATGTGGTTTTGGCAGGTGATTGTTCCAGCAAATCTGAAATGGTAGATGATTATCTAGACAGCTGTGTGTCAAATAAGCTTAATGAGACTGTAACAAATAGCAGTTACGGTAGGAGGTTGGCTGTGGCTTATGAACCTGCTCTCCCACCTTTGTGGTTATGTTTCCCTTGATAAAGGGGTTCCCTCTTAAGCAGAGCAGGCTGCAGTGCCAGATGTTAGTTTTCTGGGCAGCCACAGGAAGCCTATTCAAACTGTGCAGCAATACTTCTGCTCTAAGTAACAGCTCCTCTACACTGGCTCTGGTTTTTAATACCACCCTCTCCCACGCCCCTTGCAGTATCTTACTTAACTGTATTGGCACTTTTACTCGACACAAGTTGGTTTCGTGATAGCTGATAAGTGTCCGGCCATAGCAAGTCTGATGCCCGCTTGCCAGTCTGGGGAAACTGCAGCTTTGGGTCCATTTCAGCTCCTTCTCACATGCTTCTGGTGCGTGTTTTAACCACGTGGTAGATGCAAAACTGAGACTATGAAGTTAAGCTGGTATCCACCCTCAGATCCATGATGTAACGTGTTTTCTGTTTACTAAAATTTGCCAGTACTATGAAAAAAAAAAAAAAAGAAGTTTCAGTTACTCAGCAGTAAAAGACAAAGTAAAATTCTGCTCTACCTTGAGATCTCTTTTGTTTGTGGAAAAAAAAAAATAAAAATGTTACTAGTAGAACATGGACTGAAACTGTTTGAGGTTTTTGCTCTGTTTTTATTTTTAACCCCACTTTTTTTTCTCATTATCTGCTGTATGGGTTGATGAACACTATTACGAGATTACTCTAAATCCTGTCAGGCAACTGCTAGGGGAGGCAGTCATCAGTATGACCTGAGCAGAGCTACCCTACCTCAAGGAAGGGGCCCCAGAGCCCAAAACCCCTAGGGGTGACTTGAGCTTCTGGCAGACCCTGGCAGACTCTTTCCTGTCAATTCTGTCAATCTGTCAAAACCAGGAGAGAGCTGGGAAATAATCCAGTTTTCTAATTCCACTGTTTTCCACTCTGCTTTTCTATGCCAAGGAAACCCTGAGAGGCACTTTATTGTATCTTCCTGCCTTCAATTGCTGCCTCCCACCACTTTTTCCACAGGACGGGTGGTGTGGGCTCTAGCAATCACTCAGTGGAGCTAAGGAAAGCTTTGACAAGTTTAGGACATGGTACTCTGTGCTGTAATTTTGAGCATTGTCAATCCTTTGAGGGGAAAGAACTCTCCCCGCTGGCTGGAAAAGAGCAAAGTGCTTAAAAACAAGGATTATTTTCTTTTTTTTTTTTTTTAAAGATGAACTTTCCTCCTGATCTCTTTCAGTTTGATTATATAGCAAAATTGAAAGACAGGATCTCACCTCAAAAACTGTTCTGCTGCTCCAAAATAGTTTTATTTTAAAAATAACGACACTTCACAGGAAGCAAATGCATGCTGTTGCCTCGTGGTGAATGCTTCCATCTTCACTGTGGGGGAAAAACCCCTGCTTTTGTTAGTCAATATGGATAATCACTGCTGTGAATCAAATTTACAGGTACTAATCAGCCATATAGCTTTTTCACACACATGCATTTGCACAAGGAAAACTGAAAGTTTTGTGTAGCTCTGCTTTGTGGAACCTCACATCACCCTAAAACTGCACTCTACAACTCAACTGCTCTTTTTTGTTTTTGAGTGGAGTAGGAAGAAAGGAGGTTGACAATGAGGGGCTGGCAGTTACTGTCTTGATAATCTTGATCTCATCTTGATGTTTGTAATTATAGATGCCGCTGTTGTCTATACTGATTAAGTCAATATTCTGTTTTTCTTGTATTTATAAAGTCTTCAACCTTCAACTAGGCGATGGTACCCCGTGTATCACTGAGGATGTCTAGAGGGTCCACCTTTCTTGACAGTGTACGATTTGTGGACTCCAATGGGCATGAAAGATCTAATCAACTGAATTCACTTTTGTAATGAAGGTGATGCTTTTAAATAGAATTCCTTCTGTTGTTGGTTTTGTTTGTTTGCTTGATTGTTTTTTCTTCTTTGGTCCTGATTCAGGGCCCTTGTGTCTCTTCTCAGAAGAGTATGTAAGGTGGTGTCAACTTTAAAGTTCTGCTTAAATCCAACCAAGGTCAACCAGGATGAAGAAGCACTAGCTTAATGATGTCTTTGCTTGGGGCTGCTTCAGGACTCCCAGGGATGTTAATGCATGTTAATTTAAACTTCTTATCACTATACTAGCAAGAGCGTTCACACATTTTCCAGAGACACCACAGGATTTAGCTGTTCTCCTAATTGCTATTGTTTAGGCTGCCAGCTATTATATTTACCACAAGCTGTTTTCATCTTGTTGGGAACCTGGTGCTAAACTGAAAAAGCACCTATCTTAGCAATTTGTTGCCTTCTGGAAGCTGCAGCAATTACAGTGTACTATGCAGATGAGCTTCTATACTATGTATGTATATTTTTGGCTATGCTTTTGTTAGATGATAAACCTCAGTTGTGTTTGATTTGCACCAATCACTCTGTCAGAGATGGTTTTCTCTATCCCATAGAAATTTTAGGGGCTCAGAAGGCCACAGCATTTGCACAGTCATGGTGCAAATGGAAAAACAGTCTGGAAAAACACTCAAGCAAGTAAGAGCAAAGGAGCGAAGCCCTTCTTCCTCTCAGTCCAAAAGCAATGGCTACCTTAATCTGTGACCAAATTTTCCTTACTCAACACGGTTTCTTGTTAGATTAGCTTTGCTGTGGCAGCTACCTGTTGCTGAAAAGCACAGTCCCACTTCTCTCCCTGTGTCATAGTTTTCTGCCCCTTGCACCAGGAACAATGGTTGTCTGACCTGGAAGTCAGGCAGTTAAGAGAGTGCAAACCCAGAAGAAAACTAATTCTATCAAGAAAATCAATTTGTTTTCTGCCATTCTCATAATTGGATCTAGGTTGTGGAAAGGTCAGCAAACTTGTATCCTGGGCAGCAGATCCAACCTGAAGAGGTGTGTTTTCAGTGAGGTATTCATAAGACTATGCTCAACAGTGAGTTAAAATTGAACCTCAAATATCTGACTTTCTAAACTGCTTTATTTTCTCTTTCATATTTTTAGCTACAGTTATTAACCTGCTTTAAAAAGCAAATTCAAATTACCAGAAATAGAATTTTATTTTGAGATTGATTTGCTTTGGAAAAAAAAACCCAAAAACCTAAGATTTGTCCTCAGCTTAAACCAAGTTTGAGGTTGCAAAGGAAATATTTGTTATGTTTGTATTTCTTTCATTCTTCACACTCTTCTTCACTTCTTTCTTTTGCTGAATACTTCCAGTCTCATCAGAACCTGGAAGTACCAGAAATAAGTCACATTTTTTTGCAAAGCATGGGTTGTCTTGTGCGGAACATCCTGGGCTTGGATTTGGGAAATCTGGATTCAATTTTCTGCTTTGCCACTCGTTTGCAGTTTAAAGTTGGGTAAGTTATTTAGTAAAATCAGTCTGTACTTCAGACTCTGTGAAAGAGCTGATATCTTCATCCCTCAGAGGAGCACAGTAAGTTCATTTGTGTTTAGATGCTCCGATGCTGTGGCAATCGGAGCCACAGGAAAATGCTGTCACATTTAAATAAGCATAGGATTTATTTTTGTTTCCCAAATCATTAATTTAATCTTGTTTTAACCTGCTGGAGAACAAGCTGTTGTGTTTGTTTCTGGAGACATGTATTACCCCAGTCCTAAGCATCACTGCGTGCGTCTGTTGTGACAGTAGCACTCCCATCCAGCTGACTTCTGATAGATGTGCTAGACATCTTCAGTGGGGCTCTTACAGGGAGTTATTGAGAGTTACCAAAGAAGTACTATTTTCAATAAGGTGTTAATTATTTTTTTATTTTCTTTTAAGACCTAAATGTTAGCAATTCTTGTGCAGTAAGCATATTCACTCTTATATTTAGGAGTACAACCTAATAGGATGTGCACGTATATATGTCTGGCTCCATATTTAAGCAGGGAAGAAAGTATTTGACCTTAAGCTTAGAGATCCTGGCTCTATAGATCAATTTAGCAACTCACATGCTCAGTTTCTGATGATCCACTCTGACTCTTCTGTGCATACAGAGCTGTATTCCCCGATATGCAAGACGATAGTGCATTTGGAAAGCAGGATATAAATTACTTTATCTGAAAGGTAACCAGAGGTCTAATCAACATTGGCTCCAGTTAATGATTTGTTAATGATCTGAAGACTATGCTTGTTAGGCTGTGAATCAATTGTGAATCAATTTACTTGCCAGTTCTAATAAAGAATTTTTGCTCTCTAGATCCTTTATTTACAGAACTGAATAGAGTAAGTGTAGCACAGAGACAGATGCTGACAAGGATTCTTCAGTACTACAAGAATCCACAGATACTACATGAAGTTTTATTACATGAAGTGTCATGGCCCTTCTTCGGTCAAAAACATTAGGAAGCAATGATGTATCTTATCATATCATTATAGGAAGTAGGTATGAATAACACATTACTAACACATTACCCCTCTTCATGACTTGAATATTCAACTTCACCTTGAATATACTGCAGGATTTCATGAGTCAAATTTCTGAAGGAGCTAAATAAGTGCAAAAATTAAAATACTTAATCCTGTATTTCGCACATGCGCCATTAGTTAGAAATGAAAACCATAGGAACAGAACTACTTTCAGCAATCTACTCTGCAAAATACATTGCAAAAGAAAGCCTTAGAAGTAATTAGATTCCCAGGAAAACAACCATCACAGCTGCCTCAACAGCTGTCAGATGACAGTTCAAACAAGGCAAGTATTAAAGTTTATTAAAACATTACTGAGTAATGATTTACATATTGGCTCTCCATTGTGCTTAACAGGAACCCACACTTTAAAAATTATTCTCAAGCAAATGACTAAGCTTTTTATAAAGTAGCTGCTGTACTCACTGAGAGATACTAATTTATCTTTGCCCTTACATGATGACTAAGCTGTCTTTTGAATCACAGCTATATACCCATGTAAATATGGTAACATGATACAGGTACTATTTATTTTAATTTTTTCATAGTATTCTCTGCTTTTATATTCAAAGTGGTCTTTGAAGAGACTATCTACAATGAGAAAGAACATCTCTATGCACATATGAGTTTAGATACAAAGCCTGAAATTGAACTCCAAGGCATTTTCATTGTGGTATGCTCTAACGATGAATAAAAGATTACTTTGAATTTAAAGTCAATTTGATATACAAAATGATTTGTGCAAACCTTGGAAATTTGAATTGCTGCTAGCTGCTTAAGAAGTACTAAGAAATCCAAAAGCTGAGTAAGTTAGAGTGAGAAGATGTAGCTTTCAGTGTTTGGTTGATTTATTGTTCATAGAATCATAGAATAGTTAGGGTTGGAAAGGACCTTAACATCATCTAGTTCCAACCCCCCTGCCATGGGCAGGGACACCTCACAATAAACCATCTCACCCAAGGCTCTGTCCAGCCTGGACCTGAACACTGCCAGGGATGGAGCATTCACAACTTCCTTGGGCAACCCATTCCAGTGCCTCACCACCCTTACAGTAAAGAACTTCTTCCTTATATCCAATCTAAACTTCCCCTGTTTAAGTTTTAACCCGTTACCCCTTGTCTATCACTACAGTCCCTAATGAAGAGTCTCTCCCCAGCATCCCTATAGGCCCCCTTCAGATACTGGAAGGCTGCTATGAGGTCTCCACGCAGCCTTCTCTTCAGGCTGTACAGCCCCAACTTTCTCAGCCTGTCTTCATACAGGAGGTGCTCCAGTCCCCTGATCATCCTCGTGGCCCTCCTCTGGACTTGTTCCAACAGTTTCATGTCCTTTTTATGTTGAGGACACCAGAACTGCACACAATACTCCAGGTGAGGTCTCATGAGAGCAGAGCAGAGTAGAGGGGCAGGATCACCTCCTTCAACTTGCTGGTCACGCTGCTTTTGATGCAGCCCAGGATACGGTTGGCTTTCTGGGTTGTGAGCACACACTGAAGCCAGCTCATATTCATTTTGTCATCAACCAGCACCCCCAGGTCCTTCTCCACAGGGCTGCTCTGAATCTATTTTTTGCCCAACCTGTAGCTGTGCCTGGGATTGCTCCGACCCAGCTGTAGGACCTTGCACTTGGCCAGGTGTTCTAAGATGTTCTTAGATGAATGTTTGCCAAAGGCAGGTGTGGTTATTGATTGCTGTGGTGTCATGACGCAAGACTTTTGAAAAACATATGCAAGCTGGTTTGGGGCATGATTGGATATGTTATTTAGGCACAGTTTTCTGAAAGTTTCTGAAATACTTTCTGAAAAGTTGCATAGGTTTAACAACATAGTAGATGAGATTCTAAGATTTAATTCAATATTGACTATAAACCACTTTTAAGGAGTTCTAAATCAGTTGCGCGGTTTTCGAGAGCTTGACAGTAGTCCTTACCTGATTAAGTCCTCATCTTTAAGTCCTTGCCTGGTGAACTGTGTATTTGATTTAGATACACCCGTTAATGTTTTAAAGGACTGATAGAAAGAAGGATACCTATGTCTATCTGGTTGTACAGAATCTGGTTTAAGAAAATATGGCGTTTATCTTAAATGAGAGTGCCTGTGGGTACCATACAAACATTATTCACACCAATCATTTCAAAATCCTGTAAAGCTGATTTGGGAGACTGTGATGAGAGGTTCATTTGGTTTTTGAGAGTTCTTCTCACGTTGGAGTAGATCTCTCTACTTTCACTTTGTGAGTAGGATGCATCTGAATGTATAAAAGCCAGGATTCTGCTAAACATTCCCTTCTTTACAGACTGTCTAAACCTCTAGAAATTGGGAGTGTCTAGTGACTTCTTAGCACTTTAACAACTGGTGGCTGAGTGTGTGTGTATAGGCTTTGGTTAACCACATAAATGCCATTGGAAAGACAACTCATGGTGCTCAACTCTGAATTCTTGGCATGAGTCAATGACTGATTGATTCCTAAATTAACCAGCAAGTACAATGAAGAGTATCTCACCAGATCTGCTGTACTCTGCCTTTAGCAGAAGGTAAATACAAGTGCAGCAGCCAGAATGACTATTTATCCTTTGCTATGTTTCATTATATTCAGTGTAGGACTTTCTTTTTTCCCTCCAGCTATGAGATACCAGCTGTGTTCCCTTACACAACTGTGCTCAAGCATGACATCAAAATAATCAAAATACAGTCTTGGGTTATCTGTAAGGAACTTGAACAGAGTGGAATAGTTCTGGCCATGTCTTAAAGGTGTCAGCTCCATGTACATACCCTAGCCTGTTTGCTAAGCTCCCCTGCATTCTAACCTGTACCGAGTTGAACATCATTATTTTTAATGACAGGTACTTAAATACATTTGAAATCATGTATAAACTCATTTTTGGAGTCTGTGATTCCATACACTGTGGTATATAGGGTAGGAAGAATTATGACTCCGTCTGCAGACAGAATAATTTGATGAGTCCTGAAAAATAGGGGATGTGTTGGTATGATTTCATTGTTGCATAAATTTTTACAAGCGCATCACCAATGCAGGCACCATAATGCTAAGCACAACTAGTTTTTAAAGAGAATTGCTATACAAAAAATGCAGTTAAAATAAGTGAGAAATGGTATTTGATACCAGTTATTACTCATGCAATCTGAATGCTTTATCTTGAAATTACTTCTATATTTGCAAAATGGCCTGGATGAGCAATCATTCACTGGTTTTCAGAAAAGTCATTACATTGTTTTGACAGAGAAGATTACAGTCTAATATAGTGGGAGTTCTCACAAAGGGGGATAGAGGGAGTGGAGATAAAAATATGACATTTCTACTTTCTTAACCAGGCTTTTCTGAATTTGACAAAATGCTTCTATGTTGCCATACTAACAAACTAAAAAACTAACATTAACAAGAATTAACTGAAACAGGTCAGTGGCCTACAGATGTGAATTCCACTGTGTCAAAAGATTTAAGTTAAAGTAAGGGAGAAGTAGATAAACTAATTTTCCAAAAGAAGGGACAAATGATGAATACATTTCTTTGCCTTTTGGCCACTAACAACATTGATGAATTTGCACATTAACTTTTGGGAACATCAAACGTGAGAAGGCACATTTCTGCAGCACAGAAGTCATTTAGCAGCTTTCAGGCAGTCACACAAAATCAGAAGGCATACGTCATTGTTCCTCATGACAGAAATCAGAAGTGACCAAAAATTCTTTTTTTTTTCAGTATGAAAAACTTGTACAAAGACTTGTACTACTGTAAAAAATAAAAACTTCTCTGAAGAGACCCAACAGGGAAGCACTTTGTCTATTGCCTATACCTGGAAAACCACACGATTCTCAAATCCAGCTCCACAGCATACCCTGCCCAGGCGGCAGTGATGTGTTTTGGGTGGCCGCCTTGGAGGTTTGCCTTTCCCACTGAGTGAGGAGGGGTTTACACTTCTGCTGCAGCTTCCCTTTCCTGCCCCTGCCTTTCAGATGTCTCTCACTGTTGGGTAGGGGGATTTTAAATACTGTTGGGCAAATCTTTCATTTATTTTTTTTTATGTCTGAATTCTGCGATGTTTTTGATGGAGGGGGCCCAATTTCTTTGTGCTGGGACACTGAGAAAGGTCTTGACCTTGTGGGATATTTAGGGCCAGGGGCTGTGAGGGTGCATCCTCAATGAATCCTTCCTGCTTCACCCTTTGGAAAATGGTGCCTGTTGGTGGATTTCTAAGCCTTTGAAAGTTTGTACTTGTGGAGGGACGGTGGTCACGCTACTATTCCAGGAGAAGTTGGTCTCAGGGTGGATCACAGAGCCTGTGGTCACATACCTGGCCACATCCGTATGGGTGAACCTCGGGCTAGGGCACATGTCTGTAATGTCTGCTTTGTTTTACTGGTGGCTGTCACCTGTAACAACCATCTTTCCTCATTGCAATGCCTGGGCATATCTCAGGGCATGGCAGAAGCCACGACTTGGTTCCCAGTGGTCAGAAAGAATGGGACCATACAGTTATACAATGAGAGATTGTCCAGGCACCTGGATAGGACCTGTGCTGCGCCATTTGCCTACAGAACTACAGAAAAGGTCCCAGCCTCAATTAGTTTCCTAGTGTAAGTGCAACCTTTGATGCCTTCCAGAAATAGAAGTCAGCTGTACAACGACAGCGAGGGAAGTCAAAGATTCAAAACCATGGTTCCATAATTCACTAGCTGAAGCCAGCAAATATTAAAACTGCACCAGATGTGTCTCCCCCTGTTAAATGTATATCTACCTAAATGGAAACTTTGTGCTGGGAATGCTCAGGTATGGTAAGTTCATCCTGCAAATGGTGCTGCAATGACCTCTGTAGCTAAGGAAGGAGAACTGAAAGGCTCAGTAGAAAACACTCCTGACACTATCTCAAAGATGCTGATTGCCTATGGCATGGGACTTTAAAAGATTCCAACAATAAGCAGTTCTGTCTTGTACTCGACTATTTAAAATTATATAAAATGCTTGCTACCTTGCAACCAGTAAGAATGAGGAAGTTACATGTGGGGAGCCTGCGTCACCTATTTTTCTGGAAGTTTTGGAATTGTTTGGGCTCTGACAAAGCAAATTGTGAATCATGGGCATTCTTTTACCCTTCTTGAAAGGGCTCATCCTAAATCTGAGATGTAGTCCTGTCTCTAGCTCTCTGCTAAGGTTTGCTGTGCTTCAGACCAGTGAAAAACAACCCAAAAACAAAACAAAAATGAGTTTCTCAGACTTCTTAGAAAAAAACCTAAATGTTCAAAAGACAATTTTAAACACTAAGCAGGCTGGATTTGAACTAGTTACTTAGTGGCCAAGGTTTTGTTTTTTTTTTTCTGTGTCATTTTTAATCCCATTTATGCTGAGTATTTTTAGTAGTACTGGTCTTACTTCTTATTAGAATATTAAGTAGTAATTTCTCTTCCTCTTCCCCCTCTTCACCTCATGCTTTGTATTTTCTGAGAACAGCAGGTAACAAGGCAAGCTTGGCATCTGACCAAAAAGGTTTTTTAGCTAGGGATTCATTAGTGTGTATAAAAATAACTAACCTTGTTTAAAGGCACTTCTTACACAACAAGAAAGGGGTTCAATTACCATATTTCATTTAAAGTGAAGATTAAACATCTTTACCAGGACAGTGCACTAATCCCATGAATCTTATTTATGTTGAAATGTAGTGCTATTGGCAATAAACAGCAATCTGAGAAGTCATAACCCAAGTAAAGAATTGTCAAGTGACTTTAGAGCTCCCTATAAATTTCCTCTTCATGACTTCAGCAGTAGTGTTCAACAACAGAGTTAAATATTTGTATTAGGTGATCCTGCCTTTAACAGAGTAATTAAAAGGATGGAATTCTTTGATTCTATCTCAAATCATTTTAGTTCTAATCTCTCTCAGGCAAAGTCAGTTCTATAAATTGAACTAAATGTATTTTTTCTTCTGAATAGAGACTTTACAGAATAGCAATAAATTCAACACTGGGAAAGTAAATGCAACTGAAGTACCCTTAATGATGCTATTGTGTAGTTGTTATGGTTATAATCCCATTACACAGACCTTTACCTTGAAGGCTATAAATTCTTTGAGAAATCATTCTAATGGGAAGGGACATTACTTAGAGCATTGTGCTTAAATATGATGAAAAAGGACATGATTTAGGCTTGAAAAACCAACTCGCACAAACTGAAGTAGTAATAATAGAGGGATCAAATTTTTGCCTATCACGCAGACCTTCTAAATCTGTATTTCCTGAGAAACCACACACTGGAACCATCCGTCAGGGTGGTACTTCTTCTTTGCACTATGGGCATGCCATTAAGGATGAGGACGCCATTCTGCTCTATACCTGCAAACTTAAACCAGTGCCTGAATAAAGAATTGTCAGTCTAAAAACCTGACCCAAAGCCCAGTGAAGTCAATGGGAGACTTTCCATTGATTTTAATGATTTGTTTCAGGAGCTAAGTAAGTATTTCTAAGACAAAAATCAATAGTGTCCCACAGCGGTAATGTTTTCATATGCTTCTATTGATCCTTTTGTCATAGATTACAGGATACCTTGGCACTGTCAACACATGAGGTTTTAACAAACTGATCTAATTTATTAACACCAATTAACATCTGCAGTAGCAAGTATTTATCAAATGTGAGCAAACAAAAGTTCAGCAGAAGGATCACCACAAAACATGACTTGTTGCATAATGTGAGCTGAAGTTTAATAGGAACAGGCTTTCCTGAAAACCAATTTATGCCAGAGCCTTGCATGATGTTCTCAGCATAAATTGGATATTGAGAAATATACATATATATTAACTAACTATATTGAAGTAAAGCTTTTACCTCTCCTGGAGTACCTTAAGTTACCTCCTTACATGATCATGGTGAAAAGAACATTGCCATGACAGTATGGGTATAAAAATGAAAAATTCTCAAATCAAATTGAACTTGCTTAATCTGTCAGTTATTCCTTATGATTTCATAATCTATCATTTTCTGAAGGATTGCAGTGGAATGCATTACTCTGTTTCAGAAATACTCTGCAGTGCCTTGTTGTGTTTATATCTGACTTACAAATGCAAGTCCCAGGACATCAGCAACAGGACTGCTTATGTTGGTAATATTTACAATGTGACTGTTCGGTTAACTGCCCTTTCATTTAGATTTGCCACTTTATAAACCAACTAAAAGCCTTCAGTCATTTCTTGAGAATGATTCTTTGAAGTCTGGGCCTCTAATTCAACTTGATTTTTGTATGGTTATTTGAGAAATAAAACAGTTCATGCAATTTAACAATTATATAGTAGTAGTCTAATGGTGTACAGCTTTTCTACTGCATTTCTATAATCTCCTCCATGTGGTATTGTTTCTCAGTTTACTAGGAGTCACTGGAAAAATTCCCAAGTTTAAAATAACATTTTCTTCTTTTGACAAGACAGTTTTCCCTGAAAGAATATTTGAAACCTTGCAGAATTTTCCTGATCCAAACCCAAAACTACAAACTATATCTGACATAAACTGGGATGGGTTGCATTCATTCACATTTTCCAAACCAATGTAAAGCTTAATTTGTTAATCGAACTTGTAATCATTTATCACATAATGTTACAGTATGAATACCTCTAACAATTCAATCAATCATAACAAAAATGTGGATACTATGTAAATCTTATCAGGATCACTGAAATAATGGTGCTTTTGTTTACAAGGTGTCGATTGGTTTTAGAAGCTTTGATAATGACTCCAGACAGTCAATAAATACAGAGACTTTTGCATTGCCAGTAGGAGCCGAACTAAACTATCTAATCTTTTTAAAATGACTGACAACACAATGAACTCTGAACTTAATCCCCTCCAAACATTAAGGAGACAGTTTAGTGCTTAAAGTACTATTCAAACTCAACCCCTACATTTAGAGAAAAAAAAACCCACCAACATTAAGCATATGATTTACACAGGAGAATTCAGAGTTAGGGCTGGTTTTCCTTCCCATTGTGCCTAGGCAGTGGTCTGTGGTGGGCTCCAGGTCTGTCTGTAGCTTCTCTTGGGCAAGGAAAACACTTGTGTGCCTTTTGAAAGCAAGTCTGTAGTCAAAGCATTAAAAAAGAAGCTGAAGCCCCAATTAATTTGTGTTTCTACTGATCAGATTTCCCCTAAGGCTTTCAAGACAAAGTAATAACGCTACATTTTAGGTGACGGAATTTACGCTGCCGGGCTCATAACCTCAGAAAATGACACATGGCCTTCAAGAGGAAAAGAGAAACATGAATGGAAAGCTTAAGTTAGACTGAAAGATGAGGGAGAAAGGTGGCAGGCAGTGGCTGACCTGCAAGTTTTTTGTAGGACAGCATCTCCAGGTATAAGTAGTCACTGAGAAAATCATGGAAGGCACATATCTCCTTTACTCAAAATCTATGAAGCAATGCATGAATTGTTTTATAAAGTGACACCCACCATAGTTAAACATCTCTGTAATTCCTGTTAATACAACGAAAAGATATATATACATTTGATAACTACCTAAAATTATAAATGTAATTATATAAAACTATGAGTATATAAATATCACCCTTTATTGCAGCCTGATAATTTTTTAATAAACAATAGGACTATCTGACTGCAGGACTGTTTCTTCTACTAGTAACAAAGAGGAGAGAAAATAAAAATATACTTATCATTATAAATCCTTACAGAGAATTGCTTCCTTTTCAGCTTCTTTAGAATGGCTATGTGCATCACAAATCTAGATCCTTTCAATACTTGCGAAGGTTCAGTACTGCCCTGTTTTCCATGGATTGCATCTTGCATATCTCTTTAATCGGCTTGTCTTATAAATGTACGTCTCTGGTTAATGAATGGAAAAATTAAACCATTCTAACCTTTTCAGTGCATCCCTCTTCCTGTTTATTGTAAAGCCTGATGTGACAAATACTTTAGTTTCATTCTTAACATGACCCAGATATCTTTATTTTCTTTCCTGGGTAATTTGAGATAGGTTGTGTTAAATCTCTGTATTTGTCATTAATTCCACTGAATAGATAAAATTTCCTGAGATTTTATTGATGTCTCTCTATATTTCAGGTACATTGTTGTATGTAAAGGGGAAATACAATTTAAATCATTGTTTGGACTTTAAATAGTAGATTTTTAGTTACCAAAATCTGTTTACATCGTTGAATTCAATTTGTTGACCTGCAGTTCTGTATCTGTTTTGCGTAAGGCATCCTCATTGTCTTGGTAAGTTATAACATTTGCACGCGAATGGATTCAATTATTTCACGTTATTAACAACTGATTCTCAAGTCAGGAATATCTGAGGTTCCCACTGTCTGTGTTTTGCCATGATTAATTATTTAAGCTTGTCTTTCCTGCAGTGCTGGTTGGGCAGCACTTGTTGGTTGTCACTCGATGAGCAACATTATCAGGACAACCTAAAGCTTGTAATGGATTGTTATTGAGAGATGTGATGCCTGTGTTCTCAGGATGAGATCAACCAACAGAAGTGAGAATGTAAGTATTTGTTCAGCATCAGTGTCTGGTATTTTAAACCATTTTCTGAAGTCTGTATTTACATTAACTGTACACAAGGGTTATCTTGATTTTGAATTCCAGCTAAGCATATTAGTTTTTCTGACTAATCACAACACTTCAAGATGCTATAATAAAAAAATCTCTAAATGCTTTCTTTAGAATCTTTTTTCAATAAGTTTGACTGACAGGATTGATTTTGACAATCACTACTTTCTCTGATTGTCTTTTGCGGTAAAATTAGTGGAATTTCACAGTACTTGATTTCATGGCACTTTTCCTCTGCAATAGTATTTTTCCATAGTTGCCTAATTAGTATTTTCTGAATCAGAGAAGAGCTATGTGTTTTATAATGAGGAAAGAAATACTGAAGCAGAACCTAGATAAGTGCAGTGCTGAATGAAAATCCACAACTGCTGACTTATTTGGATTATTTTTTTTTTTCCTTCTTAATTTATTTAAAACCTTTATTAGTCATTCTAATAGATTACTTCCTAAATCTGTCCCTGTTAATTACTACATGTTTAAGGGCAAGTACTGTAGAAAATCTTATAACAGGAAAGTCTTGGTTGAAGAGCTACACAACTTTTCTCCACCACATGCTCCCAGGTGCATTGTGTTTTGGGCAGTCCCATCACAGATCAAGTTATAACTAAGATTAGTTACAGGCATTTGTAATTATTTTGTCTGTTTGTACCATTTGTACAAATGGTAGAAATGAAAAAGTTTGAGAAAGTGAATGACCACTGCTGGCACTGTGGGCAAATCACCCTTAGCATGGGCCAGATGTCACAGGGCTTGTGGGCTCACCATGTTCACCCACTGTGCAATATATATAATGCAACCCCGTCAGCCCCTCCTCAACCTGAAAGAGTGGCAGGGACCTGCTGGTTTTGCTCGTTGTGTTCCTGTTGCAGCTGTCTTGCTCACAGAGCTAAGTTGACACTGTGCCTTGTTGTGTGCTCTGGGACTAGGCTGGTGGGCTTGGTGTCACCTGCCTCCTGGGGTGTTGGATCTCTCCTGTTGTGTTGGGTCTGCCAATGTGATTCAGTTTCAATTTCTGAAGCACTGAGCACCCCTATCATTTGTAACAGCTGCCCAGCATGAAGCTAGTCCCCAGTATCACTCAGCTTGGGACGTCCTGGTCTACTGAATGGAAACTAAGTACTGCTTTCTGGAGGAAATCCCAGCTGTGCCACCACCAGTGAACTTCCTACCAAGAAAGCAGATAAAGGCACAGACTTTTTTTCCTCCAAAAAGAATAGCAGTTACCATACCTTTAATTTGCAACTGGGCGGCAATTTCACAGGGAGTTCTTTCTAGCTTTCTGATTTTTTTAATTGATCAGACCCATCCCTTACTTTGCTAAACTACATGTGTATTTATAGCCATGTAACACTAAACCACATCTGCCTTTGTTTTTGTGATTTATGTTTTTTTCTCTCAAACAGGAAAGCATTCATTATCAAATGTTGTGAGAACAATACAGTAA
This sequence comes from Pezoporus occidentalis, assembly GCF_034315485.1. Lineage (NCBI taxonomy): Eukaryota > Metazoa > Chordata > Aves > Psittaciformes > Psittacidae > Pezoporus > Pezoporus occidentalis. The sequence goes on from NW_026913965.1 coordinate 367,948, forward strand.
CTGGAGGTTATTTTATATGAAAATATTGTTGATTGTTCCTCCCCTAGAAATCTCTCTTGGCAGCTCACTTCCTGCCAAATGAATCAGCAAAAGCTGCTCGTGAAAGTTGTTAATACATAATACAATCACCCAGCACCGCACTTGCCCCTTATCTATGAAGTTCTTTTGTGATCGATGATTCACATTGCCTTTTGATTATAGTCTCTGAGCACAGTTTCTTAATATAAATTAATGGCCTTGGAATTTCTAAATAAACATTCCCTTTTGTTTAGCATCATTTCCTATTTTCTTACCAAACCAGATTCTTATTGTAATTGTTCGGTTTTCACTGGAAAACGTGTTTGTGGACTGGAATGTTCTAAAAAAAACAAGTGGTTCCTTTCAGAGCTATTAGTGTTGATTTACAAGTTCTAACCTGCTATGTTAATTGAATGTCGCTAGGGAATATTACCAAAAAGCAGCTAGTAGAGTGTGATACTGTGAGTAATGATTCCTGCATTCATTTACTGGAAAAAAAAATATTTTCTCTTTAAGTATAGTGCTATTTGGCTAATGGTTTGGGTGTGGTTTTTTTTTAATCTTTTACAGTAATAAACGCAGGTTATCTAAGTAGTAGATATTGTCAAGATACTTCCTCTAAATTTTTTTATTGTTATAACACTACTAAATAGTTAAGAATGGGCTCTTCGGCAAAACTAAAGATTTCCTCTGGTCAGGTCTGACTAGTAGGATAATTAAAATACCAACCATCATGCAGTGGTGAGCTAATGTTAATTATTCCCTCTCACAAGCTTCAGTGAAGCACAAGAGAAGAATGTAGCAGAAGCAGAAGCCTGACCTGCAGAGAACTGGTGCAAAAAGGTATTTGACAATATTCTTTTTTTTTTTTTTTTTTTTTGTAGGACAGAGTTATTTCATTTGAGTGAATGAGGTGGAGTTCTAACTAAACTGAAATAAGAACCTGAGAGACTGAAGATGGTGATGGAGACATTTAGTTTAATTAATTGTTAGCTAAAGTGATCCAAGCTTATATCAAGGGATTTAGGTTTTGTTTGTTTTTTTTTTTAAGAATATGGGCCATGATAAAAATGATCAAACTTCTGAGTGGGTTGTTTGTGGTGACTTCATTTAAAGCATTTTGTTTTGCAGTGAGGACAGGCACAGAGCGGGCACAGTATCTGTCAGTCACTGGTCCACCAGACACTTTGCCCTGGTGTTCACCTATATGGATGCTCTTAATGTGGGGAGGAAGAAAGCCTTCCTGTCCCAGAAAAGTAATGTCCTCCAGAGGGATGTCTGTAATGCTGCTCTTCACTGCCTACAAGGAAGCAAAGCCCTCTGGCTCTTAGGGCACTCCTTGACTCAGGGTTTTAATTGACAATTGTTCCTTAACAGCACTAGTAAGCAGAGAGAAGGGTGGTTTTTTTTTATGTTCTGGAGAAGGGTAAAGAAGCTACTTTGTAAGCTCTTATCCAATATTATCAAGCAGTGTCTCCTTCAAATCTGAAAACCTAATGCTGTGTTGAAATATAGTGAGTGTATTTATTTAGTCTGAACTATTAATTCCTTCTTGCGTGTGCCCAGAGCTGAGGCTGAGCACTATTTCATGGTCTGTATGTTGCAATGAAAATGAAATAGTACTCAATGGCACCAACTATTATATAAACGTGTATGATGAGAGCGATTCTTCTCTCTCTGCTGCTGCTGCTGTCAGACAGAAGTCCCTCTGTTCAGCCAGTAGTCTCGATGGCTTTATTGACTTTTACAAAGATAACATCAGCACCAGCTGAGGGTCTCTCCTGATATTTTTAGGCACTTGTAAGATGTCATTGAAATGTCAAAAGCAGTTAGTTACACGCTGCCCTCCTGATGGGAGAGATGTAAGATGTTTTGAAAACTTTATTATAAAAATAAGGTGTAGAATGTTATTTCATCAGTTTTTGGAGAAGATTGCTGTATACACTGTACAATCCTTAAATCCCATGTAATTAAACCAAAAAAGCAATGCATTTCAGATTTTGACTACAATTCAGGAAGCATAATTCACTTGAACACTTTGCAAAAACAATGTCATCTCCCTGCTGGTGCTGTGGAGTGACTGGGAAAGTCAGCAACCTTAGAACAATGTATTTTATCAGATGCTCACTAAAGAGATGTTTTAGTAGTAAGGCACTGTAGAGAGATTGCAGCAATTTAGTTCTGGAAAATTCAGATTTTTAGTCATGGCAGTGATTTGAGCACTAAACCAATTCCTAATATATTTCCCTTGGCTTACGGTGCATATGTGTGTATATAACACCTGACAGTAAATATTATTTTTAAATGCAAATAATAATTTTATATGCAATAACCTAAAATACAGTTTGTCCTGCAAACCCTTGTCATAATGAATTACATTTGGGACAATTAAAAAACATATTCATTTTCAGTAAATAGCTGTGAACTGTACACAGAGCCCTTCCACCTCATCTGGGAAAGGTTATCTTATCGTTTCTAAAGGTTAATATCAAATTTATTAATGTGTCCAAGGTGTATTTAACTGAAAAAAAACTGTAGATTGTAAAGTTCAAAGCATTAGATGTAGGTAACCACTATATCTTTTATTATTATTGTTATTTTTTAGTTCCTATTGTTATTTTTTAGTTCCTATTGTTATTTTTTTTAGTTGCTATTTGTTCCTATTGTTATTTTTTAGTTCCCATTTCAAACACAATTATATGGGTTTATCTCAAAAACTGAGATAAATAACTTTTTCTAATAAAGTCTAATAATAGACTTTTGGATTTGGAGAAGGCTGAGGTTCTTAATGACTTCCTTGCCTCAGTCTTCACTGGTAAATGCTCTGACCACACCACCTAAGTCTTGGAAGGCAGATGCAGCGACTGTGAGAATGAAGACCTTGGGCCCACTGTAGGAGAGGATCTGGTTCGAGACCATCTTAAGAACCTGAAGGTACACAAGCCCATGGGACCTGATGAAATCCATCCGTGGGTCCTGAAGGAGCTGGCAAAAGAAGTTGCTAAGCCACTGGCCATCATATTTGAGAAATCATGGCAGTCAGGTGAAGTTCCTGACGACTGGAAAAAGGGAAATATAACCCCCATTTTCAAGAAGGGGAAAATGGATGACCCAGGGAATTACAGACCAGTCAGTCTCATCTCTGTGCCTGGCAAAATCTTGCAGCAGATTCTCCTGGAAGGCATGCTAAGGCACATGAAAATCAACAAGGTGCTTGGTGACAGCCATCATGGCTTCACTAAGGGGAAATCCTGCCTGACCAATTTGGTGGCCTTCTATGATGGGGCTGTGGAACTGATGGACAGGGGTAGAGCAGTTGATGTCGTCTACCTGGACTTGTGCAAAGTGTTTGACACTGTCCCGCATAACATCCTTGTCTCTAAATTGGAGAGACATCAATTTGATGGATGGACCACTCAGTGGATAAAGAACTGGCTGGATGGCCGCACACAAAGAGTTGTGGTCAATGGCTTAATGTCCAGCTGGAGACCAGTAATGAGTGGTGTCCCTCAGGGACTGGTGTTGGGACCAGTCTTGTTCAAGATCTTTGTCAGTAACATGGACAGTGGGATTGAGTGCGCCCTCAGCAAGTTTGCTGAGATGACACCAAGCTGCGTGGTTCGGTTGATATGCTGGAGGGAAGGGATGTCATCCAGAGGGACCTTGACACACTTCTGAGGTGGGCTGATGCCAACCTTATGAAGTTTAACCATGCCAACTGCAAGGTCCTACACCTGGGTTGGAGCAATCCTAGGCACAGCTACAGGTTGGGCAGAGAAGAGATTCAGAGCAGCCCTGCGGAGAAGGACTTGGGAGTGCTGGGTGATGAGAAAATGAACATGGGCTGGCTTCAGTGTGTGCTTGCAGCCCAGAAAGCCAACCATATCCTGGGCTGCATCAAAAGGAGCGTGACCAGCAGGATGATCAGGGACTGGAGCACCTCCCTTATGAAGACAGGCTGAGAAAGTTGGGGCTGTTCAGCCTGGAGAAGAGAAGGCTGCATGGAGACCTCATAGCAGCCTTCCAGTAACTGAAGAGGGGCTATAAGGATGCTGGGGATGGACTATTCATTAGGGACTGTAGTGATAGGACAAGGGGTAATGGGTTAAAACTTAAACAGGGGAAGTTTAGATTGGATATAATGAAGAAATTCTTTCCTGTTATGGTGGTGAGGCACTGGAATGGGTTGCCCAGGGAAATTGTGGATGCTTCATCTGTGGCGGTGTTCAAGACCAGGCTGGACAGAGCCTTGGGTGAGATGGTTTAGTGTGAGGTGTGCCTGCCCATGGCAGGGGGATTGGAACTAGATGATGTTAAGGTCCTTTCCAACCCTAACTATTCTATAATTCTATAATGCTTTTTTATGTATATAATAAATGAAGAGGCCTAAAAAGGTAGCAGAAGTCCCTTTTTATAAATCTAAGATAGCTGTCTTTGGTGTGTTGTTGCCAGATCAAGCTGATACTCTCTAAGTACTCCATTTAGTTCAGCCTATGTTGTACGTAGGTTATTACTGCATAGGTTACACTGAGTTACCTGTTCCTGCATAACTACTCTTGCTATATGGGTAGCATAGCCTTGAGCACTGTATTAGTCTGAGCTTCCCATCCCAAACTTTCAATGTTATATTTGAGGAAAAATCATTTTGTTCTGATTATATGAGCCGGGCTGAGCTAGATGCACCTGTACTGTTGATGGTGAGGTACAGGTGAGTGCATGCTGATGATTAGTGATATTGGGGGGTGGGGGTGGGGGGGTGGTGTGTGTAGAGAAAGGAGTGAGAAACAAGTTAGTTTCCTTCTTCCTCCTGGTAAGTCCCTGATGGCAGCATGCATCAGGAAGCTCAGGTGGCTATTCAGGTTACAGACGAAATAAGATTTCTCAAAGCACATCTGAACCAAAGCAGAAGACAGCAGTGGTAATTTCAGCAGCTCCCTATCTGCCTGTGCCTCCAAGGAACCATTTGACAGGGTTGTTGCCACCATGCTTCATCTGAGAGGCAGGCAGAAATGGGTCTGGCCACCAGAAAAGAAGCAGACAGAAGAGGAATAAGAGCAGCTGGCACAGGTTCTGTGGAGAATGAGCTGGTTTGCAAGGATCCAGTTTGGGGATGAGCCCAGGAAAGGAGGCAGCACCAGAGCAGGGGATGCCAGAGAAATGACTAATGCCATTGTTGTCTTTGTGGAGGGATGTAAAGAGGAGATATCTGGGCAATGGCCAGTGAAGTAATTTGTTATGGATGGCATTGCATGTGAAAATTATCTGTAGTAATTCCACTTGAGGGAGGACGTTTTCCCCCTTCCTTCTTTTCCATGAATCATTCAAAATGGATTCCAGTCCAACTGGGAAATAAAATTAAACAAACCTCTGATGATTTGATGCTGTTAATCTTGCATTGGTAATTTAAAAGAAAAAGTAATCTACGCTGGAAATACATACTCAGTAGGGACGAGTCTATACTACAGCACATGTTACTCTCTTTGCAATTGTCATGTGGGTAAAATGTGTCTTTAAAGCATTAACACTGGCAGGCTAGATTTAAACCAGCAGTTCTTGGCCTTCTGATATCCCGTTGACATGGGTGAAGAGTAGGAATTAGGGACGGAAAGGAAGAAAAGACATGGCAAAAGTGGTTTTGCTCTAGATAAACCTCTGCATCCTGCTTCACAATCTTGTTGATATTTGCTTCAATTTCCCCTCTTGTCTATACAGAGTTGTGAATAGATTTTACACTTTCAGTAAAAAGTAGGTGCTTTGGCATATTTTTACAAAGGAAAATCTCAGGACGATTGGAAAGATGACAGCAGCTCTCTTTACAGCTCCTAGGCGTGGAGGTTTCTGCCTGTCCAGTCAATGGAATACCTCCTTCACAGAAACAGCAAGAATTTAATAAGCACAGAATGTTTCTTCCCTTTTTCTCTCAGGGACTTCTAGCAGATGAATAGTTTCTCAGGCTTCTTACCTGAGAAACTAAATTCCATCTAGTACAAGTATGATGCCTCAGAAATTGATGATTCCTACTTTCCTTTTCAGCGTGGGGAATACCATAAATTAAAAAAAAAAAAAATTAAACTTAAATTAAACTTAACACTGTCTTTTCTGGTAGTCTACTTGCCAGAAGCTGCAGAATGCATCGGCTTGTGTCATGTCACAATACTGAATTTGTCCTTTTGTCTTTTTGCAAAAAGGTTTTATTTCCTTGAACAAGGCTACTCCCTGAAGCCTTTTGGGAGAGGCCCTGAACTCAGTGGGAAAAGCTCAAGTATGACTGAAAGATTTAGACCTCTGGCATGTCCAATCTGCACCGGGATGGAAGAGGTGGGGTGGAGAAGACACAAATGGAGAGCAGGAGTTCAAATTGGACAGACAGCATGAGGGAGAAGCAGGATCATCTGCAGCAGAAAGGGCTTTTGGCAGGTGCTAACAGACTCCTGCTCACAGATCTGGGGTCAGCTACAGATCCACCTCTATACGTTAGATCCTTCTCCACATGTCATGGTTTTACAGCAGGTCCAGTGTACTGTACATAACTCTACAGAGCCAAGGAGTCAGGCCTGGTGTAATTTGGTCTAACCCTGAACATAGAACCAAGGTACCTCAACACCCACTTCCACAAATGAACAGACTGTAACACCTGCCTGTTTCTTGGCCATTTACTTTTGTGTTTGTTTGCTTCTTTTTACATTGTATTGCTTTGCTATTAAACATATTTATTTCCAGGTAGCTATGATATCTACAACAACATTTACACTACACATTTAGAGTACTGTTTATTTTGGTTCTTTTCTTCCTAAAGAAAGCTTCTGTGTGAGTTTCTGGGAAAGAAGGAAGAGGAAATTGTAACCAAAGTTTCTGTAAGTATCAAACTCATTTAGAATCACATAAAAACATTCACAAATGCACTCTGTATAAAGCATCATGCTCCTATTGCTGAATCCTACTTTTCTTGCAAGCCACAGTGTTTGACAGCTGGGTGTAGATGTCCAAGGTGTCTCCCATTTACCTGGCCTGCCTCTGCTCTGCCACAATGTCAGCAGATGTACTTTCAGCTATCATATGAAAAAGCTTAAGTTACAGTTTATTCAGTGTAATAATTTTTTCAGTTTACTTGTATAGCGTCACCTCATAATTTATAAAATAGTACTGAACTAGGTGTCTGTAAAATTAGGATGAGTAGCTAAGATATCCTTTCGTCTGCATTTGTGTGACATCCAGTGGCTGGATGGGTCAATCACAGGCTCCCATTTCTTGTGAAAGGTGGAAAAAAGGCTCCCATTTCTGTCTAGAACAAGAAGGCTGGAAATGCGTTGGATATTAATGCTAGCAAAACAACTGCTAATTTTGATTTAGAAATAAACAGATGATTAAAGCAGCTTGTTCAAGGGAACATGTTACAAATTTGTACATATGTGTAACTCACTGTAGTCTTTAAAGCTCTTTCCCACCATGACTGATGTGGACTCATCTCCTCAGTGTTCCTGCTGGGTATGGAGAAGTGAATAAACAATATATCACCCTGGTCAGAAATGACTAATTTCTCTTTTCCTGCATTTAACTGTTGACCACACCATGAGTGTCAAGAATCATCAATTTTGACAGAAGCAGTACTGAGATAGAAGCCAATTATTGATTAAAACCTTTGAAATATGCAAAATAACCAAATACAGTAAGTTTGACTATGACACATAATATTTAATTAGGCTTCTAAAAAGTTGTTTAAATCAAAAGATCTAGAACTCCAGTCTCTTGTTTCAAATGACTGCCTGAAATTAACTGGTGGCAGTTGTCTGACTTATTTTCTTTGCCAACATGGTAATGACAATGACTCGATAGCCACACCACTCTCAGCATTTGTAGTTTACCCATTTTCTTTTTCTTCCAGATAGGTAATGAAGTAGTAACAGTTTCGCTTATTGCAAACTCACATAACCCCCACAGTTATTCCAGAACATTTTTTTGCACTTTGTTATTTTCAGTACCATCTACTAATTTTGAAAAGGAAAAAGATGAGAACATAAAAGTTTCTCTCCTTTTCCAGTCTGCTTTAGAAGGTCCATAAACCTGCTTCATACACCAAGCTCATTTCTTGTGTGTGCAGGCTTTTTATACAGCAAAGGGAAAAATACAATATTTAAAACATTATTTTTAATCTCATAAAACTTAACAGAGAAATTGAGCATTGATGTCTAATGGTTGAAGTGACTTTAATGTGCTTTTAAGCTGACTGAAATTCAGGCTTAATATGTATTACTGATATTTCAAGGAAGTAAAAATATTACTTTGGCAGTAAATTTCGTGTTAACATAAATAAATTAGATGCATAGACAAAAAAGACTGTGCAGGCTGGGTACTGCATACGAGGCAAATGTTACCAGCAGTGAAAGGAAAACAGCAGCTGTGCACCATTCTTGGACACAAAGTCCTCAGGAGTCACGAGGTTAGATCAGGACCTGTTTTCTCATGCCTGGTTACAGAGTCATTTAGTGAATGATAATAATCACAATACAGTCCTCTCCTAAAGTTAGACTAGTTTTATGCTAAGCTATGGCAACAAAAAGCAGGTCAAATCTGTCAGAACTTTACCTAGAAGAAAACAAAGACCAGATATATGATAATGCCCTTGCTGAGATCCAGTCCTTTGAGCTGCCTCTTGGAACCACCCTCAGGTATGCATCTTTTAGATAATATTACATTGTTTGTGATGGATTTGTTCCATTCTATAGATGTTCTTTCAGTCAGTCCATTATATTAGAAACTTTGTTTTCCTGACCCTGAAATCTACAGGAAAGTTGAATTTAATTTCAGTATGCTTGGCCCTAAATGGAAAAATACAAACCAAAGTCACCTACTGAGCTCTTTCTTTTCATTAGGACAAAGCTATCTGTTACTGAAGGCTGGCTGCAGCTTCTCTGTGAAGAAAGAAATTACTCTTAAACATGAAAACACAGGGAAATTTGCTTTTTTGTGTAGCAGCGTTCTTAGTTTGATGGTTTTATTATTTTAATTTTAATTAATATATTTATATTTAATATTATTTTTTAAAAATCACTAAAGATACAACAACTTAAGGTTTCATTGTTGATATTCCTAAATATCTGAATATTTAATATTTTTTTTCATTTGCAGTTTATGGAAGCTGTTTAATTGTGAAAGTGCAAATGAAAAAAAGTTTCCTCCGTATACTCATCCCTACAAAAAAAGTAAAAGATTATGATGTTGTATGTCCAAGCATATTGTCAGTGTCTGTGGAAGGGTTCTAAAAATAGCCTGCCTGGCACTGTAGGCATCAGGTTGCAGTGACTATCAGGCTAAAGAAAGTTTAATTTACTCTGAAAAATAAATGTGTCAATCTATTACTTCAGTATTTGGTGAGGAGGAGAAAAAGGGAATGTGGGAAGATTGTTACTGCAGCTGAATGATTTCTTTAATGAAATACTATTGCACTGGTAGCCTGCAGGATTTTTCTTTCTGCAGCATGCACTTTGGAAAAGTCCTTGTTGATTTAATACAAGTCATCAATAAATTCATCTGAATCAACACTGAATATGATAAAGCCACAAGCACAGACAAGATGTGCACAGTCTTTGGTGCCATTTATTAACCAACGTCCAGGTGTAGCTGCACCAGGGCAGGAGAGAAGACAAGTTTGATTACAGTAATTAGAAGGGTGCCAAACACAGTTCTAACTGGCCGGTATCTAGACTTTAATGCATTCACAGTTGTAAACTGCTGTGAGTTCCTCACTGGAAAAGTAGCCACATACCACCCTGAAGTTTTGCACTTCAGGCCTATTTCTTTTTGTTGGCTTCCCACTTGTACGCAGATAACTTTGCCCAGAAAGCAGGTGTATCCTGTCTCCTGAGCATGCAAAACCCAAGGACTAGCTCATCTTTGGCCAGAAACCACAGAGTGTATAATTTAGATAGAAAATGGGCTACTCCTCCTTCATTGAAAAATGAAGCTTTGCTGTGCATACACTCGAGGGCACTAGGGAAAAATATGCCAGTTTCTAATGAAATACAGAAAGCTGATGAACAAAAAGGTGCAGTTTTTGGCTGGTCTAGTTTTACTCTGACCTCAAATTTCTATCGCTTTCGCGGCAGGGGCCGGTGGCTAGAGGGGCCGCGGTGGAAGAGAGCAGGAGCAGCTAAAAGAAAAACAAAACAAAGTGAAAAACAAACAACCCACCCCAAGAAACAAACCAGAACTAGCCCAAAATAAAAGGCCGGTTGTGGCCCTAAAACCCTTCAAGGCATCTCTGCAGCGCGGTGCGGAAAGGACATTTGGTCCTTCCACAGCACAGTAGGGAGCGGGGTCGGATTTTGGGTCTCTCTCTTCTGTCACAGGGCTCTCAGTGGCTCACCGCGGGTGGCTCCAGGCAGGGGTAGCTGCCCGCGGCCTCCACAAGACAGTAAGGCCCAGAGATGCCCAGGGGACGGAGGAGCTCTGCCGGGCTCCCGGCTCAGCTCTCACCCTGACAAGGGCCGCAGGACACCGGCGAGCTGGAGCAAACCGGGAAGGCGAGGCTCGGTACGACCTGCTCCTCCTTGCCCGCTCCTTCCCCTCCCTCCTCACCCCGGCCAGAGCCGCCTCCGCGGCTGCTCCCGCTGGCCCCCGCCAGGTTCGCGGTCGCCTCCGCCCTCGGTCCCTCCCCGCCGCTTCCCGCAGCGGCGCGGCCGCCGGGTCCCTCCCATCCAAGATGGCGGAGAGTCTCCCAGAGCATGATCGGATCCTGCAGGAGATCGAGAGCACTGACACAGCCTGCGTGGGACCCACCCTGAGGTGAGGGGCGGCGGGAGCCGTGGCTTTGACGGCGGGCGAGGGTTCTCCGACCCGTCCTGCCTGACCGACCGCCCGGGGAGCCCCGACCCGGCCCGGCCCGGCCGCGCTCTCTGACAGCTCGTCCCCAGAGACAGCACGGGGGCGGCCGCAGCGCCTCCGGCGGGAGCTACCCCGGAGGGGACACGCAGCCCACGGGAGTGCTCCGCGGAAGCTCGACCGTCGTCTCCCGTCTCGGGTCCTTGGGTGGTGGAGGGAGAAGGGGCCACCGCGGTGCGGTACGGCCTCCTGTCACCCGCGGGCCGGCGGCGCTGACACGGAAAGACGGCCGAGAAGAGGCTGCAGCCGTGCTCTAGCCCGGGGTCGGTCTCGCTCTGTCATTGTCTGCCAGGGAAGCGGGGCGCTGCCTGGCTTCCGGCGGGGTGGGCGCGGCGGTTCAGGAGTGGGACTTCGGAACGGAGCACTAGGGCTGGGCCCCGCCGTAACCCGGTGCCGGCCTTTCCATCGCCTGGGCAGGGAGGGCTCCTGCCCCGCACTTGTACACGGGGCGTCTCCCTCAGGTGTTCCGGTACCCCCAGGTCTAGGCTGAGGACGGGACCGAAACCGTATTGTGGGAGGGTGTTTGCATCAGTAACTGCAGGGCTGCTCTACGTACAGCCTTTCTAATGCAGTCTGAAATCTCCTGCCCTGGCCAGATTCCTTCTGGGAATGTGACAGTGTTCAGAGTATTTCTGAAATGCCATTACTTCAATGTTTCTATTCCCCCCCCCCCCCCCCCCAGTTCTACATACTGATTAGTTTTTCTTGTTGGAGAAAAATGTGTCAATGTCCTTCAGTTTAAGCTGTGGAGAGAAGGGCAGGGCATGGAGGGAGTGGATTGGGGTGTGGAGGAGGTGCAGAGGGAAAGGGGATCATCATTCTGGAATCCTGGAGCTGTGCTGATGCTTCCCTGATTAGACACGTCTGAAAGAAGTAAAAAAGCATGGATGTTAGCCAGACTGGAAGAGAGAACTGTGAATTCGCATGTTATCTCTTTGGGAAGACATGGAGAGGCTGTGCTCAGGGAACTGGAAAAGGCTGTTTGTGTGGCAGCATGCTGCAAGGCACTGCTGGCCTTCCCTGGTTGCACTCTCTGGTACCCACTGGAGAGCATGAACAGGGCTGGGAAAGGATGAACATAGGGTACATGGGTGGAGAACCTGCTGTTGAGAACTGTCAGAAATGTTTGTTGCTCATGAAATGGTGCATTTTGCACTACATAGAGAATGATTTTGTGCTGTGTCTGCAGTGGGCCCCCAGCACCAAGGCTGTGTAGAAGGTAGCAGTCTGGGCATTGTGCAAAGCTGGGGCTAAGCAGTCCTCAAGGAGCCAAAATGGAGGCGTATGATAGGGTGGCCAGGCCCAGACATCACACAGGGGCTGCATGTGGGGTCTTGGAGGTCAGCTCAGAGCAAACTGTGCTTTCATCTTCCCTTACAGTCCCTTAAACACAGCCAGTATGGCAATACAGTGTGGAGGTGCCAAAGCTGAGCATCACAAGGAGTGAGAGAGAAACCTGTGAGAGTTTGTGAGCTTTGGTTGAGAGAAAGTAGCTGACATGCTTTCAGACTTGAGCTGTCCCTGGAGGCAGTTTAGCCATGTCTCAGCTAACAAGCCTAGGCAGGTCGGAGCTGAAGCCTGCAAAAAAGACACCAAAACAAACAAACAAAACATTAGCAAGAAAATATTAAATATAATTGAAGTTTTGTTACCATCTCCAGTGTAGAGCTTATACCAGAGGAACTTATGTAAAGGACATGCAGAGAATCAGTCTGCACAGTAGAAGGTGGTGTTTTTGAGAACCAGAGGAAAGGGACAATATGAATCTCTTATTCATATTAAGAATTTGAAATATGTCTAAATTTTTATAAATATGAACATTTCATTTCTTAATTTCTTGCATATTCCCGTCTTTTTCTATTTGTATCTCATCTGTCTTGCCTATCTTATTATCTTGCTGACTTTTTAGAAGGGGAGTTTTGCATCACTAACTTTTAGAATCATTAGAAAAGAAGTGTAATGTTAGCCTGATTTAACCTCTAATGTTCATATACAAATAAAAAGCCCTGGCTAAATAATGGTTACATCTGCTGAGTCTTTGAAAGAAGTCCAGCCAGTCTTACAGAAATATGTTGCTAGCCTTACAGAAATATGTTGCTAGCCTTACAGAAATACGCTGCTACTAAGAACACCAATGTTTAAAATCAAAACTGTAGCTGTCTGTTCAGCTATGCCTGTTAAAATTTGTGAATTGCTGTGTGAAGCTGAAGAGTGTAAAATCCCACATCTAATAATGATATCTATTTCAATGAACAGAAGTGTGAACATAAAATGGAACATTATTTTCTGCACAAGATCTAGGTTTCACTTGCTAAACAACATAAATCAAGGAAATGAGTTGAGCAATTCCATGTGCAGTTGCATAAGGCTGCAACGTAAAGTGATCCATCTTTGTCCAGTTGTGGAAGCCATTGATGCCAGTTGTCTCATGTAATGACTGAAATTCCATTAATTTCACTATGTGAAATTGAATGTTTTTGTAACCTATGGTCTGTAATGCTTGGAGAATGTTTATAGCATCATGACATGAGGTGAACTACCAATATTCCTTCTCAGGACAAAAGGGCATGAGGTGAGTGGTTTGGATAAGTAGTGTGAGGTAAGACTAAATGCTGAAGATCATAGGATATGCAAGATCTAACTTATCCTTAATTGTTCATATCAAGATCTGAATATCTTCCTAATGGATCCATTCTTCACATAGGAAGTGTAATTTTTTTTTTGTGGGCTGTATGCAGATTCCATGGAAACATGTTTCTGCTCTTGGTTTTCTTCAGTGTTTTGTTTGCTAGTTTAGTATAGCTATGTCTGCTAGGGTATTGTTTCCTACCCTGCTAGAAGAGTGGCAGCACTTGTGTGTATGATATAAAAAAATGGTAGCATACATTAATATGTAATGTTTTGTGTAAAATTTATAGATAAGGAACAACATACAGACTGATCCTGCAGGTGATACTCTAGTGTGGAGATCCACCCATGTATAGGAATATGAAACACAGGTCCTTTATAGGAGGAATCAAGGTACAGCTAGTACAGTTGGGATTATTCACTATTTAGGAGAGCAATTTAGCTCCTAAAGATTGCTCTGCATCTTCAGAAATATGAAATGAAGAGACTGAGTTTGATTAAATTCATTTATATTGTATGTGATTAAATTAATTTTCTTTTTGAATTTTAAGTAGATGAGGTTATTGATTTAAAAATGCTGGTATTTAACTTGCATCTCTAAATTTTGTGGCAAACACTATGTCATTATAAATGAGCCTTAAATTAACTGTATAACATGCCTTTCATTAAATAGGCAGACTGTGTACAGCAGGCCAGGATTAATTTTTTTTTCAGCAGACTCCGGGAAACTTTTATCAACATCTTTCTAGCTTTAATGGCCAACTAAATGAAATTAATGACAGCACCTGTTAAAGGTTTGTCACTCTCACCTTCTTATATAATGTGTTAATATCTTATAATTCATGTCATATACATACTGTTGGGCTTTGCAAAAGCAGAGAGAGTTGTCAATGCATTTCTAATATTTATAAAGGAAAAGGACAAAAAGAAAGGCAATTCCCATATCACTCTCCAGAAAAAGAAACCAAACCCAACAACTTTCAGACTCTCACTGAACTCTGTATAAATACATATAAACAACATTTTTAGAGTCAATTTTTAAGAATGTCTTCACACTTCTTGAATACTCTGTTGGACATGCCAGGGTAATTAATAAGATAAATTCTATTCAGTAGAAAATAATTGACTTTATATGCTGGTTAGTTAGCTTTATTTGGTCAAAATAGGTTGAAGTGGAGCTAAACAGAGTAGAAGATGTTTTTCTGCCAGTGTCCTGATATACTATACTTACAAGTCTCTTCAAAGTTGTGATAATGTGTGATATTTCAATGTTCTTAAAAAAAAACCAAAATATTTAACTCTTAAACTGTAGTTTGGTAATATATTGCGTAAGTGTATGGTAGACTTTTTCTGAACACTTCTCATGAGTTTCACATCACTGAGTCTCCAGTGTTCTGTCATCCCCACACACAGCCTGTCAGAGGAGTACCTCCATGCCCACCCTCAGTTGACTAAACAACTAATACAAAAGTCAAATCAAATTTATAAATTATGGGGGAACTAATGATGACAATTTTGTAGCTAAGGTGCAGTTGATAAGAACATGCCTTGTCTGTTGATCTATCTGTAAGTGGAATGTGCTCCATGGCTTTGTCCCACAATTACAGCTCAGAAGATGCTCCTTGAAAGTCAGTGTAAAAATGCTTTTAAGCAACTTCTCTGTTCCTCTACTCCTGAGATCTGTCATCACCAGGCTATTGCTTGGTATCTTCTAGGTTGCTGTAAGTTGTACTGGCCGTGAAATTTCTCTGCAGAGTTATTAGAGGGCCTCCTATGAAGACATTTAATTGGCATGTTGTCTTTGGCTACAGGAATCACACTGACAAGTGCCATTAGTTTGATGTGTTTCTGTCTGATGCCGCAATATGCTGTGGTGACCTTCCACTGACCTAGCACTGTATTGCACTGGTAGATGCAGCACTGAGCCGCCCACCTGCAAAGCAAAAATCACTTCTGCATGGTGCTGCTTTTTTTTTCATTTAGGTTGAACAGAGTTTGGAGGTAGGATGTAGATTTGTTGTGAGTCTCAAATGTATAGGTAAAGTGTTAAGAAACGACTGATAACTCTTCATCCTGAACTTTTCTCCTTGTGTTGCAGAAAAGCTGAAGGTAAAGAGCACACTTCAGTTAGACATCATTAGAGAAATAAACTGAGGAAGCAAAGGTAGAAATAGTGATCCAAAAAAGACTCGTTTGTCCTTTCCTGATCAGGGTTTCTAGGAAAATTCAGAGGGGGAAATATGGAATAAGAGTCTACCTGTGTTGCTTTTACTGAACTGTGGCATACTTTGCATCTTCAGGTGCTTTGCCCAGGCTGGGGCTGTAATTGATATTTTGGAGATATTCATGTATCCACTGAGGGGGCCTGTCCAAACCCAAGTGAACAAAGAGCCCCAGATACCCTGTAGAGTATGACAGGGTGCCCTGAAGCCTCAATGTGACTTGTTTTATCAAAAGAATACACTATTATTACTAGCAGGCCTGATTTAGTCATATTATTCTCTATCTTTAGTGGGAAAGTTGGTAAGGAGTAGCATATGCAGTGTGAATGACTTCTGTGTACATGGGAAGATAGTACAGCCCTGACAGTTGCAGGCTGGGAAATATTTTTTTCTGAGCACTTGCTTATGGGCTGTTGGGATTTGTGATGTGGTTATCCAGTGACAAAATGTGGTTGCCCTCATTTTTGTTCTGTGGTCTTACTTGTCAGGTATGATTGTCTAAAGGCTCTTTTCTGTGTTTTCATTATTTTGGTTTTGGAATATGAGCCAGCAATTCCCATTTTTGTCTATAGCTTAGCCTTGTTTTAAATATAGAGTAAACGTAAGAGGACTCTGAGATCATAAATCAATGCTTTGAACCAAAATTGAAATGCTTGATTATGTATTTCAATTTGTAATAGCTTGATAATTTTTAAAATATCATGATATGTTTTTATGGTTTGAAAAATCAGTAGTCTGTATCTTCATTAATGGTCTGTCTTCTAGCTCTGCTCAGTTTTCAAAATTATGTGTTTCATTCCTGGTTCCTTTTTAAATTGAAGTTACAAAGTAGCCTAAATAACTAGAATTCCTTATGTGTTAGCTGCAGTCTTGTTTGGGTCAGGTCACGGAGTATGCTTAGGTGTATGTTTATGTATCAGTTTATTATAATAGCTTATAACTATTTTGCAACTGAGTTGCCATAGAGTAAGGAGAATGGCCTGCTCGCTGAGAACAGTGTATCCTGAAAAACCGGGGTTTGGCTTGCAGAGTTGGTTTCAAGTGTTGTTACTTGGTGCAGGATTTGATATTCTGAGTGCTTAAGGTGGAAGGCAGCAGTCAGATGAAGCACCTATGAGAGCGGGTCTATCCTCAAGTGTATTTCTATGAAGGAGCAATACTTTTTTTCATTGCTAGGCCATTACATACGGTCAGAACAGCATAAGAAGAGTATGTGCTGTAGATTGATTAATTGAACAGCACAAGAAGAGTGTGTGCTGTACATTGATTAATCTGGCATTTTATATACTCAGCAGCAGAACTGCAGTTCTGATTTTCCTGTAGGCTAACCTGGTATTTCAGGCAGATTTGCCATTGGTTGCAAAAAATATTTTAGAAGAAGTTAAGGATTCACTTTCATTGCTGCAAGTTTCAACATCATACTTCTCTACGTTTTTACAAAGCCTGAAACTGCTTGTGGGTAGTCATATCTGCACTGCGTTTTTCTATTGTAGAAAAAATCCTTAGCTTTAATGCTGATTAAGTTTGTCATGAAATATGTCTGCAAATCAGGTTATCTTGATCTTTCTAAGCATTCATTCATCAGCTTCTGACTCAGTTCTTGTGATGTTTTCCAAATGGGCAACTGCCAAATGAAGCTTTAACCTAACTGGTAACTTACACAAATAATACTTCTGAAATAGCTCTCTCCAATTTCACAAGTGTTACCAAAGAGTTTGAACTTGCTCCCATGTTTAGGAAGCATGTTTCAAAATACATTAAAGCTTTTAAAATAGGGATCATCTGCCAAGAGATCCAGAATAGTGGACTTTATAGGAGGTCCATTCAGTTTGTATTATTTATCATATGAACAGCTTGTTCACTGTTACATCCATTAAATTTAGGAAAACAAATTTTTATTCATGTCATTTCTTTATTGACTTATTCCTCAAGCTGATTTTAAATAGTGTCTGTTGACCCAGATTTTGGACGTGCCATATGCATAGGAAATGCATAATTTTACATCCTTCACAAATGCCAATCTTGTGGGTACTTACTTTCTTGCAGGGTTTTTTTGGAGGAAGCCAACAGCATACACTGTGCTCTAGCTTTGTGTGCTGAACCATTGTTGTGAGACTTTGCAATTTCCTCAATACAGCTCTCTACCTGAGAAGCCTTAGCATAATTCAGTATAAGGCTGGTTTTGACATGTAAGTGCTAAAGTGTTGCACGTGAAAGGCTGAAATTGCAGGAACTCCAGCTGAGCAAGTTTTGTCATCTTGCATTTTATGTATTATGCTACTAAAATGGGCTCATAAAAATCTATGAGGATTGATATTTCTTAAATAGTGCTTCTAAGATAATGCCAGGAATGGGTTCGCAAATAGGAAACTATTTCTAAGTATATGTGTTGTAGTAAACGATTAAGTACTAGCTTGCTCAAAACCGTCAACGTAGCTTTACATCAGCATCAAGCAATCCCATTAGATTTTATCTTACTGAAGGACTTGCAATGGCTAGTTATAAAATCTAGCTGTTGCCAGTCTTTCTGGTGATGGTTGAAGTGCACAGACCTAATCCCTGCCACCACAGATCTGGGTATAACAATGCCATCATGTTCATTTTGATGTTCAGCTTTGAGTATGCTCAGCAATGCACCTCTCCCTCATTTTGTATGTGTTTACTGAGCAATTATTTGTATGCCTGGCAAACTGTCCTGTGCAGGAAGGAGTTAACAGTCTCTCCTGGAGCCTGCCTGAAGCCCTTCCTGTACCTCAACCTTTGCCAGTAATACCAAACCAGTAGCAGACTTAATCACTGATGGAAGGTATTAAGAAGGAAATATGCAGGTTTTAGAGTGCATCAGCCTTTATGGCAAGACTTGGGGCTTGACAACAAGGGCCTAAAAGATGCCTTTGAACACTTTTGCACTAGGGACCAACGGAGAGTGCTGGGATTTTTTTATAGCATGAGAAAGGTGTTCAGCTCTAATATTGTGAATGGGATTTTCACTATGTCTCAGAGAAAGTAATTTGCTTGCAAAACTGCAGTGAGTGTAACTTGCAGTTCTCCCATGAATCAGAGTAATACAAAATTAATAATGCATATACTGTAGCATGTACCTAGGGAGATAGTTTTGAGACATTTCAGCTTTAAAAAGAAGTGTTTAAAGTTTCAAGTATCATCTATGTAAATTTTAATATACTACTCTCATTTCTATTACAGGCATTCAGATATTTCTGTTGCTAGCAGCTCTCACTGGGACTTTTCACAGTTTTCACACTTCCTTATGTGTAGAGTGACCTTCAGCAAGGCAACTTTTTCTTCAGAGTTTTGTTTTTAGTTAATTTCAACAAAAAAGTAACATAGTTGATATTGTTTCATACTATATATTTATTCTGTTTTGTTTCATAAACTTAGGAAACTGTAACAAAGTAGCCAATGTGTGATACCTCCCCTTGAAATGTGGACTTTCTATGTTCTGCCGGAGTGTCCCCTTTCCCAAAGGCATGAACAGAGTTTCTGCTGCTTAGTCTGTTTATCAACCAGGTAAAGGACTGGAGAAAGGTAACAAAGAGTAGTGGAAGTCAGTTGCTTCAACACTGTTATTTGCTTCCCAACAGAGAAACACTGTTAGTTTCAGTTGGGCTTTTAAGTTAAAATTAGACTTTTTTTTTTTAAAGTCATCTTTCATTTTTTTTAGTGATCCTGGGAGATGTGCATATGCAAAGAATGTATAGAACAGGCTGTTAATTTGCATGAAGGCATGATGATTTTCTGTGTATTGTCTATGTGAGCTCATAGAGTTAACAAAAATTAATAATAAAAAATTATTGTAAAATATATGCTCTGGTTACATGTTTGCAGAGAAGTGTGACACATCAAAGAATTACCTGGTTTGATCTGTGCTGAATGGAATATGTTCTCAATCCTGTTGGTTTCAAAACTTTAATTATTGGATATTTAATTTTATCTTGAACTTCTTGATTTCTAAAATTACATATATTTACATCTGTGTAGTGTTGGTATTCAAAGCCTATTGAAATAAGACCTAGATATTTGTGGCATTAAATATTCTCTTCTATTTCATGTCTTGTGAAGGCTCTACTGAAATGTTTGCTACATATTTATCTGGAAGAGTATGTCTAAAGTGCCCCAGACAAAAAAGACAGGTTATGTATAAGTTGTAAAAGATGGCTACTTATTTCTGGGACATGGGGGTAATGGAAATCTGTTCAATTCTTTAAAAAGAACTCAGAAGCTCACAATTTCATAGATGAATCCATTGCTTCTAAAATGGAACAATTTATATTTCAGTCTGTGGAAATATAAAGGGAAGATAAGAATATTGCTATGTGGACTTCAGTTTCTTAACATATTTTATATGAAATAATATGGGTTCCAACTATGTCCACTGTATCCATTTAGGTATTTGAAACAGCTGGCCAAACTTGAAAGTTTATTACATGGTGATAGCTAGTGCCACAGTGAGTGAAACTGGCGCTTTCTTTGCTTTTTTATCTGCTATTACAACACAAAATTAGAAAAAAAAAAAAAGTACTGCAGCACTTGTTTTTCAGTTTCTTGCTTCATGCATCAGTAAGTCGCACAAAGGCTTAGCAGGAAGAGGCATCTCCTTGGTCAGCAGTGTAAAAACAGGAAGGAGGAAGTCTATTGCAAATCTGGGTTTACTGATTATCAGTTCATGTTTCGCTGCAGAGGATGTCCATTAACAGCCATCAGCGTGATCCATTGCTTATCCAGCATGAACAATGACTGCTGTAGTGCTGCTGCTACAGAATATGGACCCTGCTTATAGGAAGTAATGTTAACTAACAAACTGTACTCGGCCCTTTCCTGCGCATAGAAACAGGATACTATTAGTGAGAACAATTCACAGAAATTGCACATCCAGGAAAACCAGGCAAGCAAAGCATAACAGCTAAATGAAGATTAATAAAATCTTTTCTCAGATTAGGCCTATGTTGAGTTCTGCATTGTTCTGGAAGGTAATGTGATCTTTTAAATACAGCAGTGAGGTGTAACTATGAAAAAGGACGGCAGAACTGCACCCTAGGTAGCGCCTGGCATAGAAAGGCTGTTTAGGTTTTAAGAAATGTGCTTATTACCATAACTCCAGTTGAATTGCAGGAAACACCTGGACAATATTTTATAAAGCCTTTTAGGGTGTATGCAGCAACCTATATGAAATTACTCCATGGAAAAATCCCTACAAAGTTTGGAGTTTGTGTAAACAGAAAATATCTTTGTATATTGTAGGACAAAGGAAGTTTCTGCAGTATTTCCTGTGAAATTGCAGCTTAAATGGAGTTTGTGATATGGTATCATGGTTAGGGATGCCATGGTTATAGTCACAATGACAGGTCTGTTTTATTGGGCAGAATCTTAATTTGCATGGTCAGTGTTGTTAGCTTGCATTGAGCCCACTGAAATTGTTATGCAAATTTGAATTGTAAACATTATTTTATTTCATAACTGTTTGGTGTGTTGTTTTTTTTTTTATCAAATGAGAAATGGAGGGAGAGGACAAACATCTACTGGTCACTTCCTGCAATTTGTTTATGGGAGCTAATTGAGAGCATCTCTAGCCTCAGTACAAAATTGGTTTTGATAGCAAGATATTAATTCTAAAAACATGATTTTCCACAAGTAGTTTCTTCATTTGAGAATTGATTTGTTTATATGTGCTTTGTTTTAAGTATTACTTTGAAAAATGGAATAAAAATTGTATGTCTAAGCTGGTGGTTTTTTGTTTTTTTTTTTTTTTTTTTTTTTTTGTGACTTGGATCAAAATTATCAGTTAAAAATTAACTTTTCCCTCACAATTCTAAATCTGAATCTCTACAAATAAATCTTTTTCTCTTGCATCCTTTGTAGTTCATAAACTGCATGGTCAGCCATATCAAACTTCTTCCATAACAAACTTGTACAACTATTGTGCCAGATACGTGCAATTCTCATCATCATCATGGCATTCATGGAGATGTAACTGATTTGCGCTTACTAAGTGGTTATCAGTAGTCTGAGAGGAATGTGTGTATACAATTTTTAATTGCTTCATATGTCTTGTGTAATCAGGAAATGAAAGACTTTGTGGCAATATAGGCAGGGGTGGGGAACCTGCAATTCGCCTTAGAAATGGGACAAACCAGGATGGTTTGGGGGTGTGTGAAAATGGTGAAAGGTAACAACTCATTAGTGAGGAGCTGCTTTGTCCTGTAAAGAGATCAGTATTTTTCCTTTATTTTCAGACTTTTTTTTTTGTATTTTTTAAATAGCTGACCTGTTTTAAAATCTTTGCTGCTGTAGAGCTTAGTATGAATTATTACTAAGAAGAGACTAAAAATTTACAGTAATGCTCCATAAGCTCAGAGATGTTTCTCCTGAATATGTATTGCAGTGAAAAATCAAACCATTGCCCATTTAAAAAAACAAACATATGCTAAAAAAAAAAAAAAGCCCAAACCCTTCATCAACTAATAGCTTTGTTTTAGAACCCAGAAGGGCTTTGTTATATATTATTCTTTTTCTTTATCTAATAGACCATTTTAGTAATGTTTTTTAATTGACATTTATCACCAACTACCAATTCATGTTATCTTCTGAATCATTATTTTGTTATGAAAATATGCAGCTTTTATTTGTAATAAAATAAACTCTTCAAGTTAATTTTTGTCTGAAGCCTGAGTACCTAAGCAGTTCTGCTTACCGTTCAAAATTGTAGCTACTGCCATAGATAAAAGGGACGAAATTTCTTTAGTTCTTAATCTGGTTAGTCTTGCAATTCCCCCCCCTTTTTTTTTTGTGCAAAACTCCCACCAAGTACATTACAGTGGAAGTTATGTTCAGGTTTCTGATTATTCTAATTTTCTACTGGGGTATTTGCTGCACTCTCAAAATATTTTTAGGCACCTCTCCTTTTACACTTACTAGTCTATATGCACTTCCTTTGCCTACCTTTCCAGTACTCTGATCAATGTAGTAAATTGATTTCTGGGCTCATGTGTTTTTTTTTTTTTTGTGTTTTTTTTTTTTTTTTTTTTTTTTTTTTTTTTTTTTGTTTTTTTTTTGCCTTGTAACATTCCCCCCCCCCCCCCGGGAAATGCTGGTTGTCTTTTAATCCCATTTGCACGCAGACATTTAATGATGCGTATGTATGGAGCTGTCATTACGGAATGGACCAGATGATTTGAGGAATATTGATTTTTTTTTTAATTATTATTAGTATTATTGGTTTTTGAAGGGTCGGGTGGAATTGATGGCAAGTTAGATTTTACCACTCTTGGCTGAATTTTAGCTCTCGGGAGATGAGCCTTTTTACTTAGCGGCTTGTATTTTTGTGTGTAGAATGGTGCCCTCTGGTGCTTCAGCAGATTTTTGCATGTGAACACGAGAATTGTCAGTCAAACCTATGAAATACGTATTTTTCATATTGTGTTTCAGTTTTGAAAATAAAAAAATTAAGGAGGTTCTTTATGGTATTAAAGTAAATTTGTTTTATTTTCTATTGGAAAATGGTTGCATATCTGAAAATTCTCTTTCATTTTTCATTGAGACCTGAATTGAGATCTGTTTATGCTTGTCTTTCTCCCTTCAGCCCAGGTGGAAGAAAAGATCAAGGTGAAAATATCCCTGTTGCAATAAAATTGAACCAGTGACTGAGATATCTTTCTCCTTTAGGTTAAGCTGTCTCTGACTGTTTCAAATTAATTATTTTTCCTCTTTCAAGTGCTTTCTTCACTATCTTGTGTTTACCTAGGCTGATATTAATAGGACTCATATTGTCCAGTTGTTGGGCTGAGTCAGAAAAAAAAAAGTCTCTCTCTATATATACAGAGTCCTGGGAAATATAGATAAGTAACCTTGCTACACATTACCTGAAAAATCCTTCGGCTCTGCTTGTGCTCTTCATGGGTGCCTTGCTTGCCACATCAATTAGGAACGGAAATAGTACCTGCCCTGTCACTAATATGCAGTGGTGATGTCTAACTAGTCACTCAAGTTAATGTTCTCTCATTCCAGATTGAAAATTAAAGTGATATGTTATGTTTGGGTTTGTTTTGTTTGTTTGTTTTGTTGTTTTATTTTTTTTTTGATTGCCAAAACCAAATACAAATGTCTGTCTCCAACATCAGTGATCATCGCCTTTATTTTTTTTCCAGTTTGAAGACTCATACTGAGAAAAAACTTGCTCTTCAAATTTTCATGGTATAAATCAACAACTAGTTGTCTATACGTTCCTATATAGATAGATCACAGGTTGAAAGCAGTCTGTTCATGCCTTTCAGTTTGGCTCAGCTCAGGTTTGTGCTGTATTTCAGACCACCAGCGTCTACTTCAGGAGCCCATAAAGCTGAAGAGGATCCTTAGGGTTCTATATTCAGAAGTGTATGAGTGTAAACAGAAATTGAAAGAACTAAATATTACACACGTAAAATTTCTCTTGATAGCCTAGGCATGTTTGCCTCTTTGTATGACACTTCCCACTGATGTATGTGAAGCAACTTAAAGTGAGACAGATTTTTTAGGGTAAATATATATATAAATGCATGTAATACTCATCTCCTGAAGAAATGCGGCTGGAAGGGTTATCACTTCCTCTCTCTCTTCCCAACAGAATCCTCTGTGTGTGTGTTTGTACATTGTAAAGTTTGTTATTTTTGTCTTGTAATTTAAAAGAATTCGATATGGGATGCCTTCAGGATACTGTGTCTCTCTCCAAGATACTACAGTATGATAGTTTAACACTGAAAAGTGCAGAATTGCTAGGAGCATTGCTTGCAGTGCCATAATCTGTTGAAATGTACACCTTCAGATAATTGTTCAACACTAGCAATTTACTTTATTTAGTAAATAAATAAAATATTTAGTATAGGTAAACTTTGAAATATATGGGTGGAAAATAAGCTTCAGCATCAAAAATAAATCGTAGTCTACTATATGTGGTGTTCTATAATAAGTAAATCAGGTATGCATCACCTCAGTGGTGTTTGCAGTTTTGAGAAAAAGCCCAGTTTCTGTCCTTGGCCTGAGACGGCATGGCTCTCTTGAGTACACTTAAAGGCCAGTGCTTTAGGTCAGACTGCCTTCTGAAGCCTCTGAAATAGCATACCTTAAGGGCACAGAATCTTAAGGAAGTTGGTAAACTTGTTTAATTTATCATCTTAATTCTCATCTATATCAGAGTTGTCATACAAAGTGTGAATTTATTTTGCATAGTGTGATGGTTTATTTGTTTAAAAGTGAGCAGTTCTGTCTCAGGATTTTTTTCACTAGTGTGAAAATCACTAGTGTGAAATCACTAGTGTGATTTGTTATTGCTCCCACAAGATGGAGCTGTCTACATATGAATGTTAAGGAGGTCTGTCAAAATACTGGCTTAGATCACAGATCACCATTTTATTAGTACATTCTCTGCAGAAAACAGTGCAATGTAGAACATAAAATGGTAACTATTATCTTAATAAGGTAGGGTAATATCGTGGTTAAGGCAGCCTGTTGGGATGTACACAGTATTGATTTCTTCTCCCCCCAGTTTTAAACATTTATTCCCTGTGTGATTTTGAATTTAATATTGTGAAAATACCCCTGATAATTATCAGTCTGTATGGTTTTTATTATCATTAAACTGAAGTGTGAGTAGCTTTAGTATTGAGAAAAAATAATAAATACTGTTTTTTTTTTTTATAACAGTGAGTAATGTATTGCCTGTGCTACGTAGTATGTGGGTCTGTAATTTCTGGCTATGTTGTCTGGAATTGTTTGATAACATTTTAAAGTGAAATCTCCTGATCACAAATTATTTCCTTCTGTCAGTATTTAACAGCATGTCTGCCAGTGCTGGCAGATCTGAAATCAATAAAAAGGTATAAAGACAATTATGCTGAACTGCAGCTACTGGATACCCTAAAATCATCAGTCAATGACTAAGTCCAAAAGGGCAATGCATTGCTACCACCAAAGAAAGTTTGGTGATACAAACTCAAGTGTGGAGTTCCTCTTGCACCATCTTTTTACATTCTTGTTCTCATTTGAGGTATATTTGGTCTACTGTGGTTTATTACTGTTTTCGCTTACGGTTTTGTTACACAACTTACAGCAATAGATGGAAGCCTTCTATATTCTTAACTTTGTTATAGTGATACTTCTTTCTTACTTCCCTTTCAGAACATTGGAAGGAGAACTAAACTTGAAGACTCCTTCTACCTTTAA
The DNA here is from genome assembly GCF_034315485.1 of Pezoporus occidentalis. NCBI lineage: Eukaryota > Metazoa > Chordata > Aves > Psittaciformes > Psittacidae > Pezoporus > Pezoporus occidentalis. The sequence continues at coordinate 393,906 of NW_026913965.1, forward strand.
ATGAAAGGCTCAAGGAAGCAGTAATTTTTTTCTGGTTTTTACTTTAGTATTCAGTGCAGTATAGCTGGTAAGGCCAGCCCATTCAGAGGAAGCTCATGCGTGCCTGATATCTGTGAATGCACTATCTGATGCCTCTGGTCCTCCTAATCCTTTTATTTCTTCTCGAGGAACTCTGGAGACAGGTGGATGGCGCTCTATGCTCACTCAGTGAGCTGACTATCTGTCCTGCACCCTTCTTTCCTCACAAGCCAGGTTGCTGTTTCTCCCTCCAGCCAGCACCATATTCTGGGTGCAGGTGTTTCCCACTGGCAGGTGTGGGACACTCATGGTCTTCCACCATGGCCCTTTAAACCACAGGAGGAGATATACATTTGTTCCTTCCAGCTTTCATTTCAAAGTGCAGTGTTGAAAGGGGTGAGGGGTATTTTTCCCTTTGTGAACCACTTCATGGGTCAACAATCTTGTGTTCTTCCCCTGTTGCACTTTGGAGGAAAGAGCCTGCCTTTCAGTACCATAGCCTTATTTTCTTATCATAAGCAAAGTGGGGATATTCTAGGTATATTGTATTGAATATATTTTTACCTGAGAAAAATATCTATAGCAAGCAGGCTATGAGGAATTGGCTTTCTTCCTTTGGCATGTATGACAGCTTATTACCTTTCTCATTTCTCTTAACTTCAGTTGCTTCTTTGAGTATATTGTTGAAGGTCAAAAGGAACTCAAGAAGGATGAAGAATCTAGTTACAAGACTCTTTTTCAATCTTTTCCTAATGCTTTTCTTTTTGAAAGATCAAGTTCTTGTCAGACACTCAGCTATAGGTTTGTTGAATGGGTTATGATGACCCCAGATCATAGCAGAACCCAGATGTTTGGTTAGAAAAGAGGATCTTGAAGAATATGGGAACTCATGCTTCTTGAAAAAGACTGGGAGGGAAGTACTTTCTCTCTACAAAGAGTTTTGGAGGCTTTGACTTAACTGTTGCCTGGGTCTTGAACTTAAGACTACTTGTACAAGCAACACTGAGATCACTGGGACTTCAGCTTTTTAGCCTTTCAGTTTTTCCCCTTATGAATTTTTTTTTTTTTTTTTTATAAGCAGCTTCTATTTATGATTTCTGGGGAAAAGTTTATAATTATGAAAGGAAGTTAGAGACTAAAAAAAGTAAAGTTTTTTGATGTCCTGATTCTTTTGAATGCTTGCGGTTTGCAGTATAAACATGTTTGTGCATATATTACTGTATCATCCTTATATTGCCTTTCTCAATCTATCCAAAAAGCTGCTTCAAAAATTACCTTAGTTGTTGTTGCTCTATCAAGTTATTAATCAAATTTTGGAACTGCTTGTGCCTTACCTTTCTTGAAAGATTTTATACCTTTGTTTTCCAGTACAGTTCTCTGTGATACCACTTTTCTTGCTTTCTCTACTAAAGTCTAAAGCTTTTAAGTGCTCCCTGTCTCCTTTGCTCACTCTCATTCTTGAGCATTTTTCCACACAACTTTCTATTTCTGATGCAGCTCAATAAGCTACCTTGGTAATTTCCCCAGAAGTCCTGTTTCTTGCATGAGGTTTATAAGTGTACTATTCAAACAATTAGTAAAATAAACCAAAACATCTGATTTTAGCCATTCCTGAAAGTTAGATCCGCTGAGGTAGCAGCCTTAGGCATGTGTGTGTTGTGGTTTTGCTCTGGGAGATGTTGAACATGGGCAGCTGCAGGCAGGGAGCAGCAGGGATTGCCTTCTGCCAGGAGCCCGGTTGCTGCTGCCATGCTCTGGTCATTCTGGCTGGAAGCATCCAACCCCGATTTAGTTGGGTAACTCTGGTGTTAGGAATACCAGAAAAGCAAATTTGTATGTTTGCAATTCTTTATATTTAGCAAAGAGTGGAATTTGATGGAAAAGCGATCCATGTTATTTGAGGTGGTTGGAGAAACTGATTCTTTTGTACACGTATTTGAGCATTAGGGCATAAATAACAGACCAGTGAGGCTCAGGTCATGCATGATGTAACTGGTTAAGCACCTGGATTAATGCCATAAGGGCTGGGTTCAGTTCTCATTTTTGTGTTATCTCTTTTAATGCTGATTTTGGTGGAGTGGATCACAAACGATGCCACACTAACATCCAGTTTGTGTGCTTTTACTTTCTTTTTAAGAGAGAGATTTCAATAAAGATCCTTGCATGTTAGGTTTAACTGGGAGGGAAAGTAAACATTGATTTTCTTATTTGTATTTAACAGATCTGTATATGATGACCAACCAAATGCACATCAGAGGTTTATGGAAAAACTTGATGCCTGCATACGTAACCATGACAGGGAGATAGAAAAGATGTGCAATTTTCACCATCAGGGCTTTGTGGATGCCATTACAGAACTTCTTAAAGTTAGGGCTGATGCAGAAAAATTAAAGGTAAGAAACTAGTTATTCAGAGTTTCATATATTATTGCCTTTGAAAGAAGAAACTTGACTCTTCTACTGAAGATTAAGAATTTAGTGATTATCACATACACTCTTATGTTTGCAATAATTTTTTAAAGGTGGTATGTTTAGGATTTGTGATTAGAGCTGTGTTGCCTGATCTACTAACTTTACAAAGCTGAATATTCTATTAGGTCTAATTCTGATATCTTATATATATATACATTTTCAGAAAATGTTACTAGAATTATTTTGCCCTTGTTAAAGGCTTTCTCAGAAGATAAAGAACAACAAATGGTAAAACCGATATTTCTTACATAGGTATTTTTCTAATCCTGCATTTAGATGTCAGACCTTAGAAACATTTAAAATCTTGATTAGAAAAATAAAAATGCTGCAATTATGCATGAAGATTATATTTTCTTTACTTTGTAATGAGTAGAAGAGTAAGTGAAGTTAGTAGTTTTCATTAGAAATGAGAACTAAGATTTACTACCAAATCAGAATGCAAAATAGTGAATTATGAGATCCGTCCCTTTTAGCTCTCTTTACACATTTGAGAGCAAAATATGCACACCAGACAGAATGAGCATAGTTCATCAGAGGTTATGATTAGAAGAGCATTATATAAAGGATATTCAGATAACAAGAGACCAAATACAGCGTCAATGAGGTCATTGAGCATCTTTGTTCAGAAATTAATGAGATTTTTAATAAACTAGAATGTGCTTCCTTATTATGATGACCTAATGAGTCACTTACTATGTGGGAAAATCTGAGGTTGAGCTTCGCCTGCACCTGCAGCATTAAAATGTTGCTGTGGTTTGGAGATTTCCACGTTTGATGTTAATCAACCACCCAGTGTTTGCATTCAGCAAAGTATGAATGTTTAATTACCATAAAATGCAATCACCATTTCTTACAGACAATGAATGGCCCATAGAGCTCATTGAGGTTATCAAAAAGGGACCAGTGGTCAATTGGGTCAATGATTTGAATTGTTTGACAGACCTACAGAAACAAGGAAAGTTCAAAAATCCCAAGTAAATTTGAGAAGTTTGCCACAGAATCTGTTAGAAAGAACTGTCATAAGTAATTGAAGTTAAGAAAAGCCCTTTGCGATCAAAAGTTCAAGTTCAAGCTGTAGAGTTAATTTGAATTTGCATTTCTTTGTTCTAAATTTCTCATGAAGCATGATCTGATTACAAGGGTGAGCAGTCACATCAGGGCAATATATGCATATTTGTCTAACAAAGGTGAAATTATTTTTAAGGTCCAAGTTACTGATACCAACCGAAAGCTTCAGGATGCTGGGAAAGAGGTGAGAAAATGGTGCTTCCTATATGGGCATTGTGAATATTTGTAGCAAATTAAATTTATTTGCATAATTTAATTCTTTTTTTTTTGTTTGTTTTTTTGTTTTTTTTTTTACTTTTAATCTCTAAGGTGATAGCCCAAACAGAGGAGATCATCCGATGTAGAGTTCAGCAAAGGAATATTACAACAGTTGTGGAAAAACTGCAGTTGTGTCTTCCAGGTGAATGACCCTTAGTTAAATATTGAATAAATTTACAGCAATCAAAATGGAAAATAATTTTATTTTTTAAGTTATCAATCACTTTTAAGTTTGTTAAACTGGAACATCCAGTTTAACAAAAAACTGAATGGGTTTTAAAAAGATGTCAATGTGCAGGTCCCATGTATTTTTACAATATTTGACATAGAGCAATTATGACACTTTGTGAGAAGAGAGATATAGTCTATATATATAGTCAGACATATATGCAGTGAGACAGATGTAAATGATGCAAACAGTGTAGCCACATACAGCTTTAAATGAAGTAATATTTTTAAGCATTATAAACTATAAATTTGCTGCTTAAGAGGGTGTTTTTTACTGTTTGAATTCTAGGGAAGATACTAATGATTCTACTTCAACTTCTAGCTCTGTGTCATTACAACAGTTCAGGAGTTTTTATACAGAACATAAGGGCTCTAAATGATGTTTTAGAGAGGTAATATTTTATGCCTGCATACAGCTCTATAAGTATTTTATCCTGTTTGTAATATTGGCATAGGACAGATTTGAGATTTTTTTCTTTGTAAAGCCTTGTTGACTTGTTATGAGTACAGTAGGTGGTACTGTTGCCATTTAATGAAGACAGGCATAGACTGGTAATGCAGCTAAGGTTATGGTATGTAGTAAGTAAATTAATATACTTGGTGTATATAGTGTCTACTGTTTTGTTTAATCTTATATCTTTTTCACTAAAGAGCTGCTAAGAATTCAGTTCTTTTGGCTTTCTTAGCTGCATTCTACACTTTTTTTTTTTACTAGTTTAATTGCATTTATATTACAGTAGGAATTAAATAAGGTAAATTTAGGATAGCCTTTTCTATAGTTCATTTTGTCCTTTACTGTATATATTTTCCTCTTTTATTAACTAAAGCCACAGTAAGATACATGGGTTAATCTGCTTGTTTTTATGCAGTGCTGGAAATGTACAGCAAACTAAAAGAACAGATGAATGTAAAAAGGTGAGTGAACTTAGTTCTATGAGTAAAATGTGACATTTGTAAGTGAGCTGATAGAATATTTACTTTTTTGCATTAGTGTTTGCTGTTCTAAGTCCTGTAGCTTGGTTTGTGTAGTCTTCTTTTCATAATACCTTGTCTGTGTTTCAAGAATGTCACTACAAGTGAACAAATGCTATATTAAATATAAAGACTTCTAGGAACTTAGTGATTGCTGTGAAAAATAATGTTTACTTAAGTAAGCATCACATGCAGTGAAATTATGGTTATAAAATGTGAAGTGTATTATTTTTTAATACTTAAAACAGTTTAAGAAGCAAGAATAGTAAAATCCTTAAGGATTAAAGATCTTTCAGAGTGTATTAAAACCTGATTAATCTATCATGCTGTCTTTAAATCAAATTCATAATCCAAGAAAAAAGGACATTCCTCTCCATATACCTTTCTTTAGACCTATCAAGTAGTTCTATGCTAATGTGCATGGGGCTATGAGAATAAACTGCATAAAATGTATTGCTGTTTGGGGTTTTTTGCCTCTGTGACAAATTGACTTCTTGAGAAGTAATTACAACCATAATTAGAAATAAATTTCTAGAATAATGGTTTCTAACTGGTATGTGACTAGTTGTTCTTTCCTCTGTTGTATCTTTACTTCTTGAAGAGCCACTCAGTGCTGCTGTAACCCAAGTATCTCCAGTTCTGTCTCCGTAGCAGCCTGGTTGCCCCTACCCCCTGTAGCTTCCGTCCTGTCCTGCTGGGGCTGCTGCTGCCTCGCACCTCATGCACACCCACCCTGGGAATACCACTGCTGCTATTTTCTTCATCCTGATTTCTACAGCATCATTGCCATGTTTATCTCTGCCTGCTTTTTGTACCATCTCAGTCACACCGATTGCTCTGTGTCTTCCTTTGCTGAATTTATGACCATTGTTGTTGCCTCTTTGTGAACCTGGCACTGCTGCAGTGAGCTCCTGCTAACAAGTCTGTCTGGACCTAACTGCTTCTATTTGGAGCTAGCTGTGCATAGTCGTGTGTCTACAGGGCTATAGTGTAATCTAGATTTACTTTTGGACTGTTTGTCTGGATTTCTGTTGTCTGGATAGGCAACACCTCCTGCATACTGCTGGACATCTGAAAATTCTCAGCGATGGCCACTGTGTATGAGTAAATTGGTTCTAAAGCCTGCATGTAGACCTGTACAAAATGCATCTAATCAAGTGTACACATCATATCAATCAGCACTGCAGCCAATCTGATATATCTTTGACAGTGGTATATGTGCTACGTTGAACGAAGCCTTGGGTGAGATGGTTTAGTGTGAGGTGTCCCTGCCCATGGCAGGGGGGTGTGGAACTAGGTGATCTTAAGGTCCTTTCCAACCCTAATTATTCTATGATTCTATGATTCTGCAGAAATGTGAGAGCTTTAAGAATAACCTAATAGCTGTGGCACTATACTGCCTTTTATTACAATAAAAACTTGTTAGATGTAAACCGGTGTGATAGATCTTACCAGCTTGACTATTACACGCTGTTTCCTCTGAAAACACTGGTTTGTTGCAGTGCTCTCGGAGCAGCTCAGCAGAAATATGTAAACAACCCAGTGCCCTCGCTACTAGTGGTCAGAGAACAGGCTGCAGGATGTGCTGTCCGACTCGCTGCTTCTTTCTGCAGGGTGGTCTGTAGAGTGTGCTACGTTTAGCTTGTTAACAATATGGAAACACTGGGATCAGAGCCTGCATTCTGTTGTTCTCTTGCTCTGTCAGACAATCACCATCCCAGTTTTAGAATTGCAAGGGAAGTTATAGTTCCTAATATTGTACTGGAAAGATCACTTAAGAGAGATAAAATTGCAGATGGCTTTTAGCATTCTGACTCCATGTTCACTGGTGGTTTTGTAGAGTCCACTGATGGTTGATGTGCTTTCTGAGAAATTTTTAATTTAAATGTAAATTTCTATTATTTAAGAGATTCACATCTGATAATTTTCCTGTGGTAGGAGTTACCAGGCAGGAAGTCTTAAAAGTCAAAGGATGATATACTGAGTTGAGGGGTTTGGACATGTCATTGTCATACCATAAAAAGATCTAAGGGAGAGGGGAGATGCCATAGCTTTGATGTACCATACCTTGAAATCACATGGAGAGCAGAAGGTTTAGACTCTGCTGCAGGCTACTGCTCCAGCTCATCTTTCATTAGCTACACTACAGTTACTACTTTCCTGTGACTTACAATTCCCTGTAGTACAGCCTAGAGGTGGCTATCCTGAGGAACTTGCAGGTAATTGAAATGGTAATTTCCTTGTGGCTTAGCAGGCAAGAAATCTAAAGAGTGAGTATATCCTGGCCTTTATCACTATGTGACTGAGCAATAGCAAGGACATCCATGCATCAGTGCAAAGACCTGATTGCTGATGTGTGCAGATACAAGGAATTTCAAAACTAACCTTTCGAAGTTTTGCTGTGAAGCTTTCCTGGAAGACTCAGAGGGAGGAGCATTCACAATCCTTATAGTAACAAAACCATAACGAATGTTTATTTTAGGCAAAAATATTTTTTCTCATAAACATTCACTGGGGTTTGTTAATGCAGCAAAGCTTTCATTGTCTTTTTAAAAAAGATCTCTTTTCTTTTGACTTTGCTTGCAGCCTTTTAGAACACATTTTCATTAATCTGTTGCCTTAACGGTTTTGCTCTGTGAATAAAGCTGGAATTTCTAATGTTTAAAGGAAGGGAAGACAGAAGTGTGGATATTCTGTATTTGAGGGGGACAGTTGTTTTAAGATGAAGATTGGAATTCCATTTCCTTTTCGCTATGATGGACACCTTTTAAGATAATGCCGGATTTGGGCTCTGAAATACATACTGGTTTATGCAGATGGAATGGAGGTTTACTAAGGAGACCAGAAAGCCATCTATTGATAGCAACTTTTGGTCCCTACCAACATGGGCTACATTTGAACTGATGACCTGGAGGTGAAAGGCTCTGTATACTATTTATCTGTCTCCTGAGCCGTGGATAACAGAAGTTGACAAGAACTATAGTTGTGAGAGGAAGTAACCGCAGAAATCTGCTCTAAACAGACACAATTGGCTGGACAGAGTTATGGAAGGTTTAAAGTCTTAGCTGAGGAAGCATGAGGGAGGGGTGTGGTTTCTCTACTGCTCACCAAAACACCTACTGGGGGCTATGCATTTAGACTGGACTATTTCAATCTTTAATTTTTGGTTGGAGATAAGGCTATCACACGTTTTTTAGAGCTCTGTTACCATGGCCTGTGCATTGGAGAAAGTTCCCAGGTGCGTCAAGTGAATGTGGTCTAATTGGGAATTGTTAGAACCAATGTTTTTGCAAGTCTCTTCCACAATAAATATTACCAGAACACCCAAACCCACCATGCAATGAAAATAAAACATCCACCTGCTAAGGTTGTTGCTGAATCTTCTTGAATCTGCTCTGAGAAAGACTCGAGAAAGAGTATGGTGCTTCAGAGGGAGCTTTTTGTCCTGAAAGCCTTGAATTTGTTTTCTGACCTTACTATAAGATTTCTTCTGAACTGTGGGAAAGACAGAGTTGATTAGTTATTTAGGTTACTAAGTCTCACTGAGACAGTCATGCAGCCTTTCCCTCCATGAACCTTCCAAGCATTCAAATAAACCTGAAAACATACAGGATGCAAATAGGAAAATCAGTGATTTTTATAATTTGGTTCCACCTGTCTCTGTATGGAATGATTTCAGAACAGATAAAACCAATGGTGTTTTGGTCTTCTGCATTGTTCTGGAACTATGTCAAAATGAAGCATCAGCTGTAAAACAATACTTCCCAAAGATACCATGACTCTGGCAAAAAACCACATCAAAACATATATTTGATACTGAACTGTCAGCTGCTTGATCTCTTGCCACACTCACAACCCCATTCATTCAGTAACTGCTGTTTTTAAAAATTCCACAGCTCTTGTGTGTTTGTTTGTGTTTTTTTTTTTGTGGGTTTCTTTTTTGTTTTGTTTTGGTTTTGGTTGTTTTGTGGGTTTTTTTTTTTCTTCCACACAGCAGCTCTTTAATCTGATTTTCAGAAATATTGAGCTTTTGACTCACTTTACAGAAATTTCAGAGTTAATAGTGCCTTGTTCTAAGGTCGTGGTGCTTTTGGGTAGCTAATAAACTTGTTATGCTGGGGAAGTTTTAAAAATTACACTTAGAATTGTTAAGGCAACTAGATTTAAAAACAAAATAAATAAATAGTTCTTCCTGCAGTGAAAGATTTTTAACTGCATTTTCAGTATATCATCTTCACCATCTATGAATGTGAATTTCCTGCAGTATTATTGAAAAATTCCAATGAACTCCCTTAAATTTGTTTGGGGTACAGAGTTTTTCAGTATAAAATGGTTTTTATATTTACTCAACAGAAATGTAGTAAGCAGGAGTATACAGCATTTGCCTCTGAGGGAAGCACAAAAGTTGGAGAACACTACTATTTTTTCTCTGTAAATTAAGTTTGTTTCTTTAATTAAAATGAGGATTTTCATTTTATCATCTCTCCTCTTGTTTTTTTCAGCAGGACATTTTGGGACATGACTATGTGTTTCTTTACTCAAAAGGCTTATGTACAAATATGTTATTCTCAGAAAAATTTACAGCCTTTTAGTTAATCTTGCTCCTGTCCTGTGTAGCTTCTTGACTGCTCTAGTTTAAATTGATGGGGCTTTTTAGTAAGTTATGGTATTTCTCTTAATTGCCTCCAAATAACACTCTACTGATAAAAAAACTTGAAAGTTCTCTCTGTCATTTAAAATATAACAATATTTCATGTGCACTAAAGGAACAGTCACTTTCTTTTGCTTTTGGATTTTTTGTGTTGATGTTTCAAATTCTGATTCAGACCTGACTATTACTGGGACTTAGACATTTCATAGAACAACAGCTCAATTTTAGCATAAGATGATTAAAGCACTAATATTAATTTCTGGGGTTTGTTGGTTTTGTCTGGGGGGTGTGGTATGTGTTTTTCTCCTTTAAATATTTTTATTTCCCCCTCCCCGCCTCCAGTCCTGCTTGCTAGTTTTTAAAGTTTCCACTGTTATAGTTTGGAGATGTTAGTAAAATCCATCTATCCATCTTACAGTTTTCTGGTTCTGATGACAAAATAGTTCAGTTCTGGATAGTCTTATCGTGTGACCTCGACTGATGTTTCAAACTTGCGTCTTTAATTTCAAAGCCTACATTGTAAATTTTGCATTGAGACACATATTCTTACAAGATTAGCTCAGAAGAAGTGACAGAGGACTCCTATATTTCTGTGGAGAAATAACACTGAAAATATATTTTTAACTCATTTGTAGTCAAGTGGGCAAATTTCACCTATATAATTGATAGTATATGATAGGAACTGATAATATTATTGTCAAAATCTTCAGCATTGAGTTAAATCTGTGGAATGTTTTTAAAGCATAATATACCAATACATAATTCCATTAAATGATATGCAAAACTTTTTAGTTTAAATCATGACCTGCAGATGACCTTCAAATTAATAAGACCTCAGTGCTTAATCAGAACAGATGTTAAAAGGGCAAGGTCCTGAGATCCATATATATATAATTAGTAAGGGACTCTAGAATGGATTTTAAATGGATTATGTTAATTCTGATCTTAGAGACAGCAGTCAAAAACCTTCCAGATGAACTAACAGTGTTCTGATAAGCTGATCCTTATAATTTAAATAAAACCCTTTTATACTATTTTGATGCTATTATTCTGGGTTTTATTCCCCAGAAGTCTCACCATGTGGCACTCCTGATCATTTGCTATTTAAAAAAACAAAACCCACACAAATAAAACTCCAGACCCCCTCTTATCTCCAACATTCCGGATGCCTTATGTATATTTTATATAAAGCAAGTATATAATAAACAAAAGCTCCTAATTTACACTTGAAAACTCTATTTGCAGTCTCCTGAAAGCAGTTGTGTTCTGGAATAAAAGAGATTTCCCTCCACCTCCACCCGCTTTCCCCCCCATCCTCCAGCTTTGAAATGTCTTTATTGAGAAAATTCAAAAGAATATGTTGATTTCAGAGTGGAACAAAAAGTCACAACTGTAGTATTAATAATTTATTAATTCTTGTCTATGGAAGGGAAGCCAGCAACTTGAATTTTATTTCACTTCGAAAATATTTACTCACCATATCAACAAAGTAATATTCAGAAGCAGAACTGCAAAGGACACTTTTCCAGATTTTCTTGAACATTTGAAGGGACTTTGCTCATATTCAGCTTTTTCCTTTCAGAATAATTTGGTTATTTTCCAGTACTGATTGTGTAGGACTTTCAGGAAGAAAAAGGAACTAAAATTATACCATAAAAAGCTAAATAATGGGCTAAGGATATTACTCTGTATTTGTAAAAAGAAAGGCTTGAAACTATCAGAAAGTTAATTCAGTCTGATCTCAGGTTTTATACTTCATTCAAGACAAGCTAGAAGACATCACTTCTCCTTATTCTGTTCTAATAAGCAAAACTAAATACATTTTTCCAAACGCCACCTGGGCTGAGTGGCTGGTAAGAATGCCACGTAAAGGAAAATTGTGGTCACATCCACAACTAACTGCTGTCCTATTCATGTTTAACCTGTTTCCTGTACCTCTCTTTAAAATGTTGTTGACAGCATTCCTGTACCTCTCTTTAATATGTTGTTGACAGCATTCCTGTACCTCTCTTTAATATGTTGTTGACAGCAAAGATTTGTTGATCATAGTATTTCTGTTTATTGCCTTCTTAGCTTAGCTGTCTTTCTCAGAATTGGCTCACTTTTATTTTGCTTCATCTTTTCAATAACGTAAAAAGTTTCTCAAGCATTATTCCTTAAGAGCCTGTGTGACATTTGAAAATGAAATAGAGAAAGATATTGGCTTCAAGAACAGGCATATAAGAGTTTGATTCAGCTCTGAACCATCTCCATGTGCTGTTCATCTCTCTATAAGAGGAAGCTTAGAAAAACAATTTCCCTCAGTCAAAATTTCTTTCTTTCAGTCTTTCTCTACATCAACTGAAAATATAAAAATTTTGGTTATATGCTACAGGCCTGAAGCTGGTAAATGGTTTTAGCAAGTAAGTCTTGGCCTCACAATCCCTGTAATCTGTGAGAGTACTGAAAGTGAAGACAGGTAAATAACTGTATTTGGTATCTTTCTGATGTCAGAACTGAGTCTTTTTGTTTGTTTGTTTATTGCAGTTAAATTGCTTTTTATGCTTAGTTCTGAGTATTTAAACTCATTGTCCCTTGCATGAAATTTCACGACATAGTTATAGCTGTACAACATCTGTATAGTGTATGGACATGGGAGGTACCATTTCTTGGTGTTTTATTTTTCCCCCCTGTCAGACCGTCTCTTCTGTATTTCTGCTATATATAAGTCTGTAGGCTAACAGAACATGAAAGAATAAAGAAAATTATGGAGTCTTTGTTGTTTTGTTGTTTTTTCTTTAAAAAAAAAAAAAACAAACCCCCAAAAAAACACCAAAAACCAAAAACCTGTTTTTTTTTCAAAAGAAAAAAACCCTGTCCTTAATGCTTGTTCAGAGTAGTCATTTCCTTGGTAGGATATGCTGTATTTTGTCAGAAAAGTAAAGATTCGTGATTTACAGCAAAGTATGCACTGTTGGAAAAAATATTGCGTGAGCTAAGTGTATACATGTCTTTTCCAGCTAAGGATGGTGGAAAGAAGGTGGGTGTAGATGTGTGTTACATGTTCACATGTAATCTGCCTAAAGAAGGCACATGCGTGCAGACACACTTTAGGAAATTTTTCTCATTGTTTGGTGCATGTACTGCAGTGTTGGGTGACTGGCAATTTGTGTTTCAGAAAAAAGAACTAATAAAATATCCAAATAAATTCAAGCTAGAAGGGGAGGAAATTGTTATGACTTTAGTGCCTCTATCTTGCAGGATGCTTCATGTGGTATTAGGACTCAAGGCCTGATTTGGTGGGACCATGAGCAACCTGGTCTAGTGGAAAGTGTCCCTGCCCATGGTACGGGGGTTGGAAATAGATCATCTTTAAGGTCTCTTCCAGCCCAAGCCGTTCTATGTTTCCATAATTCTGTAACTCTATTGATCAGAACAACTAATACCATAGGAACCTACTTAAAATTTTGACTTGACTGAGCCACTCTGACAGTTCAGTGTTTTTTTCCCAAATGAAAGTGTTCTATGAATCACTTATTTTTTTTTATTTTTCTAAGAACATACTGATTTCAATAGATGTATCTTGATCGCATGCCTGTTATTGGTATCCTATATTTGATAAATATTTTATTAAATTTTTTGTAAGAAGCTACATAATTTGATTTTGTAATCAATCTCTTTGTAGATACTATTCCGCTTTAAAAACAATGGAACAGCTAGAAAATCTGTATCTTCCTAGAGTTAGCCAGTACCGGTTTTGCCAGATAATGATAGAAAATCTTCCAAAACTGCGTGAAGAAATAAAAGAAATATCAATGTCAGATCTAAAGGATTTCTTAGAGAGTATTCGAAAGCATTCTGACAGAATTGGGGAAACTGCCATGAAGCAGGTAAGATGATCTAAAAGGATCACTTCAGTTCTATTATCTACTGAAAATATCAGTGTTGATAGTCTTGGGTTAGCCCAAACATTTATCTAAGGATTATCATCATCATCACATACACCTTTGAGTAAAGATGAACTGTGAAATGCTTTACTAACATCTTGGATAACATCTTCTAGACATGAAGTTGTCAATTCTAGCATTCCCTAGCTGACACAGGAAGCAGCAATGTGACACCTCAGTATCATCAAGCTTTCTTTCCAAATTTGTATCTGTGTCCTAGACAAGAAGTAGTTTCCTCCCTGGAAAAGGAAGGAGAAATGCTGTATATCTCAAGTTACAAAAAATAGTGAAATACTTCAAGTAGTCAACTCCTAGACTCAGTAGCTACTACACCAAAACAAAGAGCAGCCTGTCTGGCCAGCTGGCAAAGATGAGAAAGACTAAAAGAAGTGTTGAGATAACTACCTAGTTCTTTCTAAAGTACCACTAATGCAGAGGACTGAGGTGAGAGCCAGGAGAATACTGGGACAGCTGGAGCCCTTGCCTGTTCCATCACAAAATAATGTGCCGCTGGGTGAGCTTTAAAGAAGTTAATGCTTTTTAAATGTATTTGGAGAGCAAGTAAAGTTGGTTTTGTTTTTTTTTTTTTCTGGTAGATTTCAGGTTAGGTTGCCACTTTGTCATCTGAGGTTCTTTGTAAAGAGAAGTATTGATTATTATAAATGAAACTTAATTGCAAGATTATACTATGCTATCTTGTTGCATTTGTTTCAGTAATAGGACAGCATGATGCATTTGGCTTCTGCACTAAGGCTTAACTGAAGACAACAAACAAATAGCTGAAAAATCCATGATAACTACTTCATTGAAATATTGTTTCTCTGCACTTTAGGATCAGGAAAATTACAGATTACTTTTTTATTTTTTCTACTGTTAAAATTGTATTTTGGGGATTAGGGAAAAATTATGCAGAAATATGGTATTGGACTCATTTATCATCCCAAAATGATTAAAGACAAAATAATTGGTGTAGGCTAAGGACATGCATATGTCTTGCAGTTATATTGATGTGTGTTCAGTAGCACTACCTGTTTTTCATGTCATAGCATATACTCATCAGTGATAAAATTTGCATTACATCCCTCTTTATTGGTACTACTCTTAAAACAGGCTCAGCAGCAGAAAACCTTTAATACCTCTCTTCAGAAGCAGAATAATATAAATTATGGTCGGAATATGCATTTAGGTAGAAGCAGAATTCTGGAATCCAAGAATGAAATTACATTGAAGCGAACGTTTGAAGAAGATGATGAACACGAAGAAGAGGTAACTTTATACTGAATCATTATGTCTCATTTGAAGTGAATTTTGTAGGCTTATTGAACAGAATTTGCAGTGTGCTGCCTGTAGATGGTCACCATTAGTCAGGAAGAACCAGAGGACACCTTCAAGTGGCACCAGTCTAGATTAGCATTTTAAGGGGAAAAAATACTGCCAAAATATTAGTTGTATTAATGCTAGCTTTAGCATTATGTCTGGGGACATTCGACTGGATAGAATTTATATTATTAGGGAGTTCAGTTATAATTTACATTACACATTACCTGCCCACTGTAAATGGTATGTGGCCCATTGAATTATTCTGCTGTTGCTAAAGCCAGCATTCCTATGTTGAAGACTTCAGCTTGTGTTAGATCTCTTTCAGCTACCAAATATTTAGTATTCATAAATTGAATAACACAGTGAATATTTAGACCTTTACATCTGGTACTTTGAAAACAGTGAAAAGATTCCGGTCTTATAACACAAAATCTAGTACTGTAGTACAAAGGGAGGGGAGAGTCAAGCAATTAATTTGCAAGCAATTAATTTTGTGATAGAACCTATCTATCTTGGGGTCCTTATTAATTGGACAAGTTCTGTTGGTAATGTATCACATTTTGAGATTGTATGCTTTTTCTGCTTTATTTACTTTTATTTTTCCTTTACTTCTTTAGGTGTTAACTGCCCAAGATCTTGTAGACTTTTCTCCAGTCTATAGGTGTTTGCACATCTACTCTGTTTTGGTATGTATTAAGGTGACCTCAAAAAGATGTTTTACTTTTTGAAGTTGTTCACTTCTGTATTTTTAAATTGTAATAGTTTGCAAGCAAGCATATTGCTTCTAGTAGTAGTAATTCTGGGTGAACCAGCTGAGATGGGTAAAGTATGGATACTCAGGGCATGACTGCATGTTTTATTTTGTATGCCTAATAAGGGACACACAAGATGTTAATTACTCAGTTGTTCTTAAATGTATATGTAAAATATGCATGTCTGCCCGAATAGTGCTATTACTGCTTTTGCAGTTCCCCCAAGTGTTCCGTGTTACCCAAATGTTTGGGGGGATATGATCAATATTACAAAATGTGGGAATATTCAGTCTGAATCTTTTGGAAATTGGAATAGTAGAGCAAAACAGCAAGCAAAAACTGGAGATTGTGACAGGTTGTGTCATATTTTACATCTCCATTTTTGGTGTGGATTTGAGATCAGATACACTTTTTCACTTATGTCAGGACTGAGTAGAGATCTGGCATTAGAATTAGAATTTAGTAATAGCTTTACGCATCTGAAAACTGCATTGACTATTTAGGCTGGAGGTGGATGGTTAGTATGTTTGATCAGTATATGTTAGTAGCACACTGTAAAGTTGTGCTGCAACTGAAAGTGTTCTAGTAAATTTGCATATCAGTTTCAAGTGGTTTTTTTTTTGGTTTTAAGCAAAGACTCTTTCACTTTTAGATTTTGTTAGGTTAGCAGTATTTCTAAATACGATGAAATCGTCATTATAAACTTAAAAACTTTCCTCTTTATATCTTATAAAGGAGTTAGGTAAGTAACAATCTTTGTAATAATTTGATTTGAAGATTTTTTTTATAAGTCCAAGTAATGGAATTCTAAATACCACTGGCCTAATAATAGGCTCATGAAGTTAAAATAAACCTTTCAAAAAATGCTAAGCTGCTTTATTCTGCTTGCATACAAATTACATTGCATTCGTAGGTAGATGAGTCAATGAAATCAACTGATTTCAAATGAACAGATGGTTTCTACTGAATGGTCATCTTAATGAGATGAGTAGGATGTTACATGAATTCCTCACAATGTAATCATTAGGCAGAGAGGGTATTGTATTTTAAGGACCATGATAGGAGAAAAATCCAAATCCATACTTATTATGTTTATCAATTCCAAAGAGAATAAGAAAATATTAAATCTCATGTGTTTTTTTCCTCAGGCAAAACTAATGCGGGCAGTGTTCAGACATATCATATATTCATAAAAATGTTTTGGTGACTTAACTTTACAATACAACTTTACATTTAGTTTCTTCAATAATGCAGAGAAACATTTTAGGAGCCAATGGTTTTCAGTCACAGAGTAACAGGTAATATGCCTGTAATATAAAGACATAAATATTGTTTAAAATGCATAATACTGTCTGACAAAATGTAGCCACATGAGCAAAATTCTCATTTACAGTACATCCTGTAGGCTACTTTAAAAAATAAAAAGGTGATTTCTGCATATTTCATGCACACAAAACTTCACTGATGTCAGCTGGAGGTCCTGTGTGTGGAATAAATGCAAAATATGTGGCTTAGTTTAAGAGAATTCTACCCTTAATTTAAGAAGTGCCTTTTTCATACTGAAACAATGTTCTTGTTTTAACTACTTTTGTCTTCATTTAGGGTGATGGAGAAATATTTGAAAATTACTACAGAAAGCAAAGGAGAAAACAAGCAAGATTAGTTCTGCAACCGCAGTCAAGCATGGTAACCAATACTTTTGGTTTTGCATTGACTTGGGTTGTAGCTGATTATGGTATTTTTATTCCTCAACTTGTTTTCTTTTTCACTGCAAGCATGAAACAGTAGAAGGCTATAGAAGATACTTCAGCCAAATTGTAGGGTAAGTTTTCTAAATGAAGATTTATTTCAGTTTTACTTAATTCACCCCTGTTCTCCTGTGGTCCAAAAACTTTCTTCTGCAAGATTCAATTTCTGCACAGATCGTGTGCGTGGTTGTTGCTGGGACTGAATGGGGAAGAGCACCCAGATCCTGATAGTATAATGCCCCACAAGGACACTCTAGCAGTCTGGGCTCCAGCTGACATGAAATAAACTTTCCATGTTTTGACTTCATGCTGGGCAAAGCAGAACACCAGACCTATCAAAGTGTTACTGCTCAAATGGGGAAGGATTTGACTACATGTGTGAAAGAGCAGAATTTGCTCTAATATTAGAAAGCAACTTAATAATTTAAGCATTATTTTGGTTTAGTTTCTTTGTAGTAGAAGACCACATTTTACATGTAACCCAAGGATTGGTAACAAGAACATATACTGATGAACTCTGGAACATGGCCCTTTCCAAGATCATTGCTGTTCTTAGAACACATTCAGTAAGTGAGAAGTTTTATCAGTGTTGCAGTTTAAATCCTCTTAAGAGTTCTGTATATTTAAAGCTGGAATAGTAACAAAGTGAAAAATTATACCCCTCTCATGTCTTCTTTTCCTTGTGATTAAAAATTGCTCAGATTTGTGAGGGAGCCTGCCAAGCTTTTGTTTTTCCCAACAGTATCAGGCTGTGATCCGCAGCCATGGGTTATTTGCATAATCCTTCACTGATTTACAACTCACTGGGTCTTCCAAACCTTCTCTTAGTCCAGCAGTTTAGAATATGCGGAGTTAATCTGCTGTTATTATTGCAATCCGTCCTCATTAGTCTCAACTGACCTCTTCATTAGATCAGATTGAATAGTTCAGCACTGAAAGCACCACCAGGAAATAGTTCCTAATTATCATTTCAAATGCAGTGTTTCCAAAATAAACTTCACCAGCAAAAAAAACCCTTGGAGCTATCTCCTCAATGCTATAGTAGTAATATGTTTATGTTGAAATAAAGATATTAGAAAAAATCTCTATCAACTGAGTATTTCAGTGCATTCAAAGTGTCTCCTAAAGTTACGTTTATGCCTTAGTTCCAATGATGCTGAATAGCTGCATGCTGTTTCTTATTCCTCTGTGAAAACTGATGTATACCATTGTCACTCTGACTGATAGTAAATTGCTTCAGAGTTTACTATTGGTATAATTTTTACTATCAGAAAAAGTAGAAGAGTTTTATCTTTCCCTTTTTAATATTTGCTAGTAGCAGTTCATTTATGGAGGGTTATTTTCATTTTTATTACAGTTGATCTTTGATTCGAGGAATATTTTACAGTTCATATATACTGAGGAAAAATGGGGACAAAGTTCACATAATTTTATCATAGGACCTTTACTGATCAGTGGTACACAAGATGTTTTCATAGTTTTTAATTCATTTGAGGGGATATAGTCAGCATTTTTTTAAGCTAAATATTTTTCAAGTTAATTGTCTATGTATGGATTTATACAGTGAAGTAAGAATATGGTAATTTAAGGAGTAAAAGTAATGTAATCTCTAAAGATTTCTTCAAAATCTTCTCATGTAGTTGATCACTAATTCTTCTCAAAATGTATAACTCTCATCAAAATCAGTTCTGTCATAATCTCATCCTAACATAATCCTAGTGCAGACTAAGTTTTAGGTAATTGTATGTTGTCTTATGGGGTATTATAAACAGAGCCCTTACTTTAATAAAGTATTCTAAAAGCAAAAATTAGAGAAAGGTGGATAGACTCCAACCAATACTGTATTCTTATGCTGCTTTAGATTATTCTAATACAAAAGTTTTTTCATTATCCAGTATTGCAAATAGCAAAGCTAAGGTGAAATCCTGAGTTGTATGGTTCTACACCTCTGAAAATCAAATTTAAGTTATTCAGTAAATTACTTAGTCTTGACTTTTCACCATCAAATTTGTAATTTGAACTTATTTAGAAGCTTCTAGTGTTTTACCCATACAGCTGGGAGACTGAGGTGGCACAGTTAGCACTAGCTAGATCCAAGCTCAGTGTTCAAAAGTGTTTCCTGTGGAAAACTCTTGATGTTGACTTAGCAAAGCATTTTGAGGTATGCTTTCATTCCACTAAAATAGATGTAATTTGCTGGTTTTGAATCTCAGTACAACATACTGATGTTTATTAAATCTCATATTTTAGTTTACATTTTCTGAGCTTTTATAGTACTGATAGTTCATACAGAAATCTAACAACTACTTTTATGTAGCTAGCCTAAATGAAGATAAGTGAGTCTAAGTTGGTTTTTACTGAGCCAGTCGGTCAGGTAAAGAGATGAGTTTAACTTTCTGTGCTAATATTCTTTGAAAACATATGTCCCTTACTTTAAATCCTTTTAACTAAACCAGAATTTCTCAATTTCAGTCCTATTGCAGTGATCCTGACCTTGTTCTGGAACTGAAGAATCTCATTGTAGTATTTGCTGATACTTTGCAGGTACATACTATAGTAGTAATTTAACAAAAATTCTTAGAATTAGATTCTTTCTTTCTTACCTTTAGGTAAGTGCAATGCTTTGGCTTTTCCTGAATCATATATATGAATCAAGAAGAAAAGTATGCAATAGCATTTTAAAAATATATGTATTACTTGCTGTGATAATACTGAAAAGGAGGAACTGGGTTAATGTATACATTCTGGGCTATCCAGCTAGCATCCAGTTATTCATAACGGTGCACAATTAATGTTAGCTTTATAATGTGCCTACATTTTGTCTTTTATAAATGCTTTACTTTTGATCTTAAGCAAGAATAATATTCCAGTTACCATTAACTCTTTAACCAAAAGAGAAAATTAAGAACATTGGCAAGTATTCTTACAATGTTTAACAGACTGACAAAAAAGATTGGTTATGTGCATAAATAGTAAGTTAAAATGTTGAAGAGAAATAGGACAAATTTTTTCTTGAAAACTGAAAGCAAAGTGTTAGGTAAAAATTTAATATATAATCTTCTAATTATACTGTTGTGTTTGAAGCACTGTAATTGCTTTATAGAACTGACAAGATTGAATGAGAAGTCTCGTCTTCATCTCAGAGCCATGAAGTCATGTGATAGAAATTGAGTGTATTAGTTATTGAACTATCTATTCTTTTCATTTTTATACTATAGGGCTATGGTTTTCCTGTGAACCGACTGTTTGATCTTTTATTTGAGATAAGAGACCAATACAACGAAACACTTCTTAAAAAGTGGTCGGTATTGTTCAGGTTGGTATTTCAAAATAATTGTGCCTTTTGTATTGCATCTATTATTTTTGTCTGACTTTTTTTTTTTACAGTGTTGTAATTCTGGAAGAATTGATTAACTCAGTATTGTGTATGAATTTCAGGTTGGACAGGACTAAGATATTCATTACATGTAACTAGTATCTAGAAGAGCCACTGGGTACTGCTTCTGTAGTTACTGGAGAGAAGGAAGGTCTCCAAAGGGACATTACTGGAGAAACATGCAGGACAAAGTTATCTGTTTTTCTTTGTTAGGAACCTAATAACACTAGGTTATTGCAATAGGGCATTAGGATCCTGATATAGGTTATCTTAGTGTTTACAGCTAGCTGATACATATACCTCCCTGACAGACTACTGACATTGCCAATATGACTTCGTGTTTGGGTTTTTTGTTTGTTTTGTTTTTTTGTTTTTTTTGTGTTTTTTTTTTAATAAATGCAGATTGGTTGCCGCATATTCCTTGGAATTATTTGATAGAGTAAATTGTAAATCCAGGAATACAGCAGCCTGGGGTTGTACACCAAAGCCTGTTTGCAGATAGGGCGGGATGACTGTGCAGAAATTGCTTACCATAAAATATGTTACATTGTAATACAGAAAACCTTAAAATTAAATTAAGCACTTCAGATTCGCAAGCTCTCTAGAATCTTAGTCTAGAATACAAATGACTAACATGGTCATTTGACTAATAGAAGAGTTCAGAGGGTACTTAACGCTCTGGCCACATGCCTAGTTAAAGTTCTCTAATTTATCTCCATGGGGCTATATGTACCTCTGCTACCTAAGTGAGGCACGCTGAATATCTGCTTTATTGTAGGCAAAGTGTAGGCTACCACAGTTAATAAGTATCTCATTATGGTTTGCCCTGGGGTAGACAAGTTGATCTCAAGTTCCTTTGCTGTATTATGCTTTGAGTCATACACATCAAAATGCTTTCAGCTACTTTTCTGTGATTAGGCACAACATGAAGAGTATATACAAGGTGCTTTCAAATTCATCTAAAAATAGTTTGGTTGTCTAAAATGATGACAAGTATAGCTCTTGAGTTTTTGAAGCTGCACACCTAAGCATAGTAATAAAATGTATATTAATTTACATGTTTTAACACTGGAAAATACTTTAAATAAAGTTACATGTCTGTTTGTTTTTTTTCCACTTTAACTAATTCACCAGGGATATTTTTGAAGCAGACAACTACAGCCCTATTCCTGTGGCAAATGAAGAAGAATACAAAATAGTTATAAGCAAATTTCCTTTTCAAGACCCAGAACTTGATAAGGTAAGGAAAAGTTTTATGTTATTGAAGTTTGCTGAAATCCAGCTAAGGGTATTTAGGGCAGTAATGATTTTTATAATTAAAAAGCAATTAAAATTTGAGAAGTTAGGTAGATTAAGAAGCTAAATTACCTTCTTTGTGTGTAATTATCTAGTCATAAGTAAATATGCAAATTAAAGCTTAGTAATTTGCTCTGATGTTTGAGTGAATAATGAAGCCCATTGGTTTGTAAACAAATTAATAATACATTTTAATTGATACAGTCTTTATGTAATTATAATACAGACTGTCTTTAGATAAATTTTAGTTGCAGCTCATTTGGTTTAATAACTCATATTCTGTGCTGTAGTCTTGCAAAAATACATGTAAAACAGGGATCAGTTAGAGACAGCAACTTTCATATTTCACTTTTTAAATTGATTATTTGTATTTGTGCATGTGGGGCAAAATAAACGTGAGCAGACTGATAATACTTCTGATGTGCTAGGGTTCCAATAGGATCGTTTTTCAGAGCCTCAGCCATTCTTTCACTGGTGATTAATATTTTCTACTATTCAAATATGGTTTTGGTAATACCAGTGAAGGAAACAGTCTCATGATGGAGTCTGTAGAGGGGAACTAAATCCAAGAAGCACATGATAGTGGAAGTAAATATTGCAAAAGGAAGCTAATTAGAGTTGCTACAAATACCTGCAAAAGCAAAAATATATTCTAATTCTATGATTCAGTGGATATCTAACAAGCAAATGTAGCATGCATATTATTAATCCAGTATTTCAAGGAAGATGAAAAATTAAAGGTGAGGTTTATGGCAGTTATTGAATAAGGCTCCAAAGTGCTTTCTGGATGCTTTCCACTATCAGGTTAATTTACCTGGCCATTATAATATTAAAATAAGATAAACAGAATGGAAATCCCTTACAATATTGGAATTATGCCACAGCCCTGGTATTATTTACCATGATGTATTTTGCTAAAAAATTGCAGAGATTTTAAACTTGCACTAAATAATTCTATCTGCTAGCTCCTCTCATTCTGATGTATTAGCATGTGTGCATGGCCATAATGTGCAAGAGTATGTGTAGTTACACATATGTATGATTAATACAAAGTTTTAGCTCTTATTTCACGAGAAGGAAAACGTGTTCTCTGTACCCAACAATTTTAATTTTGGTTTATGACACAGAGAGAGGTTTCTAAGTTGCAGTGAGTAGCACTTTTTGTAGGTATTTTGTGTGCAGAATTTCACTGATGTTTAATTTTTAGACTGATGAACTTGAGAGTAAAGCTGTGAATCAGGTTGGATTCTGTTCCAAACTTTATCGTTGACCAGCTGTATCGTGCTATGAAGTCATTTCACATTTCTCTGTGCCGATTCATTCATCTGTAAAGCACAGAAAACATTTGTTTTATGTATCTCCGAAAAGAGCTTTGAAACCTGTATGTAAAGCAGAAAGGCATCATTAGAAATCAGGCAGGGAGGTTTTTTTCTTGTGTCCTAGCAATTTTTGTAGCAGTTTAGTTGACTTCAGCCAAATTCAGCGAAGGGGCAGATGTCTCAAAGATGATTGAGTTCCTAAAAGTTTTATCAACTAGGCAGTGATATAGAAGAGGAAGAATCATTAAGTATCCTTGTTGAAAGAAAGACTGCAGTGTTACCTTATGTGTTACTAGATAGGAGGGAATCCACAAGGAAGGGAAACTTTATGAATGCTTCAACATCATTTCTACTGGTTGCTGTTTATAATCCTATCCATTTCAGTTCTCTGTTGTTGCCTCAGGCTATAAAGCACTGGGAGGTCCTATTGGATGGGTTAATTTAAACTACATTTTGATGTTTAAAGAAAAAAGGTGTAGGTTTGGGCTAGTTCATAGAAAGAAATAGACACCCCAGAGGCCTAATTCCATTTGATGCATCTTTGATGCATTTTACAGATTAAGAGGAATTTCACTTTTGAAAATGTCTGTTTCTCTACATTTAGTATAAAAAGAGATGGATGTGAGTGAGTGTCTCATTTTTAACTGTAGGTTAAGATGAATCACGCTCAGATTTTACAGGTAAGTTTATCATGGGAATTGCTTGCAGTACATTAGGAAGAACTATAACCTACTAGATATTTAACATAGCAAATCCAATCTGAGTGGACAAACCAGTCTTGTCCTCACTGTGCTGTTTAGACTGAATGTGCTGAACTATCATGGGTGGATTATATATAATCTAATTTTATTCCTTTTCTATATTTAGAAGTGAGACAATTGGTTGTAGCTTTTTATTATTTTGGTTTGTGGTTTTTTTTTTTTCTTTCTTGCTGCCTCCTTGCATAATCAGCCAGAAAGTGTTTGTCCTCCTGCATTGGCCAGACACTGCAGAAAATAAAGAATTACTTCTCCTAGATCATTGAATACACGAAGGCTGAAACTCAAGCCCTGCTGACAAAATACTGTAATAATCCGAAATAGTTGTATGTAATAGCACTTGTTCTATCTGTAAAAATTAATTGCTTAAATCAGATGAACACATATTTGAAGTAAATTTTCTTGTAAAATAATGTTTGCTGTTGTTGAATGGCATGAAAGCCTGGCACTTACACCACATACTTGTCATACCACCTAATCTTAAATAAAGAGGTATAAATAGAAGAATGTCAAGGTAATCTGTTTTGTCTTGGTTTTTTGTGTTTTTGTTTGTTTGTTTGTTTTGTTTTTTGATATTTTTTTTTTAAATACATAAGCATTGAGCTGCTGTTGGTTAATTTTTTTTATTTTTTTATGGTGTAATTCTTCAGGGATGATACCAGTTCTTAATTATTTTTCTTATGCCTTAGCCCTAAACAGAAAATTAATTGTTTTGCAGATTTAAAAATTGCATATTCAGTGCAGAAATACCTATTTGGTATGTGTAGGTTTAATTGAGTTTCTTTCTTTTTGTCCTCCCAAATGCAGTATCAGCTCTCAGCTTTAAAATTGAAGTAGAACACTATAATTTACCACATGTTAATCCCAGTTGTTGAAAATAGTTCAAACTGCTTTAGGTTTGTGAACCATGAGGAGAAAGTAAATATATGATCATAAATATACATACCTAAATATTCTCAAGTTACTTTGAAAACCTCAGACGTATTGAACTTCTCAAATGCTGCTTTTTTTTCCACTGCTTTCCTAGGAAAAAAGTTTGTATTTTTTAATCTCTCATCCCACTTACATCTATTTTATCTATTTAGATTAAAAGCAATTTCAGACATTTTTAATGTGTGCTTGTAAATTGCTTTCTATAGGGTCTTAAATGACATAAAATCTCCAATCTGTGTCATGTATAAACTATTTAAACAGATATAGAATCAGCTCAATGCATACCACTCATTTGATGAAAATGAGAAAAGCTTAAACTAGATTAAAATACTGATAGTGTTAAATGGCTTTCTGATTGTTGCATTTAACATCAAGCTCTCCTTAGAATCAGTTTCAAGTGTAAGATAGTATTATCTTTTATTTTCACAGCAATCTTTTCCAAAGAAGCTTCCAATGTCTCAGTCAGTGCCTCAGATTTATATCCAGGTTAAGGAATTTATTTATGCAAGCCTTAAATTTTCAGAGTCACTTCACCGCAGGTAAGCTTAAAGTATCAGGAATGCAACCATGGGTAAATATGTATGTACCTATAACTTCCAGGTGACCTAGAAATTATGTATTAAAATGAAAATATATTTTCTTTTGTACAACAAAGCATGTAAGATTGGAAAAATATACTTTGATACTAACCATTTCAGAAATAATTGAGTAGCATCCCTGATTACTTCAGTCTTTCCCTTCTCAGTGCTTGAAGTTTCCTTAGCAATTATTTCTCCTGCAACAAAATATGCTGTCTGCATGCTCATTCCCTCTTCTATCCCACCTTTTTCTGATGGAAAACATCACAGTTCTCCCATTTCATTTCTTTTTGTGGCCTTCAAAATCTTAGATTTAATTGCATAAAATAACATTCATAGATCGGAAGTCTGGAAGGTATTTGTAGCCAGTCACCCACTTATGCACTGTTAAAGATGTAAATTACTTGCTTTCAGACATTCTTAATTGATACTGTTTATAATTTACACGTACTAATGAGCACATGTTGACCTTCTTAGTAACTCATTAAAACCCACCAATTACTTTTTCCAAACTGCTTTGTCAATAAACATGTTCAGAATCTAAAAATAATAGATTTTACTTGTGTTGAAATTTAGTTAATTTTGTAAGTGAAAGAGGCATTGTGTGTGTTAGATCGCAGAAGACTTAAAGCAACCAGAAATGCACATAGGGATTCTTAACACGAAAAGTTCCCTTTGCAGGGAAAAAAAAAATAAAAAATTAAATAGTAAGGATTACTGTCAAAGTATTGTCATGTACAGCAGAATTATAAAAATAGATATGTTTTTTTCAGTTCAACAGAAATAGATGATATGCTCAGAAAATCTACAAATTTGCTGCTTACAAGAACTCTGAGTAGTTGTTTACAGAACCTAATTAAAAAACCTCATATAGGTTTAACAGAGGTAAGTTTTAAAACGTACTCAAAACTGTGCTTTTTAAGACAATTAGTGCTAAAACTATTCTTGAAAATGTAGATATACTGTGGTATTAAGATTTGTGTAATAAAACCAAGTAGTGTATCCTCTATGATAAACAGAGATTTGCCATAAGGCAAAGACTGTTACTTTGGTTGCATGGTTTGTGTGTTCAGCTCCTGTATAACAATTAGTACCATGTTGTTGAGTTTCTTTTCTTCCTACAAAAAAAGAATGGGGGAGGGGAGAAGAACATATGTAGAGAGCATAAACTGTAAGGTTTCAGATTAAACCTACTAGATAAATCTAAAATCTCAAGTTTGATGTAACACACAAAACGTTTTCTATAGCAGTTGCAATTAGAATACTTTTGTAGGCTTGTGCATGTATTTTTTGTCAGGACTCTTGGTTTAATTTGTTTATTCAACAGAATAAGACAGGGTGAGGCAGTGAGTCACTCTGAACATTCACTGCAGGTACGTGCAATGTCAGGAGACAGCAGATGCCTACTCAAACACGCTGAGAAGGACTTAAGGCTATTGCTGTTAGAGGAGCATTAAGTTGTATTGAACGTCATTTTTAAACTGCAAGAACTTCTTGTATAGATGAAATCAAGATGATGATGATGAGAAAAAAGCCCTATAAATCATATATTCCTGTGTTAGTAAGACAAGCCATACAATTTTTCTGAGATGTAGCTTTTTTATGTTCTTGAAGACAGTACAGGAATATTTTCAAGGATATGAAAATAATTTCACTAGTATTTTTTGAGGTGTTTTGTTATCAAATCAATATGTTTAATAAGGAAAATGTTAAAAAGAGAAAACTATATTTACCAAGCATTACATTAGTGTTCAGTAAGACAGAGAGTATGCAGTGAGAATTAAGATACAATATGCTGTTACCTCAGTTACAGTGCATTATGTACATTGTCTAATTTGTAAACCAAATGTGCTTATAAAGACATTTGTACCTTTAGAGGCAGGTTGTTACCATTGCTGGGGGAGAAGGAGCTGACAACTTTATTTTTAAAATTCCCTAACTTCAGAATGTGTCATTCTGCTGACAATATTATGAAATACTTTTTTTTTTTTTTAGTAGCAGTATTTTTTTAAAAATATGTTTTTAGGGTACAAATCAGTGATTTGATTTTGGCAATATATTTTCCTTTTTTTTAACTCTAATACATCAGTTGGATTTATTTCAGAGTAGTTGTCTGCAGTGTTCATTTTTAAAATGGCAGCATTTGTATGTAAACTATAGTATTACTCTTTCGCGGTATTTGAAAGCAAACTTGAGAGCTAACAGATAATATGTGGTATCCTAAAATACTGTAATTATTTTCTGAAAATTTACAAAATCAAATGACAGTGGGTGATAAACGGATTTTTACAAGAATTTTTTGTCTCTTGTAGCTTGTTCAAATCATCATAAACACAACACATCTGGAACAAGCCTGTAAATACCTTGAGGATTTTATATCCAACATTACAAATATTTCACAAGTGACGGTTCACACTGCAAGACTTTATGGGCTTTCTACATTTAAGGTAGGATATACGTCTACTGTTTTATGACTATGTCTGAAAAGTTACATTAAAATCATCGTAAATGAAGCATTTTAAAACAAAAGGGGGTGAGGGCAAAGCTGCATGCTTTCTCAGTTTTTACTCTAAAATAATTCTGAACTGTTCAGAATTCATTTGTAACATGGAGCAGGTGAACACTATTTTTTGTGTTTTCAGTATGATCCGAAATATGTCAGTATGTAAGAAGCATCAATGTTCATTTTCAGATGCATCTTTAAGTTATAAAATTACAAGTTAAGCTTAACTGCACCAGAAACTTTGAATAGATTAAGCTCCAGTTTTTGTAACATCCCCCCTTTCTGAATGGAATCAAGCAAATCACCTAGTTTAATCTAAAATATTTGTATTGTTCATTTTTATTTTACAATATAATTTTTTTTAATTTTCAAATTGTGTAATTTAGTACTATAAAAGCAGTAGCATAAAAGCAGTAACATAAAAGCAGTATTAAGTCTGTGCTACAAGCCATAAATTATTCAATTATCTTTTATAGAATTCCTTTTTTATTTACATGTCCTATCTATACACAATAATTCTTACTGAAATGATCATCTGAACTTGCCGTTTCTAATAATAGCAGCTGCTTATCTATACAAGCTGTTTTTTCTCTGATATATTCAGAAATGGCAAAACTACTTAAGCTTATATCTCAAAAAAATAAAGCAAATAATAGGTGATGGATACTCAGCATAGCTAATTGTAATTTCAACAGTTAGCATGGCAGCATTTGTAAGCCAAGTATAAAATAATTCTAAAGTAAAAAAAGTTGGTTTTCTTTCTATATATATAGCTTCTCATTCCATTAGTAGGTGAAGTTCTCCTAGTTGTTCTTGCATTTGTCTGTATAAAAATTCTGAAGGATTTTGAAAAGAGGAAATTAAAGCAAAAATATCAATTACTTGTATAGTCATATCTGATGTCCTTGCAGAGCAAAAGCCATACCCTTGTCTGTGAAGTCTCTCTCCCCAGCATTATTCAAAAGGCCTTAGCCTTGTTCGGTTGCAAGGCAGGCACATGTTGTTAATGAGAAACCTGCACATACAAATTAAATTGCTGAAGAAAACTTATACACATAATGTCAGGTAACTCAAGATGACTGAGACTTATCTCTAAGATAAATTAATCAAAATTTTGATCCTTGCTCAGACAGGTTTATGTCATAATGAACTTAGGAAGCTCTAACCCAAGATCCCAATAGCTGGACTAGCTATTCTGAGTGCAAAGGTGGTTTGATCTCAGGCCACTGAATGGCCCTACACCACAAACCCTCCTGTGCTGTGGCACTGGGGACAGGTGTAGATACGCTTAGAGATCCTTCCTGTTCTGGTGGTGGTTGTGCACCAGGTACTTCTTTCAAGCATCAGGTGGTTCTGTACATCAAAGGACCAAGTTTTGGCATTTATATGCATAAAATGTGGTAGAAATTATTTAATTTACCGAGTCTGGCTAAATAGTTTTTATTTTGGTTAGAATTTAAACAATTGTGTGTGCTTGGGGGCTTGTTTGGGGTTTTCTTTCTGAAGAAAACTTTCTCAAAGAAGAATCATTTTGTATAGGCTACCTTGTGCCATTAATTCAGCCAATGCATTGCCTTCTTTGTTGCTTGAGGTTTCTATACAGAAAGTTTTTTTAAGAGAAACAAAACAAAAAGTCATCAGGGATTCCAAAGCAGCTGCAATTTAAACTTAAGGTATTTGGTGTTTTTTTTCTCACTGTACACTGAAACAAAGGAGGGTGATTTCTTGTATTTATGGGATAAAGAGGACTAATCCTATGAGAGTAGTTCTGTTTTCTGTACTTCATTTTTTTTCTCTTGTTGCAATATGTAGCATATCCTATTATAATATCCCCTTTGGCATAGATGTTAAAAGGTGGGTGAGGTTAAATAAGACATCATCATTGCAAGTCACTTGATGTTTCCAGTTGATTGCCAACAATTTTCCCATTAACTGCCATTTGTTTTGCTAAGGATTTAATGAATAAGGCAAGACAGAAAGGTTCTGGCCTAGCAACTGTAGTTACGTTACTGTTGCCCTAACAGTAATTTTACTAATTTTGCCCTGTCCTTAAGTTCCAAGCTGCCTAGTTTGCTTGTTGTGTACTGATAGTGCATGTGTATCTTTGAATTTACATATCTATAAGTATTTTTGTGTAAGGCCATTCCATAATCTTTTTAACATTCAGACAAACACTTAATGCAGCCATAGTCTTTGATTTCATTAAGAGGTAAGATGTTCTTTATTTTTGAATTTTATTTAAGAAATGAAGTTGAAATTTTGCATT
This sequence comes from Pezoporus occidentalis, assembly GCF_034315485.1. NCBI lineage: Eukaryota > Metazoa > Chordata > Aves > Psittaciformes > Psittacidae > Pezoporus > Pezoporus occidentalis. The sequence goes on from NW_026913965.1 coordinate 424,347, forward strand.
ACATTTTGTGCTGATTGTTCGTGCTTTGTAAGTTATGTTTAACTATTCTGTAAACTAAGTTCTATTGGAGGGAATCACAGTATATAGTACTTATGTTGAGAGAGCTTGGTATCTATGCATTTTGTTAAAATACAGAATGAAAGCTGTCAAACGCATAAGAATTTTTTTATGGTGTCTCTCCCATCTCTTTCCATGGAGAACTTGTTAATACAATGTTCTCCACTTATAGTAGAAAATTCTTTTCTCGTTAATCCCTCTTCCCTCCCCACCCCCCCATATTGATGAAAAACTGCTTGCAGTTCCCCAACTGGGCCCTCACAGAGTTTGGTATGTTCTACTGTTATTAAATTCATCTCCTGGTGGCAAATCATGTCTCCTCCATTCTTTCTGAGTGGTCAGAAAAATCTCCTTTAATAAAAGGATTGATCACATTTACATTCCATTAGGTGATCTTAGAAGTACATCTACACTGTATTTTTTTAATAGAAGCCTTCAGATCTATTTCATGGCCACTATTTTAGAGGGCTGCTTTACTCATTTTATTTTTGTATGTAAAATCTCATTTTAAGGTGTCCTTCAAACTCTCCAAGCATTGTTTCACATGGGTGGAAATTAAAAAAAAAACAAAAAGAAAACCCCAGACAACCCAAAAAAGTCCACCAAAACTTGTTTCATTTTATCGTATTAAAAAATCCTGTTGCTTTTAGTATTTATAGCCATGTTTTCCATCTTTGGATGGCTATTGTTTTCCTTTGTTTAAATCAACAGCCATACTAAGAATAAATGGATGTATTTGCAGATCTAATTGATAGACATTTTGGGGGCCCAGGGTCTCAGCATTAAGCTGTCTAATGGCTGTTGGAGAGCCAGATACAGCACATTAAATCCTGTGCAAGGCTTCAGGACATCTGAGAGAAAAGCCATTTAACAAAACCATATAATTTGCCCTTTTCACTTTATAATGGGGGGGGAAATCTGGTGAGCTTTGTAAAGGCTTTGATGCAATTCCATCACCATTTTATAAAAGAAGAGCTGGAGTTGATTCATCTGCCTCTATGAGCCATCCCAAATCTGAATACTGCTAACTCATTCTTGACTTAAGCATGGGATTCACAGTACTACTTCTCAGAAGTAACTTCTGGGTTTGAAATCCAAATGCTCATCTGTTTATGGTTTTCTCAGGGAACAGAGCAACGTGCCTTGATTAAAGTACAGGCAGCAGCACACTGCTGAAATTGTGAACCAATAACCAAAGCAAAATACAAGGTAGCCAAAGACAGGCTTCCAAAACAAAACCTGAAAGATTAGTCTTACCATCACCAGTAAATCACCCTAACTGGTAAAGATGGTACAACTGCTCCATAAATGCTTTAGTTTTTAAACAAAAAAACCAAACCAAACCAAAATAACAAACCAAACAACCCAGACCCAAGCAAACAAAAAGTCCAAGCAATTGCACTAAAGCCAAGCATATATATTTGCAAGTCCCATCATTACAGATTGTAAGTTCAAACTGAGCTCCCGTTGTTAATTAGAAAATTTAAATATAGACTAGACTTTAATTGAAGCATTTATAGTCATAGCCATCTACAAAATAGTGGATGTTAGCATATTCCTTTATTTGACATGTTAACAGGTTGACAGATTCTTGTGTGTTGGATTGGGAGGGTGGTTCAGTGGAGCTTTTACAAGTTGGTTTGGAAGTAAAAAACTACTTTTGGGAAATTGTCCTTTGATATTTATACATGGTAGGGCCATATTCTTTCTTGCTTCCTCTTGAAGTGCCTCATGACCTAGGGCCTGACTAAAGAGTGAATTTGACGCACTCATTGTGATGTCATCTTTAAGATCAGATAATTTTTATTGTTTTTTTTTCTGATTTTTCTTTTGGCCTTACTTATTTACACCTTTCTGAAGTGCCATCCTTTTGGACTGCTTTCTCCCAGAGGAAACGAGAAATGAGAATCTTGTCTACTTGTATGTTGCTCCAGTATATCCAGCCTACTTTTATTCTCTAAAAGCCTTCGGCAACTGACCAGTTCACTTTAAATCAAATATCTTACATGAATTGTTTCTCAAGATCAGTGAAGAAAGCATCATCTTGAGACCAAATTAGAACATAGAATTTATTGAGTACCTTTTAAAACTCAGGCTGGCAAAAGTATGTCTTTCCAGCAAGATACACCTCATCAGCAGCTGTACACAGATTCCATTGCATCTATGAGGATGTCCCCATAACAAATGAGGCAGATAGGTAGCATCGTAAACTCACTTCACAGTAAATGCTAGACTTTACCTCTTTCATGTTCCAAAAAGTAGAATCTATGTGGTGGCAGGAAAAAAAGGTAGGGATGGAAGGCAAGTACGGGAGTGCTCTGAATCGTGGTGTGTGATGGCCAGGATAATTTAAAGGAGGACGAAAAACTATGAGTGTTCCTCAGATGTGAAGCTTGAAGACATTAATTACATAAAAATCATATGACTGCTGGACCTCTAGCCATAATAGATAAAATAATTAGGTTATTTTATTATTTTCTTTGTAAAAAAAGGGCAAATAAACTCGATGTCAAGGTTGATAGATTTGTAAGGCTGAATTAAAGGTGATTGTTATGAAGAGTGTGAAGTGACTACTTTGTTTCCAAATTCAAATTAATTTAATTTGTCTCTGAGAGTTTAGCTTATTCTGTAGATATATTCTGTTATAAACACTCATACATTATGAGAGTATTTTAAAACCCACAACCTCAGACTTGCTGTAAAGCAGAAGTTAAAATAGTGATTTCAATAAAACATCTTTTGATTCTAAGAAAAACACAAGACTTCATTTTCATTGATGAGGATAATTTTATCTGCATTCTAATAATATTTAGAATTCTGAATTACATGATTTTATTTTTTTTTCAGGATGCAAGGCATGCTGCAGAAGGAGAAATATACACAAAACTTAACCAAAAAATAGATGAATTTATTCAGATTGCTGATTATGATTGGACAATGTCTGAGTCAGATGGAAGAGCCAGTGGGTACTTAATGGACCTTATTAACTTTTTAAGAAGCACATTTCAAGTTTTTACTCATTTACCTGTAAGTGTTCAAAATTAAGTTTAATTTCAAACTATTAGAGCATTATTTTATTTTACTTTAAAGTACTAAGATTTTGAAGATAGATGTGATTTTTTGAATTGTGCGCATGCTGGCAGATGTATTTTAAATTCTTTTTCAGAACAAATGTATTTTCAGATGTGTTTCAGTATGTTGATGATGCTTAACCATGGTAATACTTAGGAAATATTTTCAAATACTTTAGTAATATTGTTAACAACAGCTAATTTACAAATAGCGTAAGAACTCATGCAGTTTTGTAAGGCATCAGATAGCCTTTTTAATTAACCCTATTGGTTCTCTGTACACATGCATTGATCCAAGCAATGCAGAATTGGTGCAAATCTTGCATTTGTGCAGAAGATTATGGAGGTCTTGTATTCTCCAAGATTTGGGGGTTTTTAGCTGAATAGTTTTGGTCATTAAAAGTAATTTGATTCTAGTTAACTGAGCTTCATTGGAGTGAATCCTGGTTCATATTCGAATATATCCTGAATTATTTTGTCCCAGCTAAAAGTGTATTTTCTGGTTTCCACTTGCTTTAAGACAAAAAAACCCTATTTCTAGTTTGATTTATTATCATAATAGTTTATAGCTTTGTATGTCCAGAGTAAGTTCAGTAAGTCTTTCAAGCTACATCTGCTTTTCATCAGTCCTTAGTTGCTACTTTCACACTGATGTCTGAATGCTTTATCCATATGCAATGCCTATAATAATAATTCCTCAATGCATAGAATGTTTTGAGTCTTCAGACTGAAGTAGAAGATTATTTATGTGCATAGCAAGGTGTTAAAGCTGCTGGCAGTGTAGGCTTATCTGGTCTTCTAAATCACAAGTGAAGAGGCTGTGATTCTTCTGTCTCTTTATTTTTTTTTTACTGACTCAAAGACATAAACCACTCACAATGTATCACATAATATTGATGTGAATGTGACATGTAAGACATGTACTTCTGCGGCAAATCAGTTGAGTTTTTTTTGGTAAAGAATAGCAAGTTTGTTAGATAGTTTTAAATTCATTGTAAATTGACATATGAAGCAGTGTGAACAAATGACACTGCTCCTCAATGGTCATATACATATAGCAGTTAAGGAGTGTGCAACTTCTAGAGGAATATGTACAATAGTCTGTCATGAATGGAGGCTGTGATACAGGTGTTCAGAAATAACGGATGGAAAGGGATGGAAAGAACCAGATGTTGCATTAGGACTTCAAAAGTGTGAAAGGAATAGAAATTTCTGCCTGGGGGCACAAGTCAGCCTTTGGAGAAAGCTAGTTCCCATGAAGAGGTTATTTTGTAATTTCATACTCTGGTCAGGTAATAGGCAGATGTAGAGCTATATGGACAGCTAGTCTGGACTGGCAAGAGAGTTCTGGTAATTTTTTACTTACCCTGTGTATTGCTCTCTGTTCTGGCCTGGTGAGTTGCAGAAACATACAGTCCTATGAATGCTATTGTGCGTGAGCTGTGGAGGTTTTATGAAAATGTGTATACAGCTTCATTATGGTGATTCTGGTTAGATTTGTATTAGTAAGTTATTTTCATTAAGAAAAAAAATCATAGTAAAAGCATTTTCAAAGATAAGACCAGAGCTAGGTTCCATAACTCATTAAAATAGCAGGCACTTTGAAGTGCTAAACTAAGGTAGATTGTCATCTGCTATAGTTGGGATTTGGAATAGTTTAAGTATTCTTTTTCATTAATGGATTATGCCATTAATGTCACGGTTTCATTTCTGTAGTAATTTTTGTGTGGCTGGAAGAAACATCTCACTGCTCAAAGAGTATCTTAGAACCTTTGCCATAATTAGAAATCAAAGAACAGAATTCCTAGCCATTCACCATAGTTTTAGTAAGGAAAAGAGGAGAACAAGTGGAAGCTCAGCTCTTCCTGCCTTAGCATATCTGATCATGTTAGAGGGCATTGTGCTAGGGCTAGTGGCACTAGTTTGGTTGTACTAGTTTTCTGTAGTCTTGTTCAAGGGTCATTGAATTTCTCTTTGATAAGTCTTCCTGTAGAAGTGCTGTGATATATGCTTTAACGTGTTTTTTTTTTTCTTGTGGACATTGTGTTCCTGTTATTAGAGTCTTGCTGAATTTTACATGTATGTGCAAGCTGCATAAATGCACAGGGATGTGTCTCCTTTTGTGCTTCTGTGTGGGGCTAAACTGATTTCTGTACCAATGTAGACATAACTTTTAAAAAATATATTTTGTGTTACATATCTGTTTCGTACAACTCGCATTATGTTTATTGGAACATTAACGATCTTAATCATGTAGACTGTGACCTCAGTGTTACTGAACCTGCACACTGTGTCACAGCTTAGTTGGGGTCTGATATCTCTACTGACTCACTGAAAATGTCTTCTGTCTCTAAAGCTTTTTGTTTTTTGTTCTTAAGTTTTACATCTTAGTTTTCTCCTGTGCTTGTTTACTGCACTTAAGAAGCAGTTGGGGAAAAGAAAATAGCTTTATTCCACCCTGCAGTTATATTACCATTAGATTTATGTTAAAATTGATTGGGTTGTATTACATTTAGATTCTTACTGTCCAGACCCATTCTAAGAATTGAAAAAAGTATGTTAATGACATACAGATAGCCTCTGTAAGCCAAGATAGTGAACATGGCATTTTTTAACCTAAGTATTTTGGAATACGTGATTTCTTACTATGAAAACTTTCTGTAAAGGCATATCAACAGACACTGTAATTTATGATGTTTTAGCATACTGTCCTTTATTACAGAAAAACATTTTATTACCAAATTAGTATTTTTAAAATACTAATATTTTTGTTATGCCTCAACAAAATACTGTATAATTTCACAGTTTAAAAAAAAAATAGTAATTTAAGGAATTATGTACCTGTAATTGTTCTTTTTTTGAAGTTTTTTATTATCTTTTATTGTTACCAGTTTTTTATTCTTTTTTTTTTTTTTTTGATGTTGACAGTACATCTTAATTTTTTTGTTTTGATTGCCTTACTGGTTTCCTTCTCAGAATAACAACAATGACCATGCAGCTATGTCGGTAAGTAGATGCAAGATGAAGAAAAAGCATGTGAACTGAAAAACTATGAACTGCCTGCAGGCTTATTGCTTCAATTTTTAATCATTTAATAAAAAGATCCTTCTCTTTTGCTGATGACATACTGCAGACTTTGTGTGGTTGCATGCAGGGATCAAGTTAAGGACTAACATTGGGGTTTCATACACTGGGACTGCAGGGGCCCTAAAAACCTTGCAGAAGGTTGGTGTGGTGTGCCTTGCATCCCAAATGAAATAATTTAGAAAAGAGTAGGAGGCCTTTTGGAAGAAAGGTCAGGTATCAAAATGCAGCCATGAGACATGCATACAGAATAAGGGTAAAGTGATAGAATAAAGAATCAGTGAAAGTTCCATCATTTCTCTGCTACATCTGTCTGGGGCTAAGGGAATGTGTGTACTCAATTTTTATAATTTTTTCTAAGATGATGAATTGCATTTAAGAATTCTTTCATGGCCTGATTATTTTCAGGTCATCAGTTTTTGTATGATGAGTTTATTTTGATTTGGTGTAAACGTTTCCATGATAATGAAAGTCTTGAAATTAATATTATTCTGTTAAGAGTGCTTCTGAATACTGAATTTCTGAACTTCTGATATTTTTTCCTAATTATATGGTAGAATCTTAATCAGTGTACAGCAACAAACGTATACTGTGATGTTCACTGTTTAAGTGAACAAATTGTACATCATTTAAAGTACACAGTATGTGAATAACCCTGTTCATTGCTGTAATCTGAAAAACAATTGGCTGAGTAGTAGCTCTGTGAATCTGGAAAGAGGATCTACAGTGGGCTGGAGCACGAGTTACACAGTGAAGGTTTAGGGAGGTGGATTATTTAGTCTGTTAAAGAGAAAGCTGGGGAGAGGGAGATCCAGTGGCAGCCTACAACCTCTTAAAGAACAGATACAAAGGTGATGGAGCCAAACTCTTCCTGGTAGGATAGACAAATCCACATGTGACTGTGGTCACAGGTAGAAGCTTGTGAGGTGAGGCTTTGGCATTAAGAAAAAAGTTTGCAAAAAGAGACTACTGTGATGTTGGAGAAGATTACCCAGTGAGGCTATTGAATTCGCCTTGGTTGTTTTGGGGGCTCAGCTAGAATAAAGGACAACAGACCTGAACTCGTGTTGGTAACAGTTCCACTTGGGTGGGAGGTTAGACTAGATGACATTGATGTTTACTCCAGTGAACATTTCTATGATTTGAATACTCAGCCTGATGTTGAGCTGTCAGGCTAATAGGTGTTTTGAACACTATGAATATTGATTAATTTGTGTAGAAATACTTTCTGTTAATGTAGAATAGGTATCAGTGTGCTGGTTATGTCGCAAGCAAGCGCTAGCAGAATTTCACCAATGCAGAGCACAGAGGCTACATTCCTTTTGGAAGGATATAGTTTGAGAGTCATGAAGTTATTAATGGTTCTCTTTTCTAAAAAGTCACAAGAATTTAGTCTTTAAGATTATTTCTGTTTTCAGGTTTTTTTACATCCCATTTTAATTTCATATTGCGGTTTATAGTTCCATTAGATATTTTGACTCAAAAAGCAAATTGAAATTTCATTATACAACCATTAATCTCATAAAATCAATTGGATGATCAACTTTGTTATTAAAGACCTGCATTTTTTAGGTTTTATTTGGAACAGTTAAAGAAAAAGTTTGCCTTTTATTTTCAGATCAGTTAAATTGAAATTATAAAGGGTGTGTATATAAATGTTTTTAATCCAAGTTTAGAATTAACTGAAATTTTACTCTTGGCATACTTTGTCAATATAAAGTTAGTATTGAACAAATTACTTTCAAGTAGGTGTTCTTTATTATTTCAGTAGAACTTGGGGCAGAGACTGGAAGTAGAATTGATTCTTAAAAATTCCATTAGTGTTTTTTACTATACTTGTATATTAACAATGATTCAAAAGTTGGATTTTAGTCTTGATGTTAAGTAATGTAATGCTTTAGTTACTCTGACTAATAAAATCTGTATGTTTAGTTTCTTTGAATTTTTAGAAATCTTTTCATTATGTCATTTCATATTGTTTAATGAATTCCTCAGATTCTTAGATTTAGCATAAGTTTTGCTATTTCCTTTTATGCTGAGGATGGCAGTTTGTGTTATTTTATTGTTTCCGTGATTGGCAGCAAAACCCTAATTTCACAGCTTGCAGTGAGGGTGAAGGGGTGGTGGTTTTCTGCAGCTATATTTAAAAACTGTCAATCAACGGCCTCCACGGGCTACTTAAAGAATGGGTTTTCTTACTGATTTCTCCAAATGCCGCTTCATGCTGTCCTTGATTGGCACAACCTGGCAGGGAGGATGGATGAATCTGTCACTGGCCGGTTAATTGTGTTGCTGGTCTCAGCCTGACATCAGGTCTTTGACTCCTAAGTGGCTCAATACAAAACAAATTAGCAGATTGTAGTCATATTTCTCATTCTATATGCTTTGACTTTGTTGAATGCAGTCCATAAATCATACTGACTGACACCACAGTGAATGATGAAAGCTGCTTTTGAGACAGCTAGCATGGGTCTTAGAAACGAGTATTGCAAAGGTGCTGTGGAAGGATGCATATGGCTGACCCTTTGGGAATTTCCTAGGAGCCAAATGTCTCTTTACTGCAATTGTTCTTAGGAGAAAGGCTTTTGGGTCCTATAAAAAAGGATTTAATATGTCAGCAGATTCTCTTTACAAGCTCCTTTGAAATATAAGAAGTTTGTCTAAGGGTTTTCTCTTTTTACAAACTTGTATTTCAGCAAAATGTGAAGGCTGGGTGAAAAAACAGTTGCCTTTAACACTGTTAGCAGGTGTTTTTGCTTATAGAATAGGGTCCTTGTTTCCTAAACTTTACATTGGTTGAGTGGAAGAATAGGTTTTGTAGATAGCAGCAATTAGCATAGGCAAAGCGGAGATAATAGTGAGTGTCTCCAAATGGGAGGCAACTGGAGTGAATTCAAGAAGCCTGCTGAATATTTGCGTGCTATTGAATATAAGTATTTATTTGCTAGATACAATAACCACAGCCACCTTATTAGAAAAGAATAATAATAACTTAAAAAGGAAAACAACAAACACCCAAACCTGACAAATAATAAACATTAAGAATGTTTGAAAAATAATAGAGATTTGTTAAATTCTGGAAAAAAAGTTTTCCTGCTAAGTTCATGAATCCTTAAATTTCCTCTTCAAAATGTTTTATGAAAAAATAGCAAGGAATTGATTAATTTGTGGATGGTGGAATTTTGGGATAGATTTTTAATTATATCTCACTTGTCAAACATAAATTTGATTTTAATTTATTTCTGAATATTGCACATCAAATGTATTTTGAACTGGGAAGCACTGTATTTTGAAGAGGATTACAGTAAAGTTCACATTTCTCTCAGTTAAAATTCAGCATTTTGATTGATATATGTAGCTTTGTTTTTTCTCTAGTTTTAAGAGAGCTGAGTTTATTGACCAAGTATAAACTGTGTATAGTAAACTCCTATAATTTTTTGATATGTCATGTGAACAATAAGCCTGTAGTTCAAGTTACATAGTTGGGAATAATTTAAATGTTAGGATGTTTCCATTTTATAAATTTTAAAAATAAACATTAAACACACATGTAGTGATACTTAAAAGTCCAAGTGGCTTTTACCATGTCATTTCTGCATTGTAACCATTATCATGTGCTCCAGTACTATTGATATTTGCCAGACTGCAACAATTAACTACAGGTGCTTGTTAGAAATATAAAATTATGTCTTTTATTTAAAGTTGCATAGGAGTACACATTATTTGCATGTAAAATAAATTAAATGTTAAAATTTTTCTTGACAGCCTATTAATCTGGTTGTACTTTTATTACATTATAGTGGCAGCGTAAATAGGACATGGAGCTGATTTGATGGAGCAGTACATTAAACAGAGATGCACTAGTTGTTCCATTAAATCAAAATGTCATTTCCATTAAGTATTTCAAACCTACTACACTGTAATTAAATGAAGTGTGGCCCGTTGATTCCCCTTCTCACCTCCTTTTTTCCTTCCTTTCCCCCCTTTTTTTCCTCTTTTTTTTTTTTTTTCTATTCATATTGATATTGTTCTGCTTGGGGAATAGAGCTGCGTGTCTCCCAGTGTAATTACCATTGGGTTTGGGAGACTTTTAAGCATGCTGTTCTTGCATTGTTTCTTACATTCCTCGTTGTCAGTTCATCTGTTTAGGTAAAAAATGTTATTTGCTTTTCTGAGATTTTCAATTAAGAAACTGACATGTCATTTTAGATATAAAGCTCCTAACTGTTGAAGGTGTCCTAATGCTGAAGAGGTATTAGCAAAAGCCATTTAATGTTTCAGTGTGACATGTGAGGAGAGTGAACGCTTTCCATTGTGTTGTCTACATTTTAATTATGTTGTAACAAAGAATGGATTTTTAAAGTTAAAAATATTTAGGCCCAAATTTGCTTTCAGTTATATGTATACATGAAGATTCAAATGACATGAGCAAATTGTCTTATTAAGGACAAGATCTGGCTCTACAGATGTTGGAGCAGAAATTTCCAAACTCTTGGGAACAGTGAACTGGTTAGACCAAAGCGGTCTATCCTTACCATTTTTCATTGCTTATATGTGTTTCTGTGAGTCAACAGTGAATTGATCAACCTAACTTTTCTGAAAACAGCTGGGGAACCATTGCTTTAGAGAAATGGGTGTCTTTGCTTTACTGACGGATATAAGTAAAACAATAGTGGCGTGTGCCCTAGTAGATTTATTACATAATTATGATTTCTTTTGTGTAAGCATGTTAATAGTTGTTTTTGGTTTAATATATATTGTAACATAGATATTGGTTGAAAAACATAGTTTCAGTACATTAAGCTACAAAGATTCGTATAATTCACATTTGAAAGCCAAGATCACTCTGCTCTAAAAGATTTCAGAGCTATGGTGAATAGATCGGGTATCTGGTCTTAATGATGTTCTTAATTTTAATTTAGGATTTCCATATCTTTCACTTTTTCTTTTATTTTTTAATATTTTACCAAATTAAAGTCTGATTTTATGTTCTGCTTTTTGGTCTCATATTTGGAAAATGATTTGTCTCAATTACATATGCATCTTAAAGAGAAATGTTAGTAATTAGGCTATGTTTGGAAAATGATTTCTACTTTGTACAGCAGAGGGCTACATTTCATTTTGCTAGTAGTTGATTACTGGCAGCACTGACTTATTAAGCGCCTGAAAAGATGATGGATAACCATGAATATTTGTAAAAATTTAGCAAGAAGCTTTGAGATGGAATTCAAGCAGTTAAAGTGCCAATAATTAGCACATGCTATTATGAAAAATGGCCTAACTGAAAGCAGTGAATTTGATTTATAGAAAGTTTGGGTTTATTTTACTGACTATTGTTAAAGATATGCAGCATGTTTGCATTACAGTCTTGCTTTCGTTGTTTGGGTGAAAAAAATAAAATAAATCCACAAAACTGTTCATATGCTTCAGCAATTTATATTGTTATTATTTTTAAAATGTCCTTGTATTCATGAAGACAGTTGGATTTCTGGAAGAAATATCAATTGTTGCTATACCATATATATAATTTAAATCTCTGATTGATTTAATATAAACAAAGCAAACAGGTCAAAGAAATAATAGCAAGTATGATCCTTCTAATCTAAGCCCTACACTATTAACTCTTCAGTGTATATTAAAATCAAACCAGGTAAGCAGTTCTTTAGTGACATATTATTTATTTTTATCTTAAAATCTGTTGCTGTTTCTACTAGGGAAAAGTGGCCCAGACAGCTTGCATGTCAGCTTGCCAGCATCTTTCAACATCCCTAATGCAGATGCTACTGGACAATGAATTAAAACAAATAAGCATGGGAGCAATTCAGCAGTTTAATTTAGATGTGATACAGTGTGAATGTAAGTAGATGTTCCAGAATTTCTATTTATATCTGTCTTAACACTGCAAAAAAGTTATTTAATGTAAATCACATACAGATCTTTTTTCCATAATCTGCTAAAGCTTTGCCCTTAAAAGAAAAAACAACAACAACAAAAAAAAACATATTCTTGTAAATGTGTTTCTGAGTAAGTATGTTAACATTTCTGGGAAATTTTTTATGAAACCTTCTTTAACTCAAGTATCTGATTGAGACATGCATCTGTTGTTACTGTTAATGGGATCATAATTGCTATATCCATTAAAAAGACAATAGTACAAAATTGTCCAAAAAAGCACCGCATAAATTGTACAAAAGCACCACATAAATATTCAAATGTCTGTGAAATTTTAATTTTGCTTCTTGAGTTTATTTATGATGACACAAATTTTAAATGTGCTGTTACATAGGTTTTCCGCCCTCCTAGAACTACTACTGCCTTACTCACTCTCCAGAATAATAATACTGATTTAATAAATGTCAGATGTTCTTTTATTCTTACTGTTCAATATATGGCATCAGAATTATTTTATAAAACTGGTTTAATCCATCACTGAAGGCAAGATTACTCTTTCCTCAGTGTTTTGTGTCTAGGTCTCTGCCGAGGATGAGCTGTTGATCTGTATGAAGGAAGTTACTTCCATAACATCATTATGTTATAAATAGGTTTTAGGTCTGGTTTTATAGTTGATGACTGAGATATAATGAAAAGACTCACTAGCATTTTTTTCAATGCATTTTTTTTTTTTATACTTATGCTCTCTTTTTCAAAGTATCCTCTTGTGTGTTTGAAGCATGGTTCTCAATGGTTTTGGTAACAGCTGTAAAATGGGAGAGTTCTGCAAGTCACGTCCTGAGGTTTTTAGTTTGGACACATGAAAAAATCGGCTACTTAAATAGCAGCCACCTGTGGGAAATTAAATTTGATTTTAAACAGTTTGTTTGGTATCACAAAAGGTTCTTGTGGGAGACCAGGGACAGAGTTAAGGGGCATTTTTCACATTTTAACCATATGCTTATCTTTCCTTCTCCTGCCTCAGTTGTTACATTCCAGCTAAACTGTAACATCGTTCTGGCAGCTCTTTGTTACACAGCCTTAAGGCCTTTCTGTGTGTGAAATAAATCGATGGGATTATCAGGGTCCAATTGAAAAAATATGCGATCATGACATTAAAGTTTGTGTTGTGATTGCAGAAATTGGACAAACAGATAATGGTTTGATTTTTTAAATTTTTTTTTTTTTTTTTTACTTTTAGTACACTTGATGTTGCAAATTCAGTAGTGTTCTTTTCAGGTAGGTGGGTAGGGGTAGAGGTGTGTGCATTTGTGCAGTTTTCTAGATGTAAAAAAAATCCTAGTTGTGAAAACAGAAATTCCATAGTATTTGTAGTACTGACACCATAATCATTCATCTAGACAAGTGGAATTGGTGCACCCACTAAGCAGTCATCTGTCTTATGAATGAATAGTGTAGCAGTGAAAAAAGATTGCCCACTATCATGTTATTCTGTTACTAGTATTTAAAATATCATCTGTGAACAATGCAGTACTTCACTACGCTGTATAGATTAAGCAGTTCACGGTTTCACTTGGGGATTTCTAGCAGTACAGGGGACAAAATGTATGCCTTGCAGGTGACTTTCACAGTATGAACACAGCAAAGTAATGAGAAGTCCCAACAAGTCTGTCTGTTGTCTGGTCTCTGAGTTGCTTTCACACCTTTTTCTTTTCAGCTTTTGCCCTGTAGTGTACCATTCTCATATCTATTACGGCTCTTTCTACCATCTTTTGTTGCTGCACAGTGGAAACTTCAATCAGTGAAGAAATCTTAGGAGAGTTTTAGCTAATCTAACATGATAATGTTTCATTGTTTGAAGATTTAAACATAACCTTGAGACAGTATGTTTTGTTATATGTAGCAGTTATATTGAGCATATTGAGGACATGGAAAACCTTCAGCCAAAATGAGAAAGTTTCAAAAAGCTAGTGTTCTTTCCACCATGGCAAAACATCTGGTGTGGGTTGTATAGATGCAAATAGAATAAACTTTAATTCTTCATTTCTGCAAAGCTTTTAAAGCATGCTAGAAAAAAAATATTTTTTTTTGCACAGAAACCCTTTGAGTAGCTTAAAGACAATTATGGAAGCTTGTCATAATAGTATGTTGCAACAAATAACATCTTACAATCTGTGGAATAAGGGACCAATGCAAGATTTTGCTCAGATTTCTTTGCTATTGTAGTTTCATTCATAAGGTCCATCACAGGCACATTCCAGGCCTCACTGTGTGCTTGTGATTTATGTTCTTGTTCATCACCCTCCCCTAGCTTTATTCTTTGACACTTTGAGATTAATGGATATGACAGTGACATTTCAATTAGTGCTTAGGGTGTGCGAATAATTCTCAACTGCTGGGTAGTTTCCTACTGCATTGTATACATGGATTTGGAATTTTACTTATAGACACAGTGGAGTATACTCAGCTGCGTTTTGAACTAAGAAGTTACGTGAGATATGTGTAAAATATGTTACAATATGTCAGATATGTGTAAAAGGTTGCTAGTATCTGAAGATACTTTCTAAAAAAAAAAACCTTGGCAATATTCTAGGTATTTATTCTGATCTTTAACATTGTTCTTTTATTCTTTGTAATATAAACTGAAGGAGATCTAAGTGAAAGCAGGAAAATGTGATTACTTGTCAGCTTTTTTTTTTTATTCTCCATTAAAAAATAATCAGCAGTCCAGCCAATAACCCAACAATTTGTTAATGAGCAGTGATACGTTAAAATCGACAATTGCTGAAATTCATAAGTGGACTTCTGAGAAAGTAAGGTGGAGGGGAAGGGGATGATCTTTTCTTGAATGCTGGGATTTCATCCTGCATTGCGTTTCTCTGCAAAGCAGAGCAGAAAATCTGGAAGCAGCTACTTTGCTTTTGCTCAAGATCAGTAATAGTATGAAGTGGTCTTCTCTGATGATTTATTAATGAAAAACCAACCCAAACAACAAAACAAACCAAGTTACTGTCTTTTTTCTCTGCTTCTATAAGTTGTTTTTTTTTTTTCCTTCCAAAAAGTCCAAAAGCTTTCAGTTTGATTTCAGTTTGTCCTCTTCTAATTGAAGTATTTCTCTACTTTTTCTACTTATTTTGTAATTTATACCATCCAAATCTAGATACCTTTTATCAGCTTTTTATCAAGGAATTAGAACTTGTCAGAAATTCTTAATTGATGGGAGAGTTACAAGTAATATTCATCATTTGTGTTTTAACATAGCTGAATTGTGAAACAGGATTAATTGGCAGAAGGAGGTATGGTTGAGTGGGCATCCTTCTTCACCCAGACATGAATATGTGCAGGGATGAAGAGGTTTTGGGTCCTGCCTATTAGTGAGCATGGGATAGGAGATAATTAGCGCAAAGTATGATGCAATGTACCTTGCTAAATAGCTCTAGTAGGGCTTCCTGCCAGCCCTTGCTTTTTCACCCACTGTGTGGAGAGCTGTAGTATCCAACAGCAAGAGAGGTCTTGACCCAAATGCTCTCTGTTGAGCATACGGAAAGGTGATCTCCAGGTGGGCATGCCAGAATCTGAGGAACCCAAATCCTATTTTTCCTTGGAAAGGCACTATACTCTTCTCTGGAGGCCACTCTAGCTGCTTCTTCTCCCATCTGGGAAGCCAGGTTAACTTAACTCAGTTGAGACCATCCTTCGTCTGTCAGTCACATATGGCAGCACGGGAGGGAGGGGAAGCAGTGAGACCTCGCTGGGGGCAGGGCTGGGGGCTGCTGCCTGGCCAGCTGGCAGCTCCCTCAGGGAGGCTCCTCTCCAGGCATATTTGAACAGCTGGAGCATCCAACAGGGCTGCAAAGTGGCTGAGGCTGCTGAGGTTGCCACATGATTCTCCACTCTTCCTTTAAAAATACGTTTGTAGCTTTGCTGCCCTGCCTGTGAATCACTGCTATGAGGATGAAGTAAAACTGTCCTAATTTAGATTTTTATCCAAAGTCAGGACTCTGAGCAGCAAAACTATTTATCAGGGATCAGGTACTGAATTCCCAGACAATAGAGAGGCACAACCAGAGGATGGCTAAAAGGTGGGGTTTTGAGAGAATAAAATGAAGAGGCCTGTTAATAAATCTAGAAGTGCATAGAAATTGAGTACAATTTACGGTTACAGATGTCTTAAATGCTATTTTGGCAGACACAGCTTTTTTCTTAAGATATCCATTAATACACATATACATCAATTCACATATGCCCTGTATACAAAATGTAATGAAAAGAGCAAAGCAAAGTATTCAAAAGAAAATAGATTTAAGTAATCTTTACAATATTTAAATATACCATTCTCATATATGTGTTACCTCCCAGGCTGGTTTTGCATTATTACATACTTTATTCATTAGATCCTACCTCCTGTAAATTCCCAAACTGCCTGTTGTAGGAAGTACATTGAGATTATATATATAGTGGACACACATTGTGCCAAAGATCCTGTTCTATATACACAGAAAAGGTCTACACAGTATAGCAACGTGCAGAGAAAGAAGGTGTTAACAAAACCCTTGTGAATAACAGATTGATGTAATGCGTATTTTCAGCTTATTTTCCTGAAAAACATTGAAGTTCCTGATTCCAACTGCCAAGCAGGCAGTTGTTTGCTCCTGTATGTGACAGTTTAATGGTGATCTTTGCATTTCATTCTCCTATATTATAAAATGCCTGAATGCTCTTATGCACATTAAAACAACCAACTAACCAGCCCCCTACTCCTCCAAATCCTCTTTAAGCCTAGAATGAATGTAGAGAGTGAATATTTTAAAAGATGTATATATGACAATGTTTCATTACTATTTGGAAAAGGACCCTTAGGACAAAGACATCAAGAATGTTAATCCTGTTCTTAATATCTTCCTGAAATGCTGTGCAGTAGAAAATATTTAATTAGCTTTGTAAAATTGTTAGCAAAACTTAAAAGCCCTGAGCTGAGGGCAGAGGAGGAACTGTCTGACTGTTACCATAAGGAGATTATCTTTTTGCCCTTTGAACTCATGAAATTGTAATAATGAAACAAATTCTACTGTAGTCACCTGTCAAAAATGACCCAAATGTGAGAATAAATGCTTGTCCTGTAATGAGTGTCCCTGGTGTTGTGAATGCATTCATAATATAAAATTGTAGTTAAAAAGAACAAAGCTGATGCAATAAAGTTTGGTTCTGTTGTGGCTGCATACTTCTTGTTCTATAGTTGCAGTAGTAGTAGGTACTATATAGACAAACTAAATCCTATGCATTATTAGGATAAATTCCAAATTCAGATCTTAATGAGCTGCAGAAAGGATGCAAATATTTGTCCTGTGGCAAGTAAAAGTATTCCACTATAGGAAAGTACCTACCAAAGTATAACGTGGCAGCAGCTAACTGAAACATTTTGATGGAGGTCACACTTTTCAGTTATATTCGCTTTTCCGTACTAAAGCCATTCCTTTGCTGTAGAGCTTCCTTCTCCCAGTGCTACCATGGCGGAGCTGGAGGAGCTCATATTCTAGTGGGAGAAGCAGGTCTCAGTGTATACAGTTATACAGGATCAGATACAGATAAGCCTTATCTTTCAAGAATAGTATAGGTTCTCCTTCCTCATTTAGGGGATGTAGAAAAAAAAACCTTCCGCCCATCATGCTTATCCTCCTTACTGGTGTGCTGCACAGCTTACAACCCATGCACCTCTTTTTAGCTGTTTGGTATGGGGCATTGCTAAGAATTCCATGCTCTAGTATGGTGTTCCTATTTTAAATACCATGTTTGACTGACCAAGGGGGCCACCATCGCCTGTCTGTCTATGAAGAAAGGGTGATCACAGTGGCCGTGAAATACCTGCAGAAGAGAGCCATGAAGACACCCAACCGTGTAGCCTAGGGCATTCAGAATGGTGATTTTATAGGCCTGGAGATCTTTTATTCTTCTGCAGGCTGGTAGTTGTACAGACTGTTTTCTCTTTTGCATTACCACAATACGAGTAAGAAATTCTGCCTCTACTGGTATAACTGCTACTCTGATATTATATTAATCTATTACTAAGCTATCATAGATATTCTGAGATGGTATTAGTAACTTCTTCTACCACTTAAATAAGAATCTTTATTTTCATTTAGAGTTGCATTCCATATAATAATTTTTAGACTCGTGGGTAGTCTATTTGAATTCATTAGTTTCCTTTAAGTTGAAAACATACATTTAGAAGTAAATGACTACGCCCATTATTTTACTGTCATGTTAGCTCAGACACCAATATCTTTCTGGGTGTTACTTCCACTTGATGATCCAAATTTTCTAACTAGCCATAAAAAAAACAAAACAAACAAAAAAAAAAAAAAGAAGAAAAAAACCAAAGCCAACAAAAAAACCCCAAACCAAAAAATCAAAACCAAACTTAAGGATTTCATGTTACTTTTGAATATGAGTAGGAGTCCTTGTGGCACAGTAGAGTTGAGCACTGGATCTATGGGGATGTGAGGCAGTGGGTGTTTCTGCAAGTGTCTTTGTTATTAATATGTGACTTGGAGAAGAAAAAAAAAGCTGTATTTTTTTTTTAAGTTTGACTATTATCAATAATTTCCTAATTTAAATGAACAGCTATCCTTTTTCATTACCATAAGTGTTACCATTTTTTGTATTTTTAGTATAGTATTGCCTTCTAATTTTGCAGGATATTTTTGGGTTCAAGAAGAGCAGAAGTTCATTATTAATAAGCTGGCTAAAAGGCATGAACAGACATTTCAGCTCTGCTCTGACTTTGGCATGTAGAACTTTCTACCTGTTGTCTACACAATAAACAAACTCCCACCTTAGTGTTTGTCTTTTATTGCTGTCGGGCCAGAGGTGGGGTTTTTATAGTACGGGTGCTGTAACAGAAGCAGATGTTTGAAAATATGTTGACAGCCATGGAATTGGTATTATTTTGAAATTCTTCAGTAATCATTCACCCCAGGCCAAAAAAAAAAAAAAAGATTTTTGGTTTGTTTGGTTGTAGCAATGCTACTGAGTTAGAACTGTAAGCAAAATTCTCAATAATACTCCTAAACCTATTATTCTTCAGGATTATTGGACAAATGATGGAAAAGTTGTTTGTTGGTTTGGCTGGGTTTAATCACTGCAAGTTATTAGTTTAAGCTATGTTTCTATTACTCTAATCTGCTTCTATCAAGCGAATTTTATTTTAATGCTTGTTAGCATTTATGTTGCATAGAGCTTGATTTTCTGTTAGATTTTTTTTTTTAATCTACCTCTGTAATATTTTTAACCTTTCTTTGCAGTGTTTGCTAGTTCTGAGCCTGTGCCCGGATTCCAGGGAGACACCCTGCAGTTAGCTTTCATCGACCTCAGACAAGTAAGACACTAGTTGTTGTTTTTTATTCTGCTAATTTCCCCTTTTGACCAATGCTGAAGTTATTAAATTCAAAAACCTTTCATGATTTTGCATTCCCATGTAATTAGTTTTGAGATGTGGTCATCTGAAGTGTTGTTAGTGGCACTATTCCCTGTAATTTAGCATATAACTCTTTCTCCAGTGTGTTGTTAGGGGGCACTGTGCTACTGGTGGTAATTACTTACATGTATATAAGATAAAATTTTGGCCTTGACAATTTTGTAAAGATCTTGTGAGGCCTTTTGTGTGAGTGTACATGTTACTCTGGTGTGTGCTGGCCTGATTCCACTCTGAGCAATTGCTTCTACTCCCTGGAGAGCAAAATCAGGCATGGTATTATTTAGCGTTTCCTTTTCTTAATTTGTTACATAGAATTCTTCTAAACTATTAGAAAACAGCATTATTCCAGCTGGCTGATCTTTATATCAAATTTAATTTTAAATTCCTTAATACTGGAAGCACTTTTCCACAGTACTTACCAAAAGGAAGATTTTTTCCAGACTAAAATCTATTTATCTTGATTTCACATAGTTATTTCTATTCCCTGCTCTCTAAATTATGACACAATATCCACACATAAAAATTCATTTTCAAACCCTTTCATATTTGAAATAAGCTTTTAGAAAGGATTTATTATCTCACAAGGTTGCGAGCATAAGTGTCATTTAAATAGTGAAATGAATCCTAAACTACACATAGAATCATAGAATAGTTAGGGTTGGAAAGGACCTTAAGATCATCTAGTTCTAACCCCCCTGCCATGGGCAGGGACACCTTACGCTAAATCATATCACCCAAGGCTTTGTCCAACCTGGCCTTGAACACTGCCAGGGATGGAGCATTCACAACATGGAGGGTCTTTAGCTTTCTGCAGATGTTCATGATATTTTTCAGCACCATTATGAGCCTGTCAAAGTCATAGAAATAATTCCATACCAAATTATCTATATAATAAGAATATTTTTGCTTTTAATAACTTAGTAGGTTTTTCACAACAAGATTATGAAAAGGCATTTCAGAAGGGAAAATTCCTGAGGCAAAAGCATTCCAGCTTCTCCTAATAGTTAGACAGGACTTCATTAAAGTGTCTTTTTAAATGAAAATGTTAGAAGGTGGAGTTGTCTGTTATATTCTCACAGTAATACAGTGATGAACAATATCCACAATGGGATAAGTGTGGGCTATGCAAGGAGGATATAGGATTGTGGCCATAGGATTTGTTCATGTGGTACTTGTATGTTAGAGTTCTAGAATTCAACATGTAAAGATGTACTCTGCCAGACTTCAAATACCACATGTCTTGCCTTGACTAGCAGCCTTCCTCTTCTGGATTCTTTTTTATTCCTCTTTTATTATCAATGTTAGAAGAGACTAAACATCTTCCAATTTGTACTAAGTCAGTTTAGTTGAGGGGAAAGGATGTTGTGAGATTTTGGCACCATTTCTGTCATCTGCATAAGTGGTATAAATCCTTGCATAGCCTATGTTTGTTTCAAGGAAAAATGTGATTTCCAGCTATGCAGGAGGACAGGCTGTGTATCTACTTGCTACAGGAAATAGATAAGATTTTTTTTATGTTTTAAGTACCAACTATCAAGTATGTCACATAAATAGGGGTTATGTTGCTTATGATAGCTTTCAGTTGATGTTAGCAACTTATATTTAGAATTTTCTTGATGCAAGTAACGCTTTATAGAGGATGCTCTGTACGCTGTGGGAATCTAATCAATTTCAGATGCTTTATAAACAGTGAAAGTCTGGGCAACTGTCTTTATTGGGTTCCAATTGGAGCTTATAGATACAGAACAATTCTAGCACATTTGTTTTGGTTTTTACTATATTTTTGAGTGCCTCACCAAAAGGTATTGCGAGCACACATTTAAAAAAATTACAATTTAGTAAGGATTTGCAGTGTTTTCCCTCTCTTCCTTATTTGTGATCCATTTCTATCTCAGTAGGGTGGGTGACAGTTCTTTTCAAGAATACTTAGAAAGGCAACAGAGCCTTTTTCAGAAAGTTCTTATAAAAGGTCATGCTTCTGTTTTTTAGTTTGAATTTGATACTTCTTCATGAATTGCAGGATATGAAAGATAAGGAAGTAGATCTAGTGGTCAGGTTTTACCTGCCCACCCGGACTGTGCCCTGAGGTCAAACTCCTGATATTGCCTGTTTGGCACAGAGAAGCTGATGACAGGTAGGGGCTGATACAAGGGGAAAGCTTGAACCGTATCAAAGCTAAAAGGCAGGAGATTTGGGACTTAGTGAGAGACTGTAGCTAAAAGATGGATCAGCAGGATTGCCCTCTTCTTAAAAAGCAGCTGACCTGCAAGGGAAAAGACTTTATCGTCCTGCCAATCACATGGTTGCTAATGGAAGCCAGTTATCTCAACAACAGCTTACTCTCTGTTGTATTAGGGCAATGCGTAAGATTAATGAGGATTGGGTAGTAGAATATTGTAGCACATTTTACTAAAGAAGTAAAGTCACTTACAAGGAGCCAGCTTGGAAAACAGAGAGGGAAGAGCTACACTTGGATGATTACCATGGGGGGAGGAGCAGCTTTGAAAAGAATTGCCATAGGTATTTTCATCCTAACAGTTCCTGATCCTGTCTTTCTTTGAAGACAGTGTATGAACAGCGTGTTGTCCCCAGCAAACCCACTTCTATCCTTCTTCCTTCCACAGACATAGAAGAGCAAACAGAAAGAGAAACAGCTGGCATGAGAAAGACTTGCTTCTAAGAAAAGTAGTTAGGAGTAGGAAGCTCTTAAGAGTCCAGGAATCATGAGTCACATGTACTTACCAATGTCTCCTTTAACAAGCCACCTCTTTCTCATTATACTATTCGCTCTTAAGCTCTGGTCATACTTATTGTGCTCCTTAAAGATCTTAGTAATCTCTAGGAACTCTAGCCAATAAAGATTTCTGTGCTATTCCCATAACCATAGTATCTCAGTATCTTACAGTGGTGACTTGGTGTGGTGGCCTAATCACATATAATGTATACTGATAGAGAATCACATGGCCTTGATCATCTAGAAACTTGCAGTTCCAAATGGCTTAGCAGCTTCTAAAGCAGCAAGCAGCTGTAAAGAAAATTGGAATAGATTCATGGTTCTGTACAGCTGCAATAATTGTGTCATGCCTCATGCCTCTTGTCTTAGTGTATGACCTGAGGTCATACCTGTGTGCACCCTTTCACCCTGCTTAAA
Organism: Pezoporus occidentalis; assembly: GCF_034315485.1. Taxonomy (NCBI): domain Eukaryota; kingdom Metazoa; phylum Chordata; class Aves; order Psittaciformes; family Psittacidae; genus Pezoporus; species Pezoporus occidentalis. Next base: position 447,076 of record NW_026913965.1, read on the forward strand.
GTCACTGAGGGGCAGGCCACCTCAGCAAGGTGATTATCAAAGTGTCACGTGCTGCTCTAAAGAGACTGGTCTCTGGCATCTTGTGAAGATGACCCAGCTCTCCTGCAACTTGAATCACTCTCTGAAGATAAGTTTTTGTTACTGTCCATATAGGGAGCCTGGGTAAATTGTGCAGTTGCCAAAAATGAGGTGGAATAAACTGGAGATTTTTCCACCAATTCAGATCCTAGGTTGATTGAAATTAACCTTCAAAAGTAAACAGGTCTTAGTTTGTCCTACAAAAATTAGTCTCTAAGGAAGCTCAGCCTACAACATGAATAAGTTTTGTCCTGGTTGTGATCTGTTCTTTACTGCCTAAAGACTAGGGTTACAGTTCTGGAATGTGAGGCAGTTTCTTGGATGTACTGGACAGTTAAATACTGTGAGGAAAAGGCCTGAATCTTCCAATTTATGCCTTACTCTTTGGAGAGACAGTGTAGTACATTGCAGTCAGGAACAATAACCTTGTGGTAGCCTGAGAGGTCAACAGTTGCTGTCCTAGAGCAAATTACTTGATTCTTAACCAAATGGATAGTAACAAATGCCTTTTCTTGAAATGAAAATTGTCTGCAGAGTTATAACCTAAGCTGCAAATGCAGCATGGCTTTTTTCACTTTTGACTTCACAAGTTTTTTCTAGTGTTTCTCTCTGCCATGAGCACTACTTCAGATTCAAACAGGTCATCTTCCTCTACTGTCTGATCTCAGCTAGCTTGACAGTTGTGGAATTGCCTTATTTAACCATGGGTGAGGAGAACTATGTCTCATCTGTGGTGTTTTGGCACTTAACTACATGTTGTTAACATCCTTCAGTTGCTGTCAGTGTTGGTCCTGCAACAGGCACAGGTGTCTCAAGTGAACATAATCATATACTGTTGGTAACCCAAGCAACCACCGTAACAGTATCTCCACCACATGGTAACACAGAGCTTACAAGTTGATAATAGTGGCCCCCAGTTTGGGAGACCAAGGGCTGTGAATGACAAGGTCCCTAAATTCTGAGTAGGTATGGGAGAAAATTCTTCATGATTTCAGTGGTTTCTGTTAACATTTTGCTGACGTTAAGGATGAATTAGACATAAAGTCATAATGTGATCGGTGTGATTAATAATGTACCATGGAAACATTAGAAAATACATTTTTGTCAGACTTTTGTTTATGATGTCTATAAATAAGCATGTAGATAAGCACTTCTATGAGCTCAAGTTATTGGTAATACACAATAGTTATTCCTTCCAAATATTGATACCTGATATGTAAGAGTATAATACATTTTTGTCTGATTCCAAAGCATAATGGAGATTATACCGATAGTTTCTTGGGTTGCTTGTCCATTTACTTTCTAATACATTTTTCTGGCTTATTGTTGGTGAGAAATATTGCTAACTTTCTGAGCTCTAGTGCTGCATAAAATGGGTGTAAGTTTATTTGAAGGGGAAAATTCATACTAGTACATAATATACTCCATCTCTTTCTTCTTTGCTTCTCTTTCATCACCAAGAGTTGATACTGTCCTGGTAAACTCAGAAGTGACTTGTAGGTAGGAACTGTGTAACAGACCACTGAACTTCAGTCCCAGCCATGAGATTGTCTGCCACTAAAGGCAGGCTGACTGCTCAGTCTTCCCCACTGTTTTGTTTGCAATGTTTAATTTGAATTCATTTCCTGTGGTAATAAATGTGTTTCAGCTCTGGCTTGTCTCCGATTCCCCCAGTATGCAGCCTGCTGAAGCTCTCACCACCTGTGTTTCCTGTGGAGAATGCTTTTGAGCCCTTCAATAGACCTCAGAGAATAAGTTGCAGGCTGTTGCTGAACCTATCCACCATTATTCTTGGAGATGTAAGGCTCTGAATGCGTGCTGTGGCTTCCTTCACAGGCTGCCAGCCCACACAGTGCCTAAGCTTTGAAATTAGGAAGGTACACCCACCCCGGCCTCTACTCCAGAGAAGAATCTTAGGTTGAAAAAATATGAGGATTTTCCAAGATGGAAAAATCCCTGACAGTTTATTTAGGAGTAAGTCTTAAAAACTTCAGAGTTTCAAGATAAAAGTAAGCCTCTCTTTCATAAGGCAACAGTTTGAATTTTTAATTAGCAAGTAGTATAGAATATTTCATCTTTTGCTTCCTGAGGGAAATGGTTGTTGAGACTTTCATCTTCACAGAGGCTCTTTCACAATGCTTACTGATCCCTTTCCCCTCTCCATGCACTCCCCAGCTTCTCTGAACAAGCAGAGGGGCATGTTACGTCTGTAACATGAAGCCCAGCCTCAGGGTGCTGTGTAATGGGATTTGTGCTTCTCTAGTTTTCAGTGCAATGCTGCTTATTCAGCTAAAGAAAAGGAGCTCAGATTTCAGACAGCAGCAAAACACGAGTTGCACCCGTCTGGATTTCAGACCATGGATTCTCAGTTTGCTGGGGGAGGAAGGCAATACTCTTTATAGCCTTTCTCTTCTCCACAAATTGACTCTGCTCTAAAGCAGAAGGGCTTGAGGTACACTGTGAGCAGAACAGAGACACTTCAAGGCTAGATATCATATATTTTCATTGTATTGGGGTAACATGCATATGCATACGTGTGTGCAAAATGGCAAAGTTATTCGAGTATGACTGCATGCTAAATGTGTGTTATCTGGCTAGCAGGGGACACACAATGTCGTTCCAGAGTATTATGTTCTTAGAAGTAAATGAAAATTCTTCACACAAACGTGACAATTTATTTCTAAGTACTTATATTCCCCAATGGAATCTCTTACTTTTGATTTCTCCTTTTCAACTAGATTCTGTGAAGCCTGTAGATAATCTTAGTAGTCTCAGATCACAGGTTGTGTGTATGGATATTTGTGAGGAAGATCTCAATCAGTGCTCTGTACACAGAAACAAGCCATCTTATTACTGGGATGGGATTTATACCTGCCAGCTGGTAAGAATTAGGAAGCTTTGGAAACAAATGCACAGAAATTATCAGTGGGGAGTCAAAAACAAGCATGGCTTTGGATACGCTATCTTAATAAAGATTTGCAGAATCAAAGCAGGATGGAAAGTCAGTGATTTCATGGCAGTGGGTATTTCTACCCTGTTACTGCCTGGAACTAAGAGCACGTGGCAGGTATTAGATGTATGTGGGTTCTCTGGGACATTGAATCACTCATCAAATTCAGTGCAAAACAGATTATATCCAGTTCAACATCTGAATGCACCTTTTTCAGTAGAGAAGTGCAAATAGCATGCTGATAGCATACTACGTTTTCCTCTAGATATTCACTTCCTGACAATAAGGGAGCATACCTGAAAACAGGTTTGAAGAACTCAGTCTACAAATGCTGTTACTTCCCTTCAGTAGCCCTATCAATATCTAACTTAACTTAAACTATATACATATAGCTGTTTAACTACAAGACACACTACTCCATCTATGGCAAAAAACTGTACCATAGAAACTGTACTGTTTCTCCAGAGTAAAGTATAGTAGATTGGGCACAAAAGACTGTGTGGTGAAAGGTATAATGCTTAAACTGAATGCCATCTTCTAATTGACAGTAAAAAACGCTGTAGGTACCTAAACCGTGGAAATTATCGAAAATAAGGAATAATTTTCTTCTTGTTTGTTTAAGCTAGTTCATTTAAGGGAGAAAATTCCCTTAGTTATCCACTTACTGAACCAGGTATACATAAGAATTAGATGAGCTGACAAGAAATCTATACTAGGTATTTAGGAAATTACAGAACTCATGAAACGCTGGCTCATTTTGACTTGGACCTGCAGATAACAGCCTTTGCGTAAGAACATATGCCTTATTTGAACAAAAGGGTGTGGTTTTTTGTGGTTGTTAGGTGAATTTATAATTTTTTGAACTGAGATGGGAAATGATATTTATTGATCTCATTTGTCATGTGCAGGTGAAACATTTGACTTCTTAAGAGCAGTGCAGGGGAATTCTAGCTTCTAAATGCTACAATCATAAAAATTGCTAAAAGTTTCACTGGAGGAGTTGATCAAATCAGGTACTACAAAAAAATCCGTAAAAACCAAACTCAAACATAAAAGTAAGCAAAATTTACTGTCAAGACTATTTAGATGAACATATCTGAGTCCCTGTCTGAATACTACCAACTGTGACATTTAATCAGCTTTCAGCTCTTCTTAGTCATCAGTACTTTCACAAAAAATACTTAATCTAATTCAAACCCTGTTGACCTGTTGTTACAATGGAAACTTTGTATCTCCGGAAAGCCTTTCTGTTCAAGAAAGCTCATCCCGTAGTTACAGAGGAAATTCCTGTAAGATCATGACCTAAATGGCACTAAAATTATATCCTTAGTAGCTGAAGTGGCTATCTCGATTATACCCTGTCCATAATGCCAGAACCCAAAGGCTTTAGTTTTCTTGGGCTAGACGCTAAATTTCTTCAGTAATTAGCATGGTATGTATATGGAAGATTATTTATGAAGCAGTCATTTCCAAGGATGTTATGAGAGAAGGCACTGGTGAAGGTTTTATTCTTTTGCTGAAGGACCTTTTGGTAGAAAAGTTTCAGAAGGTTCACTTTCAGATAATTTCTCAATTCACAGATCTCTTGCTTGAGTTAGAAAAAACTGATCCATGTGCCTACCATATTTGCAAACTCCTGCTCATGATTTCTTTGGATCACTTATATACATCCCATTCAGTGGAAGTTACTTAGTGGCATGAAGTTCCTCTATAGTTTTCTTCTGCTAGCAGTTTTGCTTTCTATGTGATCCTCGCCTTTATCTTTGTCACATCAGAAATGATGTAAATACAAGGAAGGAAGATTTGGGTGCCTGACTTTCCTGAAGTTTGTGAATACATTCTATCAAGCTGTTCTCTTCCTGCTGATAGCCAGTTGCTGCAGGATCTCTACCATTGTGTCTGGGCCCTTCTGTAGCCCTGAGCTGATGGATGGAGTTCAGTTTTGGAGCCCCCAGCTCCACAGGACTTCCTCTGAATCCTGTGAGTGGTGTGTGGTTCCTATTGAAAAACACAAAAGAAGAAATTATTGTTTTCCTTCAAGTTACTTGTTATTTATATGCTCTTAACATCTATGAGTCCTAGTCTCCCCATCAGGGAGCCATGGGACTGGTAACTGCATTAGCATATTCAATAATTTCTGCCCCAAAATTGCTTGTAACCTCCAGCCTTAGCTAAACTGGTAATATTACTGGTATGTAGTATGTATCAGGCAACACTTCTAGCCCCTTGACTCTACAGATTTGCCTTCATTATTTTTTCAGTTGTATCAATCAAGATTTCTTCTGTAAATTAGCTGTCCATCATAGGCAGCAGGCAAAATATCCCATTTTTTTTTCATTTTGCTAGTTTTTTCTGTGGAAAAGAAAGGTAGTCCATCTCTTCTTTGGAAGTCACGACAGGACAATTGTAAAATCCAGTAAAATCCAAGGAATAATTTACAAGAAAACAGGAATTGTTCTTTGCTTCAGAGCAATAACAACGTAAAGAAGGAATTGTGTGGACATAGTATAACAAGCAGTTGAGTGAGTGAAATGTAGTTAATGAATTTTTATCCATTTAGATCATAGAATCTTAAAAAAAAAAAAAGAACATATCTTCAAAAGTGTTTGTACAATATGTATCATAATGTGACACTGATCTTCAGCTGGGTGTTTTAGCATTGCAGAAATACAAATAAAAGCTATTTTCCAGACTGACTGCTTCAGGTCAGTCAGTCAAATCTGGGAGATGGAACCTTCAAATTTTCTTTCTGTTAGTACAAAGATACTAACAGCTGGCAAAAGAAATAATTGTTTCATACTGTTATGTAAATAATTGTTTTCTGAATGAACTAATAGTACAATGAGCAATATGACTGAACTAGCATCTTCTTAGGCACAGTTTTATATTATACTGGCTTATACCATGCTAATGTATATGGGAGTGTCAGGTTTGGAGCAATTTGTCATCTTGCAAGTTGCACTGTTTAAAAGAATATTGAAATAACAAGTAAAGTTTACATAGAAGATTCACACATAGGTTATGTTTTAGAACCTAAAGGAAAACTCCTGGAAAAGACTTTCCGTAGTGCATTAGTAGCAAAGAAGCAGTGCAACTTAGAAGACCTTTCAATCATAGAAAGAGTGGTGGTGGTAAAAAAATGAATGAATAAGAACAGGAATGCAAAGAAATGTGGGGAAAAAAAGTAAAAATATGAGTAGATGGAAGAAGTAGATTATGGGAAGAAAAGAAGAACTTGAAGATATCGGACGAAAGACATAAAAAAGTTCCGTTCTTATCTGTAAACGTACTTCGTTGTTCTAATCCTTCTGTTTCTACATTTATAATTTCCCATGGTTTATGGTAAGACCAATTAAGAACATTCCTTTTTTAAACAGTAGAAATTTTAAGAGATGCTTTTACCCAAAGAGAAGAAAGGACAGTTAATGGTGTATGAAGTCCCTGAAACAACTGGGTTGCCTTATTCCCAGGAGAGCACAAGCTTTCCTGGTTTTCACAGTGTGCCTCCAGGAAATCGTTCCAGGAGGACACGCAATTAGCCAACACTCTTCCAAAGTGCACAGTGTAACATGATGCAGTTAAACCAGAGGACAGTTTTCCTCTTTTGACCCTGTGTCAAACATGTCAGTTGAGTAGCTTACCTGAGATCTGCAAGAGAAATTTGGCCATCAGGTATTTTCCCATAGAAAGAAATATGCAGTAGTAGACACACAAAAAATGCGATTTTAAAACCTGATTTATTTTTGAGAACTAACAGAAAAAGTGCTGAGCCAGCCTTTGCAAGTGGGACAGCTCAGTGCATTCAGATTCTCCTTTCTTTTTGCCAGACTAAAGTTTAAATAAAAATCTTTGCCCTTGCTTAGGACGTATGAGAAGGATATTAAAATTGGCTCTTTCATTTTGAGCACTAACAACATATTGAGCCCTGTGGAAGGATAGATTTCATAATATCATTGAAATGCACATTCAAATGGTAGCTTTGGGAATGGTAATATGTTCAGTATAGAGACTAAGTCTTGTGTCCGTAGACACAGAGGATAGTTTTGAAAGTTCACAGCAAAACAGAAAAATACTGAATAATTCCTAGACAGAAACACACAGGTAATTGGGGGAACACGGGGAACCTGTGTAACTGGTAGATTAGAAAGGCAGAAGCTGAAAACTCGAATGACAGTGTAAAACAGTCCCTGTAACTTAATTAAATAAAACCAATAATGCGATTTAAACTTCTTTGAGTTAAAATTACTTTAATAAGGGTGTTAATTACTAGAGGATTAACACTGCTTACATGTGATAATAGATGTGGTCAGTCAATAAAGGGTGAGAATAATGTTCGTTTAAGAAGCAAAAGAATCTAGCACAGGATTACTCACCAGAGAGGGATAACATTTCAAAGTGGCAAGTAAAATCAGAGGAAGAGGTTTTCAAATTGCAGGAGGCATTAGAGACTGAATTGTGCTGTCGTTACTCAGCAGAAGTTTGACATATATTGGGATCTGTTGGAGCTAAAACTTGAAGAGCAGTGATTACAAATGACATATTACTAGTTCGGAATTATTCTGTTTTGCAGAGCACTGTAACAAATAATGTTTCAGATAAAACATTTTCAGAAAATACTGTCACTTGAGAAGTGAGGGGAAAAAGCATGTTCTGAAGGAAAAAGATCGACTTCTAAGGAGAATAATTTCTTGAAGACATGTTTCTTAGAAAAGACATTAAGGAGAAAGGGCTTTCCTTAATATGTCTGCAAACATAGCAGCAGGCGAAGAAAGAAGTTTTGCAGAAAGCCAACAAAAAACAAATTCCAAGTTATCTGTGTTTTTTTGTTAGTGCAACTTAATGGGCTCAGAAGCCTCTGTTAAACCAAATTGTCTAGACAAGAAAAACAAGAACAAGTCTAAGAATTTTGTATGGGCTGAAGTATTTGATAAAACATTTTTAGAGTCATGTGATAGAATAAATGTGGAAGTAAACGTCTTCTAGTAGCTGAAGAAAAAAAGTGAATGTTGTCTGGCAAAGAATACAAAACTTTGTTTAGTGATTTTGGCTTTGCTTTTAACTTGTCTATATTTACATTCCTGAGCTACCAGTTGTGGAATTCCTTGTCCAGTGGTTCCCAGGTCTAGCATAACTTTCTAAGAGATATTACTTTATCTGCTATGAAGGGTGGTTATGCAGCCATACCCTGAATGCACTACTTTGGAAGAAATAACTATCTGTTTACAGTAAACTCATGATGGGCACATCTGTAAGTGTCTGTGCCTTATGGATTGCATTGGATTTTTGTTTCTGGATGCAAACAAAATGATGCTGTTTTCTGGCCTGTTATGTGTTTGATTTCAGTGGCTTTCCACGTATCCTAACTTGCCACCTAAGATCAGCCGAGATACTTTATTGAGCAGTTACTGTATTTGTGTCTGCTTCCAGCAGAGGCTTTTCAGAGAGATGCCTTGTGAATAAAATACTGAGGTCTTTGATGACCACCTAAGAGAAGAATCAGGAGCACCAAGATGCTGCTTTTTATATTTTAGATCTGCAGCTTTTTTGAGAAACACTCAAATCTTAAAACTAAACCAAAGAAACCAGTCACAGATTGAAAAACAATTAGATTGTTGTGTTGAATCAGACTGTTCAGTTGTGTTGAATCTAACTCTTTTCCCTTACCTGTAGAACTCCAGGTTTCCTCAGTGGAGATGATGTGTTTCATAGTGCATCATGGACCTCTGTGGAAACCAAATGCTGCAGATTCAAGAGGCACTTACAAATCTTATAGACCTGATGCGTATCCTCCTGTTAGATTGGAAGCTTCAATCTCTGTAACAATGTAATTTTAGTATATTTCTTAGATATAGTTTCCTCAGGTGTTTGGTCTAAGTAAGAATATGACAAGAAATAACTGGAAAGCTAGAAGAAGAAAATGCCTTGTTCTACCACTGAATTGCTAGTTCCCAGTCACGAGGTTGGCAGCTTCTTGGGTTAGTTCTGTGAGCTGCAGATTCACACAAAGAGCTGAAGTCTTTGCCTCTTCTGTGAGCACAAGGCTGATGCTGTGGAGCTCTGCCATATTTGCTTGTCTTCCCATAGGCATCGATTTACATTTGTATGCCAGGGCCGTGTATCTAAACCTCCTTCCTTCAATCCTAGATGTAATCAGACTGAAATTTAAACTCTGTGTTGCAGTTGTGCTTGGGCAGACCACTACAGATGTTTAATTCTGACTTTATAGATTAGATATGCACGTATACAGAGACAGTTTGGATTAATGAGTTCAAACTAGCATTTGTCAGATAATGACTTTTCATGGTATCACCTCTGGTGAGACCGCATGCATCTAGGATTACTCACCTGGATACTGCTAAATATAAGTGGGACAAGAGTGTTCGATTCCAAAGCACAGTATGGAAGTTGAAGTGGACATGTTTTGTTTAAATTTTACTCCAGTTAGATGATTTGTAACTAGTCCCACCTTCTCTAAATCAGAGAAGGTGGCTAAAGTCTAATTTTAACATTAGATTTTGAAATTTTTTTAAATTTTTGCATGTGTCTGTTTAGTGAAACACTTCAAATGGATTTTTAAAGAAAGGATTGAGACAAATAATACAGTTCTAATCTCCAAGAAACTTATTTTAAGGTACTGGACATATCAAGTGCTATTTATAGCATTATTTCATAGATGAACAAACAGTTTAAAGCAAGCCAGTTATAACTCTCATGCAGCTGAAAGACCTGCTTATAGAGAATTTATGTTTAAATAAACTACACTGTAAAAATTGCCTCTTCAGTTAATAATGGTTTGGGTAAATGTTAGTGTTTAAGGACTACTGGCAAACCTGTGCCTAAAAAAACAAACCAAAACAAAAACAGAAGTCAAATGAAAATGACAAATTTAACTATACTAGCTTAAATGCTTCATAATCTTAACAGCTGAAAATTGTATTTTCAAAGTCTCATTCAGGTTAGAGGCAGATGCCCTGTTTTGGGGGGCTGCACTTGTCACCCCTGCATGCCGTTTGAGCATGTATGCCTTCGCATCAGAACCTCAAAGCCAGGAAAAAAGAGGTGAATGGCCTGGCCATTGCATAATACACAATTTTTAATCCACACAAGTTTTACCATTGACATAGTTTTATGCTTTGTCTAAAGGGACTTTGTGTACAGGCTAACGGGCTTGACAGGAACAACTTGGCCGGAGCCCGTGCCCTCTGAAGCCTGACTGTCTGCCAGGCTCCAGCTTTTCAAACTCTTCCCTGTTCCTAGACTCAAAAGACAGTTCTTTTGCTGCTAGTCCAGCTTATTCTTTAATGATGAAGAGCAACGCACTTTATAATAAACATTTGCACTGTAATTAAATCTTCTTTGAAGAGGAATTACTTATTGCTATATTGTGTATTGCACAGGGTCTAGCTATTTATGTTTTGCTTCAGTGACTATTGTTCAGTGACTTTCTTAGATGTTACATCTTGAGCTGCTTGAAGTGTTAATGGTATTTGTAAAAATTATATGTTGGGAGTGGTTTTCTGGTTATGGTAACAGCAACAAGCTTGCTCATGTGACTTCAACAGCAAGCATTTTAGTTTGTAGGCAGGCCTAAATTTATTTGAAGTGCAAAGAATAATAATAGAAAATGTATTTGGGCTTGCTTATGAATATAACAAGACGAGGCATCTCTCAGAGTGTACCTCAAGGTCTGGATTTTAGGAACGAATTCTGCCTTTTGGAAGAATTTAGGTTATAAAGGATTTATTTGAATACAAATAACTTGTTTTTTTCTTAGCATAACAATTCCCAGTGGTTCAGCTGTCATAACCTTTGAGTTTACACATTGTACTTTTATGAATGTGTTAAAGATTGCATCCCGGTGTTCAAGATAGCAGCAGATATGGTTTTCACTTATAAATTTGAAACAGATGGAAGCATCTACATATAAAACTGTTTCATTCCTGTGAGCATGTAAATGTCCCAAATTTAGGCACAATTTCTAAATGCATAGCGACTTAAAAAAAAAAAAAAAAGAGCATGTTTTAATGCAGTGTTTTAAAAACTGAAAGACACTGCCTTTCTAACACAAACTATCCTTCCTTTGAAAATCCAGAGCTCAGTTTTCAAAGCATTGCCTTGGAATAGGAATTTAGCCTGCGACCCCCATTGACACTAGTGGGAATTGCATAGCTAAGTCTCCGTAACATCACTTTGAGAACGCATTTGTTATACCAATCCAGAAAAAGGGTAGCATAAACTATAGGGAGACATTCACAGATCAAGAGATCAATTTACACTTTGAAATACAAGACCAGTGTGTGTTATTCCAGTCATGTGATCAGTAGGGGGGATTTTAAAATTCACCACATTCACAAAATAAATCACCAGGAGTAAATAAAACAAAATATTTTGGCAAGTGGCAGGCAGACTTGCTAACCAGGCTAACAAGATATTTGTCAGCAGTGACAAACACCTACTGATTAAGTGATAATTGCATTTGGTTGGTAGGGTGTTATTCTACAGTCAGAGCAAATTACTTCTTTTTTTTTCCTTGTAAGCTGGGCTTGCATATCTATATTTTAAATACTGCTGTTACTCTGGGACCAGGAAATGTTTAGAGTGAACAAGACTTGTCTTTGTCCAGTTCTGATTCTGGTCCTTCTCGTTTTAGTTCCAATCTAGTCAGTGCTTTCATAAAGTGAGCTTGCTTTAATAAATAGGGAGATAATGTAATGTTTGGTGAACTCATGGGAGTGTTAACTTCATGTTAATGCCGGGGGGGGGGGGGGGTGTGTGTTAATTCATTGGAAGTAGTGTATACCTGTGCAATGTATATTCATGTGTACTTGTGCATGAAACGTAAGCAGAGACTAAAAAGAAAGTGGGTAAAAAGAAAGTGTAGTCGTTGTGTAGCTGTGTTACTGCAGTGCTTACAAGTCCCAGTTGTGGACTATGGACCCATTATGTTGGGCAGAGTATAAATAAGTGTTTTAACAAAAGGAAGACAGTGCTGCCTCAAATTTCACAAACCGATGAAATTATAGCTCCATTGAAAGGTTAACATTATGTCAGGAATTATGAAACGACAGTGATTCTGGTTGACAAGGCTTCCTCTTGGATCATCAAACCCATTTGTTGTTCTGAACATGAGGTGTGGTGTATAGGTACAGTGTGCGCTCCTTGGGCCGGGAAATGCTGAAGAGTTAAAGATTGTGAGAGGCTTATGTGAGTTTACTCACATAAGTATCTAACAAACACTGTTTAAAATTGAAAAGTCCCTTCCATCTTTGGAGATTTTCACTGCAGAAACACCAATAAAAATAGCAATAATTGAAATAGGAATGTATTTGCTATTCTTTTATCTTAATTACTTAACTGATACATAGCTAACAACAGTCACAGGCACTTTTTTCTAGGTCAAAAGCCACACATCCTCAAGGGAAAAATTGTAATGTTCTGCACTCTCCTAAGAAAAGATTGGTGTAGCTTGCAGTTGTATATGCTTGGCACTGTTCATTCCCCAGAAGAGTTCACCAGTATTCTAAGCTTTGGGATTTTTTTAATTAAAGAGGTCAAAATCCATTATATCAAAATTTCAAAGAATTTACCAATTAGCTGTAGTCTGTGATGCCCAGCAGGTGGCTTTTATACTATTAAAGGGAGATTGTTTCCATGTCTGATCAAAGCAAAAGCAAAACAAAGAAAAATATAGAATATTTTGGCATACACAGTGCAAGCCACACGCTGTGTAAATTGTAGGTGAAAATTGTATGTGGGAGACTGTCATACCACTTCAATAAAAAATGGTATGTATTTTTGCACTGTTCCTCATGAGGATTTTGATAATTTCTCAATCTGTTTAGATTACTGATTATCTGAGATTAGACAGTTTGCTATTTCCTAAAATGAAGATTTTAGCATTTTCTTACTTTAAAATAAAAATAAAAATGCACAATTAAGTAGATTAATGAATTTGCTAGAAGTGAAATTAGAAAAAGCTGAGTGTGCTGGAATGTTGCAAGATGGAAAGAAGTTCCAATTTGCACTTTTCAATGAATCTAAACTTCTCTGATTTTTGCCTACTTAAAAGAATGTTTGTGACCTTTTGACCCTTTTGTTATCCCTTACTCAGAAAGGCCTTTATTCTGTAAGGCTTAGGTATAAAAAAATAAAAAGAGCGTTAATGGCATAACAGTCCTTTCTGATCACTCTGTGTAAGATGTTTATGCAAAGTGTCAATAGAAGCAATTGGCCTAACAGTGTGACAACCTGCTTTGCTTGGAAATGGGCTAATCTCCTGTTTGGGTTATCCAGAGGTCAGGTAAGGATTTCTTTTTTTGCACTCCCTGTAGTGCATGGGTACATAACCTGCAAACACTACAGGGCGGAAATCAGATGCAACTGAGCCCAAGAATGCCTCAAAACTTTTTTTTTCCTTTTTTTTTCTTTTTTTTTTTTCTTTTATTCTTTCCCTTTTTGCTTTTCTTGATTATTTTTTTTTCCTCTGCTTTATTTTAATTTTTTGCTTCCTGGTCTCATCCCAGAGATTCTACTTGAGCATATAACACATAATGGTGACAGGGGCTCTACCAATTTCAATATCTGCTGCTTCACTTTGGTGGTTGTTTTGTTTTGTTCTTTCCAAGCAGGCATCATCCCACTCTTTTTTGAAGTTCAAGTAGAAACCTAGTTTAAATCTCAGTTTTTGAGGGCTGCCCCTGTTGCCCTATCACAGCAGGCTGGAACTCAATAAGCGCTCAGGCAAGCATAGCGGACCAGGCAATGGGCTTTGGCGGGCTGCATGCTGTGAACTCCTGCCTTACTGAATCAGCTTCTGTGTGTTTTTGTAACTGTCTTTTTTTTTCCCTGTTAATTATGCCTCAAGGCTGTGGAAAGACAGCATTTATCTGTTTCAACAGACTAAGCAGCAAGTGTTCTGACATGTTTATCAGGCAAATTGTACCTGACAAAAGGTAATTACACATGCAATCAAGTCCAGAAGTAACTGGATGATTAGGGGTTAATAAACTGGTTAGCATCAGAAATATTCAGCTTGTGAGTAAGGAGAGTGGGCCAGAAGGACATAACCAACAGCCATACGTTAAAAGAGTTACCCTCCTTTTGATGGAATATTTAACTTTGCAGAAAGGTGAGCAGAATATCAAGTGTACAACTCCTGGTTTTTAGCTCCAGCTTCTGAATCACTGGTGCCTATTGTACAACCAAAGCTATTTGCTGACACTTTTGCTACTTCGGAAGAGATAACGGCACCATTCCAATTTGCGCTAAGCTACCTTGATAATTTACAATTAGCTTTTTTTGTAGTATAACCAACAGAATTGGTATTGTCTAATGGACTCTGCCCCATTTCCATCTGCAAAGCCCTCATCTCCTCCTTCTGTCTCTGCTGCTGTTGACTCTGTGCATAGCTAATTCCCAAAGTTCTGTTCTCTTCCAAGATTATTCCTGACAGTTGCCCAAAAGTAGAAAGGAAGAGGCATCTGTATGATATTTGAGGATGTGACAAGAGGCTCAAACAGTATTGACAGGGCCGGATGGTCTATTCCAGCAGTTCCCAGTGCACAAAATTCTCACGTAATTGCAAGATGGCCTAAATACATCCGGACTACAGCTGAGCTGCTCAGGATTTAGGTAATGTAACACAAAGCTTTACTGAGCAATGACTATCAGTACTTTCTACCCAACCATGGCTGTATTGCCTATATACTGGGAAAAAGCAAGAATACTGATGTTGAAGAATAGGTGCAAGTGTCCTATTTGAAACTAAAATTTGGTTCCTAAAATCTTAAGAACTTTTTCCTCCCTGTAGCATCAATATTGTAATGTTTTGGGTTATCCAAAGCTGTTAGCTATTAAGGTCTTAAAGTAGGTCCTTTTAACCAAAAAATAACACAGTATATTTTACAATAAATTTATTGTATTTAAAATTAAAGTCTCCTAATTAAAAATAGCAGTTATCTGCATAATGTAAGAGATTACTATAGCCTTTTATGTAAATATATATAAAACCTTTTTTTTTTTCCAGGTGGTGGGTTTTTTAGTAGAGAGAGCTAATGTTAGACATAAAAGGCATTTAGAAAACTCATGGAATTGAACAAAAAGTTAGAAAATCAAAGTATTGTAGGGCATAATTCAAAATACAAGTGCAGAACAGCAACTAGTAACTTGTTATCTATAATGTTACAAGTATGTCTGTGACTAATAATGTGATGGTTTGAAAAGGCAACAGTATTTCATATACAGTAAAAGGAATCTGCAGTGCTCTGATCATCAGCACTGGTGGTTCCAAGATGTTGGATAAAAGTTCCCCTTCTATCACACCTTAGAAGAGGAAAATCCTCTAAATAAAGCAGAAGTGTCTATCCTGTCTACCCTCTCTCTCCTGTAATTGTAAGTGGGCAGTCTACTGGACTCTCTATCTGGTGTACTAGAGAGAATAAAGCTTATTCCTTTTTTTTTGGTGGTTTATTTTGGTTTGGTTTGGTTTAGTTTGTTTTTTTTGTAATGACTCATACCAGGTACACACACTTCTCTGCGAATTATTCCTGGTCAGAAAGGTTACCCTTGCTCCTAGGAAAGCATTTTATGCTTCATTATAAAATTCTCAGGTATAGCATTGCCTGTCTTTACTTATTCTTACTTTTCATGGTTGTTATGGGATAAAGAGAGTACAACAGTGCCATTGTTCTTGCACAGTAGAGTACATATCTACTTTATTAGGTGTTTCACAGTATTTTAGCTGCATGATAAGCTGGTTCTGACAGAGCACACTCAGATGGCTCCTTAGGTGGGGCTGAGTGGCTGACTAAGAGTCTGCACTGCCTCCAGACTCTGAGAGTAGCAGGAGAAATTGCCTTTCTGGCTGGTTTGAGGTATTTCCCATACATGTTAACTTTGGAAAATGTATGTGCAAAAGAAATTTTTCTTATTGTAATTTCAAGGCAAACAATGAACATTCTAACCTCGACGAATTCACAGCCTGCAGTTCCAGCATGAGGGCTACACTTAATGGATTTTGTCCGATTTTACAGGCAGGAAAATATTTATTGCCAGGACCTGCTCTGTGCATTCATTTCTCTTGCTACAGTGCATGTTAGTGTGGACCATTCCTTGTTAGACAATGCATCTCATTCTCAGTTACTGTTTTGGTAATAGCAATAGTCTTAGTGGATACAATAGTAGTATGGAAATGTTACTTTAATTTGGCCTTTCATAAGTTGATTTTAGTTGCCACAACATCA
Organism: Pezoporus occidentalis; assembly: GCF_034315485.1. Taxonomy (NCBI): domain Eukaryota; kingdom Metazoa; phylum Chordata; class Aves; order Psittaciformes; family Psittacidae; genus Pezoporus; species Pezoporus occidentalis. The sequence continues at coordinate 463,345 of NW_026913965.1, forward strand.
ACTGCTGTCACAGAACCAGCAAATTCTCCTGTACTTCATGCTTCACAACTGAGAAGCTGTGGGGCAAGCTCACCTAAACTTACATCTCCTAAATATTTTTTGTTTGGTTGGGTTTTTTTTTAATTGTATCTGATAGGTGTTTTTTTTTCAAAATGAATGCGTTTATGACTAGACTTGCCCTTGGTACAATTTCTCTTTTTCCATGTTAGTAGTAATCATGGTATTTAAAACTGCAGAGATTTACAACCTTCTTTTATTTCAGTGGAACTTAACATATCCCACATACTACATTGCTGTAGTATGAGTCACCTCAGCATGTCAAGCCAAATCCACAAAGTATTTTCATTATATCTTCACCTTGAGTACCGTGTAACATTACCAAAGGCTGTACTCTCTCCTTGTGGTTTTGCACACGCCTAGTCTCTGTCACATTATAAGATCATTTTAATATGCATCTTTCTTTGAATTAAAATACAGCAAAAATATAAGGAAAATGTTTTATTTTTGTTTTCTTCTCTATTAAAGAGCTGGCCAAGTTTTCATTATGAAGTTCATATAGCTATCTTTTTCCATTAATTAGAAATCCAGACATTTTGCATCTTCATGTTCTTCTCTTTTTTCAATAATCTTTATAGATAAATTTCAGGATAACTTTACTAAAAAGCATTTACTAAATGATTAGGTAGGCCAGTGCTTCATTATCAGCTTTGTCTTTCCAACAGTATGTTCAAATCACATGAAGTAGCCCAAATATTTTTCTGCATCTTTGAATGGATAGGGGCTCTCTTCCTGACTATATGACTATGGCCAGGACACTTTAATAGAGTTCTTTTATATAAGGAAGAGAAATTCAAGTGCTTCATTTCAGTAAGGCACACCTGTTTGTAGCAAAAATCAGAAAGAAACGGAATAGCAGCAGTCGAAGCAGACTGCAGATCAATGAAGGTGAATTTGGGGTTGTGCTCCCAGGAAGCTTTGTATGGGTAAATGGAGGTTATTTCCCACATATGTGTGATGGTCCTTGGACCAGTAGATCATTTCTGCTAGGCTGTCCTTGCTGCTGCTGGCTGCTCGCCAGCCTGCTCACCTTGCAAAGTGCCTGCATTGACTGTACATCTGCCAAGTGCCAAGTCAGATGCAGGTGGTATGAATGGGCAGGACACAGATCTGAAGAGCTGCACACCGGGCAGCTCTTGTCCACCCACAGCATACAGTACATGCTGTCAAAGCCCATTACATGCAGCAGTATGCGACAGTGCAGACCTGCAGCTGTGAGGAGGACAAAACACAGAATGTGTAATTCTGCACAGCAGCAGTCCAGTCTCCAGCAGTGTTTGCTGCTCCTTGTCCCATTTGCTGCAGCAGCAGGGCACGTTTGTCACACTGCAGCTCCTGAACATGTGTGCAGAAAGAGGGAAGGCAGCTATAATTGAATGGCATGTGTCATTTGGTTGCATGTCTCTTGTCCTTTGTTTTACCTGCAGCATGTCATGACGGCTGCTTTAACTTAGATTTATTGCATGAGGCTGGTTGTTTGTAGCTCTTTGACCAAGTGTGGAGCAGGGAAGAGTCTCTGGGTACAACGTGCTTGCCAGTAATGTCCCTCAGGGTGCTCACTTTTCAGAGCCAGGATTGTATTGGAATGCACAGAATATACATCATGTTCTCTTGGGACATTGTGTTGAAGAGCGAGAGTCCATGGTCTGTTTAGAGCCCTACTTAACTACCTGTGCTTGGTCAGGTGACAAATGAGATGTAATCTTCCACCCCAGCCACCACTGCCATTGAGATGTCCCAGAGCCATGACACAATCAGATGGTTGATTCAAGCATTGGAAGTATGGTTTGAAAATTCCTCATGTGATATTGGCAAGAAAGTTCCTTTAAACTTGTCAGCGCTGTAATTGTATCAGACATCAACAGCTTGGGGCTGCACGTTGTTAACAGGGTACAGAGCTTTGGGGTTGCTTAGGATTTACCCAGAATCCTCAATTTCAGTGTTACAATAGGGATAAGAAAATCTTTTGCCTTTGTTTCGCTGAGGACAGCTGCTGCAGGAGTATTGGCATGGTCCTTGCTTAAGTGCCGTCTTCCACATGGAGCCCATGACAAGTGATGTTGTAATTAGTAGTAATTTATGAATACATTCTATTTGCTTCTCTGTAAAACAGAGGGAGCATGAAATCTCTAGATTATATAGTCTGGATTCACTTTGTGTTGTGCATCTGCCTGGCCTATCTTCCCACTCTTTTGATCACGCTTTTGAATGTATCATACAGCCTCTATGAGGACTGGGCACTACCCACTGTTGTAACACAGGTAATAAGAAGTGATGGTAATATACAGCAGCAACTAAGGCTGTGGGTTTCACAGATGCCACTAATTCCTGAGTTATCAGAGCCTTCTCAAGTCTGTTTGCTTAGTGACTAAATGCATGTAGTCTTTAGCCTAGCAGGAGAATTGATGGTGCCCATCCTGAGAAAATGCTTTGTGAGAAGGAATCATTTGCATTTGACCTTGATGGCTATCATGAATATGTAGTCAGTAGAAAGTGCAATAGCCTTGTTGCTTTTTATAAACCTTCTGCCCATACGAGATAGTTAAATATAAAATCTAGATGTCACTGAGGTTTGTAATGGTCCCTGGGGACTTTGGAATGACAGCAGTAACTCTCAGAGGTCTGTTAGGTCTGTTATAAAGCCAGGAAATGTTACTGTGTGTTAATAAAAGGCTATACTACAAATATGGAAGGTGTAATTAATTAGAAAATAATTTATTTAAATTAGACACTTTATTTGAAAATAAGAAAAGGGTTAGGAAATGGAAAAATTGAAGGAGAGGCATATAAATTTGAAGCTGTGAAGATCAGATATATACTTGTATTTTGTAATTAAGTTGGTGTTACAATTTTGGGGGTGAGCATTACTGGAGAGCTGTGACCTTTTCCCAGACTGAGGAGCCTGAGTAAGGCGAGGCTCTCAGAGATTCAGTCCTTTTCTTAGCGTAGCCTGAGAAGTCAGAGGAGTGCGTGCCTGCTGCAGCTCTGCCTACCAGAGCAGGGGCTGCTCCTGTTGTGTCCTGGCTGTAACAGCTGTGCGCTGGCTTAGCAGAAGCAAATGTTTGAAGTGGACAGGATTCCTTATTTAAACAGAAAAATGGTACAACTTGCATCAGTCTGTTATCTTCCTTAAAGTCGTTTTGTTATGGAAAATCCTGTTCCAGCCCACTTTTCCAAGCGATGTAGCATTACTGATGTAGCCTCTGGGCAAGCAGGGGCTTTGGACTACGCTGAGGACCCAGCTCAGCAGAGCAGCCAGGGACGCTGTGAGCCATGGCAAAGTGTTGCTAATGGTTCCACATGCTTACCTTAACAGTATGTCTGGCTAACACAGCGCAGCCTGAGAGCAAGCCCACTTTAGCCCTCAGCAGCAGGACAAGGCCAGGCATCAGATGGGAGGGAAGCTGGGACACCCGCCATTAACGTTAATGGGAGTTGGCCCTGCCAGCCTGGGCTCCCACCAAGCAGAGCTGCCTGTATGTGCCCCAGGCAACCTGAGCACGGTGCCCAGTGGTGCCTGGCCTGCACCCTGTGATGGCAAGGGGGAATTAGACATTGAGGGCTGTGAGGGTGCTGGGTGCTGGAGGTTAGGTATCACATCCACTTATACAAGCAGACTGTTCAATAGAACAGCAGCTCTGAGAGGGTGAGTTAAAGGCCTGATTCAAAACTGCAGCACTGTGATTGGAGGCTTTTTGTTTCCCCATTTAAGCATTTGGGGTTGGTTTGTGCCAGGTGTGCCAGGATCTTGGGCTGAGTCATGGGGATCAGTCACCATGGAGAGTGCAGCAGGAGCTGTTTAATTCACTTAGCTGAGACTACCTGCACCTCTGGTTTAAATTACTGTGAGCAGCAATAGGCACGAGTATCCCCTTCTTGCTTCCCACGGTAAAGCAAGCTTCTAAAACACTCAAGCCTGAAGCCATTAGCATCCCTGCCTAGGGCCGGACCTGCACAACCGCCTCCCAGCGCACGGAGGGAGGCGGGAAGGCGTTAAAGAAGAAAACGGGCAGGTGAAGGGGCTGTCGGCCGGGCCCGGGCTAGGCGGGAGCCTCCTTCCCGCAGAGCCACTTGGCGATCCCTCACCCGCTTCTCCCCACGCAGCTCCTGGACCTCTTCATGGTGTGGGACTGGTCCACCTACCTGGCTGACTACGGGCAGGCCACCTCCAAATACCTGCGGGTCAACCCCAGCACGGCCCTCACGCTCTTGGAGAAGTAAGTGCCTGGCCTGGGTACGAGTGTCGGCGCGGCGGGCGCGGGGCCGGGCCGAGAGCCGCAGCCCACCGAGCTCGGCTGCGGGACCGGGGCAGCCCGCCCGCCTTCAGGGAGCTGCGGCCAGAGCCCGGCGGCAGCGCGTCGCTGTCCGGTGCCGGGGCTCCGGTAGCAGCTCGCGGCTGCCCGAGTTGCCGCTTCGGGGAACGGAAGTGCGGGAGGTTCGCGGTGGTAAGAAGCCGGCGCGAGCTTTTTCGGCTGGCTCGGGTCGGGGGGCAGGGTGTGGGAGGTGCGTTGCAGCCGGCCGAGTGTCAACCTGCCTTTAAAACCTGCATCCAGATATGGAGTGCTTTAAAGGCATTTTCTAACGGTGTTTTCTCTTCTCTCCTGCCTGCGGTGAATGTGTTTTGCAGAGTTCACAGAGGGTACGTATCGCCTATCCTGTTACACAAATATTGTTGCTTCAGTTTATTCTGTTTCCCGAATTTCGTTTTAAAATTCATTGGTGCGGGAGATCAGCAACACCGATAATCGGGTAATTTGTTGGAGAACAAAACATGCCGTTTGCTGAGTCTGAACTTACCGTGGAATCAGATGAGACTCAAGGGTTTGCTTTTCTCTGAGCGCAGTTGGTAGGGTCGGTTTCCTGCCGAAGTTGTATTTGCTTAATATTTGTGAAGTAATATTTGTTAATACGAGTTCCGCATTGCGGAAGTTTAATTTAAGAACACATAGATAACAGGTTTTGTAATCTTTTTGTTCTTATTAGCGGAAAGATCAAAAGAGGAACAAAAATAAATCTATTTAAGTGGCTTGATTTTTCCTTTTCAAATTATGTTTCCAACGTCTCTGTGTCGTTTGCTTTTTTATTTCTGCAGAATGAAAGACTCCAGCAAAAAGAACAATATTTTTGCTCAGTTCAGGAAGAACGACCGTGACAAGCAGAAGCTAATAGAGACTGTAGTAAAGCAACTTAGGAGTTTAGTGAATGGTATGTCCCAGCACACATAGGCCTATTACATCGACTGTTTCTCATCATGCCAAGACATATTTCTTAGCCACTGTTTCTACCAAACAGTTAACTATATCAGTTGATATACCTTAGTTTGACCAAGCAAAAGAAAAATGCAGTCAATGGCTTGTACATGGAGTCTTCAGCAAACAATCTTTGTACGTATTTTTAATGGATCGAATACTATTTTGTATATTGTAAACAAATGGTGAAAAATGAGACTGTACAATAAACCCCAGCTCAATTGTATTGTACATGGAACAGCTGAACTGTAAATACATTATTTAAATATCCACAGCCATGGTGTCCAAAATTTTGCTTTGAGTAGAAATTATTTGAGAAACGATCTCTTAGTTGCTGTTTTCTGGATGAATCCTAATTTAATGTTTTTCAAGGACTGAGATACTTGCATTTCAGATGCTGCCTATGGTTTCCCTGCATTAAATGTATATTAGCCTTAAAGTGATTGAACATAATTTTGTATACCAGGTTTTGTAGTCTGGAGGTATGAAAAAATCATCTGATTTTTAGTACCTTTGAAAACTACCTGAGAACTAAACTTAATATTTATTTAGCATTAGGGTTTATAGGCTTTGTTCTCCAAAAGGGTTTAATCTTAAGGTTGTGAATGTAAATAACCATTTGAGTTCTTTATTATGTGACATTTTGGTTTGGGTTTGTTCCTCAGGGTTACTATTTCTAACTGTACTTTTGTAAGATCCAAGGTTATTTCCCAAGGTTGCAGTAAGGAATAGGTTTGCCACTGCTGGTTTCGTGCTGCATCTGTTTGTCAGTACATGCTTTCTACCGCCAGACCCATCCCAGTGATCAGCATTTCGTCCCACTGCCGGTCTCTTTGCACTGTCCCCTCCTGGCTATTTTAGACAACAAGAGAATGTCTGACAAATACAAACCAAATGGAACATGTAAAAATAATGTACATTTTCGCTGTATTTTTAAGTTATTGACGGTCTAAATACAGTAATATAAACCTCACCCGTACTCCTGTTTAATTTCTGGAACGCACCTCAGAGCCGATTTCGTTGGAACCTGTACAGGTCCCGACTCTTTGGTGATGTACCCCGGGGGCAGGAGGGCGAGGCAGCCCTGACAGGGGGGTGTGGGCCGGGGGAGAACGGGCTTCAGGATTCCCGGCCGGGGGAGAACGGGCTGCCGGGGAGGGGCGGCGACGGCGCCCGTGGAGCGGGGCTGGGACGCTCCCCGGTCGCGGGAGCCCGGAACGGGACTCGGTGCCTCCGCCGGGCGGCGGGAGGGGCCGGCCCGAGTGGGCTCCCCAGGGGACGCGGGGCGGAGGGGAAACCCTGCACCGAGGGCCCTCCGTCCTGCCGTGAGGCTGGCGCTGGCTGGGCCGGGGAGAGCAGTGGCCGCTAGCTCCGTGGCGTCGGGGGGGCACCAGGCCCCCCGCCCCAAGGAGAGGGGGGCTGCCTCGATCGGCCCCGCTCTCCCTGCGCCCCTCAGTCTCTCTCCCCGGTTCTCCCGCTCCAATCATCGCACTTGGCCGCGCTGCTTAAATATGCAGTGAATACGTCATCTCCGAAGGTGGATCGGGCGTAAGTGGCCAATATCTATATAAATGTGGCCGAGGGGCGAACCGGCAGCAGGAAGCAAGCGGGACCGGGAGGGCAGCACCCAGCAGGGCCAGCCGCGGAGCTCACGTCGCCGTCACCGGAGTTTGACAGCCGCCGGGGCCGCTCACCCAGGCCGCCCGTGCCCTCGGGGCGGGGACCCGCCGCCGCCCCGCGCCCGCCCCGTCTGCTGCCGCCCTCGAGGAGGATGCCGGTGGGGCTCTCCTGGCCCGAGGCGGCGGCGCTGGTGCTGCTGGCCCTGGCGCTAATGGTCATCCTGTGCCGATACCTGTGGGCGCTGCGCTGGAGCCTCAGCCGGGACCGCGGCAGCGCCCTGCCTCTGCCCAGGGGCTCCATGGGCTGGCCCTTCTTCGGGGAGACCCTGCACTGGCTGTTCCAGGTAAGGCGCAGCGGGACGGGGCTGGATGGGAAGGGGCTGGCGGGAGCCCTGGGCTGACCGCAGCTTGCCCCCAGGGCTCCCACTTCCACAGCTCCCGGAGGGAGAAGTACGGGAACGTCTTCAAGACCCACCTCCTGGGCCGGCCGGTGGTGCGGGTGACTGGTGCTGAGAACATCCGCAAGATCCTGCTGGGTGAGCACACGCTGGTCAGCACACAGTGGCCTCAGAGCACCCAGATCATCCTGGGCTCCCACACCCTGCTCGGCTCCATTGGTGACCTGCACCGCCAGCGCCGCAAGGTGAGCCTCACAGCTGCCCCGACAACACACACAGCCCAGGCAGCACCTCCTGCCCAGGCCTGAGCCTTGGTGGCACATGGGACCCCTCACTTTAACCACTTGCCTCTGTTCCATCCCTTCTCCTCCTAGATCCTGGCCAGAGTGTTCAGCCACGCTGCCCTGGAATGCTATCTGCCACGGATCCAGAAGGTTGTGAGCTGGGAGCTGCGGGGCTGGTGCATGGAGCCGGGCTCCATCGCAGTTTATTCCTCCGCTAAAACCTTAACTTTCCGCATTGCAGCTCGGATTCTGCTGGGGCTCCGCCTGGAGGAAAAGCAGTTCAAGGAGCTGGCCAAAACTTTTGAACAGCTGGTGGAGAACCTCTTCTCCCTGCCCCTCAACATACCCTTCAGTGGGCTGCGCAAGGTACTGCCGCCTGCCCTCCTCCCTCTGCCGGGGGGCAGAGGCCTGAAACCCGGCGGCACAGACCCTCTGTCCCCAGGCCCAGCAAGGGGCACTTCTGATGGACCAGGACGTCTGCAGCATGTTCTGGGTCTGAGAGCCTGGTGTCTTGCCCATCCCAGCTCTCTCCCCTTCTCTTTGTGCTTCTCACCTGCTCCTGGTTGGCTTTCAGCACCCCTGGGCACTGGCTCCAGCGCATTGTAGAGCACAGGGCTCCTCTTCTCGCTCACCCCATGTGTTGCCTCTGTTGGCTCTGGTTAGTTTGTTATGTCTGATCCTGTCTCATCTCATCCTGCCTGGACTCATGTCAGCCCATGGCAAAGGATTCTGGGAGCATGGGCACAAAGGCAGGTGGGCACAGTGCACCTCAGTTTAGTGCTCCCTGTCCACGTAGAGCAGGCTGAGGACTTGCGGCCCTCTTATGGTCCTTGGTTCCTTGTCCCCTAGCAACAAAGAGACAGCGATAGGGTCCTGGAGGGAATCATGGCAGAGGAACAGTCTCCTGTGCCTCTTTCAACCTGCAGTTTCTCCTCTTCTGCCCTGCTCCTCCTTGCCTGCCTCCCCACAATCCTGCTCTAGGTATCAGTCCTGTGTCCTACCCCCCCTCCCATTTCAGTCTACATTCCTTCCTCTGGCTTTGGGTTCTCCACCATTGCCGCAGCTTAAGACTCCTGTCCCTTTTAGCCAGATCTTGCTCAATGTCCCATTTTCCACTGTGAGCTCTGCCACATCAGCTCACCTTACTGAGCCAGTCCCAGTTCTCCCCAGCCTCCCTGCTGCTCTTGTCCACCAGTTCAAAGCTCTTGTTTCCTCTGTCCAGTTTCCCTTTGCACGTTGTCATCAGTGTGAGCTTTCATCCCCCATCCCTCCCTGTCCTCTCTCAGGGCAGCCACAGCTTGCCTGGCCCTAGACCAACTGCTTGAACTTGCATTTAGGTCCCCTTGTCTTTCCCCTTGCTCCCCTCCCTGTTTCCTTTGTCCAGTCCTTCCAACCTCAATTCTCAGCCTTTGTATCTTATTCTCAGCACCTGGTCTGGCCATGTTTCATTCCAAATCTCTGGTCCTTCTGTCTTTTTCAGAAGGCATCTTGATACAGAGCCAGACACTCTGACTCCATCCATCCCACTGTGCAAAGAGATTGCCCACCTCTTGATTTGCTGAGAGTGCAATGCAACCAGAGATGAGCTGGGTGTGACTGGTGTGTCTTTATCTACTATACCTTGGTAAAGCAGCTCATTTGCTCCCGTCTCAGATGTGCCTTTCTACTTGGACTGTTTTATTAAGTTGCCTCTTCTTGTCCCTTTTGATGAACTTCTTTTGGGCCTTATACAACCGTAGGTTTGTTCAGCACAGATGCCTCTGGACTCAGTACCATGGGTTTACTGCTGCCTTTTCTTCTCAGAGTTTTCCTGGGACTTGTATTTGATTCACAACAGCAAGGCAACAGAATCTGCAGCAATTCTCCCTAAACTGCTGCCTCTTGCAAGGCACTGGGGCTGATTAAACAGTTCTTGCTGTTACAGATCCGGGGATTAAAGATTGCCATTCTTGGGGTCCTCCTGTCTCTTGGTAGAGGGGACTGGTTCCTAAGGCTCTACTGAACTATGTGTGCTTCCCACAGGGAATTAAAGCACGGAACATGCTACATGAGTTTATGGAGAAGGCTATACAGGAAAAACTGCAGAGAAACAACCCAGAAGATCACAGTGATGCCCTGGATTTCATAATAAACAGTGCCAAGGAGCATGGCAAAGAATTCACCATACAGGAGCTAAAGGTAAGGAGATCCCCACCTTGCAGTGTCCCTTCTGACTTGGTGGCTGTTTGAGAGACCTGGGCTGAGGGGCAGGAGTGGGATTGTTGGGAATCCAACATCAGCTGCTGGCTCCTGCCATTCTCTTACCATCTCTGAGGACACCATCTCCAGTGCAACCTAGAAAGCCTGGACTTGCAGGCCCATATGTTCTGGTGGGGTTGTGCCTCTGCATTAGAAGACAGATGGTATTTTAAAGAAGAATTAATGCCTCTTCTACCTTTCCTCTTCATGGCCACCAGGCTTCAGCCTGCCTTAGGATGCTGGTAGGGTTACGTGGCAGCTCCAAGGCTCTGTATGTCAGTGTGTACTTAGTAACCACCAAAATACTGTGCTGCAAATCTTTAGAGCTAGTTGTGTGCTCCTCGGACATCTCCCAGCATCTGGCACAGCGCAGCGTGTAGTTCATGCCACTGTATTCTTTGGGGCTGCAAGCCCAGAAATTTCTGAGATGATGTACCAAAATGGGTCCAGGGATGGAATGATGGATTCCGGGACATACCTTATCACTTTGTCATTAATTAGATCATCTAGCTTGTGGATTGCTATGATGCAACATGACATATCACTGTGGTTTAGGGATGAACCAAGTAGTCCTTACTGAGCCAAAACTACCAACTGAATATGAATAGTATTTTGCCAAAGACACTCGGAGAAAATTGTACTGTATCATTCACGGCTCCATGTCACTTGGTGTCAGTGGGTGACACACTGCATTTATATAACAAGGTCTGAAACAATTTTGCATGGGTACAGCAGCTGAATATAGTTTAAAAGTAGTTTTACCATTTATTTAGGTATCTAAGGAAAACTCTCTAAAGACTAATGTTTTATAAATATTTTGTAAAAGTGTAACCTCTAAATTGAAAATATTTTAAATACTTTACAGTGGTTCTTAGCTACAATTAGAACCAGTGTATATTCTTGAAGTAATTCTATTGTAATTATTTAGTATATTATTTATTCTAATAGAATGGTTTTGTTATAATTATTTTTTAAAAATAATTGCCAGATTCAAAATGTGATTAAGATTGATTAATTTCTGTTAGTATTCACATGGATATTACACATCAATAATTACATGATCTCTCATCATGTTGCAGCTTATGTAGCCACACTGTCAGAGACTGATGCAGGGAGGCATACAGGCTGTTATTTCAAATCACAGAGCCTGCCCTAAATTTATTCCATGTTACTGAAATGTCTTGGGTTTTAATTGCAAGTGGTAGAACTGAGAGATTTCTTTTCATCTGGGTCTGCTACCTTGTGAATGTAAAAATTCCTGCTAACGCCTGCAGGAGGTGTGATAGGAGTCTACGGGGATCTGTTATTTCAGAGGTTTTATTTCAGCTGAAAGATGCCCTTGAGAGTTGCACCTTGGCAAAAGCCTGTAGTCCAGCCAGTATATAGCGCTGGGGACCATAGAAAAGGGCAATCCTTGTTACATTACCCCTGACCTTACCGATCTGGGAGGAAAACTCAGAAGAGCTGAATTAAGGTGATGTGTACTCGTCTCGGCTGTGTTTCTGCTTCACTCAATTGGCAAATATACGTCCAGTTTGTGCAGAAATGGAAGAAAGGTGTCTTGTTTTGGTCTCTGCCAACCCAGGGTGGGTGCAGGTTTGTGGAGAGCCAAGGGGAGGCTGAAGCCCCCTGCACAGGGACAAAACCTGCAAAAGGTGAGAAGAGTCTGGATCACAACCACTTTAAAATGGCATTCAAACTTGTCAAAACATTCTTTCCTCTCCAGGAGTCAGCAATTGAGCTCATATTTGCTGCTTTTTTCACTACGGCTAGTGCCAGCACCTCTCTGATCCTCCTGCTACTGAAGCATCCCTCAGTGATTGAAAAAATAAGGCAGGAGCTGCTGTCCAATGAGATGTACCAGCAGTGTGAGAGCTGCCCTGTGGAACACTGCCTGGACACCCTGACCACCCAGAGCAGAGACAGCAAGAGGCCACTTACCTGCCCCATGGCCAGAGATGCTCATGAGGACCAGAGCCAGCCACTGGGCTCAGCAGAGGCAGGTTCCCATCAGCCCAATGCCCTTCCAGAGCCTGCCTTCCCCCAGAGCACTCCCTGCACTGGTCCCCAGCTCCAGTCACCATCAGGGCAGAGCTGTCGCTGCCCCTCAGATATCAGCCTGGAGAAGCTGAGCCGCCTGCGCTACCTGGACTGTGTGATTAAGGAGGTGCTGCGGGTGCTGCCCCCAGTCTCCGGAGGCTACAGAACGGCACTGCAGACTTTCGAGCTAGATGTAAGTGCCTCGCACGCCAGCGGGCTGCTGGGGAGCTGCTGCCTGCCACTGCCTGCAAGCTCCCTGTATCCGGCACAGTGGTGGCGCTTGGCAGTGTAGCACAGGAGAAGGTGGCACTCGGCAACCTCTGGGAGTACCAGCTGGGCTGGGGAGAAAAGGAGCTGTGGGTCAGATGGGTAATGTGGTGGGGCTGTTCCCCAGCACCCTGTGCTCACTCTTCACTAGCACAGCTGGCTGCACAAGTATGTAATGCTCCTCTCCTACCCTATTTATTTCAACAGGGCTACCAGATCCCGAAAGGCTGGAGTGTCATGTACAGCATCCGTGACACGCACGAGACAGCTGCCGTCTACCTGAGCCCCCCTGGTGGCTTTGACCCAGACCGCTTCAGTACCGCCCAGACAGAGGCTGTGGGCCGCTTCCACTACATCCCCTTTGGGGGCGGGGTGCGGAGCTGCATCGGCAAGGAGCTGGCACAGGCCATTCTTAAGCTGCTGGCCATTGAGCTGGTCAGCACAGCCCGTTGGGAGCTGGCCACCCCCAGCTACCCTGCCATGCAGACTGTGCCCATTGTGCATCCTGTTGATGATGGGCTGCAGCTCTACTTCCACCTCTTGCAGCCTGGCCAGGGCAAAGAGGGGTGAGCCAGGGGTATGCTGCCCCTCTCAGCCCTGGTGTTGATGTCCCTCCATGGCTGCCAGGGGCAGTCTCTGCTGTCCCCGTGGCACTGGGTCACTGCAGAGCAAAACCCCAAAGGTCTGATTTTTCGCATCCTGGTGTGCAAGCCAGTAGGGAAGGCCCTGCAGAGTCCTGCCTCTGAGTATCAGGTGGGGACTCAGCCCCATCCCAGGGGCAAAACCCAATGAAGGTGCTGGCAGGGAGCATCTGTCATAGGTGCTCAGCCAACCCTTTCCTCATGCACGTCTCCAGGCATTGGGGTGAGGGTGCAAAATTCCCAGCCCTACAGCCAAGGCTCACAGAGCTTTTCTGTCATGTGATTATCTCCTGGGTATGTTATAGTAGAGGCAGGACCAACATCCTGCACAGTGTAGCTTTTTGGGTGTAAATGGAGGGAAGATGAGGAGGCTTTGCGGAGAAACTCAAGCCAGGGCTGCCCAATCCTCAGCACCAGCTCTAGCTAGAATAATAGCATGAAAAGTGTATTTTACTGTAAATATATAATCTCATTCCTGCACTCCCCACTAGAGCTGGCACAAAGCGTACATGTCTCATTCACCCAGTAGTGGTAGCCATGTATGTTGTGCATCAGCGCCGTGCTGCTGCTAGGGGTCTGCTATGAAGCCCCCTTCTGGGCTCCCTGCAGGATGGGATCCCCAGCCGCAGCCTGACTGTGGGATTGGCCTGAAGCAGGGGATGGGACTTTGGGGAATAAACACTTGGAAAAGGGATGTTTCTGAATGTGTCTGATTTGTGGCATAAAGTCCTCTGCTCCTGATGGTGGTGTTCACACTGCAGAGGGGGCATCTGGAAAGTGACATAGGCCCCATGCTGCCTTGCTGGCCAGACTGACCGTGTCACCTCCTGCAGCCTGCCCCTGCCGGGGAAAGTGCCAAGACAGCAGCTCTGTGGGTCCATCCAGGGGTAGTACCTGGGGCTAAGCCTGGATGCTGAAGGAACCTTTTTAAGTGGCTTTTGAGTACCACCTGCTTTGCTGAGACAGGAGGTATTTCTCTCCCATGTAAAATGAAGTGAGTCCTGTTGCTTGCACTGAGAACAGAGCTGGGCTCAGGTCCTTGTTACACTGCAATGTATTAATAAGCTCCTTTCAGCTTCACCTCTGCTCCCTACTGTCACACATCCTGCACGGGAGCAGCGGAGGAAAACATCCACCTTGTCCTTACTGTGTGTTTTGGGCTTGGTGGCACAGTGTGCGTTGTGTGAAAAACCAGCCGCAGCTCAACCTGTTAGGGCAGAAAACTGGCATGTTGACAGGATCCCTCTGGAAATGCTCTGGAGAGCTGCCCTGTTATTGTCCTGCTTCAATATCAGGCTACAAATGATCTTGCCCTGGCCAGTCCCCCTTGTACCTCCATGCTGGAGCTCTGCAGCGGGGCATGTGCTGCCGTTAGCTGTCAGAGGGCTGCGCAGCCAGCACAACGCTACCTGAGGCAGAAATGTGGCTCCCAAATGTGACAGGTCAAATCTGGAAGAGGTTGAACTGCAGGGCTGAGTTAAGTGCTGTTGGCAGGTCGACCCCGTAGTGAACCAAAGCCTCTGCCCCTCCTGACCTTGTCCTGAAAGGTGAATCTTTCTGGCTATCAGAGGTGAAATCAGTAGGTGGTGGCTGCAAGTGGCAATGACTAACTTTAATTAGCAGGAGCTGCTGGCGTGGCTGTGACCCGCGGGCGACGCAGGCTCCCACCGCGGGCAGGGCTGCGGGGCAGAGCAGGGCCTGCAGCGCCCAGCACCGGCCAAGGGAGGGCTTAACAATTACCCCGAGCGCTAACGAGCCCCGCAGCCGCCCGCTGGAAAACGTAACACGGATCTAGTTAAAAAAAAAAAAAGGACTTGAAACTGATTTTGTTTGCAGATAAACAAGAGCATTTACAAACGACGTGTAATGATTGTTACTTGTAATCCAAGTTTGTTCATATTAGGCTGTTAATTTCTTGACCCCCTTCCAAGATGTTTTTAATTATCCCTTTCACTCTTTACCATTTGATTCTTTTCGAGCCGATGGCTGGGGAATACACAGCTGGGGAGATAATAAAGCCTTCCTGTGGCAATTATCGGTGCTCAGGCCACCGTATCTCGTTATTTTGATAGACAGTGAACTTGGCGCGATTGCCGACCGGGTTCACGCAGATGTCACGGTCCGTGTTGTAGGTCACAAGCAGGTCAGCGCCCGGCAAGGGGAGAGCGCCGGGTCAGGGCCCGGCCGTCGCCGCTCCCGACCAGCGCCAGCCGGGCCTCCCGGAGCCGCACCGGACCCCGAGGGGCTGCGCGCCGCCAGGAGCGAGGATGTACCCCAGTCTTGGGCAAGGGGGGACGGAGGCGCGCAGACCCGCTTGCGCAAGGCATCGAAAGAGGAGGTAGGGTCCCGAGTGATGCGCTGATTGTCAGGAAAATAATAATTAAAAGTGACATCTCCCCCTCCCCTGCACAAACGCGCACACAGCTTGCAGCTTTTATTTAGCTTGTCTGGGAGCAAGAAAGCAAAAGTAACAGGGAGGCAAAAGAAGAAAAATGGAAATTGAGGAAAAAAACAAACCAAACAAAATGTTCCCAACAACAAACCGAGCACGACATTTTACTGGTAACAACAGTGCCCGGCAGAACGCCCCGCGGCCCCGTCCTTCCCCTCCGGGGCCCTGCAGCTGTGGTCAGCGCCAGGCGCTCCTTTCCTAGCGACTGCGCCTCCCGGACGGCGCCTCTTGCGCAGGGACGCAGCGGCAGCCCCATCGAAAGCAGCCTCCCCGCGGCCCCGCCGGCCGCTCCTGCAGACGCTACTCCTCTCCGGAGAGCAGCCACCAGTGCCTGCCCGCCGGCTCCAGGGGGGAGTCTCTCCGCGATGAGGCAGCCGGCACCCTGCCCGTCCGGTGCTGAGCGCCTCTTCCCGGCCGCTGCAGCCCCGACGGCCCCGGAATGCCGGCGAGACCCAGAAAAGGGCGGGCAGCAGGTCCCGGGGAGAAGAGCCGGGCACGGAGGGCTTGGTGTTTCCTTTCCTCACTCACCTCCCTTTCCCTCAGTGACCCGCGCTTGAACCTGCCTCGGGAGGCTGACACGGACTGCAGCCCGCGGCTCCTTCCTCCGCGGCAGGCAGAAATACAAGCCGGGCCTTTCGAGGTGAACGAGAGGACAGCGGAGCTTCCTCCACCGATGTGGCGGCACATCTGCGGCTCCGTCCGGTGGCCCGCCGGGCTCTCCCAGCATGGGGGACTGCGCGCTCCGTCCGGCCCCCAGCACTGGACCGCTGCTCGGGCCACTGACTCGCCGTTCCCAGCCGGCGACAAGAGAGGGTGCGCGAAGGAACTCCGTAGCTTGGCGGAGCGCAGCGGAGTGTCCCCGGAGGTAGGTATCCCCGGACAGCAGGGTCCCCGGGGGCTGGAGCAGGACATTGCTCGGTGCAACCTGCTCGTCTCTAGCGAGCATCAGCAATAAATCCGAGGAGGTGGCCGGTCCCCAGCTGTCGGCGGCATCCGCTGCCAGCTCGCTGAGAGCGGTGCTGCGGAACGAGTGCGGAGCGGCGGCTGCCGCCGCGCCCGGCAGCACCTTTACTCCCCCGGCGGCTGTCTGCGGCGGGCGGGATGCGCCGCGCAAAGCAAATAGTTAAAGATTTCGGGGGGAGGAGCCAGGCCACAATCCGCAATTAAAGATGAACTTTGGGTGAACTAATATATCGACCAAGGTAGGGTGGGCAGCAACCTGGGAAGGGTATAAAAGGCGGCCAGCGGCGAGCCTGGCCCGCGCACTCCGAGCTCCCGGGGGGCCAGGCTGGACTCGCTCCCTAGCCATGGGCTTCTCCGCCCTGGTTGCCAGCGTCCTGTGCACCTTCCTGCTGCCCATGCTGCTCTTTCTGGCCGCTGTCAAGCTCTGGGACCTGTACTGCGTGAGCGGCCGCGACCCCAGCTGCCCGCTCCCGCTGCCGCCGGGCACCATGGGGCTCCCCTTCTTCGGGGAGACGCTACAGATGGTGCTTCAGGTAAGGCTAGGGGATGCCGCGGGGAGCGAAGTCGTCCTCGGTTCCTCCTCTGACTGCAAGGGAGGGGGGAAGACCAGCAGCTTTGCCAGGCTCCCGTGCCCAGGTGGGAAAGAGGTGCTTTTCATGCGCCTTTCTTTTCTTCGTTTAACATTTATTTTGTTATTCCCTCCCTTCTCCCGGACAGAGGCGTAAATTTCTGCAGATGAAGCGCAGGAAATACGGCTTCATCTACAAGACTCACCTATTCGGGCGGCCCACTGTGCGAGTGATGGGAGCCGAGAACGTGCGGCATATCTTGCTGGGCGAACACCGGCTCGTGTCCGTGCAGTGGCCCTCATCGGTGCGCACCATCCTGGGCTCGGGCTGCCTCTCCAATCTCCACAACGGGCAGCACAAGCACCGCAAAAAGGTACGGCCCCGACGGCGGGCGGGGAGCGGGTGCAGGCACCCCGGGTGCAGCGGCTGAGCCTGTGTCCCCTTCTTCTCCTCCTTGTCCCGCCGGGCAGGTAATCATGCAGGCCTTCTCCCGGGAAGCCCTGCAGCACTACGTGCCCGTCATCCAGGAGGAGGTGAGTGCCTGCCTGGCGCGGTGGCTGGGTGCCACCGGGCCCTGCCTGCTAGTGTACCCCGAGGTGAAGCGCCTCATGTTTCGCATCGCTATGAGGATCCTGCTGGGCTTCCAGCCCTCTCAGGCCAGCCCTGACGGCGAGCAGCAGCTTGTGGCTGCCTTTGAGGAGATGATCCGCAACCTCTTTTCCCTCCCCATAGATGTGCCTTTCAGCGGGCTCTACCGGGTAAGGCTTGGGGGGTGGGGAGAAGAGTGGTGAAACTGCAACCAGGGCAGCTGAGAATGGCCGGGAGGGATGGCAGTACAGCTCAAGTCCCATGTTGCTCTCCCTGCTGCTTGGCCAGGGCTTGCGGGCACGCAACATCATCCATGCCAAGATAGAGGAGAATATCCGTGCCAAGATGGCCCGCAAGGAGCCTGAGAGTGGCTACAAGGATGCGCTGCAGCTGCTTATGGAGCACACACAAGGCAATGGGGGGCAGCTCAACATGCAGGTGAGGTTCTGCGGGGCCAGGTCTGTTCCTTTCCTCCAGCCCTTCTGTCAGCATTACACTTACCTTTTGGGGCCAAAACGAGATGGCAGGAGGTGTTCCCTTTCCCAGGTTGCGTTGTGCACTGGTGTGCAGAGGCTGCAACCAAACTGCTGGATAAGGAGCCATATCCACAGGGAGCATAAGCATCACCCCCATCCTGACCCCTGGGTGTCTGCTTCAGTCTGGGAGTGATGCACAGTGTTGTACAAGTGGTAGAATGGGCCTGGTAGAGATACTATGTTCAAGCCCTGTTTTACTCCTCCTCTGTGTCAGGAGCTGAAGGAGTCTGCTACAGAGCTGCTGTTTGGGGGCCACGAAACCACTGCTAGTGCTGCTACGTCACTGATTGCCTTCCTAGGGCTCCACCACGATGTCCTGCAGAAAGTTAGGAAAGAGCTGCAGGTGAAGGTGCGTGCCTCTCTCAGAGCCATTTCGCAGGAGGGGGGCAGTGGGAAGGTACCTCCAGGAAAGGTGTCCCAGACTGGGCTCCCTCTGACCCAGCTGGTGCCCTGCTTTTGGGGGGAGACAGGTAAATACCGTTTTCTGAGGGGTGCCAGGAGCCCTACCTGCCTGCTCCATAAATGTCATGGCAGCATCTTCCTTTCTAGGGGTTACTGTGCAGTCCCAACCAAGAGAAGCAGCTAGATATGGAGGTCTTGGAACAGCTGAAGTACACAGGCTGTGTCATCAAAGAGACCCTCCGGCTGAGCCCACCTGTTCCTGGAGGATTTCGAATTGCACTCAAGACCCTTGAGCTAAATGTAAGTGGGGTTTGGGCTTAACTCCTCAGAGTGAAGTACTAGTGCATTACATGTAGCCCATCCACCTTTGGATGACCTGCAGGAAGCTAGGAGGAGAGGTGGGGTGCACCAACGTGTCCTGTACTGACACTTCACCTTACCTAACACAACATGCACTTCATGTCTCCTTTCCCTTCTTTTGATAGGGTTACCAGATCCCTAAAGGTTGGAATGTTATTTACAGTATCTGCGATACCCATGATGTGGCAGATCTCTTTACCAACAAGGAGGAATTTAACCCGGATCGCTTCATGTCTCCGTCTCCAGAGGATTCCTCTAGGTTCAGTTTCATTCCTTTTGGTGGCGGTTTGAGGAGCTGCGTGGGCAAAGAGTTTGCAAAAGTCCTTCTGAAAATATTTACAGTGGAGTTGGCACGGAGCTGTGACTGGCAGCTGCTGAATGGACCTCCTACAATGAAAACTGGCCCCATAGTGTACCCTGTTGACAACCTGCCTACCAAATTCATAGGTTTCAGCGGCCAAATCTGAGAGCTCAACACTTGCCTCTGGCTGGATTTCTCCATAGTATCTAATGTGTACAAAGTAACTTTTTATAGTAACTATTTAAATTTGTAAATGTACAATAGTTATTTATGACTTCAAATATTTCAAAAGGCTATGATATTTTTTTCCCCAAGCACTACAATTATGGGTCTCTGATTCATAATTAGATAATGTTATTTCTATAGAAATAAGTTTTCCCCTATTTAAGTCTTATTGAAAGCTGGCCAGCTAAGCATTTGAAGATGTTTCACAATGGTGTATGTATTAAATATTCTTAAAGACATTTGAAACAATGGTAACTGGCTACTCATCTGAATTATCTAAAATGGTTACTGTTTCAGAACTATTTCAGTATTATTTGTGTCTAGATCTTATGTTTAATGTGTGAATTTTGAGTTTGATAATAAAGTTTATTTTTGATGATCCTCTGTATGAAGATCTGTGTGTACACTAAATAGTAGCTTAATCAGTGGGTCTAAAGGGTTTGGTTGTAAAGTCAGATCTGCTTTTGTGAATGAGCTATTTGCTATTTCTATGCTCGTAACTCTCCCCTGCTTCCCACTCCCAGTGTGGTTCTCACTTCTGAATAGTAAATCGTTTGAAGTTTTAGCCTGTAAGTAGCAAGAGCAGTGCAAAAACATACGCATGCTTACTGAAGAGAGTATGGAGTGATAAAAAGTGCTACAGGTCTCCTTATCGAGTACATAATCTTGAGCCATGGTAAATACTAAAGTAAAGAGAAGCAGAAGACTAATGTATTACAGGAGTCTTTCTCTGTAACTACAGAAAATAGGTTGAGGGGAAAAAAAAACCATAAATGTCCTCTCATCCCATATTACTGCTGACCTCTGTAAACAGACCACCAGATCTCGTTCTGTGTTGAGTCTGCTGGCTATGAATCTTTACTTACGAAGGTGTCTCTTATCAGTTGGTAGAGCAAATAAAATCTGCTGATTTCTTCTTGAAATGCAACAGCTCTGACTAGGTCACAGATAGAGCATGCATTTGGTTTAAGAACTTCTTTCCTGGAATTCAGCAAAGTGAAAACTAAAAGGGAGGCACTAATGTGAATTGATTAACAGGGAATCAACTGTTGAGATGCAATTCCCCGGGGGTGTGTAAGCAGGACAGATAAAATGCCCTAGGCATGACCTCTGTTTTGGCTTAACCATAAGGTCTTCCCCCCCCCCCCCCTTACTACACCTATTAGTCTTCCCTTAAAAGTCAAACAGCATGGGCTAGTTTTATAAACATCTACAAAGTAAACCAATGTAATTCAGTGTCATGAGTACTTATAGCACCGCATAGACTAATTTAATTTTCTGTTTGTTTCTGGAAAATAGTACCTTTTTCATTATGCTCTCCCAAGGTCAAAATTAAGGATGGAGTTAAGTTGCTCAAAATCACTGCAGGTGTTTAATAGCATATATGAGGTTTTGGATTTTTTTTTTTTTAAGGAATGTTTTTAGAATATACTTGATATGTTTCCAGCTAACATTTAAAAAACATAAGCTTTTAATGTAAGACCTTAGGTACAGCCTACATATGAGCATGACTATCAAGACATTTTCATATTCAATTTTTGTAGTCTTAAAATACAAAAGGTATTTTTAAATCATGCTTGAGTCTTCTTGGCAGTGTTTAAAATCTTAAATAATTTTTACTATTCAGACTTCTTGTACCATTATGTTTTCCAGGGATTTGATAAGTGATCTCAGTTTAAGATGCCCTATTACAAATATAGTAACATAAAACTGCAAACCTTGTTCCTGATTTGGAGGTGACCTGAAGTCTAGAGATCAGCAAGACTCTTGTCTTGGTATCCTTCATTAACATTTTATGCCTTAACATTACAGCATTCTACAAATGCAAATAGATGCTGGTATTTTTTGTACTAAATTGTTTTCTATTATTTTTAATTGAAGTCTTATATGTGGGAACTTTTTTAGTTTACATTTTGTTTTTTTATAAAGAATGGGTATCTAAGTGCTGTCCAGATAATATGGAGAGTATGAACACTCTTTCATGGTGTAAGTCTAAAGTCATACATGCATTTATCTGTTTCCTTTTTTTTTTATTTTTGAATCAGCTTTGTAAGTCTTTTATGTTTAGAGAAAAAAATCATATATTTAATTTTATATTGTCTGGGCATCTGGGGGCACATCCTCAGCTGTTGTAAATCATGACAATGTAACTGATGTTAGGCACTGCCCCTGTATGATTTGTAGTTAAATGGTCTGTCACTGCTGTGTAATTTAGGCATCTTGGAGCTAGCTTTAAACAAGCCATCCCAATAAATGGTAGCAGTGTAGCTGCAGTAATATGGAGCTCAGTGTGGGTTAATTGCTAAAATATTTGCCCAACTTCTTGAGCAGGTTTTACAACCCCTGCTAATCTCCTCTATGCAGCTGTTATTTTGACAGCTTAGATGCTGGCTGCAGACCAGTTTCAGGTGAGCTCTGGTATGATTATGTAGCTTTGCCCACTCAGCAGCAGCTGGTGTGGGCACATACTGAGACTGTGGCTGCTATTTAGGGTCTGCCTAGCTCTTGCACCTTTGGCTTCTACCCCTTTTGTTATGATGGATCCATGAGTTTATCTTGCTGAAAAATTATCTACCAAAAGATAGTTGCTTTTTGGGCAGACCAGGTCATCCATCGCTCCAGCTCTCTGCACGAATGTTATTTATTAGTGCTGGGGTGCTGCAGCAGAGATGAAAGAGGCCAGCCTGCTCCACTGCTAACAGGTAGCTCCTAGAGCCATGCTTTAGCTCTCCTTTTGCAAGCGTTACCATGTGCTGCTGAAAGCCACTTGTGCTCAAAGGCTCACAAACTGAAACACATTAAAGGGCCAGATCGGGTGAGGGGCACTCACTCCTTTTAATTGGGCCTTTTTGGGGTATTTCATATTTCTCCTCATAGTTAACCTGTAATTTAAAATAAAAGTATTTGACAAATTCTCTCTCTGGAAAAATGCACACAGTTCAGTAGGTGCTATCCTTTAGTCCTGGAGTAAACCCTGATTATTTATATGCAGCATGCTGTTTTTAATCTGAGAGTAAGGTGGGTTAGTGGAACCCACACTTCTCTTACACCCACGTGAATGTATGTAAATGTGTGGTTCTTAACAACATACATTCATTCTTGAATAAAAACAACATTAAAGAATTACATTGGTATAAGTTGACATTGAGGAATGCTACTTGATAAATCAATTCCTGATTGAAAAGGAATAGTATTAATACATAAGGTCAGAAGAGGTAATAGTGAATTTTGGTAATGGTTATATGAGTAAGAAAAAATGTTCAAATGAATGCTAAAAACTCCTTGGAAAAAAAATAATTGATTGATCAAAGATAATTTGATCAGTTTTATTTATTTTGTCCTAGTGAAATGAGAGAATGTTACTTTCATGTTGCTTTCAGGAGTTGCGCTAGGAAAGGACTGGATTTTTGCTTTCGATTCTTGAAAGCACTTATTGAAGGGACAGTATAATTTGAAGCCTTGCATGCTTAAGGTTTTGCACTCACTTTTCTGACGTTTTCTTTTTTACGTGAGTCTCTTCCTGGACCTTGCAAAATGAGAGGCTGACAAAAAGGTTGTCCTTCTTTCTACCCCATTACAATCTACCATGTTCTTGTATTTTATTTTGGTCAGTGATTTAGAATAACCTTTGGAGAGGTACCAGGAAAAATACTTAGTAATATATGTACAGTATTTAATTTTGGGCTTTCAAGTGGTACTTTCCTAAGTGCTATAGGAAGTTTTTAGAGCTGTTTTTGCAAATCTGCATCTAGTAATCTTTGAGAACAGAACACGGTTGTGGTTTTTTTTAATTCTACACATTGGCAGAAGTGTTCAGGGTGGATGCTGATAAAAGAATATGCCCTGGTCATTTGAAATGAATGTGCGTAAAGTTAGACCCCGAGATCTCTTTTTGTTTTAAGCCTTGAAATTTATTTTTATGAGGTATAAATTCTCAAAATTTTCTGTCTGTCTCAAATGGAGCTTCACTGCTTAGGCTCCCTGAAAATTCAGCTACTTGGACTTAGTCCCAAGTACAGGTTAAATAGCCCAAGTGCGAGCAACCCATGGCAGATTTTTTTTCCTTAAAATTACTACACACCATCTTTCCTCTAACAGTCCAACAGGATCCCATGGAAGTCTGTGTCTCTGCTGAACATTCACATAAACCAGACTTCAATCTATGGACTTTTTGGTAATGTTTTTGAACCTATGAAAGGCAGTCACAAATTTTGCGTTTGGGACATACCGCTCAGTAGGGTATGTTCCAGACCCAAAGTAGTTACTTTATTTATGGTTTAAAGGTACTATGTTACATGTAGTTGTCTTCTCTGTTGTAGCAAAAAGAGTGAGTAGGTTTGTTAAGCATTTGTTAATCTGGATAATTTTGTTTGCCAGGTGTTTTGTACTGTAAATTCTCTGTCAAGTTATACATCCAGAATGCAATGCAAAATATATACAGATTACCAGCAAAGATTTAAAAGTTTGTTAGTTGCAACCATTAGAGTGATAGATTAGGAGAAAGGAAACATAACTGGCAGTAAGTTTAGAGAAGACTCATTACTAGACTGGCTTGCTTCACTTGTTTAATAATGTCTTACAAAAAATGTTACATGAGAAGCTCAATGAATAATGCAGCCTTCATTAAGTTATGTAAATGAATGTAACTTTGTGGGTGGGTTAGAAATAAAATATTTAACAAATTTGTTTACATCCAGAAAGTAAGAACAGTAGAGACAGCTTTTAAAGAATCTCAGATTAAAATATTTAAAAGGTGACAATGAGAATTTTGGTGGTAGGACAAAATAGTGCTGTTTTAGTAGGTGTTTACAGCTTACCTTTCAGTTGCAACATAGACAGGGCAACATATTAAGTATTCTCAGTTAATTAAAGTGTTATTTGTGCCTTTGTCAGCAGTCCCAACAACACTGTCTTACTTGTGTATGCTGTTAGTGCCCCAGAGACACGTGCAGAACTTGTGTGATTTGCAAGGCTAGAAGGATCATTTTAGCAAATGACTTATGATGTACTTGTTTGCTAGGTCATTTTGTTCACAAACACACAAGCATTTGTACACTGGATGATTTCAATGCATTTTTTTTCTCCCAATTTATGACCATTTAGAAAAGCTGAAGTCTCTATGGGTTGAGTTTGCAGGATAACTGCCACAACACGAGAAAATCATAAACCAAAGACTAAATCATCTATTGACAACATGCTTTCCTACCACACCCACAAATGCCAACTTTTCTTATGCTTCTCCCAGAAAAAAATCCTTGGATTTGGGCCTCACAGCTTACCCAGAAGGTCAAAGATTGTTGAAGGCTGTTTTTGAGCAAAGGGGGCATAAATTCCAGAGCTGAGGGCCCCTCAAAGGATCTCTCCAGAGATAAAACTAACCAAAAGGCAGTCCCATTTGCACTCTTTCAGGTAGGAGGCAGGTCAGTAACTTTGAGGTGGTTGAAAGCTGTAACTTTCAGTGTCAATCTGAAGATCTGGGTCCTGAGCCATGGTCTAAGTACAGCTGAGATGGTTTAAGGAAGAGATGTGCCCAGGCACATATTTACCAAGGCTGTGTTAAGTCATCTTAGTTAATGCTGCTTTAAATGAAACAGCTTCTGACAGGAATTACTATTTTTGAGGGAAGAGCACCAAATTAGTGGTTTTTTGGTTGTGTTTGGGTTTGTTTGTTGTTTTTTTTTTCTTCTTGTTTAGGTGTTATAAATTTTAAATTTAAACATTAATTTAATGTATCTATATCTTTCTCAGAAATATACTGCTTTTCTAAGTAAAATGTCAACAGAACAAACATCTTTTCAGGATTAGATCCAAATCTGCAGTGGAATGATGGTAGATCTTGGGTTTCTTGGCTTGCTGACTTAATTGACTGAAAGAAGCAACGGGCTGTGTTATGCTTTACCTAATAGCCTTTGTTTTATATCTAGGCTCCTCTGAATTAGCAACCGGCTTGTATCGTATGGGAAAAGAAGGAGGGGACTGGATAGTGCCCTGCTAGCTATAGTAGTGCCAGCCTGCATGAATTGTTTTTTTTTTCCACTGACTTACAAGTTTACATCATACACTTATAAAACACCCAGATTCTCCCTGAGGCTTCCCTTGGAAGTCTAGGGACCACAGAGTAATCGGAAACTGCTCCCTGACCTGGCAATAGCCTCCTCTTTTGTGAATTGTCCTTAACTTTGACAAGAATAGGAGATAGGGCGTGAACAAAGAGGAACCACCAACGAGGCAAACAGCCCCACTGCTCTGTGGCTGCGCCACAGCCCTGGCTGCATAACACACAGGTGATTTTCAACGTAGTGTCATCCTTCTTGTCCCGACTTCTCTTGCTCTTTGTGTCATTATATTAAATATACATTATTGATGTTAATAATGCTGCCTATAGCACTGCAGCAAGTTAACACATGTATTATAAATCTAGCAGTTAAAGAGAAAAGTTCATCAATCTTATCAACAGATTGCTTGAAGTAATGGCATGTCATGACCTTTTTGCTCATTGTATGAAATGGCTCAGATTTGTGACATTTCCGAGGGACTCTTTCCTCTAACTGGGACTGAAGCACACTGGTCACTGAAATGCACTTATTGTCTGTCAGAATTTCTAGAAAAAATCACAGATTTAACTGTGGTGATGTACACATAAAAGTATATTTTATGGAGACAAGTTGCATGCCTGCAAAGTGGAAACATCTACTTCTTAAGGAATAGTCCTGTAGTTCTCTTATTTTCATACTGTTAGTACTTTTTTCTTTTTTTTTAGTCAATAGTTTACAGTTGTATTTATTGTTGAAGTATTTAGAAAGAAAGGGGGGCGACAGGCTGAGCAAGCTGGTGAGGAAAACTGGGAATCCTAAAGCAGTCAAAGGTACTACTTGTTTGTTTTGGTGGCTCCTTGGTGATTGTTCTTTTCACCTTTTATTAACCTGCAAATGGATTAGTCCTCCTGAACTAAAGAGGAGAGACCAGTGCACAACCCACTGCCCTAGAGATAAGGTCACAAAGAGGGGACGTGTCCCGAGTACAACCTCGGGGAAGAAATAGAAGTCTGAAGGCATTTACACTAGGCTGCCATTGCGCTTTACTAGCCCTACTGTGATTTACCGTATCAGTTCAACTGCTGACACCTTTATGTCCCTCCCTCCTATCCCAGCAGGCCACAGAGACAGAGTCCATGATAGATGCTGGTGAACTTTTCCTCTGATCACCTTCTGAAGAACTTTCCCATAATCTATTGTTTTCTATCACAGTGGAAAACAAAACAAGGTTTTTTTTTGACTTTCAGTTACCAGCTATTTTGCCCTAACTTTAAAGCAATGTACTGAATTTATTACATCAGTGTGAAAGAAGTTTTAAACTCTTGTCTCTTTATCCTACTCCCTGAACTTAACATGGTCCAGAGTAAATCAACGTAATTGCTGTTAGACCTACATTGTTGCAGGAATGTTTTATATTCCATGTTGTCAGTTATTTAGAACAGTTAATTGAAATTGCAAACATAAAAAGAGGAAAGCTACAGTTAAGAAATTAACTTTGTGTGTGTGTGCCTGTGGCTACTGTATGAATTATATAAAGACCTAACAGTAACTTTAATGCAAGACCAAAAGTGTCTGGAATATCTTGAAAAAAACCCCACAGTTGTGTATTCAAGGCAAGTATTTGCTTAAATTGATCACATAAAAATATGAGAACCCAATAGGGATTGAGAGAAACAGCTGACCTAGCACTCTTCTCCATAACTCCAAAATACTTACTGAAATGTTGCATTTGCTTTTAAGTAAATAAATGCCATGAGCTGCACCTGGGTTTGTCTCATCAAAATTCAGCACATATTACACCGTGAATGGGAAAAGAAAATCACAGCTATGTTAAGAAGGAGCTTGTCGAAGAGAGAGTGTACTTGGAAGTGAAAAGGGGGAAACTGAGCTGCAAACTCTCTCCTGTAAGTGTTCCTGTGAGTACACCCTCAGCTAACTTCCTTGCTCTTGCAGCCTGCAGAAAGGATGGGCAGAGTTGCGTGTACAAGCAAGCTTGTCCTGCGTACAGAAGCATCAGTACATGTGTAACAGGGAGCTCAGGAGTGCCTGGATTGGGAAGGAGATATCAGGAGATGTCTGAGTCAGTGCCTGCCAGTAGTGTTCTGACTGCAGTGTTGATCAGCTTCGTCCTTTCAGCAGAGAATTATCTTTGAGGAGGTCTTAACATCAAAATGTTCTCAAATATGCTTTCATTGTCATTCCCAAGGCTCTCTGCCTACTTTAGGTTGTGACAATATGGTGCTGCATTAATCTTTCTAGTTCCTGAATATTGATTGCAATGAGCAGTTTCTGATAAAACAGGATTTTTGTTGCAGTGGCTCATGAGGCCATACTTTCAGCATCAGGCTATCTGTCACACCAAAAGATCCTACTCTGTAGTTTGACTGTGAATGCAGGACAGTGGTAAGTTTAGGAAAAGCACAAATAGGGAAAGGATTGGTGTGAAAGATTTGGGCAGGATGCAACATTACGGCTCATCTTCTGCAAAACAGGGCAGACCTCACAATTGGTGTTACTAAACCAGAGCCCTTCTCAGAACATGCCAGACTGCCACCACGTGTCCTAGCCCTGCCCTCTGGATGGCTAGAGGTGCCATCACTGCAGTGTTCTCACTGACAGCTGCTTCCCAGAGAACCTCCCCCTGCCTTAAAAAAGAGCCTGAAGATGAGTCTCCTTTGCAGAACTCACCCCTAACACAGCTCTGCCAGCCAAGCAAGTAGCCATGCAGTATGGGAGGAGTTTCTCTCCTCATCTCATGTCACTTGGAGTGTTTCAAGAAAGGTGCAACCTCAGACTTTACAGAGAGGTTTGTTTCTCACTCCCACGAAGAAGACTGAGCCTGTGCAGGCACCAGGGCCACCTCCCTGTCAGTCTCCTCCTTCCCCATCCTCCTTTAATCTCCTGCATGTCGTGATCCTTAACATCTGCCCCTGTGGCTTCCTTTCCCTCCTGCAGATCCCTGCACGGAGGGTAAATTGTGGTTTCATGTCCTCTCATGCTCCCCACACCGAGCTTTCCTAATGGTGGGCTCTCCCTTTCCCCTCATCTCCCATAGCAGTGCTCAGGATTGCTCAATCTCCCCACGTCTATCAGTAGGCTCCCATCTGAATTCCCTTCCCCAGTCTCCTACCCCTAGTGAAGCAGTCTCTCCGGTCTTTATTTGCCTGGGAAATAGCCCATTTAACTGGGACAGGGAGGATGGGCAGAGATGAGAAGGAGCTATTGTTATGCTGAAAGCAGTTAATGGGTGCTACCAGACACACTTCTACAGGCTGCAAAATTCCCTTAAACTGTGATGGTACTGCCCAGGGCACTAGGGTTTCCCACTTCTCCTTTCCAAGTTTTCTGGTTTTCCTCCAGCTGAAGAAGGGTCTGGTACAGGTCTACACCATTCCTTAGCATTTTCTAACAGATTTGATGAAGTAGTCAAAACACGCCACGCAACGACCTTATATGTCATTAAAGACCTGAGTCTTTGGCTTTTTGGAGAGGAGTTTGGAGAGCTGGGCAGGACCTGTCCTGCGTGAGAAGGACTGACAGCTGAAGTTGCAGACAGGGCTCCACGTCTTCTTGGATTTGGTGACTGTGGAGGAGGGTGGGATTTGGTGACCTGGGGCCCTCACTTCCTCTTGAACGTTTAAATGTACCATGAGAGTTAAAACAAAAAAAGAAATTCACACTTTTCTAAGAGAAAATGCTTTTTCTTACAGGCAGATGCTGGGCCTTCAGCAGATTTCTCAGCTGCATGGTTTTAGTGTCCCCGTTTGATTAAGGAAGTCTTCCTTTCTGATCCTGTAGAAATTTGCCTTAACTTTTGATTGGACTGGAGTTGTTATGGCTAATTGGCAAAACCCACTATCAAATAATTTAAAAGTGTAAATAATTCAGGCTTTTAAACCAAAGACCATTCGCTGCAATATTTCTTCCACTTTCCAGGGGGCTGCCTGTTGGAAGCAATGTGCATTGTTGTTCACTTTTTCAGTTCTGCTGCCCAAAGACTTGAAAATTAATTAAATTTTTACCTTTTCTAATTATTTTTTTTCTTTCTCTTTCCCCCTCTGACTGGATCACAAGTGCTGACTTTAATATTTAATGTTCTCCAAGCAGTAAGTCTCTCAGAGTTTTCCTTGTGACCAAAATGTGGAAGATGAGTAAGACTTTGCTGGTCAGAAATTGAGTGTTACTGATTCATTGAACAAATCCAAGTGGCTGGTGGGATGTCTGTAAATACGCTGTAATGCATCACTAGTGACCTCTAAGGGGAAGATAATGTGTCAGAGATTGCCTACAGGTACACCTTTTAGATTGGTATGGAAGATGGCTGTTTCCATATTCCCTGAGTGGTATAGGGAAGGTACTTGAAACAAATCTTGTAGGAAACAGGGTGGCTGGCATGTGGTGTCATTCACCTATAAGTCACATCCAGCCCAACTCAGCAGTGGCTGAAGTTGTTAGCCTATCACTGTCCTTTAACAGTCTATGAAAATGAACTTTTGATCCCAGTCCTGTTTTAAGTAGACAGATGACCCCATCAGGCAACACCATCCCATTTGGGAGCTCAGCAGAGGCTGAAGCTAGCAGTAAAAGATCTGCGGTTTACAGACATTGCTAGTGAGCTGTGAACTTTTGTCCAGGGGATGGTGGTGGTGAAAGGACACAGGAGGAAGTAGAAGGAGTGACACTTGGGAATTACTAATTCCTGGTGGATTTTTTTTTTATTATTTTTATTTTAACTGTAGCTCCTTGTTGCAGAAGGAATTTTGAAAATTATTATCTGTGAATAAACTCAGGAGGTAGAAAAAGTTAGTAACCCTCTCTGTCTTCCCTAGAGATTGCCCGTGCGGTGGTAGGAGAGAGTTCACGTATGGTTCAACTGTCCTCTCTGCTGAGGCGGCTGTAGTGGCAGCCCATCACTGCTGCTTTTAGTTTGAGTGATGCTGAAGAATGACAGCACACGTGCAAGCTTTGGCCCTGTTGATCTGAACTTGGTGATAAAGTGAGTAAGTGTTTCTACCAGAACCAGCATGCAGATTGAACTCTCCCATTTCAGTGCTAGAAACCAATAATTTATTGCAAGGTACTTAAGGGACACTGCAGGCCACTTCAAGTTTTTCCTTTAAAATGTTTGTTCCTGAACAAGAAAACTGTCTATAAATTGTTTTGTTTTGTTTTTGTTTTTTGAGATTGCAATCTTTGCTAAGCCCAGTCATTAGTTTAAAGTTAAGGTCTGCCTCATACCGTAAAGCTGGATAACCTTTTTTTTTTTTGCTGGGGGGGAGGGAAGGGAGCAGCACGGCCTTTCACCTTCCAGCTTTACAAGCAAAGCCAAACTTTTGGGCAATCACTGTGCAAAACGCTTTTTCCCTCCCCCTCTTCCAGTGATGGCTGCAAACAAAGGTCTTTAGGGCTGGCTACTCCGGACTTCAGGACTTTTAAGGGTCTTTACTTGACTGGAGATCAAAGGTTTCTCCTTAAAGAGTTTATCACTCAGACAAATACTCCGCAGTTAGCATTTCAAGCTGGGTTTACAAGTCAAATAATTTAGCAATTTCTTCCAACCATGTGGCCTTATGCGAAGGCTGCTGGATGCCAATTATAGCACCACTTTGACATAGAGTGCAGCACTACCTATTGACAAATGTGTGCGCCCTTTTCACCGCTCTTTACGGCAGGGAAAAGAGATTTCCACGTATTCTGAGTAGGTCCCAGACTGCTCAGATGGGGCTTGAGCTGCTGTCCTGACATTGCTGATTCCTTACTTGTCACCTTTACTATGTCTTTTTGTCTCTCTCTGCCCCTGCAGGAAGAGTTCTGTATCTTTGAACTATGTTTTTTTATCGTAAGAGCTATAAAGACACATAACTGGATGGTGGACGTTATCATCATTGGTGTACAATGAAGTAATGTGACCAAAAAGTTGTCTTAAACATTGTTCAGATGCCCCTGACCACTCTGTTCAAAGTTATTATCAGAATGTCCTGTCACTAGGAAGAGATTGCCAAGCTAATGCCCAAAATACTGTTGTAGGTAAACCTCTTCAAACAACCCTTTCATGTTAGCTGCTTGAGTCCAAAGCTCTGTTTATTTTCTGGGCTAGATTTTCATCTAGCTAGATTTTCATGTTCTGTGTAAGTTCTCTTGCTGTGCTTGTCACTTTGAGCGTCTTCCAGAAATGCACTGAGCAATGATACTAGCATCCATCATGGATTAGTGTAGTTTTTCATCTCATCAGGCAGAGAAATGGAGACATTGAGTTGTTTAGGAGAAGGTGAAATTTTTGCTTCTGTTAGTCTTTTAAATGCATATTCACAAGAAAAAAAAGAAGAGTCACAAACCAGAACTCTGTTTACACATATTTTAATTTGAATGTAAATTTACAGTATCAATATCAGCTGTCCATTAAACTGTGAGAAGAATAAAAGGTAGGATTCATTGAAGGGATAGTTCCTAGGCTTGCACAAACTGTCAGCTTGTTGTAAGGGGAGCTGTGTAAGAATTATTACATATCCCGTCTTTCCACCCCATGGAGAAGGGCTCTGCTCTGCCTGCTGACTGTGGAGGCACAGGATCTGACTTCAGCTCGTAATTCCAGAACAGAGGCATTTTACGGTAGCAGGAAGTGATTGGTGGGTCAGGTGGTTCAGAGAAAAGGCCAAATGTTCTCACAGCCTTTGTGCAGCCAGTAAGATACACAGTATTGGGCCAACATTATTAATAGTTTAGCTGGTTAATTGTTTTCAATTGAAAGTGCAAATGAAGAAAGGAAAATGTCAGCATGTAATGGGTAATTGGTGGCATATATTTTTTCCAGATGAACATTCTGGTTAGTGTGTACCAGTTATGACGTAGACTGATATGTTCAGGATTATGGGTGACTAAGCACTTGATAGAAGAATTTCATGTTCATATTAAACAAATGGTGCATTCTACCTGGACCTGTAGGTATCTGAGAGTGATTAAGGATTATTTTTAATTCAGGACTTTTTTTTTCTTTGGGGGATATTAGGCACTAAACACACCCTCTAGTTTTATATGACTATGGTATCTGCTTAGCATCCTGATAACAGTGCTAAATTCATAGAAAGCATTTTTGATCATCAAACCCTTTCCCTCAGAGAGGATGGTTATTTTCCAAGTTCTTGCGAAGCATATAGCTTCTATTCCCCAGCTGGCAGTTTCTGTAAGAAGCCAAGGTCATTCATCCAAACACATTGGCTCTGTGAGAACTGCAGGCTGAGGAATAGAGATGATGTTACATCTTTCTCCTGACCATCTTCTGCACATTAGCTTGTCCTTGCCCATTGTCTCCACCATGCAGAAGGCTTTCGCAGAACAAGTTGAAGCTAAGGAGCTAACCATGTCACTTCAAAAGCAGAGAAGTATATTTCTGGGCAGTTTTCACATCCAGTGTACTTTTAGGAGCAGCTTCTGGAGATCATAATGAGATCAAAAGCTTGCCTAGTTCTACTGATGAAAAACTGGTACCCAGTTGTCTCAGTTCTGAATCCTTCAGAAATAGGTAACATTCAGGTGAAGGCAGTAACAGCTACTGTGTTGACACCATCTAATGTGCTGCAACTGAAAGTTATGGTACCCTATCCAACTGCTTATATGAAAAAAAGTTGGAACACAGAAATATTACAGACTCTAGATTCTTATATATTAAGGTGCTGGCTCAATTATCAAAAAGATCATAGAATCATAGAATAGTTAGGGTTGGAAAGGACCTTAAGATCATCTAGTTCCAACCCCCCTGCCGTGGGCAGGGACACCTTACGCTAAACCATATCACCCAAGGCCTCATTCAACCTGGTCTTGAACACTGCCAGGGATGGAGCATTCACAACCTCCCTGGGCAACCCATTTCAGTGCCTCACCACCCTAACAGAAAAGAATTTCCTTCTTATATCCAATCTAAACTTCCCCTGTTTAAGTTTTAACCCGTTACCCCTTGTCCTATCACTACAGTCTCTAAGATTAAAGATGTATGTTAGTATATAGAAGACAGTGTAAGAAAAATTTGATTTCTGATAGGCTGCAATTTTAGGTGGAGATTCAGAAGTGAATCTGAACTGGGCTCTTGTCAGCATATGTAGGCTGATGCATTTTTTTACTTTTTTGCTGAATTAACCAACTCTTACAAAACAACAAAACAACACAATCCCTGTTATGTGATGACATGATCAGAAATTGCTAAAACAGTCAAATCAAATTAATTGATAATTAATAATTATATGATGTCAAGATGGCATTGTCTAACACAGGGCCATGTTGTCATTTTGGCTACCCCGGTGGTGAGATGGCTAGATGAGTGTGGAGTTGATGTGTTCAGCTCTATCTGCTTTTCACATTGCCATCTGTGGCCAAAACACTGGATTAGAAACACTCAACCTTTTTAATGATGACTGAGTTTGATTTTTGAAAGGCAAATACTTCAAAGGACGAAAACTAAGCTCCTGGGGACCCTAAGCGTGAAGTCTCAAGTCTTACCCTCTGTAATTTAGTTCAGTTGTTTCCTGTGATGACAGTATAGACCAAGGCACTAGAGAATGTATTTGCTAATTCTGATCCTGGCAATAGTAGTTAAAACTGGCAAGAGTGAGGCAAGAAGCAGCAACACTGGCTTACTGCAGAAATACTCAGATTTCCTAACAGGCTATCAATATTTCTGTGCCTGAATGTGAACATTGTCCATTTTATTATCTCTATCCGGAAAGAGGATTTGAACAAAAGATATTCATAAACCTGAACCTTTCTGAGTGATTTATCAAGTAGTAGGAAAATTTGGAGTATGGGGGTTAAATCTGGAAAACAGCTGTGTTACAGACTGAATCAATGCAAAATATAAATTCCTTGTCCTCTCATATACCCTCTATGGTTTGTTCATGTTATTTCAATGTAGTAAATGGGGATTCAATTTTTCATTCCTTACTCAAATGCACAATTAATGTAAAAGAATTGACTTGTTTGAAAAGGAGTTATGATAGGTCTGAGTTAAACCAGCAGGACTGGGCAGTAAGTCATACACTACATACTAATAATTCCTTACCATAAACTAACAATTCCTTACCACAAAAACTAGAAACTAAAGTATTCACTCTGACTGTAAAAGATCTTTCTACACTTTACCACATCCTAAGGTATGTTTTCTTTTGGAAGTAACCATATACCAAACTTTCAATGTAACAGGTCAACATTTTTTTATAATACAGTCCTGTCATTACTATTACTTGGTGAAGTGGTTCTTGCCAAGTTTACTATCTGCTGATGCAAGAGGTGGGAGGAAAGGGGGAAAGAAAGAACTGTTGTTTCCAGATTTTGATTTTGGGAGAAAATATATTAATAAATCAATACCTTGCAGGAATTATTTTACATATTTCTATTCTTAAGAGAAAGCTCTTGTTTCTAATAGTTATAGCTTCCTTTGAAATCCAGAAAAAAATTGCTTGGAGCTAGATTATATCTATTTATTCTTGCACTGATTTGGTTTTACAATTAAATAAGATTTTTCCTATTTTTAGAATTTATTTTACTTATAAAGAACTACCCTAGCAGACTTCAGTCTATTGTACCACATGGTACTTTTCATTCTCTTTTCCAGGATCTTATCAATGCAGCAATCTTCTCTTTGGTCATTCAATTTTGAACAAAGACTTATTTAAAATGTGGACTAATGTGAACAATATTTCAGATGAGGCTTGAACAACACCTCCACTGTTACGAATATTTGACTACTGCCACTGGAAATACCTTGTGTTATATTCCAGGATGCCTTTTGGCTTTTCACAGGTAATGTCTCTGGAAACTTCTTTTTTTTTTTTTCTGTTGTTTCCAGCTGATGAGACCCTTTGTCTATTATTATTAATTGTTAAATACATAGTTGTACTTTATCTATTACTTTTCATTTTACTTTTGCTACTGTAGTCTTCAAGAGCATGTTTCTCTGATGTGCTGTTCTGATCACTCTCTTCTGGACACCATCACTCTCTGCCTTTTTGTCATCTTATGAAATGAGAGGGTCATAAAACTGGTTATTGAGAAATTACAGTAGTAATTTCTCCTTTAAACACCTCTGACCAAATAGTCCTCTTTTTGGCACCTCCCCCCCAGCAAAATTATCATGCATCTCACAATTCTTTCAACTCGTTCTTCCCTGACTTAACTAACAACCACCAATGAAGCATAGCATCAAGTGCTTCACTTCATCAGTTTTCTGTGCTCAGAAATTCTGTTATTTTCTCAAAATGAGCCATCATAAAATGTCTCAGCCACTTTAATATATATGTGCTATGAATTCTCCCTGGTAGAGCTGAGCTTCATATGTTACATCTGTAAAATTTCCTATGAACCAATCATTAACCTGT
Source organism: Pezoporus occidentalis (assembly GCF_034315485.1). Taxonomy (NCBI): domain Eukaryota; kingdom Metazoa; phylum Chordata; class Aves; order Psittaciformes; family Psittacidae; genus Pezoporus; species Pezoporus occidentalis. The sequence goes on from NW_026913965.1 coordinate 498,933, forward strand.
CTGTGAAAATTCAAAATACATGCATTTCAAACATGGATGGTGGTGTTGTTAACAGGTGCAGCTTTGTGGTACATCATTCCAGTACTCAATAGCTAATTCTTATAACAGAGGGATAAAATGCAGTAGCAGGATAATTTTTTCATATGCTTGTCTGACTTGCGTTGTCTGTTTTTTTCTCCACTCAGAATCAAAATGATGAAATTCTTTCATAGCCCATTAAAAAATTCTCATGACGACAGTTGTGCAAAATAACTTTATTTATTGACTGATGAAATCTTTGTAATGGGGACCTGGCACAGTTGATCTATCCTAATAGAAACACATGCTTCAAGAAATAATAGTGTTCTTCTAATTACATAGAGGTGATGTATATTCTAATGTCTTCACGTATACACTAATACCTTTATTTCTGTATAATTTTATTATTCTATGTTCTATTAAGATCTAGATATTTGTAAGCACAACAGAATTGAGGAAGGAAAAGAGGAATTTTCTCTTTTTCTGCTATGGGCAGACTCAAGCAGATACAATTACTTACAGAATCATAGAATCACAGAGTTTGGGTTGGAAAGGACCTTAAGATCATGTAGTTCCAAACCCCCTGCAATGGGCAGGGACACCTCACACTAAACCATGTCACCCAAGGCTCTGTCCAACCTGGCCTTGAACACTGCCAGGGATGGAGCATTCACAACCTCCCTGGGCAACCCATTCCAGTGCCTCACCACCCTCACAGTAAAGAACTTCTTCCCTATATCCAATCTAAACTTCCCCTGTTTAAGTTTTAACCTGTTACCCCTTGTCCTATCACTACAGTCCCTAATGAAGAGTCCGTCTCCAGCATCCTTATAAGCCCCCTTCAGATACTGGAAGGTTTGCTGTGTTAACTTCTTTTCTTTCAGCTAGTAAAGGAAGTGGCAAAGAACTACCATAGGTTGAAATCACCAAAGGGGAAAAAACATCTGCTGTGAGAACTGAACAGTCAAGAATGGCTAAGTAATTACAACTGGACAATTGTAACTGGGTGTGACGGCCATGTGATTGTAGGGCATCCCACTTCACAAAACTGTGTACACTCCTCACCCAGGTACTGAGATTACTTTCTACTGGAATGCTCTCCTTGTCAGCAGTGTAGTGGTACCTCTGAATTCTAACATGCCTATGAGTCAGTCTTCACATGGATTTAGAACTCCACTCTATCCAACCATTTTTAGCTATCTGTGTACTACTGAAATAAAAAATAGAAAAATAGGGAAGCTTCAAAACATTTTCATGCTTGGGCTGTTTTGTAAAATACCTTCTGTAATTTGTATATTAGCCATTCTTTTAATAGCGGAAAAGGTGGTTTATAATTCTTCAAATACAGACTCCTAGTACTTGTTTGTTCCTATCTATTTTTTAATCAATGACCTATTAATGATTTTCTGGAAAAGGGAGCATGTAGTTTGAATTCATATTTGGTCAGATGACAAGTGTGTCTTGTAAGGCACCAAAATCTTTACAAAATGGAGAGAAGCCATGATAAATAGGTTTTTCTTCCTCAAAGAAAAATAACTGCATTTTTATAACTTCTGAAATGCAGCTAAAAATTATAAGATGGTAAACATTTCTGCAGATGACTTCAGACACCTGGTTTTGAACTACAGAACCACCTGTGCCGTGTTAAACATGAGAGGAAGGAAGTACAGTATACATGGTAAAAAGTACAGGGTGAGGCAATGTGATGTATCCCTTAGGTCAAACAAGAGGCTGTTTGTAAATGACCCTTCTGAGGCAGGCATATGACTTCCCAAGACTGGAGCATTCTACAAAGGGTTGCATAAATAGCAGTTGTTCACAGCAAGGGTTATACTATATGGCTATTAGAGTGAATAGAAACAACTCACTTCTTGCCAATGACAGGAAATAAGGTCAAGCAAAGATAACAGGTCTTTGAATTAGAGGTTTTCAAAATATTAGTCTTATGCCTTCAGTACGGAGTTGAATGAGTGGTTCTCTTTAGAACGTCCTGCTTTTAAAACTCTGGGACATTTAAAACCAAGCGTATGAAACAGCAATCTTTAGGTTTTATGCCTGCCTTGCCCAACTGCACTTGCTGTAGAAGGCAGTACAATTAATAACGTAGCCAATCTGAATGTAAATAATTTTAAAACACATCTAAGGGCTTTTGGAGATGTTTTGTTTAATCTGGATATTTTCTCTCAAACGAGGGAGACGAAATTCTGAAGTACGCTGATGCTGTAATAGCACTGCTAAACAACTGACTGACTTGAGAAAATAAGTATTTGTGTATCAGCATATTGTTTACTACTAATCTTTAATATCTGTATTCCTGAGGTCCTGCAATAGTTCTCCTTTTCCATATTTCCTTAATGGATTAACTACATAATCCATTTCCAGAGTGAGTGGAAAGCCTCGGCTTTCTTCTTTGGCATTTGACAAAGCAAAATTGATGTTTTCCTGTTACATGTGGCTGAATGTGCCTTATAAGTCATCATTCACAACCAGTCATCACCATGTTTTAGAATTCAAGAATTTAATATCAAAATTTGTTAGGAAAATAATTTTATAGGGATTCCTAGAAGTTCAGTCTGAACTACTTTCCTCTTATCTCATGTCTTCAAATCTTACAAGGTATTTTTCCCTGTAATTGATTTCAAAGTGTAAAGCAATTGGATCTGTGATAGGTATATGAAATTAAATCAGAGGCATAAACCTGGGATAATTAAACTCTTACATATACATACCATGTGCACTAATCTCACAATAAGGGAACCTATATAAACTCATTCCATACTAGGGTAAATTCAATAGAATTAATTCAAAATTAGAGGAGTTTCAGTGATAGTGAGGATACATGCAAAACGTGAAAAAATACCCCACCTTTTTTTGAATAGACCCCCTAGTAAAGTAGCATATTCCGTTCTACAAAATACTAATTTTGTATTAATATTTTGTAGTAAAAATCAGAAATGAAAAAAATAATTAAATGCCAAATTATTTCTTAAAACAGATATACAGCAGTAAGAATTTTTACCTCTATTATGTACATATTTCATGTTTAGAAGGTGTGTAATTTAATTTTGCACATTATTTCAGTAAAATTCAAATCATTGCTAGCTAAATATTTTCTAACTAGTTAGTAATTTCATGTAGCATGAACAGATAAACTATGCATTTTTTCTAGTGTTTGTGTATGCGTTTGTGTTTCAAGTCAAATGCATGAGGAACAATGGATAAGGTAATTTTTTTTAGAAGACAGTAGAAAGTCTTGTCTTTCATTTAACAAGAAAGGGTAAAAAATCTTGATGGTCATTAACATGTGTTAGGTGAGCTAGAAAAAAAAGATTCAACATCCTTTCACATTATCCCTTAATCATAGGCAATTTCCTTGATGCAGGAGTTTCATACCTTTCAGAGGGATGTCAAAATGACCCAGCTAAGTAGATCAGCTGCAAGACAAGGGAAGAAAAAAGTTCACACATTTGTGTTCCTTTTGTAATGCTGCAGCTCTTTCTTTAAAATGGCAGAAAGCATATTTCCACTTGGGGTTTTGCATTTAAGTGAAAAAAATTTCTCCTTTTATATTTTATGCTTTGTTCAGTAATAAAATGCCAGTGATGTTAATTAGAGAAATATTTTTATTACACGAGCAAAGTATTTGATTCTGGTAAAAATGTGGGTTTTAGACAGAAGACATATTAAATATTAAAATACAGTTATGAAAAAGGTGTCTACATGATGTATTCTTCAGTCTACAGAGTGGTATACATTCTATAATGAGATCTGTAATAAGGAATAAATGCCAGAAATAATTCAATTCAATTCCAGCTACATTTTAAAGATTGTTGTTTTGAAACCATGATAAGACAAGGTAATGTAGTTAAAAACATTTCCTTTGCTATCATACATCTCTTTAAATGGTGGGAAACAAAGGAAGGTAGTAGCTCTCATCAGCTATATCACATCAAATATCTAATTCAAATCTGAATTGTAGACTGGCTACACAGGAAGGGACAGACTGACTTCCTAAAACATAGAAACTATTCCAAGCTCATAGCTCTAATTGCTTCACAAAACTGAAGATAAAACCTGCCTGCTGTCAAAATTTCTTCCAATTAATTTTTTACATATTCTAGTACATGGCTTTGGGAAGGTAGAATTGAGGGGGGGGAAGAGACGGGAGGGAGGGGAAAAGGAGTTTGTTATATACTTTGAATCCTGTCAAATCTAACCAGATTACAGTTCAGCTTTGATTGCTCTATGCTCTTCATTTTAGCCATGTTAGTGACAGGACGCTTTTTGAAGACTACAGAAAGGCAGTGGTGTGTTGAACGTGGTCTTCTGAGCAGCATAGCAAAAAAATCTGCTTCCCATCCATTTCCAACAATGAACAGTTCATTCACAAGTGAAAAGGAGAAAGACTGGTGTTAACCAGTAAGTCCAAGAGAAAAAGAAGAAAACAACTCATGGTCATCTCCCCCCCCCCCCCCCCCCCCCCCCCCCCCGAAAAGTTTGAGCTGGTTGGTCTCGTATCATTTCTGAAGAGCTTCTCTGTCCCATATAAGCCTAAAGTACCTTTAACAGTACATTCATGTCAGTCTAGGTGTGCTGGAGGAGGAAACCTATTCCTTTTCTGTAATTTCTCAAAGTTGCCTCTAAAGTTTTGAAACCACTCATGCAGCAGCTGCTATTCAACACTCAAGTTATGTTCAGATATAACCAGGGATAGTAATCAACTTTCCACAAGGCACACATGCATCCAAACATGCAGTACCAATCACAACAGGCTACGCTGCTTCTCCTTCTGCGCTGGGAAGGTGTTTCTTAGCCCTATTTCCTCACAGAAATCTCCAGGTCTCCAATTTCTTTTGGCCTACTGAGAAAGTGGGAGAGGGAAAGAAATAATTTCTTTTTGCACAATGATTAGTTATTGTTTATTTTTGACAGTCCTTGTGTTGTTTAGAACAATGCTGTAAATGATGTGTGTTCTCCCCATTCTAATTTTGAATGGAAAGGTTTTCTGCGTTTTCCTTTAAAGAGTGTTGATAGTATGTGCTAGTTCTTTGTGGTTTTATATTTATGAAAAATTATCTCTCTCATTGGTCTTTTCTTCTACTCTTCATTAACTTAAACGATTGTGTTTTTCTAACATATATTCTGAGTTCCCCGAAGTAAATCTCTAAGTGGTAATTGACCTTCCTTCTTTCTTGGATCTTTAACTTTAATTTAAATAAATTAAGGAATGGTGCCATGTTTCCTTTTATCTGTTCTCTTGTTACTCCTTATTTTTTTAAAAGATTTTACCCAGAGCTCACCGATCCTGTTAACTCTTTTATTTGTGTCATTCTGGCACAAAGGGTGGCTTTTCTCCAGGGTTTGGATAAGTTTTTTGGTACCTGTCTAAAGTTAAATATTTTTATAGGTTCTTGAGAGATTTGCAGCTCCTCAATGTTTGCCATCTGTACCCAGAGGAGATGTATTAATTCAGTGAGCATGGCTGTGCTTCTGTACTATGACTTTGTAGAGCTCAATAATTCTTTTGCAATTTTCATTTGCAAACTACTAAGAAGGTTCCTGAGCAGCACCATTTGAGATGTATTTTAAAATTGATCTGTCCTGTGTGTAGTCACTGTGAATGTAATACCTGAATACTGCAGTCTGAATGCATTTTCTTTGCATTTTGGTGAGAAAAATGTTACTAATCCCATTTCATGTATGGTTCAGCATACTTCACTTTGTAAAAACCACAGTCTTCTGACATACTTCAGCACAGATTTTCAACTGCTCAACTCATGTTCTAAGTACTAGATTTTTAGTGTGGTTACTAGGCTTTATGATTGGTTTCAATCTCAACCTTTTAAAGGAAAACTCTTTAAAGACATAGGATTCTACACAGTCTGAAATTCCTGAGGTTTTGGATGAAAAATGCTCATGAATTGTTGTACAAATTTGAGTCCTTCTGCTTTGTGGTATTTTCTATCATCTACGCAGGTGCAGGGCTTTACACGTATGGACTTTGTCTATTGTAGTGACATGCAAAAATATTAATATTGTATCTGAGGTGCCTGCTGAGCATTTCCGACACTTACCCTGGGAGGGGCACACATGTTAGTAATGATATCTCCAGCTGCTGCTAAATAAATCATAATGCCATCTTAAAAACATTGACAAAATAGAACCAGATTCCATGCTGAAAGCTGGCCAGTCTTTCATATGAATGTCTTTCACAGAAATTCCTGGGCACCTGTTATAAGACTTACTCCACTTTTAATTAAAAGATATCCATAAGTATTTTTATTAAATACCAAAGCATACGTGGTCATCTCTTTTTATCTTTTGTTCCTTTTCCATAGAGTGTAAAATCATCTGCCATGCATTGTACTCTGTGCAAGGCTTGTGGTTTTGAAGGTCATGCTGAAATGGGGAACCTGCAGGATGAAAAATCAATGTACATCTCTAAAACTATGTGTTTCTTATTGGAATACGAAAATTTGCTGCTATCAAGTGCAGGCACTTTTATTTTATTTTGAGCTGTTCTCTAAAAATTAAAACAATCCTGGTATCATTTTCTGCTGGAGAAGCGTATTAGTTTTTATATTATATACTCATTATATTATAATTACATTATAATGAGTATATCGGTATATTATTATATACTGATTTATTATATATATAATACATATTATATATTATTATAATATAGTATAATATAATATATATTATAATTATATTATAATTAGTATATCAGAGAAAAAGTATTACACATGTTTTAATAGTAAGGAATGAAAACATACACGGGATAGGACTTTTAAGTAACTGAATGGTACTTCCATATTTTTCTCCTAAAGGTACTCAACTGAAACCAAATTCCTCAAATTTGAAGGTTGCTCTATTATTTTTCTGGTTTCCTGTTCTATAATGAATAGATAGGCTTCTACCTTCCTATGTAGGTTGGTCTTGTAATGTTTTTGCACTTTGTGGTCTTTTCATCTGTATTACCAGAGTTTTGTTTTCTCTGAGGCAAACTGCACAGTTCCAAATTTACCACCAGCCTAGAGCATTCAGATTTACTGGTAACTCTTCATAAAGCCTTCTCCATGTTCCTTCAGTACTTTGCTTTCATGGGGGCTAAGAAAACCCAAAAACCTTTTTAATAGTCTCTTTCAGAATGACTTTGGGACAATTTTCTCCTGTGTATATGTAAGCCCTGCAGACCACAGTCTACTTCCAACACAGGTTTTCAAGTAGTTATGTCTTTTGCTCCTGTTATATGGTGTCCTTTGGAAAGGTATTTTCATATTGTTTTAGACTAATACTGTAATACCAGAGTAATCATAGTTGTCTAAGGTATGTGAAATGAGTGAGAATCTTAGGGCATGAAGACTATGTATGCCAAACTTTTTAAAACTTTAAACTGAAGTGTCCTTTAGAGAGAGAATTAGGAAGCTGAAAGCTAAGAGTAAATTTTAAATGCCAGCTAAACAAGCTTCATAGCCTTCACATGCAACAAAATGTATGCTTAAACCATTGGCTATTCTGCACAGTAGGGTGTATGTTCAGAGGCAGCCAATGCTTTTAGTATTAACCTACCATTTTCAGTGCATAACACTACTGTCATGCTGAAATTCTGTGTCATGTGAGAGCTATTAAAAGGTGGAATGTAAATTAGGGAAGCAATGCAGCACAATTGAATGTTGACCTCTTCTCCTTCCTGAAGGTAGCTGATTTGCAAAAGGCATTCATTTACCCATCAGGAGTTCATAAGGAACAGAGTACACTCGACCAGACAACATAATCTGGTGGAAATTAGCACATGCTTATATACATTTTGGTATCAGTCACCAGCCAGCTGTGACTAGTATGAGCGCTAGTATGAAATAATTCCAAAATATAACATCAGCTGTGTGCACAAGCAAGAGATACCCCAGAAAATCTTACATCAGAGGTGGTGTACCACACATCTATTAATTTAAGCTCTGCAAAAAACATTGCCAAACCATGAGGCCCTGCGTGCCTTTTGTTTAACTTGCTGTATTTATCGCCTAACACCTTGAAAAAACTGTTAAAACACTGTTTATGCAGAGAGAATCCCTGAAATTGTGCCAAGTTCAATGTTAGCATGGTTTATAGACCATTCCCATGCCTTCAGGGCTAGAAAGTCTGCCCAAGGGCATAGGAAGGGTGTAATGTAGTTTGGAATGGCTTAGTATGATGAAGGATGAAATGTAATCACTGGATACTAGAAAATAATGAAGAATTTGGGATTAAAGACAGAATTTACAGAGTTTTTTCCTCTAGTTTAAATAGAAGTAAAAGAACGACAACTTTTTCTTTTAAAGTTCTGAGGTTGTTCCTCTAACCTCGTACTTTAAGCCATTTTGCTTTTTGAATATTGCATCGGTAACCATCCATATTTTAGAAGTGTATTCTCTTCATCAGCATTTTTTCTTTCAGTAAAGTACTCAACAGCCAACAGTTTAATTGGGAGCTCATTTAAAACACATTGATAGTGTAAAATAAAATGACTCTAGAGTTAAAATTTAATGGATAAACCACTGAGTCTATTAAAGCTGTTTCATATGATAAATACAAAAGGGGAGTAAAAACTGTCTGGGGTATTGTCATATACAAAGTACGCAAAACATCTCATCTGCTTTCTGGCATTAACCCAGCTGAGACTTAGCTACCATGTAAAAAACAGATTAAACTAACATCCATCAAGGTGAAAGATAATTATTGCTTGTGTCAGACAACACCTGTTTTTGCAGCATTCCTCAACTGAGTTAAACTAGAGACATGCTGAAACTTTCGACTGAATTTTACATTTGACAGTTGCCTGAAGCAATTGTGTCTGTGAAACACCTTCACCTCTTCCTTTGTTTACTTTTTGGGTAGACGAAAAACGTTAAAATACTAAACAGAAAATTTTAAAATGAAGCAGAAAATCCAGCAGCAAAATATGTAGAGTCAATGATGGATGTCTATTGAAAAAATGTCAGTCTTTTGTGAAGTCTGCTTACAGATTTGTTGAAAACATTAATTTGAGAATGAATTCTGCTTATGTTACTCAAGTGAGTAATCCCATGTACTTCACTAGAAGTTTTTAAGGGTGAAAGTCATAGTCTCTAGCTAATGCCATAATGCACTCCTACTATCTTTAAGCAATGCTGCAGAGGTTGTAAGGCAAGATGTTCATGCTACTGCATAATCTGTATCCCTGGCACAAATTTCACAACAAAGTCCTGCTTCAGCAGTGCCACGATAGCTTAGAGCCCATGGATCAAAGTGCATTCTGTTACATGAAAAGCAGTGTTACATATGCATGCTATAGCTTTCATAGGTCTGTTCACAAAATGCTTTGGATTTTTTTCTGTTTTGTTTTGCAGGTAGAAAGGTATCATCCTAACAGTACCCCCTAGGTCAGTTTGATTGAAGGAGATGTTGATTTAAAAGAGAGAAGGAAGTGCATGCAAGGTTTGGTGGACTACAAACTGCACATTGAGCCCAGAGGGAAGAAAATTGGGAAGGGATGCAAGTAATGGAGTACCAATCATCTCATTAAAGCAAAACTGCCAGCACATGGTAAACTATGGTAAACTGTGTTGAAAAAGTAAAACAAAAAACAAGAACCCTCTGCAAAAAATGTGCCTCCCAAGAGAAAAACACAGAGGTCTATAGAAGAGAATGAGCTGAGGTCACAGATGTGGTGTTTATTGGGGCAATAGATCCAGAGGCAGCACAGCATGCCTCATTGCAAAAGGAGGCAGCAGTTAACAGTGATTGGTACTGGCTGGTTTTAATGACACACAACTTCTAAAGACTGCACACAGATTTGAAAACAAACATGATCAGATGGAGAGATGTGAAACAGATAAAATGGATAAGCTAAAGGCCTTAAATGAAAAGGTAGTGCCACAAACAAATTAAGAGAATCAGTTGTACCAGTACAGATAAAAGATGTAAGATCATATTGTGGGAATTCTTTGCAGAATGAATGACTGGACAGAGGAACTACTGGGGGTACCTCATCGATTCTTAAGTTTTATCTGAGAGCATATCAGGGCGGTACGGTCACAGCAAGGTCAGTGCTGACATCACCCACACAGAGGGTTTGAAGGGACTTCAATGCTACCTTTGGACAGCAGACCTTGGTCAGCAGAGTTATGTGCATAAATAAGTAACTGTACTCCTGGGAGAATTAAGAGAGTAGCAACAGGAACAAAACCAGTAGAGGGGACCACAATTTTGCTAAATTCAACAGGCATCTCACTAACAACTTAGTGGCCTGTATAGATCCCTGAGTTTTTGTTAAGATTGCAATACATGAGCAGTATTCCTCTGTCTTGACAGAGGAATGACAGTCACAAAACAAGCATGAACATTAAATAAAAAGGATGCTCTGCAAAAATTATGATCTTACAATAGATGACAGAATGACCAAGAAAACATTTAATACTACTTTAGCAATATCACCTTGTTAATTTCCAGAAACTTCAGAGCAATGGATGGACAAAGAACCAAGTGTAATCTGACAGTAAAGTAACCAGAGGCAGGAGTTAAGAGTGTGCAAACAGTAAGAGTGTGTCTGTGGAAAGTGTTTTAGAGATGATACCTCAACAGAGGATGAGGTCAGTGGAGAAAGTTGTCAATTATTTGAGCTGGAAATCTACATTGCTGGGAGCTGTATTAACAATACAGCTGGTACCAATTACATAAAAGCAGTACAGGAAATACCAGAAAGTGAAGATAAAAAAATGTCCTTTGGTTTAAATGTATGAAAAATACATCTTTGTAGTTACAGTGATAACCATCCTAGTGCATTTCTTTACATCTCCCCTAATGTACTTATTCTGTGCTTTAGAATAATGGGCTTAGAGCATGACTAAGTTACATCTAACCTAACTAAGTAAAAGGTGTAATTGGTGATTAGAGAAATGCAATGAAATCAGTGGGAGGAGCCAAATAGCTGCTATCTGATGTTTTTCAGAGTTTTATTTTTCAGGCAAATCTGAGTACAGACCTAACATACATTCTTTCAAATTCTAGCCCTAAAAAACATTGCTATGGTTATTAAACATAATAGTCTTTGCCCTGGAGTTTATAGCCTAGAATCATTTGAGTGACAAGTCTATATTTCTACCTGTGTTAACACTTTAACCTTTCATATTGTCCAAAATGGTTCAAAACCAGTAGAGAAAAAACAAATGCCCAGGGCAATATCCAATCTGAAGAACAAATCATTGTGATAAGCTACCAAAGAGATGATCACAGATGGAGTCTGGTTCAAGGAACTGGTACACAGGCTGTGTATATCAGTTAATTCCCATATAACAGGCCCTCACCCATCCGACTGCATGACACCACATACTTGGGTTGGTATCAGTGTTGACCATGGCACTATATCTTGCAGATTCTTCCTCATCCATGACCTCCAGATACCTACACAGTTAAAGCCTTTTTATGAAACTCTTACTCACTTATATTTCTAACACATCTTTTGGCCCAGTTTTCACAAATGCAGTTCTTCTCCATTCATTTCTGTTCAGAAAGATAGCTAAAAAAATTGTTTTCCTAGATGGTCATTTCACTTACCTCTGTCTTACATTTATTCTCTCCACAGTCCAAGTCAACAGAAGTAATTTGTCTTTTAAGGAGTTTCATAGCCTATATGAGTTTCTCATTCAGCATCTAAAGGTCGACTCCTATTTTTAATCTGATAATGATGCCGGTGTCTATTTTCCACTTGTTACATTTTCAAAAGAGCACCATAGTGCTTTCATCCATATATTTGGCAGAAGCTCCATTAAGAACTTCTAAAGAAGTGCAACCTATTTGCCTTCATTGCCCTTAGATACAATGCCTACAAAAAAATTGCCAAGAGCAAGCTGCTGGGGTCCTGAGATGCCTGCTCCTGAAGCTGCCGAGTATTGTTCTGGTGTTCTGTTGTAAAGCTCTGCTGTAATTTGTTCTCTTTTATTTGATAGCAGAGCTCTTGGGGGACTTTTTCTGCTCTGCGTTTATGCAACATTGCTAGGACCTGTAGTGATGGCAACAGAACAATTAATAACACTGTGTAAAAATTATGTCTTCCAGAGGCTGGAGTTATTTGCTGCTACCCTGTGGCTTATGAAATAGCTACATGCAACAGCCCATAAATGGAAGACTTCACTTTTGCATGACCACTGGCTGGCTATTTTGAATTGTCCTGTACACCTGACCTTCCTTCAGCACCAAGGGATATTCTGTGTGATTAAAGATTTCGTATCTAAACACAGACTTTTCAAAAGCACATGGCATTTGCTGCAGAGTTCCAAACACTGTACTCTGCACAGTATGTATTTACTACACTGCTTCTGCTTACTCCAGAATCAATAAAACTGGCCACAGCCAATTTCAGCGGCACTGCTTGCTTCTAAACTTCCTCCCTTCAAATCTCTTAAAAATGCATGCATCAGTGTAACAGTCTAACAAGCCATTTAGGAGCTGATTTGATTGATGCTTCTGTAATAGGTTGCCAGTACAAGTCTTACAACAAATTAGAAAGAAATGGGAGAGCAGGGGCACACACAGAGGCACACACAGGGTCTACAGAGCAAGGGTCAGCTTCCAAAGTCTCCAGGTTCAGTGCTGCAGTTGGATGATGGGTTTGATATACTGTTCTGAACCTCCTAGAAGAAAGCCAGGGGGATCTGAAGGATTAAACATATATTGGTCATCCACACCTGTCATTGTAAGGTAACAGCAGCCTCGGGGGGTCTGGCAGCAGAATCTTTCCTATCCATTATTCCAGACGCCAGAGATACCTTTCTTCCTGGATCACAAAACGGGTGCCAACAGCTACTCCTCTAGTGGAAGTGTTCAAGGTCAGGTTGGATGGGGCTTTGAGGCAGCCTGGTCTAGTGGAAGGTGTCCCTGCCTGTGGCAGGGAGGTTGTAACTTGATGAGCTTTGAGGGCTCTTCCAGCCCAAACCATTCTGTGATTCTATGATCTCTTGAAAAGTTCAGAGGTTTCATTCATAGCGCATCTAGGATGTGACTTTAGATTCTTCATGAAGAATATACAGAACTAATCAAGCAATGATTGAGGTGATTATTTTTCAGATTTCTGATAACTCCAGTAGTGGATACAGACTGTTACTGTTTTAGATCAGGTCCTTACACGGATTTCAGGAGGGTGTTGCCCTTCAGATGGTGAGCCAGAGACTCACTGTCAGCTAGCTCCCCTATTTTAGGACTCTGCAGAACACGGGTCCTGAATTGCAAGTAAGTATATTTAAAGCCAGCCTCAGCCATCACCCTGGCTAAGGCAGAGGGATGGATCGAAACTGCAGGTGCCGCAAGCTTTTCCTGGCAGCGCTGCTGCACACCCCGGGGAGCCGGCTGCCTGCTTCAGGGACCGGCGCTTCCGAGCAGCCCCTCAGAGGCGGTGCCTCGCCCGTGAGACGCCGGTTCGGGTAGGGGGTCCCGTTCTCCGGCTGCCAAGGCGGCTGCGCTGTCCTCTCCCCGCTCGGTCCTGGGCTGCCTTCCCTTTCCCTGTGGGCAGCCGGCCGCCCCGGCTGCCGGCGCAGTCGATGCCTGACTCCGCGACGGACCTGAGATGGGTGCCCTCTGGTGTGAAAGCCTCGCGGGTCTGGTGCCTTTTTGCAACTGATGTAATAAGATACCGGGACTGTTAACGGCAGGTACAAGGCGTCCCTTTGTGCAGCTGGTTGAAATCAAGTGGGTCTGCAGCTGGCGCTAGGTGCCAGCTGAAGGTCTTCCCCAGTGTCATTTGCATCTGTATAACCTGTTAATTGCGTGATCAGAAGCTGAGCGAGACGCCCCAGAGGGTACAGCTTACTTAATTTGCTGTGAAGAAGCCTCTGGTAGGTGCCACATGCTGATACCTGGGTTGCGCACATCTGACTGGCAAATCGCGCCTCCCAAACCGCAGCGTGAGCGAGCCGGCCGCGGGGGGAGAGGTTCAGACGCCAGCCGGTCCATCCACGTCTGGCCAAGGGTGCTGGCTGTGAGGCCAGGGGCTATTCCTCTTCCCCTTCCCTCCCCCCCTCTTTATTTAAATGCAGCAAGATAGATATTTCCTTTTCTCGTTCCTGCAAAATGCTCTCCTCTTGGGTGAACAGAAAGCAGGGCAGGTATCCTGGAAGTAAAGCTTGCCAAGAAACGGACCGGAAGAGTTAGGAATAGAGCTATGTCAGTAGGCTTTAGAGTTAAATGGTAAATTTGGAAGAGTCAGTTGGGAAAGAAAATAATCCCAACTGTCTGTTAAATTGCTTTAGGATTTTTTTAATCCTCGAATCTTCCTGTCATAGTTCAGTTGAATAAAAACATATCTATGACTTAGTAAGCTGCATCAGAGAGGTGATACTAACTGTAATATTGTTCATTGTTATTACAGATGCTCTCTGTAGGTAATCACTGGCTTGTTATTTATTTTTTTTTTTCCTCTGTTTTGGACAGAAGGACTAGTAGTGAGTGACTCCAGTCTTACAGGCTGCTGAAATATGGGTTCTTGTGCGGTCCAATTATTGCCACAGGGAATTTAGGGGACTGAGCAGTTGAAGGGTTTTATCACCCATTTGTTGATACTGCAAGGCTCATTTGAACTTTATGTAGTATGCGGGCAGCACTTCTAATGTGGTCAGAAATTATTGTTCATATATGCTGGCGAGTTATTAAACTGATTGTGAACTTGAAGTACAGGACATACTGCAGGGTTTTAAAATTTATTTTAAAAGCCTCAAAATATTTTCCTAATTTTGTTTGATTGATAGATCTAAAATTGATAATGCATGAATCGAGACTGCTGTGGAATTCTTAGTGATATTAAGAAGGGATCACAGAAATCACATGCAAGCAGGCTGAGATTTAGGGTCTGTGAAGAGCATCAGCCTATGAATCCCAAATGCACCGTGTTTTCCGATTTATTTAAGAACTTTTTCTGGTATATGTCAGGAATGCAGGTGACAAACTTTTTCCTTTTGGAAAAAAAAAAAAAAAAGATTTAAACTTCTCCATAATAAAGAGAACCCAGCCTAAACATAAAAATGAAAAAGCAGTGCAGGGAGCCAAGTGAATTCATGTGTGCAGGGCACTTTTTTTTTTAAACTAACTTTATCTGTGAACTCCCAGCCCTGGAGCCTATTTGAAATAAGATAGGAAGCTGCAGTCTTGTCACAAATGCAGCTACAACTTGTCCTGGGGAAGCCTTCGTAATGGGGTCAGGTAAAGTTCAATGAACTACCAAACCAGCACTATTTCAGAAATGCTAAGGTGATCTTTCCACTGATCTCTCCACTCTCTCTGCCTGTTATTAAACTGGTAGTTTTTACAACATCAATAAAGAACTTTCCTACCCAACTGCCCCAGACAAAGGCCTGAAAGCTAGGTTTAAACTATGAAAACTTTGTGTTAGGTTCATTTGGATTGTTTTGCTGTGTCAAATACTCACTTGAGTTCAAAAGTTCAGATGAACCATGAACTTTGTCATTTCACAGCAGGCAGTTCTACAAATATAATCCGAAAGCGAAAAAACATGCGATATTTAAGGTACGTTTGTTGTGCTGTGTGAAATATGCGTGGAGTTTTGTGCTTGTAAAGTTTCGCTTGACTTAAAGAAACTTTAAACTATTTAAAAGGTGAAAAAAACCTAAACACAATTAAGTCAAATAATTCCTTGATCCCTGACCTTTTAGGCTTTCAAACCAACACATATTCAGTGACTAATCATTACTGCACAAACTAAACCCAGCTAATCTTCTTAATAAATTGTGAAGTCTTCTATGTCTCATGGTTTCAGTGATGGCTTTTCTCCCCTTCTGGAACATTGCAGAATATCAAAACAAATGGGTCATGGCTTTATGTATTTGTTTAAAGTTGGAATCTATGTAATCTCATGATATAGTTTTGAGCTGAGCAGGTTTTAAAAGCCTATGGGAAGTGTAAGACTTAAGAATGAAAAATCAGTACAATTTTCACCTACTTATTAGATAATAAAAAATGTTTGAGCAAAACCAGTTTCTGCAATACTATTTTTTTAAATGTAGAAACTTACCAGAAACTGAAGAGCCTGTAATAAATTCAGCTTCTTTTCCATGAAAAGGAATTCCTTATGCCTCTCCTTCCTCCTAGTAGATCTGGAGACTTGATCTATCAGGAAGAAGCAGCATTTCTTTTTCAGACTTAAATTTGAAATTGGAATCAACAACTCATTTAAGGTTGTTGTCTCTGGCTGTTTATAAATTGTAATTCAGGGCTCCCCAGATTGCTGCATCTGTTTAAAAAACAAACAACAAACCCAACATGACATTATCTGAAATGTATTTTTTAGTGTCACATATAGTTTCTGGTTTTAAATTAGAAAGGGTTGAATTTTTGAACTTTTCCTTATGTTGTGTAAGAGCTGGGACCTTGGTTTGGGGTCTCATATAATTACAACACTCTTGGAACTTCTCATTTAAAGGAAACATAAAATATTGTTTTTTGTTAAAATAGCTGTATTTTGTCTCTGTATGAGGCATGTGCTCTTTGCAGAAGGAGTCATTTAATTGTTTGAAATAATTAACTGTTAATCTTGCACTACTTGGCAAAGAACAGATAGGGAAGGAATTAGCAACCCTATTCTTTGTGACCAGCAAAGAGATGAGAATGAAGAAATGTCAGATTTGGTGGACATTTGCAGCAGGTCAAAATCTGTGCTGCTCAGCCCATAGTTGCAATTGAGATTGTGATAGAGCTTGTGATGTGAGTTGTGACGTTATTAGGATCACTGTCCTAACTCTTCCTTCTTTCTGAAGGCTTGAGTCAGCTAGATGGAAAAAATACACATTGTAAGAAAGAGTGCATTGTATGTCTTGTCTGAGTGTTGCAAGTGTTCCTTATCTTGTGCAGTCCTGCCCAAGTATCTTAACCAAATTAATGTATTCTAGGAGTTGGTGGTACTTCACTCATGAGACTACCTCTGCTGCAGCAAGCATGAGCTTTCTTCCTGCTTTTAAACTACCGTGGGAAGAAGCTAGGAAAGCAAAAGTAGAATTTCCAGAATATGAGCAGTGTATTTCAGTGACAATAGCTTCCTATTAGTGCTGGCTGAAAGTGTTATATACCATATCAGTGGTCTGCAGCACGATCTATAGACCTTCTCTGACGATTTGGTTATAACCTAGTTTACCCAGGTACATGTAAGCATTTTCTTACTCCTTTACGCTGCGTAAAAATCCCAGAGCAGTAAAAGAAGCTTTCAGAATTTTAGGTCAAGGTGAGGAAGGCTGTCTTCTGAGACCTCTCCTGTCTTCTCTTCCAGCACTTCTGGAAATAGGTTGGTGGTAGAAGAGTTACTCGAGATTAAAGCCATAGGCTACATCACGTCTGGAAAGCCTTCCATAAAGTCAGCAAGTGACCCTGGACACTGTGATGTAGCTTAGATTCAGAGATGGCTTTAAGCCAATTGAGCATTTTGTCCCTTTTCTGGGAGCTCTTTGTGAATCCATGTAGAGGTACAGCATATGTACAGTCTTCCTAAAGCACTGTATAACCTGTGAGCTGAAGAGAATTTCAGGGGTGGTGATTGGTTGTGGTTGTTTGGTTTGTTCTTGAAAGGCACAGTTTAGGCCAGAGTCCCCTATAAATTTCAAACTTTAGGTAGAGTTAACTAATGCTGAAGTTCATTGCTTCCCGTTGGTGAGGCTGGTATAGCAGATGAAAATGTAGGAAGGACAGGTTGGTTTTCTCCTATTTTGAACTTGGCCAGTGGTTTTAAACATTATTTTCTCCTTCCTTTTGGGAGCATGCATTTTACTGAAGCATATTCTACTGAAACCAGGCTGCAGCACTATTAATGTTCATACACTACTTTTTGTTGCCTGTGTTAATCAACTTCACTGGGAAAAGAGAAGAGCATTATTTCTCTTCTTACAGATATCTGTTGCATAAATAGACGTTAGGGGTCTAATTCATTGTGGCAGGTCCTAACAGGTGAAAACTTCTAAATAGGTCTCTTGTTTTTAATCATCAGTTCTCCCAAAAGTACAGTAATTCCTATGAAGTGCATTTGGTGTATTTTTGTTATAATGGGAAAATCAAAATATTAATAAAAAAAACAAGTGCAACTCATTTTAAAATTTTTGTTAGATGTTTCTTCCTACAGGTCATCTCAATTCTTTGTAGGTACAAATAGCAAAAAATGATAGGCACTGAGAGTCATTACTAAAGCTATGTTAAAAAGGTAAAACTCACCCAGTACCAAATCGTAAATTAGACTATATTAATCTCTTGTATTGACTGACATTGAACAACATTGGTGATAAAAACAGTCCGTCCTTCTGTTCAGGCTGCTGTTCATTGGAGTGATCTAGTATGGAAGAAAGAAAGGCATAGGCTTTGTGTTGCTTGTGAATGTTTGAATTACTAGGTTTTTCTAAGTATTTATTACAATTTCTTGTTTGTTATAACTTTAACAAATACAACAAATCTGCTACATTTGTTATTTATTTATGATAATTGTATACATAATTCTACTTATGTTGATGTACTGACAATGTGTCAGCATAGAAAGCACATTGTCAGCTTCAAAAATGCTGGGTTTTATTGATTTAAGCACCAAAAATAGTGTCAGGTTTTCCAAAGCTTCTTGAGACTTCAGATGCTGACTGGGAAACCTGAAACAAAAAGTTGGTGTCTGCTATTAACCATTTGCACGTGTTTGGAGAAGAGAATTTTCAGTGGCATTTTGGCCTTTTGCAAGGTATGTAAGATCAAAAAATCATTGAGGTGATTTCAGAAATGTTCTTTTTAAACTTGACATAAAAATGTTCAAAATATTTTTTAGATGACAATGGTGGAAAATTTGTCTGGTTTTCCCAAAGTGATTGAGCCATTACTAACTTAGTGCTTCTTGATCTTACCCATACAATGCAGTAGTGGCTTTGAACTTCTTTTTTGAATAGTATCCTTTAAGATTAAGTATTACAGAGTGACATTTTGACTACATAAATGTGTCATTAATTTGGTTAATTATTAGATTCACCAGTCTTCTGGGGGCTGACACGGTTTTTAAAATAAAGTCACTTAAAAGAAGGGCTGAACAGCAGAAAAGCTGAGACTGGCACTGACACCACAGAGAAACGGCTTGTGCACTAGTGCATGTGTTTACTGTGTTAACATAAAGCCCACCAAAGAGTGTAAGAACCTGATCCTCTGACTGCTCAGAAGTATGAAAATAATTCATTATTATTAGTGTGTTCCCAGAAGGGAACAGGGAAGTGGTAAACTGCAGTCCCAGCTCTAAGTCAATGTTGTCAAGCCATGTACTAGTTTGGGGAAAAAAGATGGTAGCTGCTATAGTTTCAGTTTTGCCACTGACTGACAGGACCAGTGAGATGTTTCTTCTAGTGACTTACCTAAGTCTTTCTGTCTTTAATTGCCTCTAAAAGGAGTGCTTAAATATATAGCAGCTTACTGTGAATGGCAAAGAAGCAGATGATGTTTGCCAATAGAAAGAGAATAAATGAGGATGTTCAGTTCTAATAGTTCCAACAAGAAGTTTGTCTTGGTTTTTTGTCTGGGATTGGGATTCTAAGGTGTTTGACATCCAGCTAAGGATACTGTCAAGAAAGAGCTTTGCTTTGAGCTCACAGAATAATTCCCATTTTCCTGTCAAAGGTGAGTCACTGACAGCAGGCTAACTATAAATTAGCATCATTCCATGTTTCATATCCTCCTCCTTATATCAGGTACTTGGCCAAGTTGTAGTTCGCAAGTCTAATTCTTTGTATTGTTTGCTGACTGCAAGAGCGTAGGATGCTTAGGTTCTCTGCACTGCCTTCTTTAGCCTTCAGCCAGCTGCTACCCTCTTTTTCTCTATTCTTTTTTTTAAATTGCTTTCACTATAACTGTTAAAAGTGTTTTTTTTTAACATCAACTTTTTCTTGGCTACATTAAAGTGACAAATTGTCAGTACTGACTTCACAGCACATAAAAGTCTCTGTGCTACTGATAGGTTTCACCACAGTATTTTGGAAGTTGTACTACTGTAGGAAGCTGCCAGAGTGCATTTTGTACCCTGTGGACCTGTCTGATGCTACATGGTAAAGTGATGTTCCTTGCTGGTTTGTGCATATGCCATAGCTGCGTTGGCTTGTCCTGTGCCCTAGGAGGTTATCCCACCCACTAAAAACTCCAGAGGGTTAACTAATTCACTGTAATGACGATGCTGGTGCACCGTCAGGGCATCCACTGCTGCAGCTTTCTGATGGCTGGTTCTTTAAACTGAAGTCCTGCACGTGTTTCCTTTCTAATGTTTGAAGAAGCTTTACCAATGTCCACAGGAGCTGCTTCTTTGGTCAGTTATATCAATGGACTTCCTGGTGGCGTGTTTCCAACTTGAACTGGACAGTGGCGTTCACGCCGCATTTTTGTAATTTGTTTCGGCACTGTAAAGTCAGTCAAGAAAATAAGTTTCTTTGTTTAAACAGTTCACTGTGCAATCTGTCAATGGCTGTCTCAGATGCTAGCTCTTTCACTTGGTTCACAATTCCTTACTGTCACTGACTGTTCAGATTATGTTTTGCTTCAGGGAAATCTGACCTTTTCCAATTTTTTGGTTTTTTCTAAAATCGTGAGTTCTTAGCTGGTGAATCTGAAAGTTTGTAGACATGTGATGACCTTAAAGGTCTTTTTCAATCTAAATGATTCTATGATTCTATGCTGGAGATCAGTATCTCTTCCAAATTCAAATGATGCTGTACATGCTTCTTTTGCAGTTTGGATTCTGTGTGCATCTAGAAGGTATTAATTCTTTAAAACTCATATGTTTTGCTAGCAGTCTCATCTATTCACCTTCATATGAGCTTCACGTAAATATCAATAAGGAGTGATTCTGTTACTTCATCTGTTCTGTTAGTATAGGAAATATACTTATTTTTCAAAACCACTGTATTTGAATGGAATGACTTTCTGTCATAAAACCATGTAGGAAGCACAGCTCAGGAGAGGCAGAACAGAGTAAATGTCATCTTTATTCTGACTTCAGGAGCTGGTTAGCTTCTCACAAATACACTTGGAGCAATCTTGCTTGAATGCTGGTGGGCTAGTGCATAGTCTAGGACAAGTGAAGTATCTGGGCTCAAGGCTCATCTTCTATATGGAAAGAAAGCACAGAGCTTTCTATCTCAGGCTTTCATAATGATGTTTTTATGGCAGCAGAAAAAGGACTTGCTGACTTTTTTTTTTCCTGATCTTTTTTTGCATGAACAGCGTTTGGATCTGGAAAACATGCAACTTGGAGACCTGGCAGCACTGCTTCCTGGGAAATCTCATCTCTTTGTACTGGTACTTCTGTGATGTGAGGGTTTTAGCAGAATTGTGAAGGATCATGATTCTTCAGATGGTCCAGTATTTAGAGCAGTGCAGTATTATTAAAGTTAGGATTATCCTATTGAAATTTAGTGAAAAGACTGGATTCCTGGGCAGGATAGAAACTGAGGGAAACAGGGATGACTGGTTAGAAAAGTGCAAGAGAAGAGAAGGGAAAGGTAAAATCAAGAGCTGTGAAATTGTTTGGCCTGAGAGGATGGATTCATCATATCTGTCAGTGTCATTTTCAAATAACAGTTCACCTTTTAGATCATGCATCTGTGATCTCTGCTCTGAAAAATCTCCACTTGCATTCTTTCATCTTCCAGCTGGAATATTGAATAAGTGACCTTTTCTGACTCAGAAACATTGTTGTCTCTGACCTCCTCAAATCATGGTTTCACCTTTGTTGCTGCCAGATGCCTGACTACCTTCTGTCTACCATGTCACTGCACCTCAAAAACTGGCCTTCATTCCAAGCTGAGTCTTTCCTGTTGGTCTGTCACAGAGCTGCTTTTCTCACTACTTGCCTCTCAGATTGTTATAATTGACAGGCATTTACATTTTATTCCACTTTAGAAAAGCAGCTTCCATATGGAAAACACATTTTATTTGATGTTTGATTTATCCAGGAGCTGATCTTAGTCATAATAGCTGTTTCTCGTTCAGGGTTGCTGCTTTTCTTTCGTATTTTCCAGCTGGACTGTTTGAGGCATAGGAGTTCAAGTGACATGTCCCAGACTGTGAGTCAATGCTGTGAATTTGGACTAGGACCCAGCATTGTAAAGACTTACAGTCTTCTCTGACCATCACTAATCATGCAGCATCTCTGAAAGCCTTGGCTGTATGGAAAAATACCAGTTAGGAACACTGAGTTTGAATCTTTAATTCCCAGAATGTAGTTATTGAGCCTCGTTCAGATCACAATGAAAATATGTTTTTTTAAGTAAATAAACCATGTAACAGCTTTTTGGGTTTTGGCTTTGTCTCTTTCTATGCCCAGCTAAGTAATGGCAAAAGGTTTTTTGTCAGCAACTAATGCTGGAAGCAAAACATGAAGGGGAAGAAATCTAGAAATGTTTGGCCTAATTGTGGCTATGATTTTGGACAGACTGACTCCTTTTGTTCTTGCATGCACTTGCAGTTGGGTGCCTCTTCCATTTAATTTGAGTATACTGCTGTTTATAATCTGAGGTTCAAAACATCCTCTTTATTTTTCTCAAGGATGCCTTCTGGAGCAGTTAGGCCTCAGAGATCTTAGTTAAGACATTTTGTTTTTACAGCAGATCCATGGGGTAATAGGGGCTCCCCGTTTTATAAAGTATGATAAAATTTCAGGGAAGTTGGTGCAGGAGTTTAAGTTTGGGGCTCTGAGTCTGAGGTATTTAGACCTGATTTATCAGGGAAAAGAAATTATGTTGCTTATGCTTTAACGGATTGTGGCTATTACTTGCTGGTTTTTTCTTTTAAAGAAAGCTGAATACAGCAATCACTTTTTTGTGAACAATATCTGTATTTCCATCAGACACAATTTCAAAGTTGATCCCACAGACACTTCTGTCACAGGTTTGGACTGATGGCATCTGTAGCTTGTTGTCTAATCAGCGAGGAAGTAATTAGGCTGCAGACATAAATTCTTTTGTTGAGGTCTGATTAAACCTCTTTCTGTTGTCTTTCCCCATCCACTGGCACCTCATAGTAGCCTCCAATCTGATTTTATACAAATGTGAAATAGTGGTTTCCCAGCCAAGTCTTAAATCCTTGTTCTTGAGAATTACAGCGCTAGGTATTATCATCTGAATGTATTGATGGGGCGAAGTTATTCTTATTCTCAGTTTGGGGAGCAGTGGTACAGTTGCACTGAAGTTCTCCACATGAGTGTCCTAGCACAGATAAGAGGAATAGGAATGTTCAGATGAATGGTTGGAGAGTTGCAAAATTTTATAGGTTTTATATATTTTTTAATATTATTTATATATTTTATATATATAATTATAAAACTTTATATTTTTTATAAGAAAATTATAAGCAGTTGAAAAGAAACTTTTATAATGCAAAATACTGGATAACCTTATCTTTTGCTGAATCAGCTCTGAATAGAACAAAGCTGACAACGCCTTCTTAGTTTGGCAAGAGCCACTGTTACATTATCAATATGGCCATCAGGCTGAATTCTGACAAAAACAAAACAAGACTCACAGGCTGCACTAATTTTGCTAGGTACCTGTGCTCTGACTTTATATTTCCTATTTTCTTTTGAATAACATACAGGCTGCTGGCTGATGCCTCCTCCTTTGTCACCTCATAGGTGATTAGGGCTAAATTCATTTTTAATCCTAGAATACTTAAATCTCTCATCAGCGCTTTGACTTACATATTTGTATTTACTATAAATCAAAGATAACAGCACTCCTGCTGATACACTGTGTAGTACTTTGCCAGATATTTAAAATACAGAAGCTCATCTAGTTTTGAAAGTACCTAAGTGTGATGGTGTCACACTGCTCTTCATCAGCTAAGCAGATTACTGGAGATGAAACTATGTCAAATGATCTTCAGTATTTATAGCTTAGTACCAATGTTAATTTCCCTTCAGATTCTCTCTCCTAGGTAAATACAGCTGTAGCAGATCTGAGATGTTTCCACCACACATGCAACTTAACCAGCTGGTTAGGTTTTAATTTAAATTTGAATTTAAAATTCAAATAGTTTTGTAAGCCTCTATACAGGGGGCAATACAGATGTCACTCTCACTGGTGCTTCCTTAAGCATATTGGGTAAATAGGTTTAGGTCCAGTGCAATATAAGGTTGTATTGAAAAAATGGGCACAGATGAAAAGGCATCCACATGCCATAAGATTCCAAGATAAATATTTCAAGGTTAGCAATTCTTATAAGATGTCTGTTCTTTGAAATTCAACCCTCCTGGAAATTCCTATTCTCATGAAAATTTCAACCAACTTCTAACAGGCTAGAACTGGAGCAGATCTGTCTGGCTTTGATTTTTAACTAGTGTCAAAGCTGTTGGTTCAGTATTGGACAGCTTCAAGGAGACACAGTTGCATAGCTGAAGTTAATTTTCTGCTGACGGGTGAATTGGGGCATTGCAGTTGAGATTCTAACTCCTCTTTAACAGATACAATCATGTACATACACAGCTTTAAACTCATTTTGTTTATCAGTACATACACAACTTTAAACTCACTTTATTTATCAGGATATACTTATATACACAGAGTGAGGAAGAATTGCATGCTGTGGAGGTTGGGGGATGTTTGGTTTTGTTTTGTTTAAGCTTGAATTTGAGCTCTGGAGCTAGGATTTTCCAAGAGGATATTGATCTTTGAGACATAGACACTTGTGAAATGGAGAACATCTGGTTAACATTGTCAATCTCCATTTGGAGAGTGCCAGGTAGTCAGACTTTATAGTGAAAAGAAAATATTTTGTTTTCAACATTGTCTGTTGTTTTTTTGCTTTTGAAACTTTCCTGCTATAGTGGAACAGGAACAATGTGCATTTTGTAAATATAACGAATGTGTTATGTAAGCAATGGTGTTTTGTTTTGATGGTTGTTTTTTGTTTGTTTGGGTTATTTTAGCTCTGCAACTGTGAAATGGTTAGTTTTAGTGCTAGCTCAGTCTGGAAAGATGAGCCATGCTAAACAGCAAATTACAGTTCTGCTTACTTTATTGTGGAGCTACAGTATGCAAACTTGCAGTGTAAACTGTTGCATTCAAATGAGAGTAAATGAGGGCTAGGGAGGCTTGCCTGGTTTTTCACCTGCTGCAGTGAACTTCTGACTTCACAGAATTTGTATAAAGTCTAGAAAAGCGTTAAAGTTTAACAGCTACCGGTCTTTCATCAAATCATTTGTAACAACCAGTGCTTGGAATACCAGTTGCTCCCTTGGGTTTCATATATGGAACACAAGAATGTAATTTTACTTTTACTCTTTCCCGTTTTGCTTTCACTCCTATTTAATAAAAATTACCAAACGCTTTGTAACGTCTGCTTTGCAATGTACTTTGCCAGTCTCCCATAACTGTAGCCAGGCAAGAGAATGGAAATATTTACTTTTTTTCTTTCTTTTAATTTTTTTTTTTCCCTGCTTGGAACAGCCGTTTATATTGCCAATAGCACTTTACATTGACATTTCTTCTTTCTTCCACAGCACTTTAAAAATTGGGGAAATGGATCATTTTGCTCTTGATACAGAAATTAAAGTACATGTCAGTAAAAATCCCACTAAATGTTGCTATTGCCTTTGAATTTCCACTGTCCTATCTTTTCCTTCCAGAAACTCTGCTCTTGAGGCAAGTTGCTGAACACGGGAACAGGTATTTTGCGCCAAAGGTGCTGTCTCATTATTGCAAGCAGTTAGTAATGTGAAAAAGAAAGGAAAGGCCCTTATCCTCACTTTTTTATTAGTAGGTTTGTTTTTTACTGCAGTCATCACTCACCTTTTTTGTGTAAGGAAAATCCTTTGGAGGATTTCAGTAAAAACAAACTGCTTCCACAAATTTTGCTACTTACAATAACTGGAAAGCTAAATTCAGCAAGTTTTGGTAGTTTTTTTTCTTGGGGGAAGGGTAGCACACCTATATGTATAAGATCCCCTCTGAAGTGGGGGAAAGAAATCTGTGGGAAATCTGTTTTATCTTTATTGAATTTTCTTTTTACTCAGTTATGACATGGTGCACCAAGAATGGCTATTTCCCTCTTCCCACCCACCCCCCCAAATGAATTCTTCAACAAGTAGCAAATTATTTAAGATAAATGCCTACCGCTGTAGACAGCTGCCAGAATAGAAGTGAAAATAAACTGGTGAAAGGAAACTGCCCAGTTCATGGAAAGGGCAGCAACGATATAGTGCAGCAAGTCCATGACACTTCTGGATACACATGCTGAAAGACTTACCCTGGCTGGCCTGCTACAAATCTCCCACTAATTCATTAAGGGGAAATGCTCCTTGCAACATTTCACTCCTATTTTAACACCCTTTGTCTTTACCTTCCATACTCAGTGGGTTCATTCCTATGTCAAGTGAGCCTCAGTGAAACCAGTTTTTCATTCCTGATAGAGCATACTGTTTTGCTCCAGTAGAAAGATTAGATGGATGCTTTTACTGTAAGTATTTTAACAGTCTTTGGTATTTTTTCTAAGGTTTAGGGTCAAAAGAAGGATGTGATCATTGTGATCCAGTAAATAATGTAGAATAAAATAGTGTGAGTAGTGACAGAAACAGGGGGTGAATGTCGTCATGTTTTGCTGTAACTTTGAGAAAGTGCCCTGAAGAAACTATCATCCTCTAAATATAATGCAATTGGCAGTTTATTTAGATGGAAATAGAAAAACTGTATCCTGCTTGTTCTAATCTGGTTCAAATCTTTGAAATTACAGAATTAATTTATTTTCATTATCACAAGGGCCAATTTGCTGTAACTGTCTAGGGAGGAATCCCATTAACTTCACTCTGATTTTTTCTGAATGCTGACCATGGGATTTGACCTGTTTAAACAAAGACACTTGCCATTTATTTCAGCTAGTATTAAGTTACATCAAGTGTCTCTATTCCTCCTTATGTAATTTGACAACCCAAAAGAAAGTTGTAGCTGAGTCCTGGTTTAGTAATTTTGTATTTCTAAAACAGATCAGAGTGGTGGGCAAATGCTTGAATTTACACAGTAGTTACTGAAATATGTTGGCAAAGAGCTGGGTTTGGGTAGCCTGAGTGTATCCCCAGAAGTTCAACTGTCATCTTTTGCTCATAATTCACAGTTTTATGAGCTTGGGCAGGTTGGGAGGGCAAAGTATGGTAACACCAGTCCTTCTAGTAATTTTCTTTTTCTTTTTCTTTTTTTTTTTTTTCTAAAGTGTAGTAGCTGCATAAGGCACACTGGCAGTTGCTGCTACAACTAGAGCTGATTTGATTTTTCTAAACAGCAGTGCCTATCCCTGAGCATAGTTTGTGAGGAATGGTTCTGCTGTGGTTCTATCAAGAGAATGTTTCAGACTGGTTCTCTCAAGTGTGCAATTCAAGCAGCAGTCTGTTTTACATTAGTGTGTCTCTGGCTACAGATTCCATTTCTTTTTTTTTCTTTCTTAAGTCTTCTTATTATTTCCCAGTCTATAAAACGGCTCATCATTGATGGCATTCTGTGGGGCCTCTGGATTTCATTCATAAACCTTTACAGTCTGATGGGATTTCCATGGCTGAGATGCATTCCATTATGCATATGCACACATACATACATGTGCACGCTGCAGTCTTATCTGTGTAAAAAGGAAACTCCTCTTTAGTGGAGGCATATAAATGGAATGTCATCTGACTGAAGAATGTACTGGGCCAAAGTGGGGCTGGATTTTCACATTGGTCCATAAGAAAGCTAATCTCTATGATATTTTGAAGTTTTGTTGCCTGTGTCTTGCTTATTTGTTTTTAAATTGCTTTTTAATATTAATAATCAGTGTGATGGAAGGTACCAGAACCAGAGCTTCTGGAAGTCTATTTAACTCTCCTGTGGATTTCAACTTGGAAATTCAGTGATATGCTGTTCCTTTGGCTTAACACAAGTGGTAGTTGAATTTGCTTGTTTTAACCAGGATGGAAACATTCAATGTTATAAAGCAAAGAAAGTAAACCCTGTGCACAACAGTTACTTTTCCACTTACTGCACTGAGACTTTAGCATCTATTTCTTCAAGTCTCCACCTTTGTGATTAAAACATTCTGATGTTTGTATGTGGATGTATGTTTGCTGTTCATTTCTTTAAAATCCTGAGGAGTCTGTGTTTGACATGATATGGAAGTACCATGCTTGAGACTTTCTTGTTATGCCCATAGAACGTTACTGAAGTTTCCTTTTCACCCTTACATTTTTAGCATTGCTGGTTTTCCTTCATGATTGTTTTTGGTGTCTAAATATTTGATGTTCTATGGTTAGTTTAAAAAACTACCCCTTCTTTGTCAGATACATGGATCTCCTGCTTGATATCTTATCATGTGCTATGTGCTTTGAGAGCAGAATACAGCAAAGCTGTCTGAATTCCAGCATCAGAGTTCACAGTGTCCCTTTGCAGTGTTTTGGAACCTGAAATTTCTCTGGTGTGTTTTCCTCTAGTTACTTGCAACAGTCTTCTGTCACTTTTTATTACTAGCATACCCACAGTACTCCCTGGTTTTGGTCAACTTGCATTCTGTTTTCTTCAGGCTTACTTGCACAATTCCTAACCCCTGAATGTAAATTGCATCCTTGCATCCTCAAAATAACAGGTATCTACCTCAGCACTATCTTAAAAAAAACCCAGACCTTCAGAGGAATGCTGAATCAAAGTACTATTAATGTGAAAAGCAAATGGTAATGGAAGTAGAAGAACTCAAGGCAATAATAAGCTTAGTAGCTGAAAGAGAAAAAGAAAAATGAGTGAGTCTTAATACTGTTTTGAGTTAATGTGATTGATATGATTTTAGATAATTACTTGCTACTACTTCTCAAACAATATAAACATCTCAATGAAACAAATAGAATGCCACCTGGTAAAGCAGTAGATTCACTTTTATAACTCTATAAAATAGTTCTGTTAAGTGGTGAAATGTGATTAATAACTACTTGCAGAGGTGTTTTAGCAGGAATTGTTACAAACATATAAAGGTTTAATCTAGCTCAAAAATGTGGACTGATTCAAGGTAGAAATACACCAGGTCACTGCACTGTGCTTTGGATACAAAGGAGACATTTGTCTGGTTTTGTGGTGTTTGTTTTTTTTTTTTTTTTTTTTTTTAGAATTGTAGAATAGTTAGGGCTGGAAAAGACCTTAAGGCCATCTGGTTCCAACCTCCCTGCCATGGGCGGGGATACCTCACACTAAACCATCTCACCCAAGGCTCTGTCCAACCTGTCCTTGAGCACCACTAGGGATGGAGCATTCACAACTTCCTTGGGCAACCCATTCCAGTGCCTCACCACCCTCACAGGAAAGAATTTCCTCCTTATATCCAATCTAAACTTCCCCTGTTTAAGTTTTAACCCATTACCCCTTGTCCTGTCACTACAGTCCCTGATGAAGAGTCCCTCCCCAGCATCCTAATAAGCTCCCTTCAGATACTGGAAGGCTGCTATGAGGTCTCCATGCAGCCTTCTCTTCTCCAGGCTGAACAGCCCCAACTTTCTCAGCCTGTCTTCATACGGGAGGTGCTCCAGTCCCCTGATCATCCTCATGGCCCTTCTCTGGACTTGTTCCAACAGTTCCATGTCCTTTTTATGTTAAGGACACCACCTTAGTGGTGTCACTCCAAGTGAGGTCTCACGAGATGCCTTGTAGTATGCTGTTTATAAATGACTTTGTGAAACAGTCCTTTTATTAGTTAGAACGTTATATCTACTTGATAGGTAGATCTCACCTGTGTTTGCTGTATTTCCCAGTTTCAGAATATTATTAGAATCTGACTGCTACATCTGAACTGAACTTCTAAGGTGTGGTTTTGCTGCCTATAAGGAATGATCTCATAAAATACAGGTTGCATGTTAAAAGGAAGCAGCAAAACATCAAATTTGATTTCTTTTTCAGAATTCCTACAGGATCAGGGGCTGTGACAACCAGTAGCTTCACCTTTATCTTGATTTAACTTTTGATGGGAACACAGTAACACAAGGTTTGCGTTACTGCTGGAGATGTGATGGAGTGGTTTGTCAACCAAGTTGTGAGGGAGGCTGTCAAAGGCTTAAGAAACACACGTATCTAAATCTTACCAAACCTCTCAAAGAATCTGGCACCTCGTGCCTTTGCCATTTTGAAACTCTAAAAATGGAGGCTACTTTGTTGCACACTGCAAAGTAGGCTGGTTTTGTTAATAACTTTAGTTAGTGCTTACTTCCCTCTTACTGGGTTTAAAATTTTTTATGAAAGACTTCTTTAGGTGCTGACCAGCTATGTAGGGTTCAGTAGAGTGGTTAATAACATCCATTAAATAAATAAATACATGTTTGTTGGCAGTCAGCATCTTACTTCTTCTTTAGGTCTCCATTTTATTATGAGCAGTATTGCTTTGCTGATCATGCTTCTGTTTCAGGAAGTCATCCTTTGCTTTAGAAGAATCAAAAATAGAAAAATGAGAGGCTAAGAAGAAGAATAATGGAAACAAATCTAATTGAGCATGAAAAGAAGCAATGGTGTGAGTTAGAAATATCAAGATTCTTGAGGCTTTTTCTCCACTGAAAATGAAAGAATAAAAAAGGTTTCAAATATGGGATTTGCATTAATCCAGTGGCCACAAGCATGTGCTACAAGGATTGGCAAGAATTGTTCCTAGGATTAAGAGACCTGGGGAGATAGTTTTCATCATGCTATTTATTCTTTGTAGTGTGTTGTGCCATTGAATGTGTGGCAGGAAGTGTTCCTGCCATTCTTAGGTGATGTTTTACAAATGGCCGATCCAGCAAGGACCTTGAGGTTAGTGTACCCTGACCAATTAGCTACTTTTTCATCTAGTAAAGAGGTGAATTACAGCAAGTGTTAGGGAGGAAGCAGGGCATGTGGAGATCAGCAGGTTTCAGAAACGTAAGTTTCCAAGTGTTCCAAAGCCTTAGAAATACATAGACATGAATAAAATAACTTTGCAGAGCAGGGTATGCTGTAGTGGAATAGCTACATATTTTCTGAATTAGGTCATGTAAAATGCTGAATTAGCCTCAGTCACTTCAGAAAGGAGCCAACAGCCTGTTTGAGTTATCAGATAAGTAACAGCTCAGCCATGGGAGAGGACTAAAGGCACAGCCTGATAGCCATGTACCCTTTTGTATGTTGTAATGTTGTCATTCCATTCCTCCTGTCCTCTAAATTGTGGCCATTGGCCCATTTAAAATTGGGTTTGTGTTTTAGAATTCTTTGTGACAGTCATCCTTCAGGTGAGTTGAAAGTTACCATAGCTTTGTCTCCTAGCTAAAATAAAACTCTCAGACACTTGGATTTGGATTTGCCTTGCTATCACCATGCTAAAAAAAATTGTGCAAAGAAACCAACCGCAGCACCACTATGTTTTAGCAAGCCATTAGTAACCTGTGAAATCAGTGCTAGCAACATTCATACCTGATGATGGCTACTTGATAAAGAAAGAAGAGAAATAAGCAGAAGTTCAAGTGTCTTGCAAGGCAATTGGACACCTTTAAATGAACGCCTCTAAGTGGAAGAGCCTGGTGTGAGTGTGTGTGCTGGTATTGGCTAGTAAAATTTAAAGGAACTGGTGGAAATCAAGACGTGCAGTATCAGTAAGTTAACACTGGGAAAAAGTGTGCATATGGCTGAGTAATGAAATGAGACAAGTAAAGTGAAGCATCAGGTTCTGTTCACCTTTTCAGTTGCTACAAAAAAGAAGCAGGTCCACTGCTGAACAGTTGCACACATATGAAATAGCTTGGAGAAATCTAAGCTGAATCAAAGTCACAGTGGCAGTAGCAGGCAGGCTAAAGTCTTCAGTAAAGGTCAGGAAGGAGAACTGGAAGTTCTCTTCAGGACAGCTGTGAGTGGGGGCAATGGCTTAATCCTGTGTCTGCCAGCAGAATGTTTTCTTAGTTGGACAAATGAGCAAAAGAGAACAAATGTAAAATTCCTCATTAATCTTCTTCTGTGTGGTTTTGTAATTCATTGAAATTATTACTGCTTATCCAGAAGAATATTTGCAAATTAGAGGGTGAAAAAAAAAACCCCTCATAAAAACCCAACCAAAACCCCGACCCTTTTTATTTCTGTTGAGGTATTGGTTGACTGAGAAATTTTATGTCCCAATGACTTTAGTAATGTCTTGTTTTTTTGGATGTTTTCCCCTTTGGTTTGCTGTCATTTCCTGACATTTTTGGTCCTGTTTTCAGAGAGCATACCTGATTTACTATGTCCCTGTTAACTTGAATTACAAAGTTTTAGAAGCTCAATAATAGCTTTTCTTGCTATGAAAAATGAAGTTCTCAATGAAAAAGGCTTTTATGTGATGATTGATAGGTCTACTGTATTTCTAGTTTTAAAATTCACTTTGTTCATTTTTTTGTAAAGCAGAGTAGTGTCAATATTACATTCTATTCAGACAAGTCCACTATAGGCACTCAGATGTCAAAATGTTTCGAAACCATATAAAAAATAAAGAAATGAATAGAAGCTTCCTTGTTCCTTAAATTATTACTGTGTTACCCTGAACTGTAAGTGAACCCTTTTTGCTTATAAAAGAAGCAGCTGTTCATGCGATTGAAACCATGGTTCATTACAAGCTGACCTCAAATTCAGGAGTAAAACTTCCTCTATTTTACTACAACTATTCAGACGTGGACTAGAGATAAACAATAATCAAAATCAGGATGAAACTTGACTGGGAAACCCTCTATACTCTTTGGCAGAATTATAGCAGCTCTTGGATCACCAAGAGTGATATAATGTTAAATGACCCTAAAACATTCCCTTCTCAAATGCAGCAGGTCTCTGCTGCCAACTCTGTAGCAAACAAAGGCTGATTGTAATGACTCCTTAAACATAAGAGTATAGAAACGTTAATTATCACTTTTTTTTCACATTAAACATTTACAGATAGTCAAGATGAAAATGGACCTGTTTATGTTGGTTTTATACTTGTTTTTGTAAATTGTGTCATTAAACCAGATTTTCCTTGTGTGTATCCTATTTGAGTTTCCTATCTTTCCTGGTTTTGCTTTTTAGCTATTTTTGGAATTATATTGGATGCAACACTAACAAAAGTAAGCTAATGTGCCACTAGTCTGTTTCACTGAAGATATATATCTAGAATGTCATACCATTAAAAAAACCATAAACTAGATTAATGCTCATTATTAGCCAATTCTTTTATAAATGAAGTAGGGCAGTGACATAGTGCCTTGGATGTATGTTTCTCTCTTTTGGTCTATTGTGTTTGTTATCCCTCTTCTGAAGCTCCCTTGTTTTTTGTTGTCCAATTTTGAGACGCAGCAATCCTTTCTAATATTATTGATGACCCATATAATGAGACTTACAGATAAGATCTTTCACTATTTCCTGGAGTGCTATACACAGTCCCTCAGATTTCAGGATCAAGTACAAATAGAAGATTTTTTTATAAATGTGTATGTTTGTCACGATTAATTGCACTGATCTGAGCCAAAAAGCTTTGAGAGTGAAATACAATATTCATTAAGTAGTAGCAATATTAATGATACTTGTTCAGGAAACTGGAATTCTTCCTCATATTATACCTGTGTTCAAACAATTTTTTAGCATTTTGACTTAATGCTCTTGTGGGAATGATTACAAACTTGGTAATGGGAATGTATATCTGGGCTTTTTATATGTCATATGGAAATGCCTTAAGAAATTGCTGGGGAAGAAGGAAAACAGTGGGGAAAAAAAAAAAACAGCTGTTTTCCTGTGCTTAGAAATCTGCTCACTGGAGATGTACTGGATTGATTTGAGATTAAGCTGATACTATCTTCTACTGATAGTTTTCCTTATGTTGTGTTCTTGCATTGAAGCACTTGTGGTGTTTGAGTCACATTATTAATCTGCAAAAAATGTGTTGATTTCCCTTAGCTGCAGATTTTTAGAGGTGCTTTTACCAAAGATGAGGTTTGTCTAAACTGTCTAATCTTTGCATTTTAGGAAAGCAAAAAGCACTTCTGTTGAAGTGTCATGTTGAGGGAAGGCCATTTGTGCGCATTGCATGCAGTGTCTTTCCTATTCAGTAGACTTCCATTTCATCTTTCTCCAGGTCTGTTCCCTGTCCTTCTTGTAAAGAAGCCAGAAGGAGACCACCTAACTTTCACATCACAGTTTTACTAATTTCATGGTTTGGTTTGATCCCATCATCTTGTGGCTACATAAGATTACCTGTGCCTGCTTGCCAGAGGATCAGGGAGCCTTACTTGGAGTCACACATAGAAGAGGTCAGAACCCAACTAAACTAGACTTTTTTTCTTTTAACTCTTCCTTTTTCTTCTTAAGCTATTGCCCTACTGCTGCAAAGTCAGCCAGAGTGTAAGCAGAGAAGAAAGAGGAAGGGAGGGAGGGAGACCCTTGGCATGTTTTCATTTAGCTGCTGGACTCTCATTCCATATAGTTGTGTGGAATGACAACACATAAAAGCCTTTCTTCTTTCTTGTGTTATAGGTCTTTACTACTATGGGCCTTTCTTCTCTGCTTTCAAGAAAGATTCTCTGGTTTTGTTTCCTGTCTGGTCACAGTGCTGCTCATTGCATATTTTTTTAAAGAGTGACAATATTTCAGGTTTCATCTTTAATTATTAGTAAGTGGTATTATGGTCATAGAATCATAGAATAGTTAGGGTTGGAAAGGACCTTAAGATCATCTAGTTCCAACCCCCCTGCCATGGGCAGGGACACCTTACGCTAAACCATATCACCCAAGGCCTCGTTCAACCTGGTCTTGAACACTGCCAGGGATGGAGCATTCACAACCTCCCTGGGCAACCCATTCCAGTGCCTCACCACCCTTACAGTAAAGAATTTCCTTCTTATATCCAATCTAAACTTGCCCTGTTTAAGTTTTAACCCGTTACCCCTTGTCCTATCACTACAGTCTCTAAGATTAAAGATGTATGTTAGTATATAGAAGACAGTGTAAGAAAAATTTGATTTCTGATAGGCTGCAATTTTAGGTGGAGATTCAGAAGTGAATCTGAACTGGGCTCTTGTCAGCATATGTAGGCTGATGCATTTTTTTACTTTTTTGCTGAATTAACCAACTCTTACAAAACAACAAAACAACACAATCCCTCTTATGTGATGACATGATCAGAAATTGCTAAAACAGACAAATCAAATCGCTCATGCTCAGTGCAGGTGGAGTATGCCTAGTACTATTTCACTTCTCTTAGGTGCCCGGGGGATAAAACATTCTGATGAAAAACTGCCATGTAGAGAAATCATGAAGATTTTGGTCCTACTGTTGTTTGCTGCTGTTTTATCCTCAGTCTTCAGCCCATGTAAATGCCTGCTGGGGACAAAAACCCAAACGCGCAAAACCTGGGGAATATCTTTGGCTGTCAATCTTAGCTTGCAGCAATAATCTGTTTAAGTCATCTTAGTTCATTTTTGGTGAAGGTAAGTCCAAATGCTCTGCTTTCAGGGTAGATGCACTTCTGACCCAGAATGGCACTTGCTGCTTCTCAGGTGTGCTGAGTTCTGTGGGTCTAAGCAGCATCATATCATGGTTCTTGGCTCTGCTAGAGGGGGCACTGTTTAACTCTGACCACACCTCTCAATGACCAAGCTCCTCTGGCCACCAATGTGAACAAGCTATGGATACTCTCAATTTCATCCCCATGCCTCTTTATTCATTCCCACAAAAATGTGTCCATTGGATCCACTGCAGCTGCTTAATATCACCCATGTGTCTGTAATCATATCGATATCTGCATGAGGAAGTCCTACAGAAGGAAAAGAGCAAAAGCAGATGAAGACTTAGTGATCTCTGTCTTCCACTTGAGGAGAAAGCTGAGCTCACTCATAACCTTTTGGATATTTCTTCATGGTCTATTAACTGTTAAGGGAGCACTTCCACTTAATGAAGTTTTATGGTTCCAGGCAATATATTGTGGTTTATTACATGCTTTTGTCACCTGTCTATGAAATGAGGCAGCAAAGTGTATCAGCTTTCCATGGGGAAACCGGATTCTTTTCTGGGTATCTGTTCAGCTAGAAGTGTCTAAGCAAACTTATTGTTAAGATAGGGACCCAAATTGCTAAGATGCTTTTGCTATGTGAGCATCTCTCTCACCTGGTGGGAGTAGTACCACCTGCTGAAGCCCTGTTTCCAGTGCTTACAGTATCCTGGATTGTCCTGTGTTCTCTTGCCTGTACAGCTTGACAGTAAACTATGTAGGTGACTGTGTGATGGCACAACTTGCAGACAGTCTATCACCTTCCATCTCGCTCTTCAGTGTCCCAGATGAATTTCGTAGATGAAAAGATCTTTGTCCTTTATTCAGTGGTTTGAGTTAAAGATGGTGTGTCAGATGCAACTTTTAATTTCCTGCCTATTTCATTTTAGGGCAGGTCTTTTGGTCTTATTTAATCAGCATGATATTTTAAAGCAGCTATTGACACGTGACTTTAGCTCTGGCATATTTTAGAAATAAACAAAGTGTCTGCAGTTTAAAAAGCAAGTTTTACAAAACTGAGAAGTACAAGGAACAAAGTAGACATAGTTTTTTCTCCTTAGTCTTAAAAATCAACATAGCCTACAATGGACTTTAAAAAAAAATTACGAAGGTCATCTCTGTTTGGAAGCTGCTGTTTAGATACGGCTCATGCAGATGAGAAAATGGTTTACAACATGAGGGACAGTATTAATGTAGTAATTTTAGGACTTTGTAATACGTTGAGACTTTATAAACAGGTAAATGCAAAAAGTTATTCACAACCATTCGTTACTGTTGAAAAATCAAATAAAATCTGTACCAAAGCCTAGAGTAGCTGCTTTCAAAGCTAGCAGTGAAGTATGCTGTTTGATGTCATTCATGGCCTTTCATTTAGGGAACTTAGATTTCCCTGTGGTCATATTGGATTGACTCAGGAAAACATAGAAAGGTCTAAACATCTCAGAGGGAGGTCTTCTGTTGCCCGATGCAGAAGCTGCTCGTGTAGTAATGTAGATTATATTCTTTTTCAAAGAAAGTCAGAACAAAACCAGTCCTCCATGACCAAAACCAAAATGTAAGATACCTTAAATGTATTAGCCTTTCAGTGCCTTCTTTGTTCTGATACGGCACCATCTGCCGCATGCTACACTGTGATTCTATCGATGTATTTATTTATTTCTGTAGTGCCTGAAAGTTTGTGCTATAGGTGTTAGAAACATATAAGAAGGTAGCACTGTGCCTAAAGATCTCACAAGTTAAACAAATAGGACACAAAGGGAGGAAGGACATTTTTACTTATTTCTGCTTGCCCTTTTTTATTACTTTGTTTCCCCCACTTTGCTGTTTTAGGTACCTACTCTATTTTCTAGCTGCTTTCTGTAGCTACTGGGTATCTTCTTTAATTGCACACATGTGCCTTGTCTCTTGTGTAAGCCTTTCTTAATCTATTATACAACTTTTATGAGTTTTTTCTGTTTCCTTTTAGCTTTCCTTCTGTTTTCACACTTGTGTACAAACATTTTTCAGCTGTAAAACACAATTAGTTTGTATTCTGCTTCAACTCTTTG
The DNA here is from genome assembly GCF_034315485.1 of Pezoporus occidentalis. NCBI lineage: Eukaryota > Metazoa > Chordata > Aves > Psittaciformes > Psittacidae > Pezoporus > Pezoporus occidentalis. The sequence goes on from NW_026913965.1 coordinate 536,486, forward strand.
GTTGTCCCAGGTCTTCGGGAGCATTTAGGTTCTTGTTAAAAATGCCAATTTGTCTGCTTGTGATCTTGCTATGCCAGAGGCACTGGGCATCTTGTCTCTAAGAAGGAAAGTGCAGTGACCTTCTCTCTCCTCTGTGGTCACAGAGATCTAAAGAAGAATGCAGACACTAGTTCTTGCAATTCACCCATTTTAACCAGGCAGATTATTTGCAGAGGAGGAGAACATAAGTCATTCTGTTCTTGTTATTTTAGCTGCCATTTGTTTCTTTAACTAATCTAACTTGAAAAAAATGATGCGTTATATGAAGAAATATTGATAATTGGACCCAAAGATAACAGCCACCGCAGTGTCTTCAGTTGATACCCATTTATTTTATAATCTCACTGATGGAAATCATTTTTTTCATTGTCCCCACTTCACAAAATTGCATTATTCTGAAAATTCTCAAACTTTATTGTTCTGAAGTTATTCTGTCATTTACTAAACCAAAGAGCTAGGCTGGGAAAGTTGTATTTCACCTCTAAGTTCAAGATCTGTGAACTGGTTTAAATCTACAGGCTTTGACCTAGCTTCTGCTACTGCACTTCTGCTGCCTTTTTGGGTTTTGTGTGTATGGTTGGTTTGGTTTGTTCTGTGTTTTTTTTCTTTTATTTATTTTTCATTTTTCATTTCTTATTCTCTGTGTGAAAAACCAGACTATGGGGTGGAGGGAGCAGTGTGAGTGGAAATTGCATGCAAAAGGTTTACAAAAAGTAGCTCAGGAGTCCTTAAAAAAAATCCAACCTAAACAACATCCCCCACCCCAAAAAAAAACAAAACAAACCAAAACCAAAACCCCAACCTTCTTAAAAAGATTTTAAATCAAAGAAGAGACTTAACAGCTATTCTGCTTCACCAGCTGTAGGACAAATTTGATATGAGTCAAGACTTCTGGACGGAAACTCAGAATGGCAGGTTTACAGCTACCTAAAGGTTTTGCCTTGTTACTGATCCTTGACAAAAACCATAGTGTAACACCCCTCCCCATGCACTTTCCTTGAGACATCAGGTGATGATGCTGGCTCTCCTCCAGCTGAGGCAATATTCCATGGAAAGATAACACAGTTAAGCCAGTCAGCTGTTTAAAAATGACTGAGTTAGGAAGGAGGAAAGGTTGAGAATAGAGAATGTTGTCTCACATAAAAATAAAATTTGTTATTTTAATACAGGGTTTTTTTTAATAGATTTATTCTGACTTCCCCCAAGAAATTGCCTCTACAGCTTTTCCATTGGAACCCAAACTTATTATCCCTCCACTGGAGGAGATTGGTTTGAAGAAAATTTGGCTTAAAAAAGAAAAAAGAAAAAAGTTAAAAACCCCAAACCAAACAACCCCAAACCCCCCCAAAACACCAAACCAATAAACCCAAACCAAACTCAAAACACCCACACTAAAAATTAAGCAAAAAATATTAAATCAATGAATATCATAAAAATTTCATTCAATCTGAAACACCTTTGCTCCAAAGCTGAGATGGGAGAATATAATGCCGGTTAGTTTACAGATTGGCTATTTAGAGACATTTGAAATTCAACATCATTTAGCACTGATTGTGAAATAACTGTTATGTTAAACCAGGAGATCAGATGAAAGAATATGAAATTATATAATAGGCGGCTGAACTCAAAATCTCACAGGAAGTGTCACCTGTTTTTCTGCCGTGTGCCTCCCTGAGCTAGTAACTTCCACACAGCTGAAGCGTTGTCCTCTATGGCTTCACTGCAGTTTGTGAGTGTCTTTTCCTATTCCACATAGAAATGTCCTTTCCAAGGAATGACAGCAGTTTGTAGGATCACAATGATGTTTTTAACTGTTTTTCTTCCCTAATATAGCTCTATATTTCTAATGACTTGACACTATCTATTGGTGTAGGTGCTCTTGTTTTCAGATTTATTTTCATAAAATTTCAGTAAGTCCAGTACTTTTTAGTGCACTTCTGGAATTAAGAATACAAATGAATTAAATCTTGCTCTAATGAAGGACCTCCAGAGACATTGTATTCAGCTGTAGTTCTCTGCTTTGTTAAGATTAACAAATTTCAATGCTCAAAAGACCAAGTCTATGTTCACCACAAGCAGGAAACCCAGAGGCGGGTGCCTTTGTCAGACAGGTCAACAGAGTCTATTGAAAATAACTTTGATATGTGTGGTGGCCAGTTCAGATGTAGTATGTTGTAGTAAAGCTTGATTGGATAAGTGAGAGGTGTAATGTCCTTGTATAAAGGTGCTTTTCCAGGCACTTTCTACATCGCTGGTCATACATGGACTACTTTCCCCTACCGTCTTCCCCAACTCCCACATCACATTAGGTGTTTTTGGGGGGTGTGAAGTTGAATATGTGGAAAGACTTTGATGCTGTGTTGGTGACATTTGAGACCAATTTCTTTTCTTTGGTGTTTTTATTTGTTTGGGTTTTTTTGGCATTTCTCTTTGGGTGTTTAACTCTGAAATGACTTGAAAAAGGTTTAGCTTCTGAAACATTTTGTTTCTCCTGGCACATCCTAAAAATCATCAGCCTTTGGCGGGGGTGGCGGGGTGGGGAAGTAAATTCCAACCAGAACTGAAGGTTCCTCCATAAGCTGATGGCAGAATCTGGAAACGTGTTGTTTGTGTACCTTATGGTAACAGTAGTGGCAAATAGTTAATACTGTTGCAAATACAATCTAGTTGCTACCAGGATTTAAAAATAGATCCAGGATTTAAAAATAAGACAAAATATTTAGAAAAAAATCATTACAGCAACACCCTTATACAAGATAATCATTGGGTAAAACAAACAACAGTCCTTGAGGGCTGAAATTCTGTGTTGAGTGGGCTAAGCACCAGTCTTGATGTCTTTCCATATCCGCAGGAGAGGCTTCATGTCTATGAAGAAAGCTAAGCCTTGCAGAGGGGGAATTTCAGACATGCTCTGAATGCTTCCCTATTGGTCAGGTGTAGGCTGTTCCATGTGCCAGTCACTTGGGCTTTGATTTTGTGTCATCTGCTTTACTCTGTAAACTTCACAGGGATTAGAGGCGTCTCATACTAAGAGCTGCCAGATGTCCAACATCAAAGTGCTTACACCTTTTATTGGATCCATCCTAAATTTTCTTATATGCTGCTAGTCATCTAGAAGCCTTGTGTGTGTGAGATGGAACCTGCCAGCAGGTCCAAGCCTTATTAGAAAAGGACCAATGCGAGAGGGGTGGGCAAACAATATGGTAACATAAGCCTTCTTTTCCCAGGAAATGAAGCTAAACCCCTGAAATGCCCACTGTTTTAACATGTGCTCAAACCTGTACCTTAGAAGGGATCTGAAACCATTATTACTTTCCAGGTTTGTTTTTTCTTGCTGTATTTGTCTTTTTTTTTTTTTTGATGCTGCCTCAGGTTGGTTAGTACAGAAGAACTGTTAGTTAGTACGGATGAGTTTGAGGTACCTTGCAAGCCACTCAATCCATCTTTTCAACTGGTGGGTACAGAAAAATTAAAAAAGGCATGTCTAAACATGAGAATCTTGAATGCTTATGTCAAGTGATTCTGGATTCTGTGACTTCATTTATCCCATTTCACTTTAATACCAAGCTTATTCAGAAAAGACAGTCATGGGATCAGCTAAAAATGGTAGGAGTGTGTTACCTCTTTCTGCCTTTCCCTTTGCTAGCAGAATGCTCCTCTTAAGTTTTAGTAGAGATCCCCACTCCTACTCCAGTAACAACATCTGCCTTGTTTAGCATCAGCCAATGTTAGTATCACTGAAGTAGGTGCATCTGCATGGTTCAGTATAATTTAGTACAAAGGTAAAGCTCTGGTCCCAAAAGCAGGATACTGGTGATGCTCATGTGGGACTGCACTCTTCCTAAACAGAGTTTATTTATTTGGGTATGGCATTGATTTGGCTATAGTGGTAGAGACTTTTTGCTTTTTAAAATGCTCTTTTCAGGCAATGGTTGTATAATTGCTACATTGAAATCTCAGAGAAAGCTTTTTCTAGTAGATTAAACTGTGGACCAGAATTTAATAAATGTGGTTCCTCTGGTTGGTGATCTGTTTGATGACAGTGAACAAATCATTTTATCACCCTGCACTTGATGCTTACCTGGGTAAGCCTGTTCATATGCACTGAAGCTAGATGTTTTTAGCCACCAGAGCCAAGAGTAAGAGTGTTTCACTAGAATACGAGATGGCTTAGTCTGATGTGACATTTATCTTCACGCATCAGAAGTGCAATCAGTGGGGAGTTACCCAGATCTTTGTTCATGAAGATAAATGTCAAATGTTATCTATCTGCATTCTCATATGGTGTCTATCACTATGGTATCTGAATGACTTCCAAAGCAATAATGTACACAAATTAGACCTAAACCAGTCAGCAAATGATCTTCATAAAGATGTTGCTGACAATTTTCTGGCAGTGGCTGTTTGGATGGAATCTTTCCTGTTTCCTTTCATTCCATAACAGACAGTGAGAGCTAAGCTTGTTTAACTATTGGGAAGGGAAGGCGGGGGGGATTAAATAAGATAATTTGGACAGTATGATGGAATACTGAATTCACAATAAATTCTTTCTTTCACCTTCCTTCTAGTTTTCCTGTCTGCCCAGGAGGCTAAAGACAAGTTCTGTCTTCTAAAGGCTGTCATGGAGTAAGCACTGCCAACAAGGCCAGGTGTAATTTAAAAATATTTATGCATTGTCAGTTCTGGAATTAATCTTTCTTAATTGAATTGACACGAGCTCATGTCTGCAGGTAATGTAAACTGTCAAACACTCTGCCAGTGACAGCATGTTGGTCAGGGTGGTGAAGTTAATGAGAGATCTAAATTATGATGGAATATCTCAGTGCTGGCTTTGGAGCCTGGTGTTTATAAATGCATTAGTAACATCACATTAACTACAGCCTACAGACTTTGGCGTTCAGAAGGGCTAATTATTTGTTTGCAGTTTCTGAAAGAACTGGGGATGAGATATTTGTACCTCAGAAACATTTTAATAGTGTGTTTGTTGCAGTGAAATTTCTTTCCCTTGAAATGCAGGTAATGGATTTTAAAAGCGTAATATATTTAATTTGATAATCAGTGTTTTTATAGTCTGGAGTTACTGTTCTAAAATACACATATCAAAGCATTTATCAACACTGTCTAGAAGAGTCTTACCCATTTCTACTGGCAGCTAGGTCAAGCCTGCAGTTACCCGTTAGCAGAACACTTTAGAATAGTCTAATAATGATGCTTTCCCTTCCTTCCCCTCATGACAAAATGGAATTACTATTAGCTTTCTAAAATCCAGAGAGCACAGGGAGGATATTGCGTGTAACAGAAATCATAGGTAAAGCTTTTACCAAAGGAACAAAATTAGTAGATGAGCCTTTGCTTGCCATAAACAACTTTTCATGAGATCCCAGGATCTTCCAGCTTAGTGGAACATCGTGAGCTCTGCACGACATGCTCAAGGGTGAGGCTGCAGCCTTTTTACTGAGGGGAGGTAGGACCTGATGAATCCACAGTCTGAATGGTCTGTTCTCTGAGGTGAGTACCTGCTTACATGCTATAGTAAGTACTAAGTATTCCACTGTTTTCTGTGCAGGCAGATCTGCTTTGCAATGAGAAATGCATTGTACGTGAAGAGGAGATAGAGTCTCTCTCAAAGAAGCATCACATTTGTGGGAAGCTTGGTGTTATGTGATCTTTCCTCTTTAACTGTCAGAATGAGTGATGTCAATTTTAGGAAAAAAAGATTTTTGAGAGACAGTCCTTTGATGGACCTGTTTGAGGGAGCCCAGAGGAGGCCACAAAAAAGGCTGTAGCACCTCTCCTGTGAGGAATGGCTGAGAGAGTTGGCCTTGTTCAGCGTGAAGAAGAGAAGGCTCAGGGGAGATCTTAGAGCAGCCTTCCAATACCTAAAAATGGGGCTTATGAGAAAGATGGGGAAAAACTTTTTAGCAGGCCATTTTATGATAGGTTTTAAACTAAAAGAGGGGCTATTTAGACTGGTATAATGAAGAATTTTTTTACAGTTAGGGTGGTGAAACACTAGAACAGGTTGCCAAGAAAGTTGTGGGTGCCCCATCCCTGGAAATATTAAAGGTCAGATCGGACAGGGCTCTGAGCAACCTGATCTAGTTGGAGATGTCCTTGCCCATTGTAGGGGCATTGGACTAGATGACCTTTAGAATTCTCTTCTAACCCAAAATGCTCTATGAGAGCAGTTTGCAGAAGTAGTCATGTTCACTGAATAATGCTATTCTCACCAGATCACTGCTTTCCAGTGTTGCTTTTATTTCTTCAGGAACACAGATCATTGGTGTTTTCCTAATATATTTCCTTGCTAGCATTACAAAGCATGAAAATTCTGTAAAGCCACTTTATTACAAGGCAGTGGCTTCTATGACATAATTCAATATATTGCTAATTTGTGTCTCCTTCTGATTCCTTCCCTGTTACTCATTCCCTTGCTTATTGAATGCAGGCAAAGATGAAAGACATTTACAAATAGCTCATATGAAAAATGCTGACCTGATGAGACTACAGTTCACTAAGATCTCTGGAACTGGTGTCTTCATGTTAGCACTTGGCTTTCACATCAGAGTTCATTCAATGGTGTTGCGTCTGCCAGCTCTTTCTATACGGCATTTCACCATTGTCTTATGACGAGTAGTACAGGGTGTGTTAGAGTAGACCAGTCCATGATATTCTGACTAGTGTTTCATCTCATTCGCATAAAGTCTAGGCGTTTCTGGTTAAAATTACAGTAACTTGTGTAATACTTGGGGATGTTAGTGTGGGTCAGATCTTTTATATACATACCATTGAAAATGTGTAGCCCTGCCTTAATCCTGGACATACTCATGAACAATGAAAAATAATTAATAAAATTAAGAAGGAAGGACTAAGGCTTAAATTAGTAGCTAATTCACCTGGCCTTGCCTATGTGAAGTAACAGAAACAGTTTCTACCTTATGCAAGGCTTGGAGTAGCTTATTTGTTTGGAGCCACCAGTAGAAAGATTATTTCTGATTCAGATAAACAGGTTAAAATGTAATTACTTCTTTATGCATAAAAAGAAAACAAAAGTTCATTGAGCTTGGAATTTCAGTTGAGTTGTGAGGTTGTTCATCTTTTGCAGATACAGGGTTCTGTTACAGTCTGGCCCATCTTCCTGAGAGCTTGTAAGAGCTCCAGAACTGCACCAGGCTTGTAGGTTCCTCTGCCCAGTCTAGATGTAGCTCCTGCTGACACAGGCAATTCTGAAAGCTTTCTGCAGATTTTCATTGAAACCTCTATTTATGGTAAAACCAACAAACACGCTATTTTCACAGATGGGCAATGGACTTTTTTCTTTACCCCTTTTTATTTTTTTCCCCCCCAAATTTTCAGAGCAACTCATTTTTTGTCATTGCATTGAGATAAAAAAAAATAAAATACCATAGATGAAATTTTGTATTTCTAGTTTCCAAACTGGAAACTCAGCTTTTAAACCAGTAGTGACATGCAGCCAGGGATATGTATAATACAGCTGAAGTTTTATGGAGCAGGTGGCCACATGCTGAACAATTGCTGTGGTGTTTCAGAGGTGCATCAGTGTATGTACTGCGTCAGCTTGGACAACGTAAGACTGACTTGGAGGCTGGCTGAATTCTTGAAGACATTTTCCCATGTGCCCCAAAAGGGACAAAGAGCAGATCAGTCATTAGATCTGATGCTAATAGCAGAACCCTCCCATGATTTGGCAAGCTGGTCTGGCTTCTGCTGTGCAAGGTGGATTTGGGTTTCCAGCCCATTTTCATCCTTCCTTATTGCTCTGAGTGCACAAGTTTGCTTTCTGGGTCTTTTGCTGGTTGGGAGCAGGGGAGGTACTGTCCTTTTCATTGCTTTGGGGGATTTCCATTCAATTCTCCTTTAATTTGCTCCTCCCTGTTAATCTGGTAAGAGAAGTTTAGAATGTTAAGTGAACAGATAATTCTTAGTTCATGTATATGAGCAAGAAGAATTCAGATTTGCATGAAAATAGCTATCTTCAGGTTGGACCTTTACATTTGGAAATCAGCTCTTTTCAGGTCTATATTTCCCTCAATTGTTATGTGTTTTATTTAATGTGAATGGTGAATGTTTGGGGAGGGACAGAGGTTTGTTTGACTATTCAGATTCATTGGCAGGGTTTAAGTTGGCACAGCATGGATCAGAGCAAGATGAGGGAGACATCTTATTTCTAGTTAAAAGCACACGCTTATGCTTGTGCAATAGAAGTAAAAGTAAATCATTTCTCAGGGTTGATCGCTTCTACCTGTCTACTTTTTCTTTGTGTTAAACTCACGGCGCAGTGGGACTACCCCACTTTGCTTCAGAGTTTTTGAAGGCAAGAAAGGAAACCAAAACCTGAAATAAGTCAGTAACAGTAGCCCCTGTATGGCAACACCGGGTGAAGATCTTACCAAGTGTTCTGGTTCCTTTCTTTCTTGCATAAATACTTGTCCCAGTCTTTTTTTCTTTTTTTCTTTCTTAATATTCGACCAGTAGCAATTCTATAGTGCATATACAGTGCAGGCTTCTGCATGAGGGCGGATGGATTTCATAGTAGAAAGTGTGTATTTTGGGCTACACTGATCTAATGTAGGCAGGATTAGCCTTAAAAGTTTAATTGGCTGTCTCCCACTCTGAAATGGGAACTCTTTAGCTTTGAAAAAAGCCCGCTGAAATCGATCTCCTCTGCCAGGCCAGGGAGTGTCAGAGGTCCAGAGCAGGAGCTCATCACTGGAGTCCCAGAGGTGCCGAGGCCTCAAGTAGCCTTTGGAGGCCAGTGTGTGTTTCTCGCACCTGAGAATGAAGGGCATAAGGCAGAAGTGAAGGCGCTAATTAACTGTGCTATCAGTTCTCAGACAGATAGCTATCTGCACAAAACATTTGTTAACTGTGTTAACTAAAACAAAAGCTTTGTGCATCTGGGAGTAAAAGCAGAGCAGATTGATATACAAGATACTTCCGAAAAGTTTATCCCCTTGAAATCAGGGAAAGGAGTGTTAAGAAATCTGGAATTTTGCTGCAAGAGCCTGATGCTTTTCTCCAGGGTAGTGATGTCTAATGTTTTGCTACTAATGGGAGCTGTCATTGTTTTAGTACATGCTAGTATTTGTCTTTTACATTTAGAGTAAGTGTTGGGCTTCTTAAAGGATTCTTTTTCTCAACTGATAAGTTGTTATGTTGGCAATGTCCTTCCTCATTTTTGGTACATATGTGCTTTGGCAGCTAAGTACTTTTTTGTTACTTTTGTTTTTATTTGGATTTATTTTTATTTTACCTATTGTATTTGTCCTGCTATGGCAAATAATTTCTTCTGAAGATCATTCCTGTGCATTTGACATATTATCTCCCAGAATCTGCCCACAGTCCTGAAACAGAGCCGTGGACCAAAGGAACTTGCAGACAACTCAGTTTGAGAATATTTTGTTTGATGACTACATCAGCTTAAGATATTCTTCTTGAGGCCGTAGCCTATGATTTCTTTCATCACACCATAGTACTAGGGTTTGAAGCAAATAAGAGAATATTCCCACACTAAAAAAAATCAGGAGGGTGGAGGAAGAGGTTTTGCTCTAAGTCTGGTTTTGTTAGTCAAGGACATGGTAATGAATAGGAATAAATACCTGAAGTTAGTAATGCCACCCATGCCAATGGGTTGTGAAGCCGTGGCCCCATTCGAATGGTGACTCTGAAGCCAGCCCGAGGTTTTTGTGGTATTTTATCTGATAACTTGAGTACTTATGCAAGGCTAGAAAACTTGGGAATTCTGCAAGGGAAGGCCTTTCTCATATCTTGTGAGTGTATAATCCTGCTCCTGGTTGCACAGAGCTATATGTGAGTGGAATAACTTCGGGGATTCCTGACAGTGAGCATGGGATGCAGTGAAGTATAAGTGCACGGTCAGACTCAACAGACATAATGTGCATTTCCAATTTCTTTTCTGCATATGACTTTTAAAAGAATTTTCTAGCTTTTCTTGTTTAGAGAATTGTCTGTCTAATTCAGGTCCCTGTCTGAATACATGACAGCCTGGCTATATAAATGACACACACAGCTCTGAGCACCAGAAAGTACTGTGTAAAAAAAACCATTTACTACCCAAAGTAGCATTGACAGAAGATTCAATACTGAATGCTGCCATCTCACTCTTTGACACTGCTTTCAAGTTGCTAAATTGGTACTTTGCATCCAGTGGCATAGACTGGAAATCCTACTTGGGCAACAGCATTGAAGTCAGTGGGGACTAGATCTGGACTTTGTATATAGTAGGCAGGTCTGAACAGGGCTTATAGCTGTGCTTTCCAAAAGCACTTAGAAGCAATGGGCTTTGATATGACTGTTTTTTCCCTTGATTATTAATTATATCTTGTTCATTTCTGTATGTGGGATGTGTTTAGGATAGGAACAGAAGTACTGGAAGGACTTTGTGAACACATGAGACTTGGGATGTCATCTTGTGGTGGTTCAAAGAAATGCAAGAACAGCTTGTAGGTGATGAGTTCCCTGCGTCTTTATTTTTTTGCTGAACTGGATTAGGTGCAAATCTTTTCCTCTTGATGATTCTTTTTTTGTACAATCTGACGAGTTGTAGATTGTCAGTAGCTGTTAAACCCGCTTATAGACCATTCCAGTAGTCAAGGTTTGAGGTGACTGCAGCAAGCAATGGATAGGAAGTCACAGGCTGCTTGGATACCCCAGTATAATAAAGTGCATCTGTTGTTGTTTGAACCTACATAATGTCAGAGACAGAAGGCCCCTGACAATACCACTGGTAATAAAGACACTGCTGTTATTTAGCCGTTTTTTGTTAAAAACACTTGGTGTTTTTCAGCCTTTCCCTGGCTGTTTCAGCTGGTTGCATCTCAGGTTTGAATGACATGAAGGTACACAGGAGGTTACCTCATCAAACATTGTCTTTTTTCCAGACAGAGAAGTAATTTTATACCCACATAATCTTTTCTGTGAAGCACAGAGCCTGTACACTGGGCATTTGGTGACAGGAGGGCAGCTGACCTGGCCCTACCAGCTCACAGGCCAAAATATTTGTCACCTTATCAGTTTAGGTAAAGCAGACTCATAGGAGGAGGAATTCCTGGGGTTAAGTGATTTCCTGTTATAAGGAAGAGTGATATCGGGTACATCTACATTCTGTCCTTTTTTCTGTGTCCTCAAAGGGTGTTTGCCTCAGTTGCTGGCAACTGGAGCAGTAAAGAGCTGTCCTGGACAAAGTGAACATCCCAGTAGTCAGTGCAGAGTGAGAGCAGCATAAAGTTGTTCCCTATGCAGGGCTAAATCTTTGCTAACTGTTGAACTAGGCAGAAAGCTATTGTATGTTGGAGTCATGCACAGCAGCTACACCAGGGATTACAGATTTGACTAGCATTGTACGTAAATATTAGTGATCACATCTTCTTTCTTTTGAACATGTTTTCTTTTGTCTGTTACTGGAGCAGCCTAGGAGACAGAGTGGCTGCTCAGACTTTTCAGTTACATTTTTAATAACATTGCCTAATTGTAGTGAAACTATCAAGCCTATGCATGCTTGGACAAAAAAGCATCTGGAAGAGGGTGAACCCAACTCAGAAGGGCAGTGCCTGCCATTCTTCAAACGCTAGGTGAACAGGCTTGCTCAGATCTCTACTCCATTTCACAATTGTTTTCTGGGGAATGCTTTTTCAAGTTAAATGCTTTCTAATTATAGCCCTAAAAGTAGCACTCTTTCTCGTCTTATAATGAAAATAAGGCTGCTGTGATTTTTACCGGCTGTCAGATTTATGGCATTGATTGAGACAGATTTTAATAGTGGATGATCAAACATTAGCTCATGCAAATTGCCAGTGATTTCTGGAGTGCTATTTCATCATTAGTGAAGGGACAATCCATCTGGATGGTGATTAGTTCCAGCTCTGAGCTCTCGTTCATAGGTCAAGATGCTTGAGAGTTTCTTAACAACCAACAAACAAGGGCGTTGTTATCTTTTTTGACAGGATGACTGCTGCTTGCTCCCCTCCAGCCAATGGGACTTGCCATTCTGGAAATTATTTCATGTAATCCCAGTACTCTACTTGTTCAACAGAGTTAAGTCAGTATAATTTACTTATTCTGCCTGACACGTGCTTATTTTGCAGTTCTGTGTTACAAGAAAGAATTACGTGAGCCACAAAATACAATGCCAGAGATTTTTCAAGACCAATTCTTGCAGTCACTTTTGTGATCTTTTTAAAGACAGCCGAAGTCGTTTGCCAGTTAAGAGTGTGACAACCATATAAAATGCTGATTTCAGGTTCTGCTGCAGATTTCCTACATTTCAAACTCCAAAGGATATTCAGAGAGAGACTTCTGCTTGGTCCTGCCATAAAAGTGAGGTGGAATCCCAGAGTATAACCTGATTTTCAATGCAGATTATATTTTACTCTGCCTAGGGAGAGGAGACTGAGGCCAAATGAAACACTTTCCATGTGCAGATCACATTTCAAATGAGGGTTGAATCTGGGTTGTGTATCCTCTTATGTATGTTTTGATTCAAGGTCATCTCTAAATACAAGCAGTATAGTGAAATTATTCAACAAATTTAATTTATGTATTGGTTTCCTAATTAATGACAAAATTCATTAGAACTTTGTGCAGAAGTTATTTCCTTGTTTTTCACTGTAAAGATTACAGTAAAATACCTTCAACTCCAGGTTCGTGGCCTTACATCCCCTGATACAAACTTTAAAATATGTGATGCATTGTAGTTTTGCAATAGATAAAGAAAACTGGAAACTTGCATATTACTTGTAGATAAGTTTATTTAAACATTTGTAAATCATAAGTAAACATAAGTAAACAGTATCATTTATTTCTATGTGCATGCAGTTGTCACGATACATATCTAGAGTTGTCAAGTCTACAGTGCAGTAAGTAAAAATTTTCAGCAGCATGATGATGAAAACTTTTCTGGAAACAATGTCTGACCCTTCTTTCATTGCACTATGAGGTTTCTTTGGTACACATAGTTTGGTATACATAGTTACAAGTAGTGCTTGTTTTTCATTAAGTTAAAAGCAGCATTTCAAAGTGTGCCTAGTAGAAAGAAATTCTCAAACGGAAGCATCCGTTAAAAAAATAGCAATAGCAGGCAGTCTTCGGAGTGATTTTTATGAAAAATCTAGTTTAAAAGCAAGGAAGTCAGAACTTTACTATGTGTAGATACTACTGAAGTAAAAAAGAAGTACATGAAATGTGAGGGGGTTTGTTTTTTAAGGACACCTCTCATGACCTCTTGAACCTTGGCTAACCTTGGTTAAATTCTTACTTATCTACTTTACAGTTCCAAATACTAGCAGATGAAAAGGATGAAGAGCCTTGCTGAATTTGGTCCATGGCCTGAGGCAAAACCTCCTTACTATTTAAAAAGATGAAGTAAAAACTCTTCTTTAAATTGGCTTCACAATCTTCATTGACAAATAGTTCTGTTGGGAAGCAGGGAAGAAACAATAGAGGTAAAAAGATGTACACAAAATACTGCAGTGTATTTTCAGTGACATTTAAGATACTAAAATAGATCAGAATATATTCAAGGTATGGTAACTTCAGTTAAAAGACAGTAAAAATGAGTAAGGTGTTTCAGATTTCTGAAATCCAGACTTTAGACCGATTTCTAGTTGTGTAGGATATTAACAAGTCTAAAGCACTTGTTTGCTCCATCTATTGGTTAGTTTTAACATAAATTTTAATCGTTTCTCAATAAAAATCAGTGGAAATTGTTTATACCTATAAGGATACAATCCCTGCCTCCCTGCTAAAACTGAGTTGATTGATAGAATCTTGTCTGAGCAAGGGGAGTGTCCTGTTGATGACTCAGATATAAGCTAGCTTCATACTACAGCTGAAGAACAGAAACATGGAAAAATTCTTACCGGCAATGAGTAGAGAAGTACTGCTACAAACAAGAGTAAAATCAGCAAGATGATAAGGCCCAGAAAAAGCCATTTAAACCTGCGCCACACAATAAATTTCATTGTCTTGCAGGGATTTGTAAACCAAAGGAAGGAAGTGTCTGGCCGGCTGTGTTTTGAAAGAAACAAATATTACTCATACTATAAAAACAATAAATACTTATGCATGAACATATAGCACATGGAAACAGTCTGGTTTGGAGTTTGAAGAAAACATGGATAGTTTTGTAATGTAAGACAGCTTTGGTAAATGTGTGCCATTAAAACTGAAACCATCTTGCATTTTATCTTATGCTTGCAGAAGGAAACAAGTTTGGCTTTCATAAATGAAGTTTTACAAAAGATGATGTCTAATAGATCCTTTACTGCATGCAGATTTTTGTTAAGAACATCACAGTAGCTAGATATTATATATTTCTCAAACTAGTGGGAGAAGAATATCTTACTTTGGTAGATCTAGTTTGGGGTTCATGTTGGGTTCATCTCTTCCTTTACCAGCTGGCCTTTCCTCGGCTTCTTTTTCATTGACAACTTCCAGTGTCATTTCAACTTTACCCTTCAGAAAAAATATGGCATGAGACATACATCTTATTAAAGCAGCATTATTAGCACTTCTTTGGTACTTATACAGCAGAGTTTGGGATCAGCTTATTGTGTTCATCTGTGTATTTTCCATTTCATTCTCAAAATACACTTATTTCTGCACTGTGACAATGTCATACTGAAATATCAGAAAATGACAAATAGAAAAAAAAATGAAATCACAGTACATAAAATCATTCCGCTAATTCATATTGTCTTAAGCAATACATTGTTTTTTTTTCCAATATGGCAAACCAAAACCAATTCTTCTCCTCTTTCAAGAACAATCCAAGGATTGTCTCTTTTCCAAACGACTAACCATCTTGTTATTTATATTGCTGTGGCTGACAGATGTTTCTGAATATTTTTTCTCATTTATTAAGTTCCAGTAATAAAGTTTAAAGGAAAAAGCATCATAAAGAAGAAGCAGACACACTTGAAAGGCTTAATATTCTAGCAAGTGATAAATACACATTTATATTCTTCACAGAACAGGTTAAAATGCTTTCGGTCTTCTAACTATCCTCATCAACATGAAGCTAGTCAGAGTTCTCAGAATATAAATTATATTTGCTGTGTACAAAAATCATAGAACTACAGAATAATTAGGGTTGGAAAGGACCTTACAATGCTTTGCAGTTAAACTTTTTTTTCTGTAGTGTTTAATACATTTAGGTTGTCTCATGTTTCTCTAAGCAACAATGTGACGAATTCATTCAGACACAAACTCTACTGGCTGCTTTGGTGAGATAACATGACTCAACCTGATACCAGAGTCCTTCAAATTAAATGGAATTAAACCCAAAATAAATAAATTTAAGTATTGAACTCATACTTCAAAACAAACAAATTGCTGATGAAGCAAAATTCCTAAACTTGTGCATGGAATGTTTTCTTTACTCCTCCTCCATCTATCCCCTGAAAGCTGATGGCAATGCAGGGGATTCTTTAGAGTCTTTCTTTGTAATTTGAAAAGCAAGGTAAGGACATTTTAAGTACTTTTTAAAGAAAGAGGTAATAATCATACCGCTAAAACACGGGAGCCATCCTTTTCAACATAACATGGCCACCATCCTTTCATGGATTTCTGTTCAAAGAGAGAGGCGATCCTGGGAGCCTTCTGAGAACTGTCTGCCTTGTATTCTGGAATCATGTCTATATTGCACTTCTCTGGAACTTTTGCTGGAATGATTGTTTTATGTAAATCAAGTTCCACAAAGCCTAGGAGATGGATAAAAAAATAAACACTGCATAACAAAAACAACTATACAGCAGAGTGGTTCAAAATCAACCTTTCCTATCTCCAAACATGTCATATCGGAAAAGCAATCAACATACACATTACATTCTTGTTTGTCTAATGATGTTGTGAAATAGAGAAGTGGACACATAAGGCTGTTCTTATGACCATCTTGCTAGTGTTCAAAGTGCTGATGGTGCTAAATTGGAATTGGCAAGCTCTCGTCCCCCTTTTTTAATGTAAGACCACTTCATTTTTAATAGAGGTGCGTTTTTTTTTTCCCCCCACACTTCTAAACAGCAGATATTCAAATACATCAAAGTTATACTGATGTAATTTCTGATGGTCAAATGCATGATTTAGCTGACTTTAACAAGGGTTATAAATCAGTAAGTTGTTTTCAGATTTCAAGGCCTATATGGTTTGCATGTAGGCTAAGGACTTCAGAGCTGTCTTAATACAAGGCAAAGAATCTTCTGTAAAGCAATATCTCTATGAAAATGTATTAATAATGGTGTGAAGTAGAATTAACAATGGCATGAAGTAGATTGCTTAACCTAAATTACAGCCTTATATAAACACTCTTACTTAAAATTGAAGTATTCTTGTTTTAAGTAATTCTACTTAAAGAAGCAAAGTAATTTTCATGCACTTTATAATTTCATGGTCTTTGTGATAGGGTTTACCTGAATGAGAGTATCTTGGTATGTATAAAGTAGTCCTTTACTGAGTGTATATTCATGCATTCATTCATGAGCACAAGTAACCCTCCACCACAAGGGAAAAGAAGAGTGTATTTGAATGCTCACTGGCTCACTTTGTAAACATAATCCTTACGTGACAATTGAAAATGACATTGAGACAATTATTTTTTTCTTTGAATTCTTACCCAAATAGTCATCCAAGGAGAACTTGTCATTATCCCATATCTGAATGATCAGTTTAGGTGGGATTCTGAACTCCGTCTTGTCAAGACTCCAGAAATGCTCCTAAGATTTTAAAAAAAACCAAACAAACCAAACCAAGCATGTTTTTAAAATTACGGAAATTCAAAGCTGTGGTCTGTTAGTACTTGTGAATTCTGGGGTTGGAGGACATATTAAGGATCTAATCTTGCCCTTGGTAAGAGGCGACTGCTGTTTGTTGCCCATTTGATGTTCCTGGCTCAAGGGCAAAATTGAATCTGCTCGTAACAGCAGTTTGAGAAAGGTATGCAGATCTGAGCCAAAACATCTCTTTCAATATATAGGTACAAAATTACCAGACTAACTACAATTTGTATTCTAACTATTGAAATCTTTAGAAATACTTACCTTTTTGGAAACTACGCAGAGTTGTTCAGCTGGGAGATAGTCAAAAGGAAAAACAAATCTCCAGTTAAAGTTCCCTTCACCATCCAATGATCGGTAGTGAACATCGGTTTTCTGCTTATTTTCTTCATTTCCAGGCATCCACCTACAAATACAGAGAGAGGCGTCTGCTGTTTGCTACATCAATGCTTGTTTGTACTGTAACCATGTCATTAAGTGGTTCAAACCAGCCATAAGAGTTGCCCGCAGAGGGCTAGAGTGTCTTTCACACATTTTCTCAGTTTGGTTCCACTTTGGCACTGTAAATGGGAACATCTGAACTGAATTTCTGATCTGCCAGTACTGTGTCAGTGCTGCGTTGTTGGCAGACTTTTTCACTTTACTTTACTTTTTAAGAAGGAATTAGATCAATAGTCTAGTAGCATACTTCCCTGATTTCTATTGATTTTTTACATTAAGACTAGGAAATGTAAAAGGTAAGAATTCAGGTTATACAGCACCAAAGCTAACTTCCCTGTTTCGTTATTTGCTTCCCTTCTCAAGAGATGAGTGCATGCTAACTGGTCTCATGCTTTATCTTATAATACTTCTGTACTGTGAGGTTACCACTATTTCAAAGGCTGTAGCGTGCATTGACTTGGCTGAACCAAAGCATCTTTGGAAACCATAGTCTAGGGATTCTCAGGACATTCTGAATATCATTCATTTGTAAATTTTACATGACAGGATGCTCCTACCCCTTCACGTAAATGTCACTCATTTCTTCCCCTGTGATGCTCTTTTCATCCAGAAGGACATCTTTGGTGTTCCAGACAATCACCCGCAAGATATACCTAAGAGAGAAGACATTTGGGGAAAGAAAATTGAATTGCCTTTGTCAGGGCTGTCACATGGTGTGTAGTATATACAGATACTCACTTCCTGGCTTTTCGAGGAGCGATATTGAAGGGAGGGCCTGGCGGTCCTAAGCTTTTGGGGAAAACATCAACCCACATCTGGAGCTTTCCCTGTAGCAGTGGAGAAGATGGATGAGAGATTGTTCGTCGCATACAGGTTTGTCATGATAATTCTACAGAACTGCTTATTGGCATGCAAAGTACTAGTTTTAGCCACAGAGCAGACCTTACTTGTTACCAGTGTCAGAACTTTGACAGACTTCAGATAGAAGCACGTTCTATAAGCTTTTTCAAGTGAATGATGCCAAGGATTCAGTAGATGGCAGGGATGTTAATTCCTAGTGAAGTCAGTGCAAGTTAGGTGCCTAAATAATTCTCATTCCATAGGTGCAAGTTTCTGTTCTCTCAGAGGTAGTATGAAGTATAGTGTCATACATGTGGCTGATAAGTTTGTTGCTAGTGGCCTACCCAGTATAGCTGATTAGTTTCCCTAACTAGACTGAAGTAAGGCAACCAACTGCATATTTTATATGCTATTTCAAATGCAAGCTCCTTTTTTTTTTGCAGGTAAGTTTTCTAGTTGCTGCAGAAACTTTCTTAAACAAACAACTACTGGTGAGTCAGTAAATGCTAGAAAACAAATGTTAGCCTTTGTGCCTTTGTAATAGAGAGGTCTAGTGTAAGACTTTATGTTTATCACCTCTGGACTTTGTAGAAAAATGAAAAGTTTGGTCTAATTTGTTGAATGTAGCTAGGAAGCTCTTGAACCAGGCTGTCTGCTTTATTGTTGGTGAGGCATTAAATACATATTCCAGGTTATTTCAGTAACAAATAAATAAATAAATCTTTCTCAGTTTCGCCTGTCAGTGTTTAAGGTATCATCTGGGGGTTTTAATGGCAGAACATTACTGCATTTTGTTATCACAGTATCACAGTATCACAGTATGCTGGAGATTGGAAGGGACCTCAAAAGATCATCTAGTCCAATCCCCCTGCCAGAGCAGGAACACCTAGATAACGTTACACAGGAATGAGTCCAGGCGGGCTTTGAATGTCTCCAGGGAAGGAGACTCCACAACCTCCCTGGGCAGCCTGTTCCAGTGTTCCGTCACCCTCACTGAGAAGAAGTTCCTTCTCAAGTTTAAGTGGAACCTCTTGTGTTCCAGTTTGTACCCATTACCCCTTGTCCTATCATTGTTTGCCACTGAGTAGAGCCTGGCTCCATCCTCGTGACACTCCCCCTTTATATATTTATAGACACTTATAAGGTCACCCCTCAGTCTCCTCTTCTCTAAACTATAAAGACCCAGCTCCCTCAGTCTTTCCTCATAAGGGAGATGCTCCACTCCCTTAATCATCTTGGTTGCCCTGCGCTGGACTCTCTCCAGCAGCTCCCTGTCCTTCTTGAACTGAGGGGCCCAGAACTGGACACAATATTCCAGATGGGGTCTCACCAGGGCAGAGTAGAGGGGAAGGAGGACCTCTCTCGACCTACTAACCACCCCCCTTCTAATACACCCCAGGATGCCATTGGCCTTCTTAGCCACAAGGGCACAGTGTTGGCTCATGGTCATCCTGTCGTCCACTAGGACCCCCAGGTCCCTCTCCCCTACACTGCTCTCTAGCAGGTCGTTCCCCAACCTATACTGGAACCTGGGGTTGTTCCTGCCCAGATGCAGGACTCTACACTTTCCCTTGTTATATTTCATCCCGTTATTCCCTGCCCAACTCTCCAGCCTGTCCAGGTCTCGCTGGATGGCAGCACAGCCTTCTGGCGTGTCAGCCACTCCTCCCAGCTTAGTGTCATCAGCAAACTTGCTGATAGTACACTCGATTCCCTCATCTAAATCGTTGATGAATATATTAAATAATACCGGTCCCAGTACTGACCCTTGAGGCACTCCACTAGTTACAGGCCTCCAACTAGACTCAGCCCCATAGACTACAACTCTCTGGCTTCTCTCCTTCAGCCAGTTCGCAGTCCACCTCACTACCTGGTCATCCAGTCCACACTTCCTCAATTTAGCCGTGAGGATGCTGTGGGAGACTGTGTCAAAGGCTTTGCTGAAGTCAAGGTAGACCACATCCACCGCTCTGCCATCATCCATCCACCGTGTTATTTCCTCATAAAAGGCTAAGAGATTGGTCAAACATGATTTCCCCCTGGTGAAGCCATGTTGACTGCCCCTCATAACCCTCTTATCCTTGATATGCCTTAAGATGGCACCAAGGATAAGGTGCTCCATCACTTTCCCAGGGATGGAGGTGAGGCTGACCGGTCTATAGTTACCCGGGTCCTCCTTCTTGCCCTTTTTGAAGACCGGAGTGACATTTGCCTTCCTCCAGTCCTCAGGCACCTCTCCCGTTTCCCAGGACTTGGTAAAGATGATGGCGAGTGGTCTAGCAATGACTTCCGCCAGTTCCCTCAGCACCCGCGGGTGCATCCCATCTGGACCCATGGATTTATGGACGTCCAGATTGCTCAACTGATCTCTAACCCATTCCTCATCGACTAAGGCAAGTCGCTCCGTCGACCTGACTTCATCTAAGGTCTCAGGGGTATAGGGCTCTTCAGGACTGCCTGCAGCAGAGTAGACAGAGACAAAGAAGGCATTCAGTAACTCTGCCATCTCTGCATCTTCTGTCACCAGGGCACCCATCCCGTTCATCAGTGGGCCTACATTGCCTCTGGTGTTAGTTTTGTCTGCCATGTACTTGAAAAAGCTCTTTTTGCTGTCCTTGACCCTTCTTGCCAGGTTTAATTCTAAGGAAGCCTTAGTCCTCCTAGCTGCCTTCCTACATCCCCTAGCAGCAGCCTTATATTCCTCCCAAGTGGCCAGCCCCTCCTTCCATGACCTGTAAACTCTCCTCTTCCACTTGAGCATACCCAGCAATTCCCTATTTAGCCACACAGGTCTCTTGGCCCTCTTCCTTGACTTCCTACGTGTCGGGATGCTCCGATCTTGAGCACGGAAAAAGCAGTCCTTGAATGTCAACCAACTATCTTGGGCCCCTTTTCCTTCAAGCAGCCTTGCCCATGGGATTTCCCGTAGCAATTGCTTGAAAAGGCCAAAGTTTGCCCTGCTAAAGTCCAGGGTTGCAATTCTACTTGGTATTCTACTAGTCCTACCACACAAGATCCTGAACTTCACCATCTCGTGGTCGCTGCAACCAAGGCAGCCCTCAACCCTTACTGCTTCAACCAGATCCTCCTTGTTAGTGAGGATGAGATCCAGCAGCGCTCCTCTCCTGGTCGGCTCATCCACCATTTGCAGGAGGAAGTTATCATCCACACACTGGAGGAACCTCCTGGACTGCGGCTGGGTTGCCGAGTGGTCCTTCCAGCAAACATCAGGGAAGTTAAAATCCCCCATGACGACCACGGCCTGTGACTGTGAGGCCGCTCTCAGCTGCCTGTAGAAGGCCTCGTCAACTTCCTCACCCTGATCTGGGGGTCTGTAACAGACACCTACAACAGTATCGCCCCTGCCAGCCTGCCCCTTAATTCTCACCCACAGACTCTCAACTCGCTCATCATCTGTCCCCAGACAGAACTCGGTGCATTGTAGTTCCTCCCGCACATAAAGAGCAACCCCACCACCCTTCCTGGCTGGCCTGTCTTTCCTGAAAAGGACATAGCCCTCCATGACTATATTCCAGTCATGTGAGCTGTCCCACCAAGTCTCTGTAATTGCCACCAGATCATAGTCTCCTGACTTAACACAGGTTTCCAACTCCTCCTGTTTATTTCCCATGCTGCGCGCATTGGTGTACAGACATTTCAGGGAGCGAGCTGAGCACACCGATTTCACCCTAGGGTTATAGGAGGCCTCCCAGTCTTCATTAATTCTGGAGCGCTGCCCCACTGGGGCAAGCCCAGCAACAACCCCATCCCCCTTCGAATCTAGTTTAAAGCTCTATGTTTGTAAACTAACCTGCAATATTAATCTGTAGCCCTCTTTACCCTGAGTGATACTACTCTGTTGACAACACAATATAAATGTCGAAGTGCTCCATTTCTGTATTCAGGAAACCAGAAGTAAACTGGTTCATAGTACCTGGGAGATGTTGGGCTGGAAGGTGCTATATAAAGTCCTTGTCTCCACATGTTCAGGTACCAAACCCTGGGTTCTGAGGATATGAAGAGCTAGCCGCTCTTCACCTGGTCCAAGATGCTGATGCAAAATTTTGTTAGCTTCTGTAATAAAAAAAGAAGAAAAAGAACAGGGGGTCATAAACCAGAATTTGCATTTGAACTTTTAAAAAAATGTAAAACTAGATATTTAAAATTGAGGAGAAAACTGTGCTCAATGTTAAAAAAAAAATAAAGGTTTTGTCTAATTTTCCATAATAATTGAAAGGTTTTATATTTGTATCAATATGAATTTAAGACAGAAATATAAAATAAATGAGCTAGCTTACCAGCTTCCTCCAAGGTATAGTCTCTTCCCCCGTAGTTAATCCTTCTACCATTCTCAGAGAGGACAGGAGGAGGATAGCCTTTAAACCTGGCTACATTTTGCAGTAGCTGAGTTGGTTTTAGTTGATCACGCCAGGTATTCACACCTGAACTTTTAGGAAAGCAACAGAAACACATCCTAAAATTATTCACTATTCAGGGCATTTACACGTCATGTAAAATGTATTTATTAATCAGAAAGGGCAGCCACTGTAACTGCCTACATTGAGGCCAGTTGAGTTTGATACAGTAACATAGCTTTGTACCAGCTCAATTAATTACCTTCCAAGACAGAGTGCTTTTTTTTTTTTCACATATCAAAATAATTTACACCAACAAATGTTTTCGAATTTATTTCCAGGAGTAGTTCAGAAAATTCTGCTAAGTGTGTGTTTTCTGGATAGGAATAACATACATTACCATATAAAATTTAAATGTTTAACATCATGGTTTTCAGTCAAGGCTCTTCTGAAGACTTTGCAGCTTAACTTGGAATTCAGATGACAGAGTGAGCACAGCAAACACCCATGAGAAGCCCTAGCATTGTTTTTTTTTACCATATAATTAAGACAAAAGAAGCCTAGATTTTTTAGAGACTCAGTACTAGGTGTCACAGGTAAAGATTTTCAATAGACAAAAATGACTTACACCCAGTACTGCTGGGGGATGCCACAGTGAGATCCGTAACGAGAAAGGAATCTATTCTCAAGATCAATTATGGTTTCACCCACTTTTTCATCACGTGTCAATGTGTCATAATCATAGACTGAAATTTTCAGATCCTTTTCTTGAGGCAAAAAGCAGCTGAGTTCATACATTCTAAACACAAAAATATTCAATTAACACCACTGCACTTCTGAGCAATGTTTTTTATTTTTAAACTAAAAAACAAAACCAAACAAAACCCAAACAACCCAAACCCTTAAAAAATATAATTGCTTTTTCATTTATTTTTAAGCCTTTACAAGATATGAAAGGGATGCTTCAAAAGCTAATAAATCTAGTAGTTGTTACCACTCATGCCCCAATTTTTATTTGCACTTATTAATAATTCCATTTGTACTCCTGTAGATATTACGTCATTCCTTTCTGCACAAAGTATTACTGAGATGTTTTCAGTGTAGCAGCTTGAATTGGGACTGAGAAAGAAAGCAGTGTGGCTCTGCCAGCTACTCTGTAAAAAGGGTGGATATTCAATCCATAGTTTCTGTATGATTAGAAAGTTTTATGTTTTTTTTTACTACAATACAAACACAGTTGGAGCCTTAAAAAAAGTGCTGTTCAAATGCTTAGCTTCTATGACTGGAAGGGATTACTCTGTCATCTAGCTGTCAGACTGTAGAGTTTTCTCAAATTCTCCAAATTTACTTTCTAGATACGCAGCCTCATGGTTTCTACTGCTGCTGAGTCCATCACCCTTGAGGTAGAGTATCCCATGGTTAATTATTCTTGGCATCTTTTTCAATTGTTTGTTTGTTTTATTTCTAGTCTAACTTTTTAAATTTGGCTTCCAGAAT
Source organism: Pezoporus occidentalis (assembly GCF_034315485.1). Classification (NCBI taxonomy): domain Eukaryota; kingdom Metazoa; phylum Chordata; class Aves; order Psittaciformes; family Psittacidae; genus Pezoporus; species Pezoporus occidentalis. The sequence continues at coordinate 560,466 of NW_026913965.1, forward strand.
CATTCTGAAAAAACTTGGAATTTTGAAGGTACTTTGTACCTGTAATCAAGTCTCTTTGCTGTCTCTTTCATTGCCTGATTTGAACAATTGAAATCTTGCAGCATATCATTGCAAAGCATGCTTTCCAAACTTTTTATAATCCTTCTAGTCCTCCCCTCCCAAGTTTCTAATTTATCAGAATCCTCCTCTAACTCTGGACACCAAAACAGACCCAGAATTTCATTAGTAATTATAAAGATGATGTAAGCTTTCTATTTCTAATTAGTATTTTTCTTTTCATATATTTCAAAGACATCACTAGCCTTTGAAGGAAAGACTAATGTACTGGGAATACATGTTAAGATGATTACTCACTGTGACATCCAAGTAGTTTTCAGTTGAAACTTCTTCCATATTCTATAAGTGTATTTTGTTGTTATTGTATGCTTAACACAGGGTGGTTCATACACTATATATATATACACATTGTTTGACTTTGTGCAATTTATTCCTGTGATACAGAAAACCTATAGTCTAGCCAAATGCCTGTGTAGTCCCTTGATTTCAAAGGGAAATGTCTTATGCAATTTTACTATCAGTATATAACTATGAATAGATCACTGGATATCTCAAACAATGCTTTATCTTAAAAAAAAAAGGAAACATTCTAAAATACAATAAACTGAAAACACAAAAAGTTTGTTACCTGCCAAAAATTGGGTTGAGAGTGTTAGGCACATAATTATCTCTGTCTTCAATGACTTTTTTGCTTAGGGATATTTTTATATAAGGATCACACTATTTAAAATAAGAAAAAATGTAAAGAAATGGTTATCAAGACCAACTTCATTTGAAATATACCACATCAGAGTTAGCTCACAGACATTCCAAAAGCAAAAAGTCTCACCAGCCCATTATTATCCTGGGGTTGAAGCTGCAAAGCTCGAACAATATAAATTCGCACAATACACTCCTGAGGCCCACTGTCTGGTAGCTCACGGAACTGGCGAGGAGGAGCTGGAATAGTGGGATCATCAGGTAATGCATAGATTTTAAAGGATCCCTAAAAAATAATATAAGGGCTCAGTCAATATAATGTAGAAAAGTCATTCTGCTAGGTTTGTTTTTTTTTATATATTTATCCTACACACAAACACTCTGTTTTATAACAAATAGCAAAATTATAGCTTGATCCAAATGTTATAGCTTGAAGTCTTTTGTTTCACTTTAGTGGGTTTTGCATAAGACTTACTACACAGCTAAGGCTATATCCTTGGTCACTTTAAATCAATACAGCTGCTTTGATTTCAACACAACTACTCAATTTGCTCCAGCTGAGAATACGTAACAAATACTTCATTTTTATTTCCCTCTCCAAAAGTATCATTTAATGTTTGGTTGTATTTCCTGGTTTTGGAGGTTTGGGTTTTGTTTTGGTTTCTTTTACATACAACGTTAACATTACTATAATCTTTAGAAGGCACAGACACAGTGACAGAAATAATAAAAAATCTTTTCCAAATTCATTCTAGAAATGCACTTCACTCAGAACATCTGCAGGATGGGGAGGTTTTGTTTCACAGGTATCAGAGAAGACCACTTTAGCAGGGATGATAAATTATTTTAACTTAATAGGTATAATTTTTAGTGTGAGTAATGCGCAGCTGTACCTTCCTTGGAAAAGAAGGGCCTGTACCTAGGCAGCTATGAGCATCTGTTGCCCCTGTTAACATATGCATCCATATTTAAGCTGCAATGCTTGCATGTAGACTTACTTAAATGATAGCCACATACATACAAAAGACTGCATCTAGCATTTGCTTGTTGCCCATTATTCCAAATTTACCTTAAATTCCCCAACCACTGATGGATCATCACTGTCCTCAGATTTGCCTCTGTATAGTTTAAATGTATCACAGAAGTCTGTTAAGCTATGAAATTCAGGTACTTTTTCCAATTCACAGTCATACACCTTAAAAAAAAGAAAAAAAGGAAAATTAAGAAAGTGCAGCTTATAAATTATCATACATATTGGCTCCACCACTGGGGCATTGCAAAGTATACTGTGTGTTTATTAGACTATCTTAAGAAACCAAAGCATTTGGAACTTCAACTAAACAAAAGAAAGCTCCAGATCCTCTGGGTTCGTAGTTACTCAGTGTGTAGATTTATTTAGGGTCTGCTTGGCACCCAAAGCAGTCAAGAGTAAGATTCCATTTGATTAAAGGTTAGATTAAATTTAATACATCTTTCAGTAAGTGTAGTTGAGTAGAAAAGAAGTAAAGGTATCTTCTTAAGACCTTCATTTCACCACATGAATTAGTAATGGACCTTTACTAATTTTTAAGAGCACTTAAATGATCTCAAAAATTTCATTTTTTTTAAATTTAATTTAAAAATTTTTAGACTTAAATTTTAAATTTTAATTAATTTTTTTATAACTTTAATTTTTAGAGCATTTAAGAAAACAGAAGGCACCTATAAAAAAACCCTGTTTATAGGTTTTGGGCCTATAAACATTGAGAGTGCTAATTTATTTTATTCTGAATAATACCTTTAAGGTGTCATATCCTTTTGCAATATACTGTCCACATTTTTCATGTTCTCCTACTGAAGCATAAAATTTGCTCCACCAATCAACTATTTCTTCCTCCTTAAAGAAAAGCAAATAAAAGCCTTTTATTGGGAGATAAAGCCTCTTTTATATCTTGCTGTCCAGCGGAAACAATGAACAGCTAAGCATACTAAAATACAGTAGTATACATTACCTTTTCCGTAAGCTGCTCATCAGGATCAATTCATAAAAATAAAAGCAAAATAAAAACAACGGTAAGAATATGGTCTGTAGAATTGCACACAGTTAAATATGCTTTAAAAGGTTAGATTTTTGCATATAGTGTGTATGTAAAGTAAGTTAGTTACATCAATAATTTATAAATACTTTTGAAGCCTATTGGACACCATGTGTTTTAAGTTTTTATATTTTGCTGCTGTGAGCATGTCCTAGATATTAAACTGGAGCATATATGTATAAAAATTTTAAAAAACAAGTTCTCAGGACTCTAAGACATTATCGCCTGTGCTTTGTTCTTTACATAACAAAGTAAAACTGAGAGAAACTTGATTTTCTTTTTGTATCATTGCAGTGTTACACTCTGGATTTTATTGATTGATTTCCTCAGTAGCATCATTCCCTGCTTCAGCCATGGTTGCAGAGAGTACTGGCTCTGATTTATTTGAGATGAAAAATGTTTTTAAGAGCACTTACAAAACTAAGTCTATTCCAGGCATTCTTTTCCAAACAAATTTCACATACATAAAATTAATGAGATATTTTTGCCCTTTTTGAATATTTACTTCTTTATAAAACAATTTGAATGTTCAACAGCCTTTTCCCTTTTCCTTCTACTATTGTTTATCAATTGTTCACAAGCTGTGGATTTTCAGGAGTCTGAAAAATAGTGAAGAATTATAAAGCACAGTAGCAACCAGTATATGTGTCTATAATTTATCTACATAAGTGTAATAACAATCTGCACAATCCAAAATGCTTCACCTGTTAAATCACAGATACCATAATTATGACCCGATAGTCCCTTAAGAGCAAGCATCATGCATCCCTGTTTGGAGGCCAGGATTAGCAAGTGTCATTTGTGCTGGTGTTGCTAGTGTTTATTTATCATACCTTGTGCTTTAATTTAAAGGCATAATCTATCAATTTTTGTGCAAAGCAGAAGAAATATGCAAAACATTTTATGAATACAAGCCAAATGCATCAATTGGTAAGGACATTATTATGGTATATCATACTCATATACTCCCATTTCTATTCTGTAAGTAATTGTCTTGCTGAGAGGTTATCCAGGAAGACTGGACAAAATACAAGACTGTATTTTTGTAGTCTTGTCTAACTTCAAATCAGAAATACACCATAATTCCATTCACATTTGCATGGGATTGTCAGATTTTCTAAAGGCAACTGAAGTGATTTATTCTGAGAAACCATGTCATTAGTGATTTGCAAAACTTAGAGGCAGAATTTATGAGGTAATGTTGAATACTTTGCCGTATTTAAATCTGACTTTGTTTAAACACTGGTTTGTAATGCTGACAGCATGAAGGGCAGCTTGCGTAACTATGCAATATAATAATTTAAATTCCCAATTTAAAGCTTTTTTACAAAATATATTATGTAGAACTCTGAATCTTTCATCAAAGCATAGTGTTGGAAGAATTTAAATTAGTCTTTGTGAGTTTAGTTTTTGTTTTCAGTTATGCTTTGTTTTGTTTTTCCCTTGATATACCTTCAAATGTCTTTTCAAATTAAGCACTTGGTAGTTTTGGAAAAAGAGGTTAACAGAAAAATTGAAACCTTAAAGCTGTCTTTAAAAATTCCCAAAGCAAATAATGACTCTTCATGACTTGTTACTAAAAGTTGTAAGCAGGATGTGCTCACAGAATGCCAAAAGACAGAATGAAATGCCATATGATTAGTTTGAGATTTTGGAGTGAAATATTCACATGGTAAAGATGAGGTAACAGTTACTGTCTCTTTATTTTTTTTAATGTATCCCATGACTTCTTTGTAAATTGTTACACATGAAATTTCTGAGACACTAACACTGAACTATCAACTTTCTGAGCGTCTTGAAATTATGGAAAAGAATTAAGAGATACAGTGGGTCCCTAGAAAAGTCGGAATTAGAATTTTATTTACTGTAGATTTATTTTATTCTCCAAGAAGTAGGCTTTGAAAAAAAGTTTGTGTGGCTAAAGAATGCCTGTTGATTCTGGTGCTTTTAAAAAGCTGACAAAGAAAGACAATAAGGATTTAATAGTTCATACATATTGTACACACATAGCAAGACCTTTTGAAGAAGGATACCTTAATATTAGTAACTAATCATACTCGGCTTAGGAGCATCATCTACTCCAAAATCTCTCTATGGAATAATTGCCAAGAAAAGTACAGCCTCATGACCACATCACATCAACATTCTTCCCCCATCCAACCCTATTCTGGTCATCTCCATGCATTAGCTTGGTACATACATACATGCACTGTTGTTGGAGAAGCCATTTTGCCGAGTGCTGTTGACATACTGCTTAAACACTGGAAATTGGAATGTAATTGATGAAATTTTGGCATTTTGTATCCTCAGGGTGTTCTCTGCGTATCATTTACACTTTCCACAGTTGTACTTATTTAAATTTGAATTATTTTGAATATACTTTCCTCTCTCACATGGATGCTATCACTGTATCTAGTGTTATAAAATATGTGGCTCATATATTGGTCAAACTCTAAAAGAAACTGTGTTTCACTTTATGTAGCATTTAAAAATTTACACTTTATAGTTGAAATCAACTACACAAATTCAATCATTTTTGCCAGTGAGTTCAAAGTGCTCTTTTCTGTATTTTCTAAATCTCTTAACTTTTTTAAAGAAAATAAATAAAAATTCTCTGTGGCAGTTATAAAGCATTTATATTAGAACAGAATGCCTAATTCAGATAAAAGTTAGAGACTGCTTTAAATTAAATATTAATAACAGTTTACAGGTATGATGAAAGTAAATACAAGAATATGGTCTATGAGATATTTAATTTAAAGTCTGAAAATAATGGCATGAAGATAAAGAAGAAGAAATGAAGGAGGAACAGTGCAATCAATAATATATTCAAATAACAGCGAGAGTTCAAAAGTTTAAATTCAGTAGTATTTACTTTGGGACCTCTGTAACAAAACAAAAATTCTGCATTTCTGAAAAGTCAAAGTCATGGGTTAAGAGCTTGCAAAATTGCCATATTAAAGGGCATAACTTTTGTGCTTCCTTTAAAATAATAGGCCATCAGAAATTTACAAAAACACTTTCTACACAAATGGAACACTTTGCAGTCTTAAATGAAAACTTTTCCTTGAAAATGTTTTATCTGGAAGTTGTCTTCATTCACGTTTCAACCCAAAAGTAAAATTCTGCAAGCTGAATTATTTTTTACCTGGAAAGTAAAATTGTATTGTGGTGGTCCTGAAAGAATCAGAGCAGTACAGAGATTCACAAGGCACAACAGAAAAGGAGAGAAAAGATGTGTTAGTGCAGAAAAAAAAAGAAAGTTTCAGTGGTATCAGTTTTGGATAACTTCGTGTCAGTCATGAATGTGATAAAATGAATGGCTGAAGGTCTGTGTTACCATGGCTTTGATTCTGTACCCACCAAAGTATACACTTCCTTCTAGAGCCTTGATTTCTAGCTGCTCAGTCTGTGCAAGACCAGGCTGCTATTACCATTACTAGTGGATAACTGGGTAATGTTCTCTCATACGCTGTCAGTAGCTATTGGAAAAGTGAATTCATTTTAAAGCTACTGGGTGAACTTTACCATGCACAAAAAGCTATGGTTTTATGTTTACTATATGAAAACAGAGGTTAAAATTATTAACATATTTCCTTTGCTTTCTTATCACAAAGTAACTTTGTTCCATCTGGCTTTCCAGAAGGTTGCATACATTTCTGACAGTTTTCTGTCTACATAGTTTCTCAGAAATCACAGATCTAAAGAAGAAATTCGAGTATCAGGTTTCAAAAGATTACCTGAGCTGTTAGGAGTGGCTGGGTGTCTTCCATTTCAATTACTGTATCCTGGCGAGGTGCAGCAGAGAGTAGACTAACTGTAAGCCAAAAATTTTATTAAGGCAATATGATGTAGGAAAAATAACTTACTAAACATTTTTGTCAGATCTGAAATCCAAACAGTTATAGAAGATGCAAAATAATTCACTGGCTGTATGTTTGATCCTCTAAGGAAAGCAATTAGTTGCTATTTTCTGCTAAAAATACACAATATATTTTTGTGCAGTATATGCAAACATTTCTCAAACATATAGAATAAAAAAAAATTACTAAAACTTAGAAAATATATAGAGAGAAATATCAGCACTGTGTTGAGAGTGTTCTTGTTGGAATACTGAATCATTACTTCGGCACTCAGTGCAGGGGTAATCTGCAGGCGGCTGAATTCCAAGTTGATACTAAAGAGGAACTTCAGGGAACCAGCATACTAAGTCTGAGGCCTTGCCTTTACCTCCTGTCCTCTTATGCTTCACAGAATATTGCACTAATTAATACTCTGAGTTAGATTCTTATTTTTTGCTTTCAGATCACATTATCTCCAAGTAAGTACACAACACAAGTTGGCTATTCATTAGTACCGTAACAGAGTAAACACTGAATATAGGTTATTCTAGCACCCTGTAAGAAACCAGCACTTTTCATTTTCCAGCTACCTACCTTTCAGTTGTGGTGCAATGTCTTCTTTAGTAGTGTAGGGGTCACAGCGAAAGCTTTCCAGTAAATTAATAGTACACTGTCCCACGATGGGCTTTCGTCCAAATGGTCTGTGGTCTATTACTTTTATAACGAGAGATGGACTGTACAACTCTTCTTTTGGCAAGAGCTAAAGATGAAAAGTTAGAGTTTGTTACCAATTCAAACAGAAGGAAAATTCAGAATAAAGATTTCCCCCCTAAATTAGAGCTGTGTCTTCATTTATTTAATATTGAACTTCCATGTTCTATGGCTGTATGGTGAATAAAAATTTCTAACCTTAGATTATGATTCAATAGAAGTCAGTAAGAATAATTTTAATTGCCTCAAATCTTGAACTTTCCTGACTCTTGCACAGCTCCCATCCTAGCTGTAGGAAAGTAGCCACACACCTACTGCAAAGGTAAATTGATGCCTTTTCAAATAAATACATATATAGTGTACTGGAGTGTATAAAAAAAATTGTATAATTTATCAATGACTGTACGAATGTGTTTACATGATCTTTATTATAGTTTTCAGGCTCAGTAAATTGCTCATGTTAAGACAAAAAGGCTGCGCAAGTTTTTCTGCTTATTCTTGCATAACATATCCTTGACCTTTAAAAGTATGGAATAATTGATTTTGCTATAGATAGCTAGTATATAGTTTTTTGCAACATACAACTTTCATGAAGAGAACAGAAGATGGAAAATTTGGTGTCTTTTTGAGGTTTTTGATCACCACAGATTCCACCATTTCACCCCCACATTCCACAATGAGACTTGGAGACATAACAGGGGCCAGTTGATAGTTTTTCATGTTCCGAAGCCCCCAGGCCAGAATCTGTAAAATAAAATCCAATGTCAGCAGAAGTGAGTGAGATACCAATATGCTTAACATGATACTCAAAAAGTAGGAAAGAGGAAATAAAGTTTTTAAAGTAATAAAATGTGACTGGCAAAATATTTCCAGCTCATTGTTCTAGGAAAGTTAATGGAAAAAAATGAAATTCAAAGACACTTAAAGAAAAAAATCCCCAATATTTCTCATTACGAAATATTTATTTTCTTGAAACAAATACACAAATATACTATTTAGAGGATAAGATGACTGTATTTGCATTCAGGTAGTTTAAGAATAAACCAACCTCAACAGCAGTGAGTTGAACTACTGGTCTGATACCTTGAGGTACCATGTAAAGCTTTGGCGCTCTTTGGGATGGAAGAATTGGAAGGTTAGTGCCAGCCTGTTAAGACACAAACATGAGTATTAGTTTCTTTCGTCTTCCTTAAATGAAATAACTTGTCTTAATACCAAGTATTAAGACAATTCTTCACATTATGACTCACTGAGAAAGGATATATATCATATTATATATGTGTACACACAAAAGAATTATATCTAAGAAGTATATACCTTGTCTCTTAAAATAAGTTCTGCAGCAAAAAGAATGTCTCCACTAGCTTTGCCGTTATTTGTTACAGAATACCAGAGCAGTTTTGGTGTGATGTCCTCTTCTGGGATTAACTTGACCATAGGGGAACAAATGCTTCTTCCAAGGAATTCATCTTTACCCTGCAACCAAAAGTAGCAACCATAGACATTAATGTTATTCTCAATCAATACACATAAATGAAAAGCAATCAGTGTAAAAAGCATTCACCTACCACTTGGTCACTGTCAAAAAGTTCAATAACAACATTAGGTGGGTTTTGGGCTACTGTCTGTGGGTCCCCATAGATCTCAATTTCATTAAATATGAGAGTTTGGTCCCATGTAGGATTTAGAGTTGAATGAATGATCTCAGTTGTTTTGCTTTGATGAAGGAAGGAAACGTGAGCATATGGGTCTGAAATATCATATAAAGATTAAAAGCATAGTGTTACAAACAAAACCCCATAAGGCACACAGCACAATTTTATCAAATATAATGTTATTTTTCTTTTGTCATTACCAGCTCTATAAGCTATTCTATGTAAAACAAAAGCCCATACACTCACATAATTTACCTTTAATAGAGCAAATTCCATTGGATTACTAAACATTTTCAATTATACAAGTCTCAATTAATAGTAATAAATGAAATTGATAAACCAGCTTGCAAAGCAAAAAGAGAACCTGAAAACTAAAGTGAAACACTGGCTATACAAATCTCAAATATGGTCCACAGAAACATTTTTGTTGCTGTTGTCTCCATTGATACACAACTGTGCAGCCTCATAAATAATACAAAGAAATAATTCTAGTTCTGACTAGTTGCCAGACAGCAAATGCTCCCAGGCTATATTGCTCAGATCAAGCTTTAGTTTCAAACATGATTATTTATAGCAACCTCTTCTTGTGAAACAGCTGAATGATTAAAGTGGTCTAGCCCCAGTGTTTGGCAGGTCTTTAAATCATCAAGAGCTCTATAGAAGGTATCTGATGATGGTCATTAACATTTCCTGTACAAATTGCAATTACTAAGAACTAGGGGCTATTGTAAAGGTTATCTTTAGGTCAGTTTCAACAGCTTCTGGCTAGGTACCTGATCAGAGTTTTACAAAATTTGGCTAACTCTTCAAACTAGCTTTAGAGGAAAATAAAATGTAGATCTGCTAGTTTATGTGTGACTGCATCTTAATTCTACATATGCAAATTAGTGGCATTTACTATTGTTTCTTTGTATTGCTTTGAAGTGCTGTGCATTGAAGTAAGACCAAATACACACAGGCAGCTGTACAAAAAACACCTCATTGCAGAAAACAGCACTGAAATATCTATAGGTTTCTATCTTCTGTAACAAATTAACACATGCATTACACTTAATTATTAATGAAAACAGGGGTAAAAAGAAGGTTGCAAATAGAGGTTGATGGTGAAAGAAAATTCTGAGCTGCCCAGTTCATCTGGATCTTTGGCTGAACTTATTTAAAATGTAAAACCATATGCTTACAGAATCTAATTTCAATTTGCACTCTGATTTCCCTGTGGAATTTTAATTCTAATTAGCAAAAGTTAAATACTTGGTAACCTGAGTATTGAATTAGCTTGACTGCAAAGATGCCAAATGGATACAACACTGTTGGAATACCTAAAAGGTGGAAATTAAAGGGCAACAGGTACACTTGCATAAACAAACAAAAGCCATACTTATTAGGAAGGCACAGTGTAGTTTTCTACAAGGTCATCCCAGTGCTAATGAATATAAAATACTGAACACAGAGATGCAGTTGGTGACATAGCAGCTGTTCAGCTTTCTTCATCCTTGTTTTTATGCAAGCTTCCTTTAGGACAGTTTAGGAACTGTACATAGGCTTTGGTTAGAAGGAGAAACTAAGGCATAGGGAAGGGATGGGTCATGGAATTCAGACCTGTGTTCCCATTCCCATTTCCATAACGGAAATTCATTGGCAGCAGCAGGTGCTGCATATTCAGAGCTCTTCTTTTTGTTACAGTTTAGGATACTAACCAAATCTGGATCATATGTAATGCAGCTGAGATTTCCTTTATGGTATTAGTTTCAGCAGCACAGACCTTATGGATTTAAGATATTTTATAGCTAAATCAAGATGCTAGCTCGTTGCAGAATTGGCTTTTCTGCACCAGCAGGATTTTTCCATACCTGAAAAACTGTCTTTGTCCAAAGCCATGAGGTTTCTTGCCTGGTAGACGTAACAGCGAAGATGGTAAGTATATACTCCTGTATCAAATAAATAAAGAGTACAACTTCATTATACATGCTTCTTTTCTGTAATGAAGATATCCTGAGTTTATAAAAATGCCTTACTCATTTTAACTCAAGCACAAAGACTGTAGTAACATTTCTCCTTTTTTTTTTTTCTACTGACAAGTGTACTAATACCAGCGAGCTAGCACCTGAGAACTTCTGTTCCAGCACAACTTAAAGCAGAAATGAAAAAAAACCCAAACCAAACACTAATGCAAGAGTTGTCCAAACCCAGGACAGCATGTGGTTAAGTTACTACAGGTTTTCTTTAAATGATGTCAGCCTTTCCTTGGGAAAATCTAAGCTGCTCATAGCCTCAATGAGTTGAAAACTCTGAACTCTGGCAGGAAAAGGTGCCATTTTCCTCCTATTGTGTTCATTATTAAAAAGAAACCATAATAATCTTCCTCAGCTTCTGAAAAACAAGATTTAAGATCTAGGCACCCATTCCCAGCAGGGAGACCAAGTTCTGCAGAGTCCAAACAAAGACAAGCCTTAGCAGTGGATTGGCTTGGCTTCTATTCTTGTTAACTAACAAACACTGGTGGCTCCCATCTCAGTGTCCCTGCTTTTGTGAATCCCATTACAGTGATTCCAAGGCATTTAAAGCCAATCCAGGTTGGCAAAGTTACAGTTTTGTTCACTTTGCCAACTCAACTACATGGTCTTACTGCTTCCTCTGATCGGGCATTTATCTGACCCTGAATTGAGCTGGTTAAGTGAGCTAAACCAGCAAAAAATTAACCATTCATACATCTTCTCTGCTGGCTTAACTCCCTGTATTGTTATGGAGGTACCTTAATGCTAAAAATGCTTCATTTGAGAAAGCCTAAAATTCAGGTACTGCAGTAAGCTTTAGAATTCCTGTCCAGTACAGGTTTTAAAAATGTCTGCATGACAGTGGGCTGGAATACTGAAATGACTAACTGAAATTTTTCTTTCAGCAGCCTAAATAGGGCCCAATTAAGGACTAGACAGTAATGGTAACAGAGGGTAAGCCTAGATGTGAGCCACAAATAACAACAATTCTGTTTGAGACCAGGAAGAAATGGACATGATTTTTAATAGGAATTATTAAAGAACCTACTGTCAAAGTAGCAGGAAACAAGTGGTGTGTTGGCACCAAACACCTTTGTTGCTGACTCCTTGTTTTTTTCTGAACTCTTCCCTTCTCCGTCATCAACACTATTGTCTGCTCCCTGAAGTTATATACAGAAAAAAAAGTTACTCAGTATTTACAAATATAGAAGGAACTTGATTAAAATCGACTGTGTGTGGGAATATATTGGTTTCAGTCTCTCCTCTAGGACAAGAAGAAATTTACTTTAAAAGGTATTTAGTCATGCCCAAAGGTAATTTCTTGATGTCATTGAAACTGTGCAGAAATCAGATCCAGTCATTTAAGCTTACTATCCAAAATGTCTTTATCCTAGCAATAGTGCAGGAAATACAGTCAGAAAAGAAACTGAAATAGGAATTTTTAAACTCTGTGGAAGCAAATTAAGTGGGGAAAGAAAATGCTATGGGTGAATCATGGATTGCCATTTGGTGCAAAAAAGAGAAACAAACCAAGAAAAAAAGTGCAAAATTTTGTTAATGTTATACAATCAGAATCATTATTTTAGAAAAACAACGTAGCCTTCTCATTATTTGCTCCAGTTTGCATTTTGGTAAATAGAACTTATCTATGAAGCTGTTTTAACCTGAAAACTTGCGGAATAATTACATTCTGATCATCTATTTATGACATATGGTGTTCTGGCTTCTCCAGCACTTTGCTATCCTTTCCTGTGTTTGGTTGTTTATATATACAAATATTAATCAGGAACAGCTATCTCAGTGCCTGTTGTTTCTTGTGTTGATGCTAATACACCTAAATTCTGTGTGTGAAAAAGCTCAAGGTACCTTGTCACTTTACTTCACAGGAGGCTCATGTAGTAATTTGGCCTTTTGCGCTAAACCTCATGTAATACTAAAATTTATTGAAAAATAAAGTAATAAGCATGTTATGCAGGAGTTCCTACTCTGACTTTAATGGTTCCTTTCATATTCTAAACCATTTAAACAATATAAACTGTACTAGTTCCTCAGTTATATAGCAGTCAAACAATTCAGGGACTAAAATAGCTGATACACATAATTGTTTATTTACTGTAAGTTAACGTATTGAACTTTATAAGACTTTTTTGATACTCTGTTGCTTACCAAAGCACCTTCAAGTTTAAAGATAGCTGCTGCACCATGTGTCTCTGAGGGAGCCATTTTTCGTCTCCATCGTCTTCGACGGAAAGTATCAGAACTGCGTTGTTTCCAGTGAAATTTCCAACCAATCAAGGAAGTGTATTCCCATCCTTCTTGATCTTCATATGATGGCATTCCCTGGAAGACATAAATCTGTATTATTCACAGTGGTGGTGTCCTGGTTTTGGCTGGGATATAGTAGTTTTTCTTTCCAGTAGCTGGTGCAATGCTGTGTTTCGGTTTGAGAATAATGCTGATAATGTATTTTAGTTGTTGCTAAGTAGTGCTTACCCGAAGTCTAAGACTTTTCAATCTCTCATGCTCTGCCACTGAGGAAGGGCACAAGAAGCTGGGAGGGAGACAGCCCGGACAGCTGACTCAAACTATCTAAAGGGATATTCCATCCCACAGCACGTCATGCCCAGCGTATAAACTGGGGGGAGTTACCTGGAAGGGACTGGTCACTGCTTGGGTATCAGTCAGTGGGTGGTGAACAACTGTTTTGTGCCGCACTTTTTTATTTTTGGGGAGGGGGCAAGGTTTATTCCTTCCTCTCTATTTCCTTTTATTATTATTGTTGTTATTATTATTATTGCACTACTATTACTACATTTTACTTTTACTTCAATTATTAAACTGTTCTTACCTCAACCCATGGGTTTTTACATTTTTTGTTACAGTTCTCCTCCCCATCCCACAGTGGGAGGGAGTGAGTGGGTGGCTGCATGGTACTTAGTTGCCAGTTGGGGTTAAACCACAACAGAGTCCTTTTATAAATGTAATGAAAACACTCAGCACTTGGTCTGGCAGGCATAATACCCTTATAAACCAAAGCTGGAAACATCAATTTACAAAAAGATGAAGAAAAGGAATATAATGAAAACATGCAGCCTCTGACTGCATCTCTCTTCTGCTTACCCTTCCTGCTGTTACTGGTTGAATTGGATCCCTCTTACGTTTCCGCACCAGTCTTCGTCGTCGATGTGTATGGTACATTTTCTCTGCAGCAACCCATGACTTTGGTTTAGTGTCCGGAGGAATAGTAATTCCATATTCCCATCCTGAAATTGATTATTGGTACATTTTAGAAACACAAGCAAGACAGAAAAAGAAAAACCTGACTTTGCTAAAAACCAAAACCAAATACTGTTACTAATCCACATTTTACAGGCCTGCTCCTAACCACTGCATTAACTTTGGCCTTTGGAAAAACATTTTTGAAACTTACTTAAAGTAAGGATGGGCTCTATTTCCAGGCACACTGTTTATACATGGAGTTTTCCCAACTGGAACCTCTCATCCATTGTTGTTTGCATTAGCCCTTCTTTGTTTATTTTTTTTATTTTCAAGGCTTTTGTCTCAAAATTGTCATCTGCTGCTGCAGCTAAGACCAATGTACAGTTTCTTAGAATATGTGATTTTCTCTCTAGTAGGCACTTATGAATGAATTCATTACATAGACTGTTCAGAAGACTGGTCCTTTTTGACCCAAGAAAGGCTCAATGAGTGAGTTTGATGGAACGCTGTTTAAAATGGAAATAGAAAAAGATGCCGACAGAGAACACTTTCCAAATGTAATTTTATCTGATTCCTTAAGCGACTGTTATCCAAATATTTCCTTGACGTTCTTCCATAGGGCAACCACTGTTATGCTCAGGACATTGTTACAGTCTTGACATGTGCCCTCCTTCAGCATAGACTATGACAGATTGTCAGATAATCAGCAAATAATAAGCAGATAAACAGTAAATCTTACCATGCTCATCCACTGCTCGATTTAAATCAGATTTCCAAGCATCATCTTCCCACATCCACCCAAGAGGACATGTGAACTCACGTGGTGGTGGAGCTTTTTCTCCATTCTTTTATGTAGGCAAAACATAACAGTTCTGTGCATTAATAGATTAAATACAGAATCATAAAACCATAGAATAGTTAGGGTTGGAAAGGACCTTAAGATCATCTAGTTCCAACCCCCCTGCCATGGGCAGGGACACCTCATACTAAACCATGTCACCCAAGGCTCTGTACAGCCTGGACTTGAACACCACAGGGATGGAGCATTCACAGCTTCCCTGGGCAACCCATTCCAGTGCCTGTGTAGCAAATCCTAGAACTCCTTCTCTTAAACCTCCACTTATCCAGTGAAAAGTATCATTCTCACCACATCTGTGTAACTTTCTTCAGCTGCTTTCCATTCCCCTCCAGGATAGCGACTCTCATTTTCATATACTTCATCAGTAAATTCAGTATGACCAGCATCAGCTTCAGTTAACAAACTGCAAATTCAAAGCAAATACATTATTAAACCAAATGCATTTTAGTTAGCTACAGAGAACATATAGAAACAAAGTACAGAATGTGCACATATGCTGCAATTCTGTACTGTCCATGTTTGTGAAGTTCTTTTTATTAACAGAGTACAGTGTACCCCTCATCTATATGATGGCTACTTATTTCCCTACAATGTCTGCCTAAAATTGAAGCAACTCCTGTGGTAGTAAGCAATAGGAGGAATATTACTCATATAATCAGTGACTAGTAGGAGTATTTTAACTGCTGTGTTATTCAGGATATGATTTCAACAATTATTTTTAGAAAAAAACAAAAAAAAAAAGAAATCACATATTTAAGTGTAGGAAAACCCAGACTGCACACAAGATTTATATGCATATCTGATTTTTGTATATCTAGCTATGACCTAAAATTTGGCAATGTACTTAATTTTTTTTCCCTTTATGCTGTTGACAAGACAAGCAATCAGTTGGCTAGTATTTTTCTAACTTGTAAGTAAAAGAAATAAGAGAACATTAAATCAAATAGAATAGCCTTGATTTCCATTTACTGGGATTCAGAAAGCACGAAAGTCTGTTCTAAAATGCCATCTGCTGGTCAAATAGAGCCACGCAGATTATTTTTCAATGATGCAACACTTACGCATTTTAACAGCAGCATTTGTTTCATTACCTGAGAAAATATCTTCGTGTCTCTTATTGCTTTTCTTCATGCCATACTACTCATTGTAATAAAAACTATGCATTGAATACGAAAATAACAAACTGATACTGTTTTAAAATGGATCAAATAATAGCACATATTTTTCTGCACAGTTTTTCTATAACAAAAGTCTGGTATTATTTTTTTTTTTACCACCAGAACACACACATAATTTAGAATAGGCTGAACCTGTTAAGAAAAGAGAAAACAATCTCTTTCTCATACTGGCTTTTGTTTATGAAACTAATAATTTACCCAGTGTGGTTTAAAGTGTGGCAACACAAATAGCTAAACTCTCAGGAGGTGAAAACCTCTGACAGAGCAAGACTGAACCTGCTAGAGCTGGGGGAGGATTAACACCTCAGGAATTCAGTCTGCCAGGAGAGGAATTATCATATGGCAAGCACCACAACCTCAGGCTCTGAAAACAACCATTGTCTTGAGTCAGTTTTAGAAATAACCTGTGACAGTTGCCCTCATTAAACAATGGAACTTCTCAACATTTAGTGAAATAAATACAAAAAACATCCACTGTATGTGAATGACCATGCAAATCCTGTAATGGTGTTATTTTACTTTTTTAAAAGGTTATTAACTAGCTTTGATTATTGGCTGGTTTTTGGTGTCCTAGAACCTAGAATCTTAAAACCTCTTTCTCAGCCAAGAAAACAGGTAAGAGCTTTCTGCTCCACACTCTGAGATTAAACTCTTTTATTCCTGCCTGAAACTCCTTTAGTCCTGACATAAAATAAAAAATATCTGACCTTCTCTCAGGAACAACCATCCATTCTCCTTCCCACTCCCAGCCCTTTGGGGGTAGAAAGTACTCTCTTTTCAGCTTGATTTTTCCTGTGACATCTGAAAACTTGTGGCGACCAATGAGTCCTGAGGTACCCCATTTTCCAAAAAGAAGAGCCTGATTTTCATACTGTTTGAGAAGACAGAAGAAGTCACGACTTTTGGAATAATTAAAAGCTTTTAGGAAGAGAGAAGAAAAACAGACAAACAAACAAAGACATTTATATAACTGTTTAAACTGAAACATTCTACTGTTCCTTCCCCTTCTCTGAAATTAAGTACTCCTTTCCCACATTACTCTGCAATGTAACCATTAATTTATTTCTTCTTTTTCATCTATGCTGTCTGGCAAACAATAATTCTACTGCTAAACAAAACTGTCTTAGTTGAATGCCTCTATACAACGACAAGCAAACTTCCTCCAAATTAAAGCTTTGTTAAGCAAAATTCAATTACATTATTCAAATGAGTTTCTTTTGTTCCCTAAATGTATGATCCTCTCATTCTTTTCCATCTTAAATCTCTTCTTTACAATCTCTTCTTTCATAACGTGTAAAACTGATTCATAGTCTTATCATGGAAGCTACTGGGAGCATAATTCTAATGTCAGCCCAGTTGATACAGTATATTTCCTGTTATGCTAATGGGATTATTTGTAATTTATGATGGTCTTAAGTTTTCTGCTCTTATTCTTGTAAAATTGTGGGACTGACGTTTGAAGAGCAAAAAATAAAATATTCAACAGCTTCTTTATACTTAAATAATGGCTTTAAACATTCATTGTCTATTTTAAGTGACCTATGACAGTCCTACTAAACATTAAAGCATAGAGGCAATAGCGATACAAGCCTCTGTAAAAATGTCTTCTTTCATTAGCTATTATGATGATACTGGATTATATGCAGCATTAGGTGATGTAGCATACAGAAGCCATCTGATGCTCACCATTATAATTCAAAATCTCTATTATACACTTGGGACTATTTCAAGCATTTTATTCCAAAGTTGTTAACTCTTACCATTGAAACGTTATTGTATTATGGCCTTTTGTCAGCAAAATCTACTGGGTTTGACCAGTTTTTCTTAGAATCATAGAATCATAGAATAGCTAGGGTTGGAAAGGACCTTAAGACCATCTAGTTCCAGCCCCCCTGCTATGGGGAGGAACCAACTAACTATGTCACCCAAGGCTCTGTCCAACCTGGCCTTGAACACCGCCAGGGATGGAGAGTTCACAGCTTCCTTGGGAAGTTTACTGTTTTGTAACAGTAAATTTTCTACTGCTACAAAAGAACCATTATTAAGCAAAACCACTTGTAACCAGTACCATTTGTAGAAGTGAAGAAGCAATTAAAATATAATGGTTATTCACATGCCAAAACATAATAGTCTAGATCCCAATCTTAATTACACTGATAAAAATCTAAAAGAAATGCCTTTGAAATCATTGGCGTTAACCAGATTTTCACCTGATTAACCAGTTCAGAATCTGCTCTGCTGAAGTTCATCTGGTAGGCACAATGGACTTGATCTTAATTGCCTTGAATGGGGTCTAATTGTTTTGGTATAATAAATACTACTCCCCCTTTCTGCCCAGCATGCAAAAATAAATATGTTAAAAGAGCTCCAATTTCATTGAATTCCTAGCACATCCAGGTTTAAAGTAAGAAAGCAATGATGGACATACCATTTCTGCAAAAACACTGAATGTTCCCTCTGCAAAGCTATTGAACTTCTTTTCAACTGCACTGAGCCCAAGCCAAATGTTAATTCGCAACTCCACAGGCATTTTGACATCTTTGGTCTTGTCCTGTGGGTACTGGCATAGGAACAAAAAAGTTACTTTTTGTTATGTTATGCAGGTATTGCAGCTTTCGGTGAAATATAAACAATAAACTAGAGATATGAATAACATGATTTATGACATGATTATTTATCTCTTCCTGTGCTGCATTTCCTCAAAAGCCAGTAAAACAGTTCAGGAAGGAAACATTCTTTAAATGATACCTGCCTAGGGCATGTAAAAAACAAACACAGTAACAGTAGCATTGCCCCTGTTCCTGTGTACTCTCTCCCAAGTTTTACCCAGCAGGGAGTTTTTAGTTATGACCAAACTTTAAACTTCAGTGTGGATGTTGGTGTTTCTCATCAGGAGACCCTGGAAATGGTGAGGTTAGTCAGAATGGTTCACTAAATGTAGAAGTAATGCATCAGAACATGCATGATAAGGAAGCTTGCATGAAGAACATGATATAGACTCGTCTGCATTGAATCAATGTAACTACCAGTACCCTGGTAAACTCTAAATGCTACTGTTTTACAGTCAGATTGGGGTTTTTTTTCTGCTTAAGTTTAGTCCAATTGAAGACAATACAAACTTAAATGGAAAAAGACATTCCTATTCATGAGTAAGATTCAATGCAGAGAGATATACTACAGAACTTTTGGGTGTAGACATGCTCTGTATTACATGCAGAAAGCCATCCAAAACTTTTAATAGGCTTTTAGAACTTCTCTGACTTACACTATTTCTTATAAAAGTCTCCATTCATGTCCAACCCCTCCCCTAACCACCAACCCCAGTAACACTTTAGAAGTCGTATCATGATTGTGAGGTCTTTGATGGAAGTCTCAGGTTCTGATTCTGTTTCTAACTGGCCTATGATGAACTTGACGTTACAATTTGTGATATTGTGAAGAAGCTATATGCGTTTGGTTTTTAATCTGTCCTGAGTTTTGACACCTCACTGGTCATAGTTTGTTTGCATGTTTCATGCTCATGTCAGAAGGAATCACAGTTTAGGGAGTTAATGTTAATTAATATTTAAGGGGGGAGAGGGGGGGAATAGTACCTTTAAGAAGATTGTTTGGGTCTTTCCACAATATTTACCAGATGATTCAGGGCTCGTTGTGGAATAAAGTACTTGGTGTGCAGGAACACGAGCATAAGCCAGTCTTTTCTCCCCTCGGATCATCCATATGATTACATCAGGCATACTATTTTGTGGCTGTAGATTATTTGTGGGGAAAAGAAAGTTAAAACCAGTAATTAATAGACGCTAAACTAGTCTAATGCTTAAGATAACAGAAACATAAATTAGGATTTATGTTGAAAGATTTATCACATAGAATCAATAATTAACATGGATTTATGAGAGAAAATTGTTTTACTTGCAAGTAATACAATATATAGTTTTGAAATAATCATTGAAATACCACTGAGACTGTTGGAAAGCAAATAAGTTCTATTATAAAAAAAACAGTTCTTCTATCTCTTTCTGATTTTTCTAGACACATTTTGTATCTCAGTTCCTATGCGATGACTAAAGTGACTTATCCCAAATGCTAATGTTTTGGATTGACCTGCTACATATTTAAGTGCTCGTAGTGCTTCCATGTTAGGGGTAGATAACCATAAACCTTTTAGCAGAAGGCAGAAACAGCCTACTATCTTTTTGCACCTTTGTGCACACCCTTTTATGTGAGGTGCAAGTCTGCCAAATTAATTGCTCTCTTTTTTTTTTTTTTTTCAATCGGTCACTTTTCAAAGCAGAAGTGACAAAGGGAAAATGAACCTTGTTGTGAAAGCCAATTCTGAGATAACCAAGATAAATAAAAACTGAAGATACTGCTGGAAATTTTAAAAAACACCCAAACAACATAGAAACAGATTTAACTCTGTTGGAAGTCAATTCATATGGGTAAAAAGCTGCAGAAGTACAACATATACCCTGCAGCCCCTGAACCAGCCCGGTGACTTGCAAGTCTGGAAGAAAGGAAAGTACCGTCACTTTAAACTGAATGCAGTCTATTTTACAATTCACAGAGTGGTTATTTCCCAACATGCATTCACTGACAACTAACACACTAAAACGATGTATTTGTGTAAATCCTAATTACAAAGAAGAACATGTTTACTTTCAAAGCATCTAAAATTACTGTTCTAAGGAGAGTGGATATTGTCTGATCAGCAGTGGACATTACACTAGTTTGTGTCAAATAGCTACTTCTAAACCAGTATTGTTTAGTACTAACCTCTTCACTCAGTTGTATTAATCTATCCAACCAATCCTCAATTTCTGTCAGAGTGGCTTTCACATCAGTAGCTTCATTTCTCATCCTTCCTGCTGCTTCTCCAATCTGTTTGAGAGACCTCAGACGCAGTTTTTCAATCTGAGTGTCAAGGACTGTAATATTAGATCTGCCTTCTATGAGGGGAAATGGTTTACTGAAAATAGAATATTTATTATGGTTAATAATCTAAGTGGATTTTATTTAGCCACACACTAAACACAGTTATGCATACAGTGGCATACAGATTGGGTGCTATTATTTCCTGTGATTAAAAACCACCAGAATACTGCTATAGCACCTCTTTCTGGAAAGATTTCCACCTGACAAAGAGTTTACAGTAAGCAAGGGAAAGGCTACGCTCACACAACAAGCACCAGTGTAGAACAGCTTGAAGTATATGCTTTAATCTAACTGCTGCTAACCAAACCAAGCAAAACACCTTTCCCTATACATTCAAAATAGAAAATTATTGTCCGAGAATGTTCACCTGAAAGATGAAATTACTGCCTTCAGAACAAGTTAGGTTGCTTTCCATCACTGGAAACTGTACATTCTCAGAAATCCAATATACAAATATGGCTTGTGCCTATGACTAGAGTTACCTAACCCTCTGGCATGAAAATGTCAAAGAACTCTTAAAAGAAATCCATGACATGGAACTTCTGAGTCACCAGAGGGCAGAATAACTCTTCAAAGGAACAAAAAAGTCCTATAGCATCACAGTAGAGCCCAGGAAAAATAAGCTTTTCTGAGTTTGGTGGGTGTTTGAGGAAAAGGCAACTTTTCAAAGATCAATGACTAAGGATAAAGGGATAGCCCTTTGAGTTTATTGAGAGGTCTTTAATACGACACTAAAAAAAAAAAAATAATCCCTAAACACTGCCTATTTTGAAAAGACTGATTCTTCTCTCACCTATTTTTAATGACAAGCAATGCAATTCTAAGGGCTTTGATTCTGCAAGACCTTGATACTGACTTATACCTTCACTACATTTAGTTCTACTAAGCTAAACGAAGTGCCACCTGCCCTGGGTGCAAGTACTTACACATGAATCAAATGTACCAGATCAGAACTTCCAGAAAGTCACCTTATTTTAGGTTTAAATAGTACACTGAAAACTCTCTCAAACTCCTAACTCATTTGAACTTTAGCATGACAAGGAATATTGGTTTAGGAATTCAATAAAGGGAATTACGTCTTTGACAGAGGTTTTAGAAGTCTGCTAAAAAAAAAACATAAGGAGAATTGTATCCTATTGATCCTATGAACAACAGAAAGCTCATTTTGTTGACATACCTAGGTGCTATTGCTCAGTAACTGTTCAGTAATAATATATTTTACAAAATTACAAACAGTTAATAACTGCAGATGTATGTCAGGAGGATGAGCTGAGATAATTGATACAAACCCTGAAGTTCCTACACTCACTAGATGGCTCCATGAGACTATCGCCCTTCACCTCTTGCTTTCCTGAAGTATGCCTGTTCTTTCCACTTTCTTCCAGATCACAGCAGGTATTCTATCAAATTACTAGTTTATATTTTGACATAATCTTTCTATCATGTAATTCTTTGCTAGTATACACTGATCTCCACTGTTAGCTTTTCCCTTTGTTCACATTCATATTAGCTCTACAGCTTGATAATTTTGTTCTCTCATTTCATGTTCCCTGTTATTTCCTCTAAATGATAATAACTGCTTTCTCATTTTCCTTTTCCTGTGCAGTTTCACTACCCACCTGTTTAATGTTTTTCAAGTGTCGCTCCCCAGCATGATGTTTCCTTTTATTAATGTCTCTTTCTCATATGATCCCTTCCTCTCTATTTAGAATTTATTCTCCTTTAGAAGCCTAAGTGCTTACTCCTATCACCTTCTCCGAACATTCCCACACGTACAGACATGTTGATTAAGAGCTTATTCCAAAATATAATCTTAATGGCCCTTAAGCTCTAAATAGCTTAGATTTTTTTTATTTTTTTTTTTCTGGGTTTATCAGTAAATTACAAAATTTCTTCCCTCTTCAGTTTCAGAAATAACATTGGGCAAACAAAAGATACACAAGGGATTCTAAAGAGGGCAAGATGGTAGAAAAGCAGCAGAGATTCACAATTTGACATTTTCAGAGCAGCCCTGCCTTAGATTTTTTTCAAGACATGCTGCTTTATTACTGTCAGTGACTAAGACAAGGGAGAATTGCAAAACTAGACAGGAGACTTCATTGGCAATATCCATGATGTTTTATTACTTTCAGAGACTTCTGGAATTCCAGTGCTCAGGCTAATCAGTTTTATTGTCCTTAGGATTTGTTTTCTGACTTAGCAAAGGCAATAGAAAACACTCTGAGCAGGCCTAGAATGATAACATAAGAGATAAAAGGGTACTTGTACCTTATATCTTCTGTAAGTTCATCAATTAGCTTCAACCACATCTCCGCTAATAGGTTTTCAGAAATTTTCGCCTGCATTCCTGATTTTAAGGTGGCTAAGTTGGATTGCTGAGGAATTTAAAAGAAAAGGATTTGCATTGAAAAGCTTCAATTATGGTATATATGGTCAATATCAGTTTCAAGACTTTAACTTACTTATTTGGATGTATAAAGACCAAATAAAAAAAGACTCAGATTCTCAAACTTGATTCATATTTAACAGCACTATTCCCATGCTCTTTTTCAATGTATTTAATAATACATGATATTGCACCTAGCTTCCAAAGCAAATAACAGTTCTTCAAACTTAACACACCCCTAACCAATACTGAGTACTCTTCCTCCCTGTGGGAATTCCCTGCAGATTCAAGCAGGAGTGCTGGGCCTTGCCTGAATACAGACCTACGAATAGCAGTGCCATTTGTTACACTGAACTATGTTTAATTTTTGAATAGTAAAAAAAGGAGGGAAAAGTTTTCAGAAAACTGTTTCATAATTTTGTGAAAAAGTCACTTTTTTATTACACCTCTAAGTGAAAAAAGTAAATATGAAAAGCATATCAGCAAAAGAAAGATCTTAAGCGTCTTACCAGTCTTTCAGCCATGTTTAGGATTACATTCACAGGGTCTAATCTATGACTTATATCCTCCCAAAAGGAAGTCAGTGTAACAACTGGCTTTGTGTTTGCCCATGGCAAGTAGTAATAATAATTACCTGGTGTGAAACATTTGTACGTTAGAGTTAGAATTCATGTCAGGAATACATACTGTATACTGCACAAATTGCTGTATTTATTTCATTTATGTACAATTTATTAAGAACAAGCTACTCCAAGCCTGTCACAGAATTTTTCAGCCAGTGCAGTGTCTGTTACATGGTAAAATTTTACTTCACATTGTTTCAAAATCCAATGGACTTTTTCAATAAAATATCTGCTCACATGTTCATTATTTTTTCCCCTTACTTATCAATGTAGATAGCATATTAATAAGTGTATATCAGAAATAAAATATTCAAATACTTATTTTTCAGAGTAAACCTGATTACTTCACTTGATACACAGATCCCCTGCCCCCCACTTCTTACTGTTTGCAGTTTATAAAAAAGTTATAGCCAAAATATATTTTCCTGTGATTTAGCTAGGCTGTTTTCTTCTAGACTGCCCATCACCTGGATTAAAAACAGCTTTTTATTTTATTCTAAATTAGCATGTTCAAAGCACATTTTTCCTATTTAATCCTTAGTTTTTAGATAACTTTTTTACTTGCCAATTTTCCTGTGCACATCTAGCACACAGACAAAAGATTTCACTGAATTCTGTGGAAATATCTTTAATAACCTCAGTAGGCTTTGCAGCATGTATTCCATAAATCAAACTTCATCTCAAAAGCTGTGAAGAGCCACATGACTTTTCTGTCATGTTTTTCAATAATTTTTAGTACAGTGAGGGCTGTCATTCCAAAGCTATAAAACAGCACCTCAAAATTTTACATCATTATATCCCCATACCAGTAGCATCCTTACCATCAAAAACAGCACGACTGTACTGAGTTGTTGATGCCAAAGGTTTACAGGTAGTATCAAACTTGTTGCCATAGTTACCAATGCTAACTTCAAACTGGATAGGCTCACCGGTGTCTTGCAGCATGGTAGCAGAATGAAACACAGCAGCCAAGCAGAACTTTCGTCTGCGCTGGTATTTCTACAAGAAGAAACTTTTTAGCTGTATTTCAATATTTGTTAAATAGGATCCACAACTAGAGCAAACAAACAGCAATTTCTAAATGGAAATAAAAATGTTATTACTTTTACTACTGTGGTGAGAAGCAACCAAAAAGATATGTATATAATAAATGACTGTATTTGAGATTATAAAAATGTTTCAAATTAATACTTCATGCTAAAAGGGTATGACATTTTTGTAGCCACATTATCAATAATCACCTCTCTCAATTCTGAGATTCAACTCAATTGTTTCAGTTTTAGTAACTTAGATCATTCTCCAAAAATAACCAGCCAAGGCACATCTCCATTACCAACACTGACAATAGAACAAGGAGTTACCTCAACAACCAGTAAGTCATCATTAGGAATCATCTCTAACTTTTTGTTGTTAACAGGTTTGCTTTCAAGTATTGTAGACAGTTCAACCAGAATTCTCCCTCTGTAAGCAACTCCTTCTCCCTGCAACATAGTCACACATTGAATACAATTTTACATATGTCTCCTAAAGTAGCATGCTTTTCCTTAGTTACATGTTATTCTGGCTTCACTTCAGTGTTCTCAAAACTTCAGAGGCATGGATGTACATATTTGAACGAATGAAACAGAGCAGTTGGCTTTAATGAATGGTAGAGATGAAAAAAATGTATATTTACAAAACCAAGGAAATAAGAAATACAAATGCATGCAGAGATACAGATAATGAAAACCATCAAAATCACTCCTGCTCCTTCAAAAATACCTTTAAAACATAACCCAATGAGAATGGAAAATATTATCATACTTCCTTCTTAATAATAAATAAAAAATATTATTCAAAATAAAAAGACCAAAAGGAGCGCAATGTGAAACAAAAAACTCCAAATATTAATTTGTTAAAACCAATTTGGTTTAATCCTTTAATTAAAAACAATGAGTAAAGAAACTGACCTTTCCAAAGTTTAATTCATCATATGGGTCTGGGAATCCAGTGTATTCTCTTGGACTTCCATAAAAGTTTAGGTAACAAGGCCCAAATGTTGGTAAAAAGCCAACTTCAGCTTCTCCAGTGTTTGCTAACAGAAAACATAACCAATATATCTTTGTTAATTACCATTCAGAGCCAGAAAAACATCAGGACAATTGTTAGGTATTAGTTAGTTATTAGTAAAGTAAGAACCTGGGTATACTATATAAATTTAAAGTAATTACAGCAATGACTGTACTTGTTCCTAACTTCCTTCTTCATTGTACAATAATTACTACATACTACTTCATGCAGTAAAAACCCCACAGAATAAACAGAACTTCTGCCTCACTCCAAATATCAGGTTTTTATTTATGTGAAAGAGTAATACACTCTATGTTAACAGAAAACAGATTTTCTAGAAACAAATGAAACCGAGTAAAACATTTGCAATCTTTTAAATACATAGGCCATTGTTTTAGCTAAACAGCTACAAAAAAGATACACACCATAGTGGGAAAAGCCCTACTGCTTACCACAGTTAATACTACTGTTTTAATTTTTAGTGTAATTTTTCTGTGGTTGTTCTTCAGGGTAAAACACAGACTACTGCAAACTCTAATCATAACTGCCACAGTGCACTGTTTCTCACAAACTCCCTTTTCAGTAAGCTAAAATTCATACAAGACAAAGCCTGCAAACTCAGTTAATTCTTAGTTCATTCCAATTATAATAAATTCTAATTTGTATATTATTCTTATTCCACGACTAACAAATTAAAATTTCCCAATGTCTTAATCTAGCTAAAAAAAATTAATAAGGATTTAGATATTTTTGTCAGTTTTAATAGCTAAGCTAGAAAACTGCACACCAAAGCTATTCTTTATTTTCCAATATTTAAGATATCTAAGAACTTGAAAACTCGCTGTCATAATTTTGTATTTTTCAACAGTGTTTTGGTTTTTAGCAAAAATATATAGAGAGGTAAGCCTCAGTTATATTACTGCTGTTATCTTTTGGGTTTGCATTCATGCCTGGCAAATTTATTAGATGAATGGGATTCTGAAAAGCTCATTCTAGAGCCAAATGAAATTTATACTTAAGAGATTTAATTGTTCTTTCAGTAATAATCAAACACATGCCAACATTACTGATTGGCAAATTTGATGAGTAGTGCAAAGAAAATTAGAACACAGTAAGCAACATACATGCAGAAAAATACTGTGTAGTTTGGGGCAAACAGGAAAGATTCTATATTCTTTTCCTTCTTGTATCTTAGCTTTTGAATTTGAACAAATGATCCTGGTATAAAAAAGGAGATGAGAATCAGGTTCTAAACCTTGCAACAGGTACCACTCACAGTGATCTGTGGCACAAAGAATGATGCATTTATCATAGGAAAGGATTGCCGAGATAAGGAAGTGAAAATGAAGGGTTACGCCTTGCATGACTTGGCCACTTTGACCACTGAGTGACACAAATGGATAATACAAATTATGTGATGTGTTGATGTCATTTCCTGTCAAGAGGAAGTCATATAAAGTCTGCAAAATATAAAGATTTGCAGATCTCTATTTTGCATTTGGATACTTTCACATCCTTACATCTGAATCAGATACAGAGAAAAAATTGAATGGAAAATCATTCAGATTCTTGATGGAATACTGTGATTTTTTAGAAAAGTCTAACACTGAACTGCTCATGCTGGATCTCAATATGACTAGATTTAAGGTACAGATGTGTGTTGAATTAATATATTCACAACTTACTGCTGCTAATAAATTAAACAGAATATGAATTTGAAAATGAAACAAACAAAACCCAAGCAAAACAAAAGCCCTCCCAAACCTGGAGTAAAAAGAATATCTTTTGTAGGCTTTCTTTACATTTAAAATTAAATTGTTAACATTTAGAAGATGATCATGTATTTCAGAAAGTAATTCTGAAAAATTCTTTCAGCTTTTGACTTAATATTACTTTATTAAGATAGTATTTATGCAGATGAATGTTTTTTTACCTTTCAAATGCACTCCAATTGTATTTATTTCTTACTACATAAATATTACCACAATGTCTTTCAAAACTGGATGTCAACCTAGACAGGTATGTAAAAAGCTGTCTCTGCAGGTTTTAACAGAATCAGATTTTATTTTTTAGACTTCATTTATATAGCTAGCTAAGCATAAGCAAAACAGCATTAATTATTTTAGGTAGTTATTTACTTCTGCAGGGCTCTGAAGCTGCAAATATAGTTGCAGTCTCATAGCTAAAATAAAAATCGCAAGCCATTGTTAGACCAAGCACTTAATAATTAAAGCAACTGCATGCTCAACTCTAAACACAGCTTGAAGCACCAGCCAAACAGAAATATTTTCAAACTAGTTCCAGTGCCAAAACTGTTTTATACAATTAGTTACGTTTGATACTTTTTAATTGTAGTGGTGAAGTCTTTTACAGAAGTAATTATTAAAAAACGCTTTTTAAGATGATGGGTTTTCTTAGATAAGACTTCTCAGTTTGGGCAATGGGAAGTAAAATCAGTAGCAGACAAAGTTATAAACCTTCATATGATGAAGCCCCTGTTCGCGAAGGTGAAAATTCTATATTATGAAAAGAAAAGAAGTTACATAACAAGTGACAATAGCATTTCAAAAACAAGTACAACACAAAGAAATCTGCTTTTAAAATAAAGTTGAAGGCTCAAGAAAAAATAAAGTTCATGTGGGCTACAATCTTGCTTCCTGATTAAAATATGAAGGTATCACTTCCTGTACAAATTCCAAAAGAAAAAAAGCAAACACGTAGCTGACAAAACATATTGTTTTACTGCTTCTGTTTCAGCTCTGCCTAGCTCTCCTCCCCACAAAATTAAACTCTGTTTAAAAAAATATTTTAAAATCTCAAGAACATTTAAGAAAACCACTACATTTCAGGGCCCATTAGAATGTCTTCATCTACTGAAGACCATAGATTACTTCAATTTCCCAATCCTTTAGAAGTCAGAACAGGCTTCAGGCATGGCACTGACCTCAAGAGAAGATAATTTGTGACTTGACATGGAAATGACTATTTCAATGTCAGTACCCCAGTATGGAGAGAATCCAAGTGAGATTTGGTCAGTTACTGAGTGTCTGGGTTTGCAGTATAAATGAGCTGTGACTCAGCAGCAGTTCAAGTCACACACTTATGTGAGCAGCAGTGATCTCCCTAGAATTTTCCCTAGCCCAACCCTTCTGTCTTTGATTTCCCACTGCCTTTTCTGTAACCCTTTCTTTTGCCCCTGGATGTGTGGAGGGTATATGAAAAGAATGTTTGCCCAAAATCTTACTTCAACTGCAGTACTTCTAAGAGGACTGGGTTATACACTTGAAGTTATGTGACTGAAAATACTGTTCAATCTGATAAGTTGAACACTTGGCTCAAGTCACTACAGGATTGGAGCCACAACTCCTGATACAGCTATCAACTTAGGGACAAACTGGTATGTTTCACACATGTACATATCATATAGATTTAATAAACACAACAGGAAAAAAAAGAAATTTATATTCTTACTGTGGCAATGGTGTAAACAGTTTTGAGCCAGTGTCCTTCCACTTAGTGTAGACAGATAAATAAATGATAAGCATGTTTAGCCAGGGACTTTACAATTCTATATGGACAACTAATATGCCGTACTATGTTAATTAGAAACAATTTCTGGCAAATTAATGCAGAATCCTTGTCATGGAGCTGGCCCAATTGTATGAATAAAAAGAAGAATAGTTCATAGATATAAATCACAAAGAAATAAGAAATAATCATAATATTATATTAGACCATAAATGCAACAGTTCCCCCCCCCATATATATCCCAAAGTCTTCGCAAAACAAATGCCTTTTATAATACTGTAAGGAAGAGTTTTACCACAAAGTTATTGTCCATTGGGGACAACATTTTAGGAATATCATACCTGCTTAACTAAATTTTGCAGACAATGCAGTTTTTAGTTTTTATGAAATTACATATATGGTCAACTATACTGACTGAAGCAAGTAAGTTCACTGTCTGTGATCACAGAATTGCAATGAAAATTACTAAGTAATAATTTGGAGCACTCATGCAATGAGATGCAATGCCCATTTCTAGTAAGCTACTAATGACAGCAGAGACTGATTTAAGTTCCCGAACATTTGAACGCCTAGTAGTATACAGGAAATGAGCAGGTGGTTCTAGAGTGTTCCTGTAGGCTAACTACTCAGGAACATTCTCCAGCTTCTAAGATATCTTTCCAGAGAAAGAACAGACATGCTTAGAGGGTGGCAAAAGAAGTCTTGTCTACTAGTGCCCAATGAATTTATGAAACAGTGACTCTGGATTGGTTTTAAATTAAATGTCTTATTAAGTGTCTTGATAAATTTGTCTATCTTACTCATGACATCACATAGTTTTCTGAATTTGGGAAAGAACTCACAGACTTAATTAATTCCTTAACGTTATATATATAACAAAATACTGAATATTGAATTAGTCACTGCTGTTTTCAATATGATGGAAAATTTCAATACTTTACTTTGAAAAGTTCAACAGCATATTTTCTAGGAGCATTGTTTTGAAAATTCCAGAAACAAATAATCTTGTTGCCACAGAACTGAGAAAATATAGGAAAATATACTTTCTTACAGCACTGAACTTTGCTATTCCTCCCAACGCAAGAGAAGATAATGTTATGTACTGCTCAATTACCTTCAATTTCTCGTCCAGAAGAAGCAATTTTTGAGAGACTCAAATATGTTGTTCCTACTACATCATTTTTTGTAAGACGATCCCTAAAAAGAAAAAAGGAGAGATTTTATTTAAATATAATGCTGGTCATCCTACGTAGAAGCAAGATACCAGTACACACATTTTATAGCACCTGGAATGCTTTAGTATTACGAACACAGATGTGATTGCTTAGTTACAAATGTGGGCTGTATCATGAAGTCACTTGACTCTTACATCACTGCACAAAATTAACAATATTCTAATGTTACATTAGCCAGGTCTCTTGTGAAGAAATCATGAAGGAAAATACTAAACTCTTGCTTAAATAGTGTCATAGACTGAAAACTACCCGACATCCGTAGAACCAGACTTTTCTTCACTTAATATGGTTTACCTTGTCTATGACTTCTATTAATATTCATGACTCACCAGTCAACAACTGCAAGTTTTATTTTCTCACACACAGAGGGAAACTGAAAAGAAAACAATTGAAATAAAATAACCCATTACTTATTTCACCTCTGTAATGTTAATTCCCTGAGTTCCAAAGAGATAGTTGCTTTCTACAGAAACAAGAAAAAAACCCTGACCTTTATTTGAAGATAAATAATTTGATTCCACTCTGGATTAGCATTTTTCTCAATTATATTTGTGCAAACCTGCAAAAAATAAGATCAAATATATAGCACATCAAACAGATTAAAAAAAGCATATACTAGCTATGATTTAGGATAAATCATATTCTGTTTGGTAAGATGAGGGGTAGTAATTATGAATGGCTTACGCTGCAATAAGCCATTAGTTTTCAGTTGTTAAACACTGCTAAACCAGTCTGTATATGCAACATTAATCACTATTGGAAGGAAAAGAAAATTTTGAAACAGCTTTTAAACTGGAGACTGGAGTTACCCTACTTGTTATTTCCATTGGCTACAATTCGATTGAATTATTAGAGCTTGTTATTCCCACTAGCTACAATTTAATGTGTTCTCACACTACCACTGACCTCTTGTATCACAGCACAGAAATGAGATGAAGGAATTATTTGGTCACAGTGTGCCCTATGAAGATTTTAGAGTACAATTACAGTATATTATTTGCTAGTCATGTCTAGTGAAGATCCTTTACATTACTGGGCATGCCAACCTTACTATATAAATTAATAAAGGCTGACATTTTTTTAATTAAAAGAAAAAAAAAACCAACAAAAAAAAGAAAATTGGCTAGCGATGACTATAAGTTGTGCAATTCTGCATCTGCTCTAATTTGGTATTGTAAAGAGCACACTGGTAATAAAATCTACAAATGCAATTAACCTGTCAAGAAATATTTGTATCAACAGTATTAAAAGCAATCAGAATACCTGGTGGCAAGCAATCTGGCCTGCATATGTTCGTAGCATTTAGTCATACATTCCTTTTATTAGTCATCAGCTTTACACCCATTCTACTATAGCGCCTTGCAGTTTGTCCTCATTTGACAAAGTAAACCTTAGGGCTAATGCTGTTATTTCCATATTTTCAGTATACTTAAAAATTTATCCTAGCATATGAAATCTGTTCCCAGGACTGCGATTAGAATACAAAGATTCAGATATTTACTAGATTACCTTCTTCCCAGCAAAGGAAACTTCTACAAACGGATCTACCAGGTTTTTCTTGTCTGCTTCTCCTCCAAATATTTCCTTGACAGTCTGTGAAAAAGCATCATCCACTGGAAAGGTGTCAAAGAAGAAATTAAAGTTTATGCTTTTTAATTATTATTTTATTTATTTATTCATCCTAAAAAATAAATTGTCCATAGCAATCCCACCAAAATCAACCAGATTACAAATCTAGATAAAATCTAATCTGATAAACAGAATTCTGGACAGTGTTGCTGGTAAAGATGGAGAATTTCATCTTAGAAGCAATTTCAAGAATATAAACATTTGAAACATCATAAGGAGTCCTTATGTGTTCCTGAATTCAGAGTCATATTTTTAAAAACATTATGCATGTGCCAACACTGCCATTTGTTGTCACAGATATAGGTAATTATGCTAAGAAGGGATAAAAAGTCACCTATATTCTATCAGAAAACACATGTGGCATATAATGAAAGAGCCTTTGTCTCAGCAATATAGGGCTGACATAAGTAAAATCGCACTAAACAAATTAATGTCAAACTGCTTACAAGCTCCTCTGCCCTTTAAGGCTGTTTATTTAAGATTACGGTACTCAACTCATAGCTCACAAACTGCATTTAGCTTTCTGGTATACAACCAGTTCCTAGTTACTTATTTCCTGTGGCCACTCAGGAGGAGGTTGCTGGCAATACAGAACTAGCTTGGCCATCACAGCAGTGCCTGACTGATTTCAGCTGCCCTGTGGCCCTTCCCCCATTGCAAAACAGCTGCAGCTATGAGCACCTATGAAGAGTTAATGGATTGCTGGGAAAAGGAAGGTGCAGGGGATCAGCAGTCTGCTTGTTTACTAGTACCTAAATGGCCTTGGAAGAAGGCTGCAGGGAACTAGCTGCCTGATAACCTCTTGAAAGTAGGCAGGGATTGAGATGTTGACACATGCACTGTATCCTTGAGCTAGACATGCACAGAACATCCAGCTCATCTGCAGATCAACTGTATTTGAGTATTAGTTACTTGCAACTATTTGCATGTAACTTCTGTGACTGGAGAAGAGATAATGAAGATGATCCTTTCCCACTACCAGAAGCTGTATGGCCCACTCAGCAACAGATGAGTGTGACTAATCTAATGGGTATCACATTACATTATCCACTACAAGAATTGTGTAAACTTACTGAGCATTACCAAAGGACTTGAAATTGGCTACATAAAATGCTCAAGATGTTTTATGTTCAAGGAGTTTTTCTGAACAGCTAGCACAACTATTTCTAATGGTAATCAAATGCATCAATGGACCAGTACTAAGAAGCTAGGTACTTTGTGGAATGTCCTCAGCTCTGTAGATTTTGAGGAGGAAAGTGACCCATCGAAGTGCAATTCGAGCAGGTAGTAACAGGTTGCTCTCCACATCATCACTTTCATTATCTCTTTCCCTTTTTTCAACCTGTTGGGAGATAAAGTGGTACATAGTATATGGTATATAATAAAGACAGAGTAATGTATAGAATTAAGATGATTACGTAAGCTGATGCCCTCAATACTCTTCAGAAAGAAGACTGTTGTCTATTTTATTATAACAAATGAGATTTTATCAAATTATCAAGCCACAAAAATTAATTTTACCTAAACAGTTTTACTTACATTTTTATCTCTAAAGTACTCAATTGCAGGAGCCAATTTTAATCACCCTTCAAATCATCATCATCATCAGATGATGACTTTGGCATTTGTACAATACCAACTTCATGCAATTTCCATACTCATCTTGAGATGAATATTGTGGGAAGGCATCGTACTGCAATTAGAAAATGCATGATATGCAACTCTGATATAATTTACCAGAATTTACTGCTTCCTCCTTTTAAAATAAATAGGAAATACAAGATTTATCCTTTTGATTTCAAGTATCATGAGGATAGCAGAAAGGAAGAGTTAATATAAAACAAGAAGATCTTCCATGGGTCTGGGGACCATATTGTACTAAACTAAGGAGGAGCAGTACACAAAAATGTCAGCCAGGAAGAACAGCTGAACTTAAACTACAGACGATGGTCAAGTAAGAAAAGCAACACACAGAAAAGAGGGTCTGTTTTTACCTTGACAGAACTGCAGACAGTTAAGGACCGGATTGTTAAAACTACCTACTGCTTTCACGTGCATCAAGTTACTTGTGCTTAATTTGTAATTATTGATGGGTCTGATTTTCACCTGGCAAATATTAGAAGCTTTCTGGTACTCAGGTTTCTCTCTGGGCTTGTCTACATTGCGTAGTAGTGGAGGCATTCCTGACTTAGTCCTGGAACAGGTATCAATTTGTGGCTCAGCCTGATTAGCTATGCTAAGGAAAATTACATACTGGCTTGCATGCAATCTCAGGCTAACACATCTCTACTTCTTCCAGGATGTCTAGATCAACACAACTAGAGGTATCTTAATTGGACAGGATAACAAGATAAGCTTTGAGTTAGCCACTCAGTATTGGATGCCCTTGAAACAACTTGTAAATCTTTTCTTGCTTTTAAATACGGCTCACAGAGTCAATCACACATATTGAAAAAGTGTCAGAGGGACATGAAGAAATATCTATGGGGTGCGGAGGGGAAGAAAAACATTTAAATGAAACTTACTGGTGGCTCATCTCCAGTCCCCAGGACAAACATGCTGACTTTCATATAGCCTTTAGCTCCTGAATTTGTATCTTCAGGATCACTCAGCAAAAGCCATTTTCTCATGACTGCGTGTCCTAAAATAAAACAAACACCCCCAGCCACCCCCTGTAATATCCACTACAAAATGGCAGAAATAATAAAAGTCAGCTGTTCCAAAAGCATGCTTTATCCTGAAACTAATTAGTGACATTTTTTTTCTGTCCTGTACATGTCTCAATAATGCCATTAAAAAGAAATCTGATGGTGTTCAAATGTTGAACTATAATGAATACTAATTCAGGGGCAGAATTATAAAATACTTTTGCATTATTTTTCACAGTTAGGTCTTTGATACAAAAACTAATATCCAAATTCTGGGTGCCTGTACTTCATCCTGAAACCACTGAAAGGAATTATGTATTGTTTGATGTTTTTTTTTTAAATAATACTTAAAGCAGCAATCACAAATAACTTTCCATTAACTTTCTTCTTTTACACTAGAAATTTAATGAAATATTTCAACTTCAAGTTTCAAGCTAGGAAATAAACTCTGAAGTAACTGTTACTTACCAGGCTCATCATAAACATAGCCAATGTCAATCTGAAATAAAGATCAAAGGCATTACCTCTGAAGAAATACTAAATTAGAAAAATGCTGGACAACTCCCCTCAAGTTTTTAATGAGTTGTTGCTCTTGTCACAAACAAAAGAAAGTTTACATAACATATTCTTGGAAGGAGAAAGAGAAAATGCCTTACATTGAAAAATGAGGGATTTTGAATGGATGCAGAGGCCAAGAAAATGCAAGAAAAGTATTAGAACTAACAGCTGTAGCTACTTTTGTCTCTCCTCAGACCCCCAGCTTTTTCATTTATCAGAGACAGAAGATGTGGCTAGCTTATTGCTTCTTGAATTCCCTATATTCCCCCATTATTTTATGTTCAGACAGGCTTTTCAGAATGCTTTTGTTTCTATTTCCTGCTCAACATCTCATCATTCAGTTTCAGAAATGAAGCTCGTTTTTTTAATGAATAATTTCCTCTTTCTTTTATGAAGATTATGGCAATCTCACCCCCTCCCCCTGCCCCGTGTCAAATTTGGACAAGATTGCACATATGCCATGACTGTATTCATTGCATCAGATTTCAGACATGTTCAGGAAGGTAAGTGTGTTTGCTCATGGCAACTGGTGCTAGTACTCCTTGCAGGTAAAGTCTGAAATGGTGAGAATTACCCTTGGGGTTTTCTCCTGGAATGTGTGCCTGCAGGAACAGAAAGTAGGTAAACGACATGCCATCACCTGCATAGTGAATGATCAGTCCTCCACAGAACAATATACCACTGTCTGAATCACTAGAAATTACATAGATAATCAGCAGTGAGAAGCAAAAGTAAACAGGTTTGTTGCAGAAACTGCTTCATTTAGAAAAGAGCACTCTTCCATACTTGCATATTTTTGTGAAAAATTGATCTAGAGAGACCTACTGAATTTAAGCAGTACAAAATAAGCAAACAGAAAATGCAGCCAGCACTGATACTAGAAATGTAGGGGATCCCAGTAGCCATTACAATTATCAGGTGAATTCTTTGTCTGTACTGCTTTATGAATACCTTCAATAGGCAGATGTCTACCTCCCAGTATTGACCATAACAACTAAAGACAATCTCACTGACACCATCAGAAACACAGAAATTACTTAAACTAAGTGACTCTTCTGCCATCTCTTTTACTTGACAAACTTATGATCGCCTTTCCACATCACTCAAGAGTGTGTATCTTTATGCTGCCTTACATATCACTATTACCCCTATTATCTACCTAATAAAATTGCCTGCTTAAACCCTACCTCATACCAGATAATTACCTTACCTTTTTGGAAAAAAAATTACATTTTGGTAAATATTTTTCTTTCTTGGATGAAAGTTAGAGAACTTGGTATATAAACCACACAATATTCTTTAACAGTATCTATTAAAATAAGAAAACAGTTTACTAGTGCTTTAAGCAAATGGTTTCTAGCATTAAAAGCAAATCATCAGGTAATTTTCTGGCCTTTAAGGCAGCATAAATTTAAACATTTAAAACAAGTACTTAAAAAAAATTCTTTCATTTTATTTAACTTAGTCACAATATGGAAGTAGTTTCATACCCACCTTAAATTCTCCCATTAGACAGTCTGCTCGTAGAGAATAAGAATCATATACCTAAAAAAAGAGACAAGCATGAAACAGGAATGTTTCTAAACATCATAGTGAAATGGCCAGACAATGCTATATGCATCCATCAGCCTTTTGAACATGCACCAGTTTTTCTTACCCGAATGCTAACAGTTTCATCAAGCAACTCTAAAGGAGTCATGTGGACATTGTAGAAAAATATCTGTTAAGGTAAAAACAAACAAAAAACCTGTCTCAAAATGACAAACACACAATTCTTTGAATAGAAAATGCAAAAACATGTTAAAAAGCTTGTGAGGTATGCCTGCTACAGTACTTTTACCCTGCCTCCTTGCTGGACACATTCTATGATAATTTAGCACAGAATAAAAAACTAAATTCAGTAAATAAACTCAGTACAACATAAGGCAAAAGACAGTCACAACTTCCATTTGAATGAATGCAGTAGGCATAGCTATGCTGCAATCTTTGAGTACTGCCCTTGCTGCTTGCTCTGCATTTCACGTTTTCCTCAGGGGACCAAGTTTGGGAAGGTAGTTTATTTTCCAGGACATTAAGTCCTTGTCTAACCATCTCTGTTGTAGCTGTCTAAAAAGGTCTTGTTTAGGGCTAGTAGTGATAGATTCTAATAATTTACATCTTTGAAATTCAAGGCCACAGGAATAAATCTGATAGTTCAACAGCCTGAAGTTAAATATACTATTTAGTGTGTTTGTTTTATTAATACTATTTGCCTCACTAAGTTTGGTCTTTGAGACCAGCTATACTCCAACCAGTACTTTAGCCAACAAAAAGGGAGTACATAAGCATGGTCCCTCCTATTCCATGTTTTACCTAATCAGGATACCAAGACTGCCTAGGAAGTGATTCAGTGTAAGGTGCAAATGGTTTTCTTCCTTTGCTTTTTTTACCACTGCTTCATAAATCTTGGCTGCTACCTACAGCTTAGTTTGAGTCTCAAATTTTATATCTTCCTTGGTTTTGCCTGTATGTATTAAACATGCTTGCCACCCAGTTCCAAAATCTTCTGAATTTTCCACACAGGTCTAGATAATGAGAGTTATCCCTCAACATTCCCTCTTTTAAGCTTAAGTTTTGCAACATTAATCTTCCAGACATGGGATTATTCTTATGTCCCTTATATGGCTTTGAATTCTCACCTGTCTTTCAGTGTGTCTGAGGTACGATCCCTGCCTGGACAAAGAAATCTAGTTGTACTTCTACAAATCACAGGTAGCAAGACAATGACATTTTCAGATTCTACTTGGCAGTCTTATTGTCCCAAAGCATTGCACTGAAAGCTCATCTGACCAGAGAGGTCTACAGTGATTCCTAATTCTTTTTTTCTTTGCTTTTATAACCTACACACAACCGTTCAAAGTCATTATTATGTCATATGGCCAACCGTATCAAAGAACATATTCCATAGGTCACAGCTGAAGTCTGGCTTCCTTCTAGATAGCTTTATCTGCTAAGACTGCCAGTGACAGAGGTGTGTTTTTAGTGATGTGAATACATAAACGAAGGGACTGGGAACTGCAAAATGTGCATAAGCCTTAATTACCCTTAAATATTAGCAAATTCTTATTCACTGATCACAACAAAGGCTATAATAACTATTTTTCTACATTTAATAGCATCAACATTTTGGCTACAGTGTCTTTATGCCACTTACTTCATCAAAATACGGATTGTTTCCTCTTTTGATTCTTGTTCGATGTGTTTGACCGCAAATATGAACTTTGACTACTGGTTTTATGTTATTTCCAGGTAACTGACGACCTTCAATGACTCTAACACGAATCTGTGAAAAAAATATAAAAGTCAAATAGTTGTATTGATCCACTCCCTGTATTATCTATCATCAATGATTTCTTAGTATACTACCAAAAAAGTTAGCCAACACCTGAAGTAGCTGGCAGATATGGACTAGGCTGACTTTTTAAACTTGATTACGATAGCAAGTATAATTGTACTTGAATTTTACAAGACAATTTGGTTTTAATTATTTCAGTAATCGTTTTCAACTTGCTTTTACTATTTATTTTTAAAACTGCTATTGTAGTTTGATATCTACACAACTATATGATAAATTAGGTTAATCTAGATTTCAGTCAGAGCTGTACAAAATTGGACA